>NC_133334.1:238250029-239450029 GCF_042186555.1 Aquarana catesbeiana
GGTCTGATGAGACCAAGATAGAACTTTTTGGCCTTAATTCTAAGCGGTATGTGTGGAGAAAACCAGGCACTGCTCATCACCTGTCCAATACAGTCTCAACAGTGAAGCATGGTGGTAGCAGCATCATGGTGTGGGGGTGTAATTCAGCTGCAGGGACAGGACGACTGGTTGCAATCGAGGGAAAGATGAATACAGCCAAGTACAGGGATATCCTGGACGAAAACCTTCTCCAGAGTGCTCAGGACCTCAGACTGGGCCGAAGGTTTACCTTCCAACAAGACAATGACCCTAAGCACACAGCTAAAATAACAAAGGAGTGGCTTCACAACAACTCCGTGACTGTTCTTGAATGGCCCAGCCAGAGCCCTGACTTAAATCCAACTAAGCATCTCTGCAAGGAGGAATGGCAGAGGATCCCCAAATCCAGGTGTGAAAAATTTGTTGCATCCTTCCCAAAAAGACTCATGGCTGTATTAGATCAAAGGGGTGCTTCTACTAAATACTGAGCAAAGGGTCTGAATACTTAGGACCATGTGATATTTCATTTTTTCTTTTTTAATAAATCTGCAAAAATGTCAACAATTCTGTGTTTTTCTGTCAATATGGGGTGCTGTGTGTACATTAATGAGGAAAAAAATGAACTTAAATGATTTTAGCAAATGGCAGCAATATAACAAAGATTTTCTACATTTTTATTTATACTTTTAACATATTAAAAATGCAACAATACTGTAAAGTAACAAGAGTTTTTTTTCTATTGGGGATTATTAAATGTTATGTTAATTTCCAGAATAGTGTAAGCCTATTCTCATTTTCTCCTGATGTACTGACTGCTTCTGTTATATCTTATTAGCAATATTGTAAGATAATAAATAAATAAATTAAAAAGACCTGAAAGTGTACCTCTAGGCAAAACATTTGTTTAAAGTGATTGTAAAGGCTCATTTCTTATTTGTTTTTTTAATAAAAAAAAAACAAACATGTTATACTTACCTGCTCGGTGGAATGGTTTTGTGCAGATCAGCCCTGATCCTCATCTTCTGGGGTCTCCCCCTCGCTCTCGAGCCCTGTGCATCCATAAGGCACACAGAGCGGGGCTCAGCCGCGTCCCCCCGCTCCCTCATGCAATTGCTGTGATTGACTGCAGCGGGAGCCAAAGGCTCCCACTGCTGTATCTGAGCCCATTAAGACCCCTTTTACAGTGAGGCCACGGCCGCATTAGCTCTACAGTGCACTTTTAACCCCAAAGAAGGGGTTAAAAGTGCCTATGTTGCAGCGCTTCCGTAGCGCTTTTCAGGCGATTTGGAAGCACTGCCCATTCATTTCAATGGGCAGGACATTTTGGGAGCACTAAATACAGCGCTCCCAAACCGCCCCAAAGATGCTGCTTGCAGGACTTTTCTTAACGTCCCACAAGCGCACCACCGCAGTGTGAAAAGTCACACTGAAATAATTAGGAGGCGGTTTTCAGGTGCTTTACAGGCGCTATTTCTAGCGCTAACATGCCTGAAAACCGCCTCAGTGTAAAAGGGGTCTAAGAGGGAGAGAACCTCGGCTCTTGTGCACACTGCTGGATTGAGATGGGGCTCAGGTATGTATTTAGGGGGGATGCAGGGGGAGCTGCATGCAGAAGGTTTTTTATCTTAATGCATAGAATGCAGTATGGTAAAAAAAAACTTCTGACTTTACAACCACTTTAAGTTTTGGATAAAGTTGGGAAGGCTTTGGCCCTCTGTCAATTTTTTTGTATATTGTCTGTCATTATTGGGGAAACTTACCCTTATATTTCAACTGCTGTCCAGTCACTGAGAAAGCAAATAATGATATTTCCATAATGTTCCTAGAACAAGAGTCAAATGGAGATCACCCAATGGGTACACCTGTTCCAGGTTCCAACTATAGTAGAGAAAAATCTCCCTTACTTTGGGAGATTTTCTTTATCTTCCTGTTGTGTCTCTGGGACAGGAAGTAAAGGGAAATTTCCCCATAGGTGCTAAGATGACAAATATAACTTGGCAGAGGTTTTAACCCTTCCCTATTGTATCTAAAACTGAAAACTAGATTTTAGCTGTATATACACTTTAGCGGCCATTTGGAGCCAATTTTTGTTACACAGGATAAAATTTTTTCTTTTTAGATTACTTTTTGATCAGGTTGTTGTTCGAAGCACTGTGCAAAGGGCCTGTTGGACCACTAGAGATGTTGACCTCTGTGCTCTGTGTAAAAACAGTAGTCTGCCCCTAAAGCATGCTGCCAGCAAAGGGCAGCTTAAGCTAGTTCTAAAGCATTTCTAACTCATTAAAGTAAATAAATGAAATAAAATAATAATAATATATATATATATATATATATATATATATATATATATATATATATATATATATATATTAATATATATTAATATATTTTTATGTTTTACATATATATAAAAATGTAATATATTTTTATGTTTTACATATATATATATATATATATATATATATTACATATATATATATTTTTTTTTTTTTTTTTTTTTTAATGTCTGCATGACATATTAAAAAATGGATTCAACTGGGTCTTAAAACTGAATTGATGTGACGGAAAATGTACCTGGATTTTGTCACCCGTACAATGCTTCAAGCCAGTTGTGTATTTTATTTTCTACGTGGTCGCTGACTCTATACAAGATGTTCAGTGGTTATTTTAGAGTCTGCTAACCGATTTGTGAAGGTTAAATTGGTAGTGTGGGTAATGTATTTCAATCTGAAAACCAGTCAACAGAAATGCAGTTTTCGTTTGCTTGACTGGTGAACGGTTGTGACAGATCGCAGTGAGATTGATTCCAGTTCCTGCCCGAGCAGCTTAATAATCTGCTTCCTATAGCTGGGCCATATCAAAGGTGAAGTGAGGACGGAGAAAAAAAAAAAACTATTGTGCTTGAAAGGTACTGCTCTTTTGACACACTGTTCTGACAACTGTGATATATAAATGTAGCAGTGTCAGACATACTGTCACTTTTTCTACGACAGACAAGACTATATCACATCCTGAAACAAAATTACTTATTGCGACCTCTAAAATTCTAGGCTGCTTTTGAACAATGCCAAAAATGGAAGGGACGTGGCCCCTGGTTAATGGCTCTGGAAGGTGGTGAGATGAAGAAGCTGGCACAACCACATTAACTTCATGATCGATCCAGCAATAAATGGAAGGGAATACATTATGAGACAATAGTTCTTTTTTAACTGACACTTTATATTTAGGGTTACAAAAAGAAATATATACATTTTCTGTACCATTTTGTCAGGATCAGGTGTAGATCCTCTGTGTTACCGGCGGCAGACAAAAGCTCAAAGCAATGAAGGGAGTCTAAAAACTGTACACATATTACTCTTGCTCTCCTACAAAGGACTGGACTTGCCCTAAGGTTGTGGCTTTTTGTTTTGCTTTTTGGCAGCAGTTACATAGTTACATAGTAGGTGAGGTCGAAAAAAGACACAAGTCCATCAAGTCCAACCTATGTGTGTGATTATATGTCAGTATTACATTGTATATCCCTGTATGTTGTAGACATGTGCGATTAGTTTTGTACGAATTTAAAATTCGTATGAATTTCCGTAAATTCGTACATTCGGAAGGATCCAAAATACGAATTGCTATGCTTCTGAATTTTGTACGAAATCCGAAATTTTGTTTACGAATTTCGGATCCAAGTTCCGTTACAATGGAGACGTGACTGGTGTTTTCTTGACCAATCAGAGGTTTTCTTCTGCTGCTGAGTGAGAGTTGGGAAAATGACCTTTTTTAATATGGGAGTGGGAGACTGGTACTGGTAGTCGATGGGACATTCAGAATCTGACAAAATAAGAATGTTTGTTAATTACGATTCGTTATGATGAAGTTAAAAACCCAGGAAGTCAGCACAGCACAGGGATGGGGGAAGCCCCTCATAATAATGAGCACAGCACAGGGATGGGGGGAGCCCCTCATAATGAGCACAGCACAGGGATGGGGGGAGCCCCTCATAATGAGCACAGCACAGGGATGGGGGGAGCCCCTCATAATGAGCACAGCACAGGGATGGGGGGAGCCCCTCATAATGAGCACAGCACAGGGATGGGGGGAGCCCCTCATAATGAGCACAGCACAGGGATGGGGGGAGCCCCTCATAATGAGCACAGCACAGGGATGGGGGGAGCCCCTCATAATGAGCACAGCACAGGGATGGGGGGAGCCCCTCATAATGAGCACAGCACAGGGATGGGGGGAGCCCTTCATAATGAGCACAGCACAGGGATGGTGGGAGCCCCAATAATGATAAACTCATCATAACGAACGTTCGTATTTGTTACGAAAAGTTAACGAACCTAACGAAAATTCGTATTTCGTACAAATCCAAATTGAATTTCGGACACGAATTACGAAATATGAATTAACGGCTAATACGAAACGGAACTAAATGAATTTATTGATGGTGCACATGTCTAGTATGTTGCAGTCGTTCAGGTGCTTATCTTATCTTATTCTTGAAACTATCGATGCCCCAACTGACACCACCGCCTGTGGAAGGGAATTCCACATCTTTGCCGCTCTTACAGTAAAGAACCCTCTACGTAGTTTAAGGTTAAACCTCTTTTCTTCTAATTTTAATGAGTGGCAACGTGTCTTGTTAAACTCCCTTCTGCGAAAAAGTTTTATCCCCATTGTGGGGTCACCAGTATGGTATTTGTATATTGAAATCATATCCCCTCTCAAACTAATATCCCCCAGACCCTTTACTAATGGAAAAACTAGAACCAGACAGGATATAGGACAGAGATACAGACCATGTTTAGACCAAGGGTCAGGTCAATGTCCAAAATATATTCTATGTGACCAGGAGTGACCAGAAAGCAGAAACAGGCATCAAGTAGAGTCATAGGAAGCAGACCCTGCCACCAGAATATTCATTTCAACAGAAATCTTCCCATTAGATGTTATGTTATTTACCTGTAAAAGTCACTATTATGTAGATCGAAAAATCTAAAACAATATGGCCGCTAGGTGTCAAATTATATCCAGTGTTCAAAGAGGATAAAATCAACTTAACCTTAAAGGGGTTGTAAAGCTAGAAGTTTTTTTTTGTTTTTTTTTATCTTAATGCACTCTATGCATTAAGATAAAAAAACCTTCTGTGTGCAGCAGCCTAACCCCCCCCCACCCCCCCTAAAACTTACCTGAGCCCATCTCAATCCAGCGATGTTGCAAGAGTGTCTTGACTGCCCAGGACTCTCTCTCCTCATTGGCTGAGACAGTAGCCTGGTACCATTGGCTCCTGCTGCTGTCAATCAAAGTCAGTGAGCCAATGAGAAGAGAGAGGGGGCAGGGCTCCGTGTCTAAATGGACACACAGAGCAGCGTTTCAGCTCGGGTGCCCCCATAGAAAGCTGCTTGCTGTGGGGGCACTCGGCAGGAGGGAGGGGCCAGGAGCGCCAGCGAGTGACTTGAGAAGAGGAGGAGCTGGACTGCTCTGTGCAAAACCACTGCACAGAGCAGGTAAGTATAACATGTTTGTTATTTTTAAAGGGAAAAAAGAAACACTTTAGTATCACTTTGAAATGGTGACATGTAATATTACACCAATATATAAAATGTCCATGTGACAGTCCAATACAAATGCCCAAATTCACCAATGTGAATCATGATCCAATGATACCAAATCGTGCTCCAATCATGCAATAAACTGGTGTAAAACATGTCCTCTTTTCAGTTTGTAATAACCATTGTGTAGATGCCTAAAAGCCCCAAGACTGCTGCTGGGTGCAGCCAACTTGAAACTTGAAATAAGTCGCAATACTTAATCTTCTGTGTTTTTACTTGCAATTTTTTAAAGTTGGTGACAGGGTCCCTTTAAGCTAAATTGTATCAACGAAGGATCCATTGAGGTTGAACTCCAGGCAAATACATAAACCACAGATTAACACAGTTATGTATTGATTAACCACTTGCGGGCCACCCACCGTACATTTACTGTGGCAGGACGGCCGCTCTGCACCAAATCATGTACCTAGTACATGCCCTGACACTTTCCAGGTCTGGGACACGCGCCGCCGGCGACCCACTCCTGCTGGAGCGGCAAACACCGCGGACTTAATGTCCGCCGCCACCCGCAGATTACACAGGCAGAACGACATCAGGGCAGATTGTCGTTCTGTCAGAAGGGAAGGTATTGATCCTGTGTTTCATGGACCTTACCCTAGTAAAAGCACCTCCCCCACAGTGAGTAAGCACAACTTAGGCACACAGTTAACCCTTTGATTGCCCCTGATGTTAACCCCTTCCCTGCCAGTGTCATTAGTACATTTAGCACTGATCACTGTGATAACGTCACTGGTCCCCAAAAAAGTGTCAAAAGTGTCAGTTAGGTGTCCGATTTGTCCGCCACAATACCTCACCACTAAAAAAAGCACTATTTGTTGGAAAAAGGGACATAAACATTATTTGGGACAGTTTCCCACGACCGCGCAATTGTCAGTTAAAGCAACGTAGTGCCGTATCACAAAAATGGCCCGGTCAGGAAGGGGGGGGGAAACCTTCTAGAGCTGAAGTGGTTAAAGAATATTATCTATATTTTTAAATGCAACTAGTGTTAGTACCTCATTTTGTCTAAGTTCCAGCATCTTTCTATACTCTGTACAATGGGATTAGAAAAGGGAGGGGAAAAACAGGATAATTTAGCAGGAAACATTCTGAAGAGAGCAGAAGGATGACTCGTCGATCACTCTGCTTCTGCTGTGCATGCATTGTCCAACCACAAGCTGGGGGCAGGTAAGTAACCAGGCTGTATTGCTTAGCAGTGGCAGAAAATGTTGTGTTACCACCCTAGCTCTGCTTTCTGGTTACCATTACCACTCTAGCTCAGGATATTAATAAGTTGCATTTCCAGCTAAATGTAGGGTTCAAACACGTACGTATATAAAGTTGTGTTAGGGTCCAAAGGGTTCCTAGTGTTTAATTTATTTATATCTTTGCACAGCTTTGTTTGCTGGAAGTTAATTTGTCCTGCTGCAAACAAATCTATGTGATCAGGCTCTGACTGGTGCAGCCATTATTCAAGCTACATTTTGCATACTTATTTTATGGCAGTAAATTTAAATCTTTTAACCAAATCATCGGTTTGAATCTTGAATGTAATCTGGTAATTTTGGGAATAGCTGCTTCCGTTGCATCCTTGTCACACTGGTGTTTTCCTTAATGGCCAAGTCTCTTCAATAGAAAAGAAAACAGGAATACTGGTACTTTTCCATTGTTATGGTATAATCTGGAATTCCCCTATAGATTAAAAAGCTTCCCCTCCAAACATTCTCTTAAATTCACATTGGCTTAATAACCCTAAAAAAAGACATTTCCTATCCTTATGTTTGGCTGTTGCTTCTGTTTTTCCCTAAGACTCCTTGTCCTGAACAAGACATGCATAGCCAGCTGCTGAACTCTATATGAACTTGCCCATATAAGCCTTAGCAAGTGAGCTTAACCTATAACTTCCTTTACGAGTTACATACAGTACATAATTCTCTCTAGTAAATTCTCAGGTCATCTGCTTGGGTTGGTGTGTAACTTTGTAACAAATCCCCTATCTGAAATAAATGAAGGTGCTCCACATTTTCACCACTTTGCAAAATGTGCCACAACCCTCAAATGGATGTCGGAGGTCATGAAAGGGATATACATGAAGCAGCTTCAATTCAAGTCTAGTTATTCATTTTAACCCCCCTAAACTCCAGGCTGCAAGTGCCTTTATGCACAAAGGTTCTTCAAAAAGTTTCCTTTTAACTCTATAAATAAAAAAAAAGTGCATATACTTTTTGAAGGCCCCTCGTAGGATTGGAACTTTGTAGAGCTCTCCAGGTCTGGAACCCTAAATGTAAAATTGCCCTAAACCCCCATTCTCCTCTTTACTATGTGTCCATCCTTGTGATGGATAGCCTCTCTACCGATAGTTAGGCATGGGGGGTAGGATGGGATAGGACCAAGAAAAACTACAGAAACTGAAGTTACCAATCCCATGTTAGAAGACACTATGGCCTGCTATGCATAGGTGCTTCCATATATGACTGAAACTTTGTAGAACTTTCCAAGCCTGGTCTGATATAGGTTTGTTTTTAGACTGCCATTCTCTTATATTTACTATTGGTTCCATTATTGTAATGGATAGTCTCTCTACCAATAGTTGGAGGCATTGGAGGTAGAAAGAGATGGGACGATAAAAAAACTTTAGAAATTGAAGTCATCAATCACATATTAGAGTTCCCTGCAGGCCACAATGAATAGGTGCCTGCATAATCAAACCTGGGACTCTAAAATACATAAATTCAAACTACTCACTAGGGGAGAACTGCTGTGGTAATCAAGGATAGAGAAAGATCTTGGGGTCCTAGTAGATGACAGATTGAGCAATAGCATGCAATGTCAAGCTGCAGCTATCAAAGCCGGCAGAATATTAGCATGCATAAAAAAGGGGATATACTCCAGGGATAAAACTATAATCCTGCCACTTTATAAAACTCTGGTTAGGCCACATCTGGAGTATTCCGTCCAGTTCTGGTCACCAATCCTCAGGGATGTGCTGGAACTGGAGAGAGTCCAAAGAAGGGCAACAAAACTAATAAGGGGACTGGAGGACCTTGATTACGAGGAATGTCTGCAAACACTAAATCTATTCTCGTTGGAGAAACAACGCTTGAGAGAAGATATGATAGCGATTTACAAATGCCTCAAAGGCGATCCCAGCATAGGAAAAGAGCTATTCAGTCTCAAGGAGTGTAAGAGGACACAGGGACACACAATGAGATTGGAGGAGAAGCGGTTTAATCTTAAACTGCGCAGGGGTTTTTTTCACTGCCAGGGCAATAAGGCTGTGGAATGCTCTCTCACAATTGGTGGTGGCTGCGGGAGTATGGATATTTTTAAGAGACTCTTGGATGTACATCTTAAAGAACACAACATACAGGGATATGGGAAATAATTATAGACACTGACACATGTGCACCTACAGGGGTTGAACTGGATGGACTATTGTCTTATTCAACCTTACCTACTATGTAACTATGTAAATGTCTTTGTCTCAAACCCCAAATCTCTGATCTTTATTATTGGTCCATCCTTGTGATGGATAGTCTGTTTACCAATAGGTAGGCATGGAAGATAAGAAGAGATAGGACGAAGAAAAATTACAGAAACTGAAGTCATACATTTGATATTAGGACTCGTTCACAACAACCCTCATGCTAAAATTCCAGTGGGCAGTGAGCCCCGGTTCACACTGAGGCAGCGCGACTTGCAGCGCGACTGCCTCAGGCGACCTGGACACGACAAGGGCGGTGACTTGCAAAACGACTTCTATATAGAAGTCTATGCAAGTCGCCTCAAGTCGCCCCCAAAGTAGTACAGGAACCTTTTTCTAAGTCGGAGCGACTTGCGTCGCTCCGATTAGAACGGTTCCATTGTACAGAACGGGACGCTACTTGTCAGGCGGCTAGGTCGCCTGACAAGTCGTCCTAGTGTGAACCGACCCTGAGGGGTGATGTTTTGCATTTTTTAACGTTATCAAAATGACACGAAATGACATTCCACTTCAAGCCTAAGTTCAGACTTTCTGTTACTTTAATAAATTTCTTTGGACCAAGCTAGCCCAATTGAACTATTACCTTTACTAAGAGATATGGCTGCTGTGAGTGCTGTATAATACTGTGCTGTATATAGGCAGGTGCATTCTTCCAACCTGTGGTTGGCTCTGTGTCATTGTTGCAAGTGTAATGGACCCCGTTAAGATGATAGTCCCATTAAGCTGAGAACATACAGACAAATTTCTGCCAGTTTAGTAGGGACCAGTTGAATTTTGGTCTGTGTGTAGCCCTCCATATCTGACAAAAGCCAGCTGCTAGATCAACTTCTGTTGAACAGGCTGGCTGGAAAACCTTCCTCAATCAGTGACTAGTCAGTTGCCGTGCTGATCAGTGTATTCTGACAGCAGAGTGTCCCCGCTGTGGGGGGGGGGGATTCTTACAGCCATCTCACTCACTGAGGAAAAAAAACTGACCGTGTGTACCTAGCTTAATGGACTCCATCAGCTTCTCAGAGGTGACAGCTGTCTAATTGGATGCTGAAATCTCTCGAGATCTCAGATGGCCATCTTGCTGAAGGTCCTTATGAATAGGGTCAAGGACAAGCACTCGCTGTTTAGGGAAAGAGAATAGTGCAAGGAAAGGTTCCTGGCAAGGAGGGTCAGAACTGGGACAACTCCTGCCGTGTGGGAACTTTCCGATGACCAGAATAGAAATGTGAGCAATACAGTGCTGTCCCATTACATGACAAGCCACTACCCTTCCAGTTGAGTTGAGTACTTCTCAGCCATTCAGAGGAAGCCTTGTATTTTTTTTTATCAGTGAACACATGGCTTCCTCTGGCTGAGGTAGAAAGGAGGGCAGATGAAGTCACAATGTTAGGCTTTAACTCTATGTACACATATGGTGACATACAGTGTGGTGAGATGAGCTGTTTAAAAATGCAAATGGAAAGTGGAAAATAGTGGTGGACCCATAGGGATATCTCACTGGTATTGCTATCTTAAAGTACTGTTGTTGATGTAAATAATCTGTTTCCCGGGCAGGCGGCTTCTACACCCCAGAGGATCTCCACAATCTCCTTGACTTGTAGTGTACATAGTTACATAGTTACATAATTAGTAAGGTTGAATAAAGACACCAGTCCATCCAGTTCAACCTGAGTGAGTACACCCTCACATCAGTCCCTACCCTCAAGGAGCCCACAATCCAAGGTCCCTAACTCACATTCATATACTAGGGCCAGTTTTTTTTTTTTTTTTTGGACAGAAGCCAATTAACCTACCAGCATGTCTTTGGAGTGTGGGAGGAAACCAGAGTACCCGGAGGAAACCCACGCAGGCACAGGGAGAACATGCAAACTCCAGACAGGTAGTGTTGCAGTTGGGATTCGAACCAGCAACCCTTTTTACTGCTAGGTGAGAGTGCTACCCACTACACCACTGTGCTGCCCAAGTGTAACATAACGAAATTTCAAAATGAAGCGCCACACTACTGCTAAGAGGTTCAGATACAACTTTATTCAGATCAAAGTCAGGGGGGCAATTCAAAAGGTATCCAATGTGTTTCAGGGGTCCAAGAGCCCCACCCTTCATCAGAGCTTGATTGACAACAATATGAATAGACTAGAAGTGAACTGGACCTTTAACAGCATTTATTCAAGTGTGATTACACAGTGTGTCAGCCGCTGGTTTGGCAGCCCAAAGGTGTAGCGTGTATGTTGTGAACTGGGTGCACAGAAAACAAATGTTTACTATGGGCCCCGGCTTTGAGCCTGCGTTGATCAATGCAGATAACGTAGTTCAACTGACAAGGAGTGAATGAGCCCTTGGAGCCTACTGGGCTATAGAGCTTCTTGCATGGTGTTCTGAAGAGACATCAAGAACTGAGGGGTGAGCTCATCTGCAACTACAGTGTCTAAAAACATTATGGGATACATCCAAGAGGTGCTAGGACTTTAACATTTATTAATTCAGGGTAGTAAAGGGAAATAAGACAGTCGATGGAAAAGATAATTTGTTATAATCAGGTGAACCTGAAAAACTCAAAATAAAGGACTTTAAAGGTGGGTGGTCCCTCAAAGAAACATTGCCACCAACTTAAAAACAATTAGCTTCATTCCATAATTGTTTTAAAAAATATATATAAACCCCTTATTTCCAACTAAAACAGATACCATGATTGTTTAGAACTTAATACAGAACATCAACGCCATAGTAAATTAAAATACAAAACACTTACTCCCAATACTTATAATATGGCACCAATTATAAAACTGTCTCAATATGTAATATATGAAACCATGAATATTCCACAGAGTAAATCCCTACACATTCTGCCCAGAAAATGGGCTTCCTCAGGGAAATGGTAGGGGTTATGTTCTGTCAGTTCAAAACATGTCAAGAGTACGCCCACCTATTTCCAAATTGTGTCTTGACCATGGCCAAGGAAGCCATCCCCACAATGCAGCTATTCACTTCATTATAGAAACTGACCCTTACTGCTTTCCTTCAGGAGTGTATTGTAGAGCCCTCCGCTAAAGATTGCAAATTCCCAGGGGCCTCAGCTCTCACCGTGATCCTCCAAATACAGGATATAAAAAACTCACACCTTCACCTCAAGGCTTTCCTCCAGGGGGGTATTGTAGAGCCCTCCATCAAAGATTGCAAATTCCCAGGGGCCTCAGCTCTCAATTTCTGGCATCTTGGCTGTCCAGGCATAGCTTCATGGGTAGCGTGGTGCCAGCGGAGGAGGAATAGACCAAATTCTTAAAGAAGTTCATAACAGTTTTAATAAATAACACAATAGCCAACACATTTCCGAAGCAAAACATGCTTCCTCTTCATCATGGCTCAGTACTGTTCGAAATTGTTTATACAGACTCAGGGAAGCAGCTGCCAGAGAAATTGCTTACAAAGGAATCAGATGCACCATTGAAACAGCTGCAACAGTGTTTGCCTGGAGTTTGTCTTTATTTTACATCGTATCACTTATTTTTTATGGTGTCACACTTTTTAGCAATGAACTGTAGGAGCCCTAAATTATCTGCACTAATTTGATCCCAGGTATAGTCCTGGAGCATATTTTACATAGGGCTGCATTCTGTTTTGCCCATCTCCACATGGTTGGCAGAAGATATGTGTTTGTAGACCTAAACCCTGGCAATTTAGCATTGCATGTCACTGAGCTGTTTTCTGGGTCAGCAACTCAAAATGTTCCTCACTTTAATAGACTTTCAGTGCAATAGTTAAATGTGGAAGCAAAGAGTGCAGTGATCAGTGACATCATGTAGCTATTTCTGTTGATAAGAAACAACACAAATTCCTTAGCCGCTGGAACAAGAACTGAGGTGGAGTTTCAAGCCTAACACTTCTCCAGGGTCCAATGAACTTTCTTAAATCAGCCCTAAATGAAAACATTATTCTTTTTATTATTTATAATTGTGACATCTTGCGGAGATAAGCACTTTTATATGAATGTGTTTATTTGCTTCATTTTCTCCTCTTTGCTTTTTTAGTCATAAAGTACTTAACCCTTTATGTGATGATAGAACTATTAACTCCACTATAAAGGTACAGAAGTATACGCCACCGCTAATTATAATCTTGTGTACTGATGAGCAATTCAATATCATTCAAATAAAAGGTCATTTTGTTGCTAATATCCCCCTTAGCGTGAAGTTCTTTTTTCGCTTTTTTGTTCCTTCCCATTGTGCTCCCTTTCCAGCTTCATAACCCAAAATGACATTAACCTCTTCACCCCCGAAAGATTTACCCCCTTCCTGACCGGGCTATTTTTTGTGATATAACACTGCGTTACTTTAACTGACAATTGCGCGGTCGTGCGACACTGTACCCAAATAAAATGTGTGTCCTTTTTTCCCACAAATAGAGCTTTCTTTTAGTGGTACTGGATCACCTCTGTGTTATTTATTTTTTTTTTTTTTGTTGTGTTATAAACAAAAAACGACCAACAATTTTGAAAAAATAAAACAATATTTTTTACTTTCTGCTCTAAAACAAATCCAATGAAAAATTTTAAAACATCTAATTTCTTTATAGATGTAGGCCAATATGTATTCTGCTACATATTTTTGGTAAAAAAATCCCAATACGCGCATATTAATAGGTTTGCGTAAAAGTTATAGTGTCTACAAGCTATGGGATATATTTATGTAATTTTTATTTATTTATTTATTTTATTTATTTTTTACTAGTAATTACAGCGATCAGCAACTTACAGCGGGATTACGATATTGCGGCGGACAAATCGGACACTCAACACTTTTAACACTGGGGATCTGGGACCAGTGACATTATTACAGTGATCAGTGCTAAAAATATACACTGTCACTGTACTAATGACACTGGCAGAGAAGGAGTTAACATCAGGGGTGATCAAAGGGTTAAATGTGTGCCTAGCTAATGTTTCAGTGTAGTGGAGGAGGTGATTTTACTAGTGGAAGGCATGGAATGGTGTTTCTGCTTTACAGGAACACGGGATCAATGTCTTCTGTACTGACAGAACGGCAATCTGCCTTGTTTACATGACTGGTGACAGTGCAAAAAATAAAAATAATAATAATACTTTTTTTTTTTAATATGTTTTAAATTATATTTCTTTTCTTTTACAATTTTTTTTTTAACACATTCTGACCAGAGCAATTTAATGTTACCATAGCAACATTGTAATACTCTGAGTAAGTGATCAGTATTTTTTTTTCACACATTATGTTTGCTTATTGCAATGAATTTCATTGCTATATGCAGTTTACTGAATGAAATTGATTTATTGAGTTTGTTTTGTTGTGATTAGCTACAGCTGATTGCATGGCACAGATGGGCTGTGATTGGCCCAGTCTGTACCATGTGATCACTGTGACTAATCAGAGCCTAACAACCCAATTGTATACAATGGATGGCTTGAAAGGAAACCATACATTGTTTACAACTCTCATATGACCTGCTGTTACATAGTGAGTGTCTACAATTATCCCTATTTTATTTAGGTACCCATATAGTTCTGTCAATTTACGACACGCTCCACACATACTGTATATCGCACACTCACATCGGTCCCTACCCTCAAGGAGCCCACAATCCAAGGTCCCCAACTCACATTCACATACTAGGGCCAATTTTGGACAGAAGCCAATTTACCTATCAGCATGTCTTTGGAGTGTGTGAGGAAACCAGAGTACCCGGAGGAAACCCACACAGGCACAGGGACAACATGCAAACTCCAGGCAGGTAGTGTCGTGGTTGGGATTCGAACCAACGACCCTTCTTACTGCTAAGCGAGAGTGCTACCCATTACACCACTGTGCCGCCCCTGTGATTGGTGATCGGTTGGAGTGGTCACATGGTATGGGCAGCGGGCCGGTACAGTGATCCCATGGACACAGCCAGTGACAAATCACATGGCCCTGTAAGCGCGGGAGGCGTGATCTGGGACGATGTCACACCCGGAGGGACAAGACGCTGGCCCCAGCGTCATTGTGCCATATGCCGGGCAGCAATGGGTTAAAGAGACCATTCATTTCAACAATAGTCTTCCCATAAGATTATAAGATATATTTTACGATGTGAACAGGCATCAATGATTAAAAAAAAAAATGTGTTTGATGGTTGAATCTGTTAGGCCAAATGCATATAAAGAAGTAAGAAGGTTGAGTGGTTCCACCAGAGCTGTTACTACCATAAAGCAAGGTGCGGAATGTGTTTCATGTGGCACCCTCAAGGTTCTCCTCTGGCCTCATGGCTCTTCAGCTTCTTAATGGACATTATGAAAACATGGATGTGAAGGAGCATTGGAACACCCAGTGCACAGGAACAACCCACCCATACTTCATATACATCACCTATGTAGTTCTGCTAACTAGTGAAAAGTGTCACATATATTTAAAGCAAACCTTTTTTTAAACCTAGGTTATTATATATCTGAGTATATGAAAAAAAATATATATATATAAGCATGGGCATAAAATATTGGCAGCTGAAGTTGTATGCATTTTGAATTCAAAATAAGCACTTTGCTCCCCCTAAATTCAGAGCATCTCAATAAATCAGTGGCCTTGATTCGTCAAGCTGCAGTATCATTTAAGGAGTGTTAAATAGTGCTAGAATGACATATACATTGGTTGAGAGTCCATTAAGCATGCCTTGACCACTTCAGCCCCGGAAGATTTTACCCCCTTCCTGACCAGAGCAGTTTTTGCGATTCAGCACTGCGTCAATTTAACTGACAATTGCGCGATCGTGCGACGTTGCACCCAAACAAAACTGGCATCCTTTTTTTCCCACAAATAGAGCTTTCTTTTGGTGGTATTTGATCGCCTCTGCGATTTTTATTTTTTGTGCAATAAACAAAAAAGGAGCAACAGTTTTGAAAAAAACGCAATATTTTTTACTTTTTGGTGGTATGTGAACGCCTGTGCGGTTTTTATTTTTTGCTCAATAAACAAAAAAAGAGCGACAGTTTTGAAAAAAACGCAATATTTTTTACTTTTTGCTATAATAAATATCCCCCAAAAGGATATAAAAAAAAAAACATTTTTTTTTTTGCTCAGTTTGGGCCGATATGTATTCTTCTACATATTTTTGGTAAAAAAAAAAAATCGCAATAAGTGTATATTGATTGGTTTGCGCAAAAGTTATAGCGTCTACAAAATAGAGGATAGTTTTATGGCTTTTTTATTATTAATTTTGTTTTTACTAGTAACGGCAGCGATCTGCGATTTTTATCAGGACTGCGACATTATGGCGGACACATCTGACACATTTTTGGGACCATTGCCATTTTTACAGCAATCAATGCTATAAAATTGCATTGATTACTGTAAAAATGTCACTGGCAGTGAAGGGGTTAAGTGTGTCCTAGTGTGTGTTCTAACTGAAGGGGGACTGTTGACTGTACAAGGGAGATGACAGATTGCTGTTCATACTCTGTATGAACAGATGATCTGTCTGTTCTCCCCTCAGAGAACCGGAAATGGTGTGTTTACACACACAGATCCCGGTTCTCGGTGTGCCCTGTGTGTGATCGCGACCGCCCGGCACTCGCATCGGCTCCGTGGGTGAGCAGGGGGCGCACGTGCCCCCTAGTGTCCGTCTATGTTACCGACGTAACATGGTGGTGATTCGCGCAGCCGAGCCATGTTGCCTAGGTACAACTGCGGCGGCTGGTCGGCAAGCGGTTAAAGTGGTTGAACACCTCAGACATGAAATTTGATCAAAGCATATTCCTCTATAGTGTGTACTAATCTCAATTAGGAGCACTAAGTATCATTTCTGTCTGGTGCTTCATTCCTCTGCTATCTGCATGAGTCACTTCTGACAAGTTTTCCTGACACCAAGAAAAAAAAAGGGACAGGGAGGGAACTCCAACTGATTTTCAGTCTCTGCTCTGTTCTTGTGTGCTGTGTAAAGGGGGGCATGTCAATTACCCCCAATCAGCCCTCAGAGCTCTCCTCACTGTGCTCTGTAGAGTGTAACTTCAGCTCCCCACCCTTTTTTTCTGACAGCTCAGACAAGCTTTATAAATTCTACACTTTGACTGGCTGTAGAGAAGAGAATACTGCAGATAAACTGGTACAGCTTATGAAGGATGATTGGTTTCATCACTGTGTAACACCTTACCCGAGTCACTTATATATATGTAAGGGGTTAACAACCACTGTAAGAAAGAATTCCACCTTTTGCTAAAAAATATTAAATGCACCCATGTTCATTTATTGTTTTTAATATTGGAGCCTGCAGTGGATCACGGGTACAAATCTCAAACTACTGCAGACTCTTCCTCCATCTCAGGTATCTCATCTCATCTGAGGTACAGGAATTCAGTTACAAAGCTAAAGGAAGTATCAATGGAATACATGTGCAGTAATGCCACCATACTTGTGTTCTTTTGAGAACTTTGGGTCCACCAGCTGCAGTGGCAGATGGGAGTTGAAATAAAAGAAAGTTGTCACGTGATTGAATTACAAAAGCCAACATTACATTTTTTCCTTAATGCCGCGTACACACAACCGGACTTTCCGGCAGAAAAGGTCCGACGGAACCATTCCGATCGTGTGTGGGCTTCATCTGACCTTTTTTTTTTTCGAAAATTCAGACGGACCTAGAAATAGAACAAGTTTTAAATCTCAGTTGCTATCGGGAAAAAAGCTGGTCTGTATGCTAGTCCAACGGACCAAGAACGATGCAAGGGCAGCTATTGGCTACTGGCTATTGAACTTCCTTTTTCTAGTCCAGTCGTACGTCATCACGTTCTAAACGAACGGACTTTGGTGTGATTGTGTGTAGGCAAGTCCGTTTCAGGGGAAGTCCGTCGGAACTCCGTCGGAAAGACCGTCAGACTTCGGTCCGACGCAAAGACCAGTCGTGTGTACGCGGCATTAGTCCCTTTTTAAATTGGCAATGCTGCTGACGTCCGTTGCACAGTGGATGGTTTTGTCAGCAGCCGTTGGCGTGCAGTTGGCAGATGATCAGGAGGTGATATGTTGCCTCTCACATAGCAGTTTGAAGCAGGATTTCACACTGAATTCCCCCCTTTATTGTGCCGCAACCGAAACCTTTAGAAGCGGAAGCAGCACGGTTTTAGTACTGTCCCATTCACTCTTAAAGGGTGTGTTGCCAGGCAGTATTGCTTGCCAAATGTGACATGCCCTAATTTTTTCGCAATGTGTATGGTGCCTAAAGGCAAGGGTTGGCTCACCTTCCACACCAGACTACAGGATCTTGAGCATGCTGGGCACGGTCAGGAACCAAAACATGGAGCGAGACAAACATCGCCTTTAGAAATATTGGTCGATATTTGCTAATCGGCATGCCCTGTGGGTTCAGGGATCCCAGGACGCTTGAGAAGGCATTCACAGGTGCGTACAAGCACTACACTGACTGCTATTCAATCCTATTACAAATTTACTGCTTTTCTTTTCTCTAAAGCCCTGTACGACGGGAAATGTTTGATGGCAGGCTGTTGGCGGTAAGTCCGACTGTGCGTACGCTCCATCGGACAATTGTCGGACTTTCCGCCAACAAATGTTGGCTAGCTGGTTCTCAAATTTTCTGCAGACAAATGTGTGTTGTCGGATTTTCTGAGCGTGTGTACACAAGTCCGTTGGGCAAAATTCCAAAGTACAAACAGGCATGCTCGGAAGCAGAAGCGGTCGGTTTTGTAAACTAGCGTTCGTAATAGAGAATTAACATTCGTGACGCGCCAAATTATGAAATCTCTAAATGCAGCGCACAATACTCTTCTTCTTTAATAGGATAATAATGAAGCTGCTTTGCTGGTGATACTGATGGAGCTATTGCAAACAAATTTTCAAAGGCTTTTTTTTTCTAGTGATATCAAGAATAATAATATTATGATTTTGTTTTTTTTTATTTGTGCAAGTTACCACAACACCATTATCCCGTAGTTTGTTGGTGTCCCTTGTTAATTTTACATTGTGTCTTTTTAAATGTAACTGTCTACTCCCAAACTGTCATTTGAAGTAAAACACATAGCCAAGTATTATTCTACACAATTTTTTTATTGTGCATTAAAAAAAGAAAACAAATAAAATTAGACATGCTATCTGCCAATAGAACTTAACCAAAAGGTGCATTCTATGCATCCAAACATATAGAAACTTTACCAAATCAAATCATTTTTCAACCAAAAAAATAATGTCAAAGCAATAACTCCAAGGCCAATAATAAATAACACGTTATCTCCTCGGATTCCGCAACATGTCTGGTTGACGAATGGCCATTCAGAAACAATCGGGATTTTGGTCGGAAAAAGATATGATGGCTTTTCTCACGGGATTCCGCTCAAGCTTGCCTTGCATACACACGGTCACACAAAAGTTTGTTGAACTTTCTACCGTCAAGAACTTGGTGACGTACAACACTACGACGAGCCGAGAAAATTAAGTTCAATGCTTCCGAGCATTGTTCAAATTGCGTTGAATTGTTTCCGAGCACGCGTAGGAATTTTGCGCGTCAGAATTGCTTCAGACGATCGCATTTTCGGATAGGAACTTTTTTCCGACCGGAAAATTGAGGACATGCTCCCAATCTTTTGCTGGCTGGAATTCGGCCAGCAAAAGTCCAATGGAGCATACACATGGTCGCATTTTCCGACCAAAAGCTCGGTCTTTTGCTGGCCAAATTTCCGATCGTGTGTGTACGCGGCATTACTGAAATAAAAAGCGTGAACCGAAAAGCATGAAATGAAAAGCGCAAACTGAAAAGCTCTAAATGAAAAACGCGAAAAAGAAAAGCACGAATCAACACTCACCAACCTTCTACTTACATGAAATTAGCAGAAGGAGCCCAAAGGGTGGCGCAAAAGAGCTGAAAAACCACGTAGTGTGTCTAGTACGTCACTACGTTTGTAATTGTTGGCCAACAATTGTGTAGCCATGTGTATGCAAGAAAAGTTTGGGCCAACGCCCTTCAGACAAAATTCCACGGTTTTGTTGGCCAACAATCCGATCGTGAGTAGGAGGCTTTAGAGGTACGTTGGCAGGCAGTATTGCTTGCCAAACGTGACATGCCCTAATTTTTTCGCAATGTGTATGGGGCCTATAGGCAAGGGTTGGCTCTCCTTCCACACCAGACTACAGGATCTTGAGCATCATGGGCACGGCCAGTAACCAAAAGATGAGGCAAGCCAAACATCGCCTTCACTATAGAAGGAATGGTTGATATTTGCTTATCGGCGTGCCCCGGGTGTTCAGTGTTTCCAGGGCGCTGGAGAAGCCATTCACAGGTGTGTACAAGCACTACACTGTGACTGCTATTCAATCCTATTACAACTTTACTGCTTTTCTATGAATGGAAATGTTTGTTTTAAGCTTGAATTGCCTTTTAATAAATTACCTTTTTTACAATTCGCTCCTATCCATCTGGAAAGGCTTGAACGCCCCGGCAAGCGATCTCCGTGCTACATTGTGCTGCTACTGATGTAAATAAAGGTGAAATGTTTTCTGTAAATACAGTGTCTATAAAATATCCCCCCTGCTGTTTACAGGGCTGAAAAAAAAAACAACTCACACTCCAGCAATAAACTTCTCACGAAACCCCACCATCCTAAAGATTTAAGGCATTGACATTTCAGTTATGTGTCCCCCCCCACCCAGATCTCCTCATTAGCCAGGTATCTCTGCACTCAAAATATTTACCACCCGCACCAAATTTACAGTTTAATTTGCTGCATAAAATCATTTATTGACTGATCAACCTCATTACTAAGCCCAGGCACCGGCTCTGGTGCACCCGGCAGTTTTAATTCCTGTAGCAGCGGGGTTCAGCAAGAGAAAAACAATGCTGTCACATTAACCGCAGGGGTCTAAATTATTCAAATACACTAAATCCTCACCGAACAGTTCCCTTGCTCATAATTTGTCTTTCCTAGCCAACAATTAACCAGCAATATTCGAAGTTTACAAAGCCAAGACTTATAAAATCCTAGGTGTTGCAGTTCTGCACCTGGACGTATACATTATCGTTACGGCTCGTTGCGGTGACCCGCAGGAATCGCTGAGCAGCCACGGGGAAAACATATTGTGCAGGAATAGGCTTACACCTTTCGGATAGCGTGACGGTTAATGTCTGGCCATATTTCTCTGTTTATGTAATAACCGCATGCCATCCTGGAGGTGCTGCATTGTGCATTTTTCTTAAAGGAACGTGTTATTTTTAACCCCTTTTAGCCAAAAAAAAAAAAAAAAAGCTCTCCTATAGGCCTCCTAATACACAGATCCCCGTACCTTTTGTTTGCAAAAGAGCCAAGTTGCTTTTGTATTGGGAATGTTCAGATTTGGTTTTAATTTGATTTAATTTAACTTAATTATATTCATTTAATTTGGCTTTAATTTGATTCAGAAACTGTCGGGCATGTGCAGTTAGTGGGAAGGACAAGTTATGGAAGAATACAGGAAACGTAGAGGGAGAGTGGGCATAAGGTTAATAGGGACTGATGTGAATGTACAATGTATATGTAAAGCGCTGCATAAATTGATGGCGCTATATAAGTACCTTAAATAATAATAATAATAATATTTATAACTGATGAAAAAAGTGACAAGAAAGTTCATAGATAATGATGACAAATTTTGCAAACAGAAGAGGGCAAAATGAGGGACTCAATTAGACACAAGGCACTTGTTGGCAGTTTGTTTTACTTGTGTTAGTGCACTTATTACTATTATGGTAAGGGGAATGATAAAGTACTCCACTGAACCACTGAAAACCACAGAAGAGCTTTTCCTCCTGTTTAAAACACCAACTTAGTTTTGGAAAGAAAACAGAAGGTTCAGTACCTGTGTCAGGTTTTATTTTTTTTGTATTTCTTGTTTTTATTCATATCATTTTTTATAAAGATCTCAATGGGCCTATGGGGAATACACGATATTGTGAAAAATATTGGGACGTCTGCCTTTACACCCACAGGAACTTTAATGGCATCCCAGTCTTAGTCCGTAGGGTTCAATATTGAGTTGACCCACCCTTTGCAGCTATAACAGCTTCAACTCTTCTGGGAAGGCTGTCCACAAGGTTTAGGAGTGTGTCTATGGGAATGTTTGACCATTCTTCCAGAAGCGCCTTTTGGGAGGTCAGGCACTGATGGATGAGAAAGCCTGGCTCACAGCTGTAATTCATCCTAAAGGTGTTCTATCGGGTTGAGGTCAGGACTCTGTGCAGGCCAGTCAAGTTCCTCTACCCCAAACTCGCTCATCCATGTCTTTTAACCTTGGTTTGTGCACTGGTCCAAATCATTTGGTGGAGGGGGGATTCTGGTTTGTGGTTGCTTTTCAGAAGTTGGGCTTGGCCCCTTAGTTTCAGTGAAGAGAACTCTTAAGGTGTCAGCATACCAAGACATTTTGGACAATTTCATGTTCCCAACTTTGTGGGAACAGTTTGGGGATGGCCCCTCCCATTTCCAATATGACTGCGCACCAGTGTACAAAAGCACTGTTGTACCTGTCTATCTGCAGTCTTTTCTTCTCTACATCCATTCAAAGTGCTGAATATTTAACCACTTGCCGACCGCCTAACGTAGATATACGTCGGCAGAATGGCACGGGCAGGCAGAATCACGTATATATACGTGATCTGCCTCCCGCGGGCGGGGGGTCCGATCGGACCCCCCCCCGGTGCCATCGGCGGTCGGCATCTGACTGGGAGCGTCGGGAGGCGAGGGGGAGACCATCCGATCGTGGCCCCCCCCTCGCGATCGCTCCCAGCCAATAGGAATCCTCCCCTGCCTGTGTGTAGTTTCACACAGGCAGAGGATGTGATGTCATCTCTCCTCGGCTCGGCAGTTTCCGTCCAGCGCCGAGGAGAGAAGACATGTAAGTGCACACAACACACACACACACACAGTAGAACATGCCAGGCATACCTTACACCCCCGATCCCCCCCCGATCGCCCCCCGATCCCCCCCCAATCACCCCCCCCCCCCCTGTCACAAACTGACATTAGCAGTATTTTTTTTTTTTTTTTTCTGATTACTGCATAGTGTCAGTTTGTGACAGTTACAGTGTTAGGGCAGGTAGTATTACCCCCCTTTAGGTCTAGGATACCCCCCTAACCCCCCCTAATAAAGTTTTAACCCCTTGATCACCCCCTGTCACCAGTGTCACTAAGCGATCATTTTTCTGATCGCTGTATTAGTGTCGCTGGTGACGCTAGTTAGGAACGTAAATATTTAGGTTCGCCGTCAGCGTTTTATAGCGACAGGGACCCCCATATACTACCTAATAAATGTTTTAACCCCTTGATTGCCCCCTAGTTAACCCTTTCACCACTGATCACCGTATAACTGTTACGGTGACGCTGGTTAGTTTGTTTATTTTTTATAGTGTCAGGGCACCCGCCGTTTATTACCGAATAAAGGTTTAGCCCCCCGGTCGCCCGGCGGTGATATGCGTCGCCCCAGGCAGCGTCAGATTAGCGCCAGTACCGCTAACACCCACGCACGCAGCATACGCCTCCCTTAGTGGTATAGTATCTGTACGGATCAATATCTGATCCAATCAGATCTATACTAGCGTCCCCAGCAGTTTAGGGTTCCCGAAAACGCAGTGTTAGCGGGATCAGCCCAGATACCCGCTAGCACCTGCGTTTTGCCCCTCTGCCCGGCCCACCCAAGTGCAGTATCGATCGATCACTGTCACTTACAAAACACTAAACGCATAACTGCAGCGTTCGCATAGTCAGGCCTGATCCCTGCGATCGCTAACAGTTTTTTTGGTAGCGTTTTGGTGAACTGGCAAGCACCAGCCCCAGGCAGCGTCAGATTAGCGCCAGTACCGCTAACACCCACGCACGCAGCATACGCCTCCCTTAGTGGTATAGTATCTGATCGGATCAATATCTGATCTGATCAGATCTATACTAGCGTCCCCAGCAGTTTAGGGTTCCCACAAACGCAGTGTTAGCGGGATCAGCCCAGATACCTGCTAGCACCTGCGTTTTGCCCCTCCACCCGGCCCAGCCCAGCCCACCCAAGTGCAGTATCGATCGATCACTGACACTTACAAAACACTAAAGGCATAACTGCAGCGTTCGCAGAGTCAGGCCTGATCCTTGCGATCGCTAACAGTTTTTTTGGTAGCGTTTTGGTGAACTGGCAAGCCCCAGCGGCCTAGTACACCCCGGTTGTAGTCAAACCAGCACTGCAGTAACACTTGGTGACGTGGCGAGTCCCATAAGTGCAGTTCAAGCTGGTGAGGTGACAAGCACAAGTAGTGTCCCGCTGCCACCAAGAAGACAAACACAGGCCCGTCGTGTCCATAGTGCCCTTCCTGCTGCATTCGCCAATCCTAATTGGGAACCCACCACTTCTGCAGCGCCCGTACTTCCCCCATTCACATCCCCAACCAAATGCAGTCGGCTGCATGAGAGGCATTTTCTTTATGTCCTCCCGAGTACCCCTACCCAACGAACCCCCCCAAAAAAGATGTCGTGTCTGCAGCAAGCGCAGATATAGGCGTGACACCCGCTATTATTGTCCCTCCTGTCCTGACAATCCTGGTCTTTGCATTGGTGAATGTTTTGAACACTACCATTCACTAGTTGAGTATTAGCGTAGGGTACAGCATTGCACAGACTAGGCACACTTTCACAGGGTCTCCCAAGATGCCATCGCATTTTGAGAGACCCGAACCTGGAACCGGTTACAGTTATAAAAGTTAGTTACAAAAAAAAGTGTAAAAAAAAAAAAAAAACACATACAAAAATATAAAATAAAAAAAAAAATAGTTGTCGTTTTATTGTTCTTTCTCTCTCTCTATTGTTCTGTTCTTTTTTACTGTATTCTATTCTGCAATGTTTTATTGTTGTTATGTTTTATCATGTTTGCTTTTCAGGTATGCAATTTTTTATACCTTACCGTTTACTGTGCTTTATTGTTAACCATTTTTTTGTCTTCAGGTACGCCATTCACGACTTTGAGTGGTTATACCAGAATGATGCCTGCAGGTTTAGGTATCATCTTGGTATCATTCTTTTCAGCCAGCGGTCGGCTTTCATGTAAAAGCAATCCTAGCGGCTAATTAGCCTCTAGACTGCTTTTACAAGCAGTGGGAGGGAATGCCCCTCCCCCCCCAACGTCTTCCGTGTTTTTCTCTGGCTCTCCTGTCTCAACAGGGAACCTGAAAATGCAGCCGGTGATTCAGCCAGCTGACCATAGAGCTGATCAGAGACCAGAGTGGCTCCAAACATCTCTATGGCCTAAGAAACCGGAAGCTACGAGCATTTTATGACTTAGATTTCGCCGGATGTAAACAGCGCCATTGGGAAATTGGGAAAGCATTTTATCACACCGATCTTGGTGTGGTCAGATGCTTTGAGGGCAGAGGAGAAATCTAGGGTCTAATAGACCCCAATTTTTGCAAAAAAGAGTACCTGTCACTACCTATTGCTATGATAGGGGATATTTACATTCCCTGAGATAACAATAAAAATGATTAAAAAAAAAAAAATGAAAGGAACAGTTTAAAAATAAGATAAAAAAATAATAATAATAAAGGAAAAAAAAAAAAAAAAAAAAAAGCACCCCTGTCCCCCCTGCTCTCGCGCTAAGGCGAACGCAAGCGTCGGTCTGGCGTCAAATGTAAACAGCAATTGCACCATGCATGTGAGGTATCGCCGCGAAGGTCAGATCGAGGGCAGTATTTTTAGCAGTAGACCTCCTCTGTAAATCTAAAGTGGTAACCTGTAAAGGCTTTTAAAGGCTTTTAAAAATGTATTTAGTTTGTCGCCACTGCACGTTTGTGCGCAATTTTAAAGCATGTCATGTTTGGTATCCATGTACTCGGCCTAAGATCATCTTTTTTATTCCATCAAACATTTGGGCAATATAGTGTGTTTTAGTGCATTAAAATGTAAAAAAGTGTGTTTTTTCCCCAAAAAATGCGTTTGAAAAATCGCTGCGCAAATACTGTGTGAAAAAAAAAAATGAAACACCCACCATTTTAATCTGTAGGGCATTTGCTTTAAAAAAAATATATAATGTTTGGGGGTTCAAAGTAATTTTCTTGCAAAAAAAAATTATTTTTTTATGTAAACAATAAGTGTCAGAAAGGGCTTTGTCTTCAAGTGGTTAGAAGTGTGGGTGATGTGTGACATAAGCTTCTAGATGTTGTGCATAAAATGCCAGGACAGTTCAAAACCCCCCCAAATGACCCCATTTTGGAAAGTAGACACCCCAAGCTATTTGCTGAGAGTCATGTTGAGTCCATGGAATAATTTATATTGTGACACAAGTTGCGGGAAAGAGACAATTTTTTATTTTTTTAATTTTTTTTTGCGCAAAGTTGTCACTAAATGATATATTGCTCAAACATGCCATGGGAATATGTGAAATTACACCCCAAAATACATTCTGCTGCTTCTCCTGAGTACGGGGATACCACATGTGTGAGACTTTTTGGGAGCCTAGCCGCGTACGGGACCCCGAAAACCAATCACTGCCTTCAGGCTTTCTAAGGCCGTAAATTTTTGATTTCACTCTTCACTGCCTATCACAGTTTCGGAGGCCATGGAATGCCCAGGTGGCAAAAAAAACCCCCAAATGACCCCATTTTGGAAAGTAGACACCCCAAGCTATTTGATGAGAGGTATAGTGAGTATTTTGCAGACCTCACTTTTTGTCACAAAGTTTTGAAAATTGAAAAAAGAAAAAAAAAAAATGTTTTTTCTCGTCTTTCTTTATTTTCAAAAACAAATGAGAGCTGCAAAATACTCACCATGCCTCTCAGCAAATAGCTTGGGGTGTCTACTTTCCAAAATGGGGTCATTTGGGGGGGGTTTGTGCCACCTGGGCATTCCATGGCCTCCGAAACTGTGATAGGCAGTGAGGAGTAAAATTAAAAATGTACGCCCTTAGAAATCCTGAAGGCAGTGATTGGTTTTCGGGGCCCCGTACGCGGCTAGGCTCCCAAAAAGTCCCACACATGTGGTATCCCCGTACTCAGGAGAAGCAGCTAAATGTATTTTGGGGTGCAATTCCACATATGCCCATGGCCTGTGTGAGCAATATATCATTTAGTGACAACTTTGTGCAAAAAAAAAAAAAAAAAAAAAAAATTTGTCACTTTCCCGCAACTTGTGTCAAAATATAAAATATTCCATGGACTCAACATACCTCAAAGCAAATAGCTTGGGGTGTCTACTTTCCAAAATGGGGTCATTTGGGGGGGTTTTATGTCATCTGGGCATTTTATGGCCTTCAAAACTGTGATAGGTAGTGAGGAGTAAAATCAAAAATGTACGCCCTTAGAAATCCTGAAGGCAGTGATTGGTTTTCGGGGCCCCGTACGCGGCTAGGCTCCCAAAAAGTCCCACACATGTGGTATCCCCATACTCAGGAGAAGCAGCTAAATGTATTTTGGGGTGCAATTCCACATATGCCCATGGCCTGTGTGAGCAATATATCATTTAGTGACAACTTTTTGTAATTTTTTTTTTTTTTTTTTTTTTTTGTCATTGTTCAATCACTTGGGACAAAAAAAATGAATATTCAATGGGCTCAACATGCCTCTCAGCAAATTCCTTGGGGTGTCTACTTTCCAAAATGGGGTCATTTGTGGGGGTTTTGTACTGCCCTGCCATTTTAGCACCTCAAGAAACGACATAGGCAGTCATAAATTAAAGGCTGTGTAAATTCCAGAAAATGTACCCTAGTTTGTAGACGCTATAACTTTTGCGCAAACCAATAAATATACACTTATTGACATTTTTTTTACCAAAGACATGTGGCCGAATACATTTTGGCCTAAATGTATGACTAAAATTGAGTTTATTGGATTTTTTTTAGAACAAAAAGTAGAAAATATCATTTTTTTTCAAAATTTTCGGTCTTTTTCCGTGTATAGCGCAAAAAATAAAAACGGCAGAGGTGATCAAATACTATCAAAAGAAAGCTCTATTTGTGGGAAGAAAAGGACGCAAATTTCGTTTGGGTACAGCATTGCATGACCGCGCAATTAGCAGTTAAAGCGACGCAGTGCCGAATTGTAAAAAGTGCTCTGGTCAGGAAGGGGGTAAATCCTTCCGGGGCTGAAGTGGTTAAAGCTTGTCTGAGAGTTTAGAAAAAAAGGGGGTGGAGAGCTGAAGTCACACTCTGCAGAGCTCAGTGAGGAGAGCTGATTGGAGGGGAGAGCCCCCCTCTCCCCTCACACAGCACACAGGAACAGAGCTGAGGCTGTCAATCAGCTGGAGGTCCCTCCCCTGTCACCATTTTTCTCTCAGTTTCAGGAAAACATGTCAGAAGTGACTCATGCTGATAGCAGAGGAAGGAAGCAGCAGACAAAAATTACACTTAGTGCTCTTAATTGAGATATGCACACACTATAGAGAGATATGCTTTGTTCATATTTCATGTCTGATGTTTACAACCACTTTAAGGGATTCTACTTTAACTTAAAAAAGTACCTTTCCGATTCTCTCAGCCTCCTTCAAATCTCTTAATTACGTTTTTTTGCTCTGTGATCTTGCTTTCTGTTAGAGGGTGGCTACGTTCGTTCTTTATGGTCCCACTGTATGTAGGAACATAGCCACCCTCTCTTGCACACTCCAGAGTTGGGCTAAGGACTATGAACTATAAGATGTGTAATGTGCATATGACCACAACTAACATGCACTGCTTGTTTCAAAAAGGAAATCTTCTGGAGATCACAAAGGACATAATGAGAAGGCCAAAAAACACAGTAAGAAACAATTTAATACCAAAAAAAGATTACAGGAGTCCCAGGATCTTTTCCCAATAATGTGCAACAGCAGCCAGGCACACCGCAACATCCACCCATCCGGCTCAAAGAACAGTCTAGGGCATGGCTGCTAAACCTGTGGCCCTTCAGCTGTTGAGAAACTACAAGTCCCATAAGGCATTGCAAGGCTGACAGGTAGAAGCATGACTGCCAAAGGCGCATGATGGGACTTGAAGTTCTGCAATGGATGGAGGGCCACAGGTGGAGCACCTATAGTCTAGGGGTTGCTTTTTTCCTGGCTAACTTAGATAGGGCAGAGGGAGCGGTGGCATACTCCAAAACTTTGACTAGCAATAAGAGGATGCCCTTTCTTCTACAGCTACTTCTCAGAATGGTCCCTTTAAAAACAGCTCAGGAAATGGACAGCACTGGAACACCGTAAGTAATGTTCCAGGCCAGGTAAGCCTCAGTATTAGCACACCAGGGGTTACCAGCAGAAACAGACACTTAGGTCCTCAGGTACTTGGATGCCTCTTCCAGAGTCAGGATGACATTTCCTTAGTGGACTCCCAGACTAGATCCTAGTCGAAATCCCCCTTCTTTAGCCACAAAGTCTCTCAGCAAATAGGTCCCCCAGCTCTAGCACAGCTGGGACCTCGATGAGATCCTGATAACAGTTCTGGGATGCCAAGGAGTGCAGCAGCCCTCCAGGCTGGGTATTTCTCCTCTTGGACAACACAGGGCTGCCACAGGCCTCAGACTATTTACGCATTCTCCAGTCACCTATTGGGCACTCTCCCCCAGGTATAAGCTGGAACCACATACAGTAAATATTCAGACTGCCTGTTTGACTCTCCCGCACATTTTGGAATCCACCAGAAAACAGGGGAAAGCAATCAAACCTGCAGCCTGCAGAGCCCAGAACTGCCCAAGGTAATCGCAATCTGTTCTTTTTACTAATTACAGGAGAGCCACAGGAACTAAGTTTACCTAGCCTGACTATCAACCTACCTAGGTGGGTGCTACATTACCGTTACATAGTGGATGTTTATGGATTTTGGGGGGAAAAATAAGGATAAGGATTTATTTTATTTTTTTAAGCATAACATTTTTATTGAAAGTTTAATGTCAATTAATACAAACATAGCAGTGAAAGTAATAGTCATTTGTAGATAGAGCAGACAAATATCCACACAATACAATAGATACAGATATTATAGACAAAGAAATCAAATTACATCTAGTATAATGTTTGTTAAGGTCCCCTATACAAGGCCCTCACCTCACACCCTGTATGGGATCAGACTGTGGACAGGTGTATACTAGAATATACAACCAAAACAAAGAAGAAAGAACAGAAACCAGCATAGGAAATACCATTATGAGGCAAGTGGTCCTCAACTGGGGCCAGGTATAATTCCAACTAACCTCTATAGTTCTTCTGGGTTAAATGAACAATTTTTAGTCTTCAGTATTATCTTAACTGTAGAGATTGGAAACACTGGCTAGATCATCCTCAGGCCTCTATAGCTTCATAGTTTCGTAACATAGTGGGACCTATCAGCCTTATGGTCCTCCTTATATGCAAGCATCTTTTCATATCGACATTGTGCTTTGATTCTAAATATCACCGTGGTTAGATTAAGAGCTGCTGTCGACTTCCAATCTTTAGAGATAGTGAGCCTGGTGGCACAAAGAGTATGGGCCACTATTGTTCTTTGGGACACAGGGTAGGCTTCTAGTTCAGTGTTTATTAACCTTTTTTCAGTCAAGGCACCCTACATCTTAGAGAAAACAATATACGGGAATATGGGAAATTATTTTTCTACACACACACAGACATACAGAACTACACAGGTTGAACTGGATGGATTGTTGTTTTTATCCAACCTTACCAGCTTTGTAACTATGTACCAACTATGTAAGGCATCCTTTAAAATATGAACAGTCTTGAGGCGCCCCATTCTAAAATGTAAAAACTATTCTGAAAGTTTTACATAATGCAGCAACATCCACAAGTCCATGTAGGAACCCCAACGTTAAAGGAAATGTAGTCTTCCAAAGCAAATACACTTTTGCAAACTGGTACTGACTAGTATTCCAATGTTTCTCTTCTCCTTCAGTTTTTCTCCATCACTTAGCTAATGAGACCCCAAAACTGAAAGCTTATGGAGAGAGGCAAGGGAGGGTCAAACAAGGATGATATGCAGGCAACTGACATCCTCCTTATCAACTGATGATGTCATTGGTCGTTAGGAGGCTGACAGCTAGAAGGTTTTAATGGTGTACAATGAAAACCTGTGGCTTTGTATACCTAAATGGCAGGTTTCATCCATCCACAGGCTTGTATACAATTTTGGGGCAATTTTTAGGCATTTCGCCAAGGCACCCCTGAAGAAACCTCAAGGTACCCCAGGGAGCCTGGGCAACCTGGTTGAAAAAGCCTGCTCTAGTCCTATACCTTGTTCCCCATGACTGAGTTCCGGGGGGCAGAGTGAAACGCGTTGGGGTGTGTCCTGGTTGGAGTCCAGGCTGAGGTTGCCACTCTACTTACTGCTCCAGGACACCTAGATGTGCGACTTTTAGGGGCCACCCATTATTCTTATAAGCTTCATAGGAACCAGGACGGGTTCCATCCCCTGTCAGCACTCTAGTAGCAGCTGCGGAAGCATTGACTACACATCACTTTACCACCGAGCCTGAGCGGCACACACACATTTCCTAGGTCACCTATGCCTTGTAATGCCAGTGCAGGGGGGAAAATAAGGATATTTTTAAGTTTTAGGTATTGTAGTAATATGCCAAAACCATTGTGACTGATATGCTTTGATATGCTCGGCCATTTCAGTATACAAGATAGCTTAAATCTGCAACTATAAAAGAATGCTTAGAAAGATGCTTGCACAAGCACTGTAATATATATATATATCCTCTGTTCTGTAGGCCATGGGACAGGATGCATGACTTATGACTCATAACCAGATGGCCTGTTGACTCATGATAAATGTATTTTAGGGGTCATTGATGTGTATAACCATATATTTTATACCAATACATCATTTACTAACCACTCCCCCCTCCCCTCTTTCTATTGGTATGTTGAACCATATATAAGCTGTAACACACCTAGAAAAGACAGACATTTTATGAATGCACAACCTGCTTCTTGTTTCATGGTGTCTCCAGATATCTGAGGGCCCTGTTGGTGTACCTACAAGAAGGGTAGTCATCCAGAATACCTACTATTTCCTTTCAGGTATAACCCATAATAATCCTACTACTAAACCCTATCCCCACAATGAAAATCATTATGCAATTGCCAGAATTACCATCACTACTATTTCCTTTGAGTCCTTAGCGGAAGAAGGCTGCAGCGGGGTAAAGCGGCAAGGTTAAAACCTTCATCCCTAGAGGATGCTGAGATAAGAATCTCACCTTGCCTCATGAGAACATAGGCATAACGTAAAAATATTCAGGAAAAAATCAATATGCATTTGTAAGAACGTCTTTTACCTTGCATGTTCTTCCTATCCGGCCCTTCCAATGATCTATTACCCCGTTAGTATTTTTTACGCTTTGCATTTCTACTATCAGAGCAACACCCCATTCCGGCAAAGCATCCTGGCCTCAGAAAGCTAAAGCAAGACAGCTCTGGAAAATCCCATATTTCTCGATGGCTGTTAAGTCGACATGTGAGTAAAGTTGAGAAGAATTCACTCATTCAGGACTGCCCAGCATCTCCCCGCTGGGCCCCTGACAGCTCTAAACAGATGTAGGTAATGGAAGAGTTTAGATTTTATAGCATTTTCAGGCAGAAGCTGAGTATATCAAAATGATAAAGTGTCTCCACGATGCTAAACTCATGACTGGAAGCACAATAATGGCACATTCAGTAATGTAACATTATTGTGTAAATCAAATGCCGCCGACTTGTGTGATTACCATCAGAAATCACCTGAATGGCATGTGGGAGATTGGAGCTAGTAGATTCCCGTTAAGCACTTAAGAGGCGAGTAACAATGGGGGGGAAACTGCAGCATTCCGTCTTAAATATTCTTTCATATTTTCACATCAGTGGGCAGTACGCAGCTGGCGCTAACGTCCGAGGTTTTAATAAAAGTATCTTGATAGGGCGCAAAGGTCAAACAAGTTTTTTTTTTTTCTCTCCCCTCTTTAATTAAAAATTTTATTAACCTAAGTCTATCATGTCATTTGACAGATCTGCATAGAGGGAAAAAAATAGCACAGCATAATGGGAAAGTAAATGAATTCTGCGCTGTGTTAGATACCCGCCGGAAAGGTCTGCACCTCTTGCTATGTTTTATAAAAAGAACATTATGGAAGGAAAACCTGAGCACTTGTGTGGTCAGGGCAGACAAAGGATTTCAGACAAAGCGACTAATTGTAGAAAGTGAAACACGATTTACCTGTTACTGGGTTTATTGCAACATTTGTAATTAAAAATAATGGGGTTGACTTATTAAAGGTAAATAGACTGTACACTCTGCAAGGGCATTTGTTCCAGGGGTTAGTAAATGAGCTGAAGCTTCACTTTGCAAAGTATACCCAATCAATTGCAAGGAAAATAAATATAAAAACCACAAGTAATCTACCTAGACAATTCATAAAAAGCAGCCAGCATCAAGTTTGTTGATTGCAAATATAAAATATAAATCTTGATATGCAGCGCTTGGTCTAATGTTGTAAAAAGTCCATATATTAGATCAGAGGTCTCCAAACTTTCTAAACAAAGGGCCAGTTTATTGTCCTTTAGAATTTAGGGGGGGCCAGACTGTGGTCTTTAGGAGTACAAAATGTCCCAGCATCAGTGGGAGTAAACAATCCCCCATCATCAGTGTCAGTGGGAGGAATTGTTCCCCCTCATTGGTGTCATCTGGAGGAATTGTGCCCCATCGTTGATGTCATTGGTAGGAATTGTGCCCCATCATTAGGAGGAAATGTGCCCCATCATTGGGAAATTGGGAGGAATTGTTCCCCCTCATTGGTGTCATCTGGAGGAATTGTGCCCCATCGTTGATATCTTTGGTAGGAATTGTGCCCCATTATTAGGAGGAATTGTGCCCCATCATTGGGGATATTGGGAGGAATTGTGCCTTATTATTGTTGTCATTGAGCCCTATTGTTGGTGTCATTGGTAGGAACTGCTCCCCATTGTTAGTTTCAGTGAATAAAATAGTGCCCCAAGGGCCAGGTAAAAGCAAGCAAGGGGCCACATCTGGCCCCCAGGCCGCAGTTTGGAGACCACTGTTTTAGAGTGTTGTGTTACATGCCCGTTTTAACCACTTTATAATTTGAGGGTCCAACCTCTTTGGTAAGGAGACTTTCTGGAAACACTGGGTGTTGCGCATATCATTCTTCACATTGAAGCTGGTGCAGGGCTTTCATCTGTCCTTCTATCATCTAATATATGGACTTTTTACAACATTAGACCAAGCGCTGCATCAGTGACGGCTGGTGTTTTTTTTGGGGGGAGGGGGGCTTCCCCGTGGCGTCAGAGGGGGGCGCTGTCACCCGTTTACGTCACCGGGTGGCCCCACCCTCAGTTATATAAGAACTGTCACAAGTGAAGGAGCGTCAGACAGCAGGAGCCTCCCATGGAGGCGGATCGGTCGCGGATTTTTTTTCTTCTTCGGTCCGGGCGGGGTGATAGAAGATGAATGGACATCGTGGGACATTTTTATTTTTTTATTTTTTTAAGAAAGGACTTGTCCCAAGCTGTGTTTTGTCGTTTTTAACATTTTGACACTTTTTTTGTGAAATGGACATTTGTACCCAGTTACCATTTCACACAGGGAGAGAGGCTGGGATCTGGGGGTCCCCTTCTTAAAGGGGGGCTTCCAGATTCCGATAAGCCCCCCGCCCACAGACCCCCACAACCACCGGGCAAGGGTTGTGGGGATGAAGCCCTTGTCCCCACTAACATGGAGACAAGGTGCTTTGGGGGGCTATCCCAAAGCACCCTCCCCATGTTGAGGGCATGTGGCCTGGTACGGTTCATTCAGGGGGGGGCGCTCTCTTGTCCCCCCTCTTTTTCTGTGCCCTGCCAGGTTGCGTGCTCGGGCAAGGGTTTGGTATGGATTATGGGGGGACCCAGAAGCCATTTTTTTTAATTTTGGCGCAGGGTTCCCCTTAAAATCCATACCAGACCTGAAGCTACAACTTACAGGACATCTATTGTCATGTTAATCATTTAGCACTTACCCAATCTACATTCTCATACTTGCCAATTTTGTGAATCATCTTCAGCATTCAATATTAAAGGGTGAGAACAGAAAATAGCAAATAAAACATAAATAACATAGCAGATACAATTGCTACACAAATCATATCGCAATTGAATATTATTAAAAATTATCTTTCCTTTTCAATCGGCAGCTCTGTAATTTTCCGTAAAATGCAATATGGCTACCTGGAGGTGTTCTATACACAGAATGTATACAGAACCCCCCCCCCAGATATATCATTTCCTGCTTGTGTGATTGGCTCACTGATTTTCCCAGAGGCCTGCACTAAAGTACAAATCAGATTGTGGGCATTCCCTGCAACAAAAATATAATTTGTGGTGAGATACTCCCAAAGGAAAATCACATCCAATAGGATGCAGACGCTGCCACTTGCCTTATTAGGACCCTGCAAATGCAGCAGCTGATTGCTGATTATAAAATCACTCCCATTCACATTCAATTCAATGTACTTGGACACAGACAAACAAACAACTACTTCTTCATAACAGAAAAAGATAGTAATATGCCACAACAATTGTTAAAATCCCTGCAAAATACATAGATCACACCCAGAGGGGAATGCTTTTTCCTCAACAAAAGTGGAGTTAGTCTTTTTTTTTAATAGATTTTATGTAAACACATGCAAATAAACATTGAACAGAGGCACCAAATTAAAATATGCATACAGTTTTGTTATATAGAATGAGTATACATACAACACCTAGGGTAAACCTGAGTATTAACACATCCATGGACCCAATGTAAGTGATTTACTGGGGGATGTCAACACTCTTTTTGCCAAATATTATAGGGGGCAGACCCCAGAACACATTCGCACTACACATGTACCCACACACCACGCACACCTGTGCGGAGTTACTCTTTAACTTGGGTTTGTATTCATGCAATTGCTATAATAAATAAAAGTGAACGTATGTAGTAAAGTTGACGTGCAATTACGCACAACAATCAAACAATTTTTCTCTGTGGTCACGGCAGACCTGCGATTAACCATCCAGTGGATCTATTATTCTTTTTGCATCATAATAATAAATATTCCTTCCTTCATTAATCATGGTCGCTACTCCTCAGGACATATAGGTGAATGCTATCCATCTCCCCAGTATGATGTGAATACATAATTGGGACCCATCGCTCTGTGTCTGCTAGGAGGACAGCTCACACTAGTACTGATTATTAAGTCAGCCAGTCATGTCCTTACATTGTGAGTAGGAGCGACGTGTAGTGTTTTGTGATGCCGAGGTTACATGTATATAATGAAACACTCCATAAAGCCAAGGCATTTTTCCAGCACTGTCAGACTTGTTGCTTTTCAGAGGTTTTTGCCATTCTCACCAATTACTCTCCCCAAGACACACTTCATAATTCCATGGTTTGACCTAATTTGTTGGCAGATCCATGGCTGGATTTACCATGTGGCAATCACAATGGGATTTGTGCTGAGGTCATTTAAGCCCAGAGCAAGGGTGGTAGGTTTTCCAAAGCAAAAGAATGACATTGATGGACTTACCACTTTTTAGGATTGGTGATTTGCAATTCAACACCTTTTTCCCCATTTCCTTGTCTTTTATATAGCTATTTAAATGTTTGTTAGGGAGAAATAATGGGTTAGAAATGTAATACAGGCCTGGTCCCAAGGTGACAAAGCTATTGTGGTGTGCCCTTTGTGATGTCACACTATGTGTCCTGGTGTGACAAGCTTAGTCTACTATAGTGATGATGTCATCATGTGCTGTCATAGTTATATCAGCTATAGGATCATCATTCCTGTCATCCTCACATCATGGGAAGTGTAGTCTGATATGAATTTATTTCTATATCAGATTTAAAAATTGTTCTGGAGCCTTTTGGTATACTTAAATGCAATATCACGAAGAGCTACTGAATGTAGCAACGGTGCATAGAACTTAGCACATTTATCTTGTGGAAAACAATGTCAAATTCTACCTAAAAACATTTGGGTGTTTCTCGAGTGAGGCAGAGTTTTGATTCCTGTATGGACCTTGTTGTGTTGACTGTTGAAGGGAGATCGGCCCCTACCCTGACACCTAACATGGCTCTGCTATTAATATTCCTTGTTCCTGTCTCTATTTCCTATGACAATGTAGTTCATAGAAGTTAACTAAAGCATTTAGATCTAATGTTCTGTCCGTTCTATTAGCAGTGTGTAGGTAGGTGGGCAGGTAGTTAGTGATGGCCTCTGTTAACACAAAAAGCACCACTGTGGCTCTATAGTGATAGTGGCTTGGGAAATGATGCAATGATCCAAAGATTGATAAATCACTTCCTTGTTTGATTTCTAGTAGTAAACAAATTGGTCACATGACCTCTGCCTACCACTACCACTAATACTAGTGTGTCCTCTGGTATGGATGCAGGGCACCATCTTGGGGGTGTTTGACTTTGTATATAATAAGATGCAAAGACTTGAGTGGCCATCTTAGGGAGGTAGAGTGCTACATCATAGCTCCCAACTGTCCCTGATGTCGAGGGACTGTCGCTGGTTTTGAGCAATGTCCCTTTGTCTCTCATTTCTCCTCATTTGTCCCTCATTTTGGTCTGATCTATATAGTTGTATATAAAATGCACTTTTTATCTATCAAAAAGTGTTTTCCAGCCCTAAACCTCTCATCTGATTTCTAAATTGCTGCATTTGTAAATTCCAAAAGCCAATATAAAGGTAGCAGTGGTAAAAAAAAGCACTTGCGGGTTTAACCAATCTTGTTTTTTTTTTTGTACAATTCTCCTTTAAGGGGGCGTGGCAAGGGGTGTGTCCTATGCCTGCATACTTTTGCTGATAGGTGTCCCTCATTCCCATCTCAAAAAGTTGGAAAGGTATGCTACATATACACTGTATATAGGATTGTCTGCTGCACAGAGGTGCTCATAGTGGGAAATGCTCAAAGCTGGGGACAGAAATCCACTTGTTAGGGACAGATAGGTCTCGCCAGCATTGGATGGGTCTGCATTTGTCTTTGCTCATTGTCCAATGAGTGGATGTGGAAAAACATTTCATTGCCTTTATTTGCCAGTGCATTGGATGAAACTGTTGTTATAGAAAGAGTAATGCTGCCTCCATCTCTTCGCGTCATTCTTCCTGGCCTAACCACCCAGTGTCCTGGCTGTCATGGCCATGCTTCAGTTCACTAGCTTTTAAAAATCCACTTTATAGAATAAAATAACTTTCAACAAAATATTGCAATTATAAACCCAGAGAAGGATACATAGTTCATGAGGTCCAGCCTCTTAAAAAATGTTCAGCTTTGTATCAGCGAAAAAAAGTCCAAACCCATTTGGGCTAACATTTAACCTAACCCCTAAATGAAGCCCCCTAAAGTGTCTCTGTTGCGTAAGAAGAGTTATTTTTAAAAGAAGACTTACCTCTCCTGCTCCAGTAGGAATCTAACCCTCCAGGGAGTGTCAATCTCCTAGTCAGGGCACAGACAAGTGGTGGGAGGCCGAAGGGACATTTTCCTCGCACCAGTGTAATTTTTATTTTAGTTGTATTTTAGTCAACTAAAAGCTCCAGTACTTTTTAGTCGACCAAAATTTCTGTTATATTTTAGTCAACTAAAATCTAATGGGCTTAGTTAAATTGTAATGCATTATTTAGGCATTTCTCTATAATTTCCAAACTCATTATATACTCCTTGAGTAAAAATCTAATAACATGTGGTGAGGATGGGAAAGTAAATAGGAGTGAGGGAGTGCACAGGGCAGAGAACTATTCTGGGGAGGCTGTTATTTTGCACAGTGCTAAGCACTGCTACCTTGCTGGTAGGGGAAACACTCACCACGTGGTTTGTAGGACATTAATTATATATATATATATATATATATATACAGGATATATATAGTTTACGCAGCGCTTTACAATATAAAAGAGAGACAATACAGTTACATCACAATAAAACACAAGAGGATTAAGAGGGCCCTGCTCAGAAGAGCTTACAATATAATAGGGTGGGGCAAGTGGTACAAAAGGTTGTAACTGTGGGGAATGATCTGATGGAAGTGATAAAAGATTAGTTGGAGGCTTCCCTGAAGAGATGAGTTTTCAGGGATCGCCTGAAGGCAGCCAGAGTAGGAGATAGCTGGATAGATTGAGGTAAAGAGTTGCAGATGATGGAAAAGGCTCTGGAGAAGTCCTGTAGACAAGCACGGTGGAGGAGACAAGGGAGCTTGAAAACAGGGGGTCAGTTAGGGTCAATTCACTTAAGAGTTAATTAACGGCAAATAAAATGTGATAAAATAGCGCTTGCGTTAAATCAGTTTTGAAAGCGCAATTCACTAAGAATTTTGTGTTAAATAACGAATGCAATGTTTGTTCTATTGAGTGGTAATTACTGTATTTTTTCATGCAGCAATTGCATTGAGTTGGTTGCTAATAAGCAGGCCGGGAAGCCAACCGCCACGTCCTTAACAACGGATGACTCATCAGCTGCCAGCGGGCTTCCCCACTGACAGCTGAATGTTAAAAACATGACGGCAATTAAAAATTATGAAAAAAAAACAGCACCCTCCCCCCCAATGCATACCAGGCCCTTGGGGTCTGGTATTGATTTCAAGTGGAACATCACGCCAAAATTAAAAAAAAAAAACTGCATGGGGTCCCCACCAAAATCCATACCAGACTCTTATCCGAGCATGAAGCCTGGCACGCCAAGAAAGGGAGGGGGGGATGAGTGAGCTCTGACCCCCCACCCCAAAGCACCTTGTCCCCGTGTTGATGGGGACAAGGGCCTCTTCCCCACAACCCTGGGCTGTGGTTGTGGGGGTCTGTGGACAGGGGTCTTATCAGAATCTGGAAGCCCCCTTTAACAAGGGGGCCCCCAGATCCCGCCCCTCCCATGTGAATGAGTATGGGGTACATAGTACCATTCACCAAAAAAGCATAAAAAATAAATAAAAACACACACACGGTTTTTGACAATTCCTCTATGTGACCTGGTATGGTTCAGGAGGGGGGGAGGGGTGCTCTCTTATCCTCCCCCCTTTCCTGGCCTGCCAGGCTGCATGCTTGGGATAAGGGTCTGGTATGGATTTTGGGAAAGACCCCATGCAGTTTTTTTTTTTTTTTTTAACATTTTGGCGTGGAGTTGCCCTTAAAATCCATACCAGACTCGAACGGCCTGAAATGCATTGGTGGGGGGGGGATCCCGCGCTGTTTTTTTTTCATAATTTTTAATTACTGGCATGGTTTTTTTTAACATTCAGCTGTCAGCAGGGAACCCGCTGACAGCTGATGAGTCATCCGTTGTTAAGGACACGGCAGTGAGCTTTCTGGCCCACTCCTTAGCAACCAGCTATTGGCCTTGTTTCTGACAAATACCTCATGTGATACCACCAGCAAACCCCTGGTGATAAATACTGTTTGTTTTTTTTACTCTGTGTTCCTTTTGTGAATTGGACTTAAGAGCTTAGTGCATGTTTTTTTGACAATATTTACTGGCACATTTTTCATTTTGTAGTAAATACCGCATAATGGTTATTTTTTTTTTTTTTTTGTGTGAATTGCACTTTATTTATCGCACGCAATAGCTTATGCAAATGAGTCAAGTAACCGTGTTATCGTATGCGGTAAACGTTAGTGAATTTACCCCATTGTTCCAGAACCCCCAGGTAGCAGGCAGACAGAGGGAGCTTGCCAAAGTCTGAGGTTTTAACAGACATGTGGAGCTCTGAGGAAAGCAGAAGTTCAGGTGGGTAAACGTCCCTCCCTCACATTTTTCGTTCCGTTTTTGTTTGTTGACGAAAATTGTCCATTGTCTTAATTCAAATGTTATTCTTGTTTAATTTTTGGCACATGCAGCTAAAAGAAAAAAAATTATGGCGAAAATATTTTCGTCTACAAAATTAACATTGGTCATCAGGTGCCCAGGGTATAGAAAACAAAGACCAAGCTCAAACGAGAGGATTTGCTCAACAGGCAAAAATGGGACAGAACCTGAAAGAATTTGGAGAAAAAAATCACATTAATAAAAACTCTTGCTCAGTAGTAGAGTTACACTAATGACATTTAAATTTACCTATGAGTAATTTCAAATTTATTTTGGTTTTATTACACCTCTTAAGATTTCACAGTCAATGTGTGAAATACACAGAACGGGGCTAGCTTATATTGATAAACATCACCTCTCCGTTCCAATTACAGATCAGATTTTACAGCTGAATTTGAGTAGTCAATAAAGAATTCATTCCGGTTTAAACTCAACTCTAAATCCACCGTGGCTCTGATGCAAATGACACTTCTTTTAATATGAGCGTAAACAAGACATCATACACCAAGATCCTATTGCACGATTGATATAGAACAGGCTTAGAGCACTTCTAATGCCAAGACGACAGTATTAATGTGACAAGCATCCGGTATCATCGCTTAACCTTTAAGCGTTGGGCAGACGCTGTAATGAACTTATGTGCAGGCTTTGGACACTGCGAGTTTAGGTTTAGAATACCGTCTCGAAAAAGAAGATCCCAGTCTTATCTCTTGTCTGGTCTTCCTCTTGATTGGATCTGCCAGATTTAAAGCTGCATTTAATCCACTCCAAAACCAGGATGTCTTATTCACTTAGCTGCCTATCCATATTACTAGCAGCGTCTACTGCAGGATTATTAGGAACTTAAAATAGATATCATACTGTGGGGAGGTTTGGCTCAAGAGCTTGGACTGATGAAGCTGCCAAGTGTCCCTGTTTTACCGGGTTAGTCTCAGGTTTTTCAGATTCTTGGAAATCTCCCAGTTTTATTTTAGTTCTGAAACTGCCTCTGTTATGATCAATATGCAATATATGCAGGTATGTGCAATACAGTTTGTTTTGCATTGTAGCCTTTATGCACACGGGTGTATTAAAATAATTCTATTTACGCTGGATCTTTTTTCCAGGAGCTGGCATATTGGAGAGCAATTATGCACGTTTATGTGCGTTTGCAGGCGTATTGTATTTAGAATTTGAGCGTAAACTCATTTTACCAGCCAAAATATTTATTCTAGGCACTGGAATTAATTTAAATGCGTTGCTTGTTATCATTTATTAAAGTGCTGTGGGTTTTTCAGAGTACTTATAGTCTATTATGGCTGTTTTTTTACCCTTCCCAATTATAGTATTCAGCACACATACTACCAGTACAACCTGTACTGCTGGGGTATACAGAGGGCATCAGGGTAGTACTTGAGAGACCAAGCAATCAGGATGGAGAAGTGCCTTTCAATATTTATTATATTGACCACTCTGTAAAGTGACTGGTTCCAGCTAAGGCTTCTTTCACAGGGGTCACCGAGGGGGTGGAAAACTGGAGCAGGTTTTACTTCCACCAATTGCCTACCTAAAATCTACACTATAGCAATTCATGTGCGGTGGGTATGGCCAGTTATTGTAGCATGTTGAACTGACAAGGGGCACCGCCTGTCAAACTAGGCCATCCAAGTCAATGGGGCCATTCCGCAACCGCGAGTCAAATGCTTGGCTCAAGGTAGTGGTGCATTAGCCTAATGATACATTGGCTGCTTAGTAACACATAACAGATTGGTTTTCAGAGCATGGGCTTGTGAGGGGTTTAGTGAATATTATTATAGTGGGAAGTAGAAGTTTGCCCCCTGGTAGTCAGGTTGAAAACCATAAGCCATTAATGTAGTTTTACACACTTAATTTCCCAGGAATTCAACCTCCTCTTACCCGGAGCCAAAATACACCAAAGTTCTCCTCTCTTCTTCTCAAGATGATTAGCCGTTTCAGGATGGGGGTGTAGAACATTTTCAATACCTCGCTAGTCTCCCAGGTTCCACCGGGGACACAGACACTTACATAATGTTACTCTATGTTATAGATTCTCTTCTTCACCAAAAAGACTCACTTCACGGGAGCCACCCTTTATAATTACCTCAAGGCCTTGATCTTGTGACTCTCTAGGCCAGGTCCCTAGGCTGGACCTGCATCCCATCGAGTCCCAATAGGAGTATCATGCTGCGAGGTGAGAGACACACTACTAGTCCAGTAATCTCCACCAGCTTCTGGGTCCCACGTCAAGCTGCTGTCTTGCTGCATTGTGAACATAGGAGACGGCCACTCAGCAAGGGCACCACACAGATAATGCTTGCCATTTTTTAAATCAGTGCAAAACATTCTTTCCTGCCTCTGCACCCTGTCCAATCAGAGAGCGCTTTGCATTCAGGACGGGACCAGGAAGCCAGTAGAGATCACTGCAGTAGCGGCTTTTCCTATAGTGATTTATGACTTCTAGAGGAATCCCACAAGTATGGTATATGCATATTTACATTGGTCTAAGCTGAACCAATGTAACTATGTAAAAATGCCATACCTGGAATTCTTCTTTAATCTTTTTTGGCCAGGCTGGAGTTGGGCTTCAATTCACCCATGCCATCAATATCCTAATCATTCTTCTTTGAGCTCCTCCACTATGAAATGAATTCTAGAGAAATACAGAAGATCCATGGGAGGTGAAGCTACAGGGAAATAACTACAAAACTACAAGACTCCATATCAGAAGGTTGATGAGTTCCTCACACGTGAGGCTGGATTTTCTAAAGGCAAATAAACTGTAGTTACACTCATTTTCCCCAGAGCTTAGTAAATGTGGCAAAGCTCTGCTGATTTCCATCATCCAATCATGTGCAAGCAAAAATGCTGTTTTTGTCATTTTCCTTGTACCTGATTGGGTATTCGTTCTAAAGTGAACCTTCACCATATTACATTTACTAAGGAAGATGAGTGCAACTGCACTTGCAACGTTCACAGCCTATTTGCCTTTAGTGAATAAACCACATAGACTGTTGCAGCAGTACTTTTATAGATATATGGCCAATGTTTATTATATAGAGCAGCGCAATTAATCACCCATGAAATCAGCTTAAACACATGCGCAACAAAGCAGATTGTTTTTATTTTTTCCAGCAATGAATGGATTAATAGCAATATTTTATATTATACTTAAAAAGATCTATTCTCCTGCCTAGCTTTACACTTCTGAGTCAGCATTATCTGTTTCCTTCTCCAAATTGACACCTTATTTCAATATAATTCAAGGCCACATGCAAATATTCAAACACCTTCAGTTCTTAGTCTAATGCACCTCAATCCAATGCATACTTTTCATATCTTTACATATAACTCCTGATAGGAGCTGACACAAAGAAAATTACTTTGCCTGAAGCACTGCGGGCTGGCATTATTTAGGAGCTTGTTGTCTGCTTGTCATTCTCAATTCTGTGCATCTCTTTTCGTCTTTATCAGAGGTCTGAACCAAGGGGATCTTGTCTTCACCGCTGATTAACAGCTGAAGCCATAAAACAACTAAGGCTGGTACTGGGCATCTGCAGGGAATAGAGTGTCAGGTGGGTATTGTTTGTTTCAATAAACGATTAAGCTGTAAAAGTTTATTATTACTGAAGGTAACCTGTCTCTATACAGTTGCTGCAAATGACACAACTTCCTAAAATATATGTAAACCCCATCCATGAAGTTCTCTTACTTGCCCCATTTTGGTCTGTTAAAGCGTTTGTTACCCCAACATTTCATATACCCGATATGTGCTTGCTGTACCATGTTCTTGTATGAGAAAGTATCCTGTTCTCTTTGTATTGCTTCCGTTTTGTGAAATCCCTGGTGTTCCTGCCAGTCCCTCTGTGTTCCCACTAAAAACTGACCACACTAAGCAGGAGAGCACACCGTTGTCAGTTCTCTAGCTATGCTGGGAACTCAGCCTGCTCTCCTCCAATGATCAGACTTGTTCTGACACCCCCCTTCCCGGGGACAGCCATTCACTGGGAAAATCATTGTGCTGCTGTTTCTCTTCCCCCAGCTCTTATGCAGCCCCTGGATGATGTGACTCTATCACGAAACGCCGCGTAGGGCAGAGCGACTTGTTCTCGTCACCTCCCATTGCTGCTGTTGTTTCCAGTAGGACGGGCTGTCTGTGAGCTTCCGGCTGGTGCTCCAGACTACACTACATGCCTACTATTGTCTACTAACATGTGAGTTTAACCTTTTACTTATCTGATAAAGTCAATGATTTTACACTATATGGAGCCCTTTTTTTCCTTCTATGACCGTATCTGCAATGCTGTGGGCTGATGTCTGAGTACCTGTCAGTGTGAACATCTTTAGCCTGACCCTGCAGTCTTTGATGTCTCGGTATAAGGTCTCTGAACCATTGGTCGTGGTTCGAAGCAGTATTAACAAACAGCTTTCTCTGATCCTCTGTAATGGGAGATCATGAGTTTCTGGTAAGCGGCCAGTCTGATTTCACGGTGGTGGAGCAAGCACGCTTTTTTCTTCTCACAGCAAGAATTTATGTTTTTTGGAACTTTTTTAAGATACTTTCATATCACTTGGGTGATTTATTTTTTTATACATGGACTTTTTATTATCACTTTGAACATTTTATTTTTGGATTGATTATTCTTTTGACATGTGTTTTGTATATTATGTATACACTAAAGGGGAACTCTTCACTTAGTTCTAAATATTTGGTTTGGTGATGATGTATATGATCACCAATCTGTTTTAGCGCGATTCAACCCCCCTTTTTTCTTATTTAATTTCACTGTGTTTGTGTTACATAGATGAATCGCGGCTATAATTGTTATTGTTTATGTATTTCACCGTAGCGCAGTTATTCCCCTCATTTTTCTTATGCAGCTGAGACCAGAGGGAATGTGATCACTTATCAAAAAGGGAAAAAAGGGTATTTATAATGTTTTTTTAATATCTATACAAAATTTTTTTGTGTTTTATTTCAATCTTAAACTGAATGTGTTGTTTTTAACAAAGTGATTGTTTACAATCACTTTAAATATGTCATTGAAAGTTTTTCCTTAAATGTGATTGATAAGTGCCAAAAAATACCTGACAATCATGTCCTGTGCACACTTCCCATGTTATCTCAAGGAGAGTAATTAACCTTCCCCTCAGTCATTATTTTGGGACTACAGAATGATTAGTCTTTATGTTGTGGATATGGGAGAGTAGGTGGGTGTGAGCGGTTTGTCAAGAGAAAACAGGGCAGGGCTGACATCACTCGGTCAAAAAAAAATGCTGTGTGTTGTAAGTCCATATTAGGATTTAGGAGCTCAGTTTTTAGATATAGATGAGATAGGCTCCCCTGAAGAGATGAGTTTGCAGGGATCGTCTAAGTGCAGACAGAGTAGGAGATAGCTAGACAGAGTGAGGTAGGGAGTTCCAGATGATGGGAGAGGCTCTGGAGAACTCCTGGTGAGCATGGGAGGAGAAGATATGAAGCTAAAAAAAATATTGTTACATTTTCTTGTGTAGTTGAGGTCTCCATTGTATGTTGTAATCCAATTTTCGTTCTGCTTTTCCTTAAAAGGAGCAATTGTAGGCCAGAAGGCATAAAGCCTTTACCTCTGTCTTAGTTGTTAAGTAAAAACCTAACTACCTTCTATATCTCACCAACATTAAACTTAAACCTGGAGAATTAAGTTTATTAATGTCTGCCAATATTCAGTGGGGCAACAGTAGAGCCAGCTATTAAGGACATACAATTACTACAGACAAAAATGAAGCTTGGCGTTATTAACTATAATAAAAATGTTGAACACTGGGAAATTTTTCATTAAACATAATCTATTTTTTATATTGCTCCAGTTAATCCTAGCATTCTTCCCCTGCTTTTCCCCACAGCTATTTCATTTTATTACTGAACTTTCTTATAAATTGCTGCTAATGTGATCGTGATTAAACATTATTCTTAAAGTGCAATGTGATTTCATTTAAAAAAGGTATTTTATTTAAAGTGATATTTCATGTTTGCTACTTCTAGGGGTGCAAAGATCACTTTTGTGTATTAAAAGAAAATTCCAGGCAAATAAAACATAAAAAAAAAAAAAAAGGGATCTATACGTAGTCACTAAAAATAATTGTAAGTTTAAGGTATGCTTCAGGTGCCTGATAGGAAACTGAAATGGCGAGGTTGGCCTCTCTTGTATGTCCAGCCCAGGCCCCTCTGAGAGTGGAACAGAGGGTACCAGGGTACAGGAGGGACACATATGTCAGTAGATGTTGATAGGAGATCTTGCAGCTGGAGATGAAATTACAGGGAGGCTGGTGGAACATCAGGTCAGGAACAGTTGTTGTGCTCTGGGGTCCAGCCGATACTAAAGGGGCACTTCCCATACTCTGTAGGTCTTGGACGTGTGGTTGGTCAGAGCTCTTTTCAGACTGGAGACAGGAGCACACTGCAATGTGCAGAGCTGGTATAGCAGACAGCCAGGCAGGCACTCGAGCAGAATGGAAAGCCAGGATCAGAGGCAGAAGCGTGGTCACAGGAATACCCAGGGTCGTTAACAGGTGGGCAGAGCGATACCGAATCATAAGCAGAGCCGAAGTGAGAAACAGAGCCAGGGTCAGGAACTGGTGGCAAGTCAGAAACAGAATCCAAGATCAGGTCAGGGACAAACCAGGTCAGCAACAAGGGAAACACACAGGATGAAGGCAGGACACAGGGAGCAGCTGAAAGACCAGTCAGCACCTGAGCATGTCCAGTTGCATCCTTAAACAGGTCTTCTGGTACCAACGGGCACCATGAGCGCGCTCGTGCATGCATTTCTATGTGCAGTCCTGCGTGCATACGTGCGCCTGGTCAGCATTCTGTGAGAAATGTTAATTATAATTAGCTACTCAATTATAGTAGTGGCTTGCCTCCAGCATTACAAGATTATGTTGATCCAATAATGCATTTTTTCTTTATTATAGTGGTTTTACTCTCTGCAGTACATCTCTACATTCCCCTGATGAAGCCAATGTTTTGGCGAAACTAGTTGGGAACATAAGACTATGATCACCCCTCAACATCTTTGGTGACGGTCATTTATTTGCACTGTATTTCTGTTTTTGTTTTTGCTTTGTATATTTTTTGTACTCCTTCATGTAAACATTTTAGATGTTTTTGATATCAATAAAATAAATGATTTTATATAAAATATCATTCTAGTAATTTTGAATTTTGGTGGCACCGCAATAATCCCATCATCCCCTGTTTCCCCCATTTTTTGAGATCTTCGACTCGGGATGAGGTGCCGTATCTGGTAGGACACACCACCCACCATCCAATTATAATTAGCTACTGTTTCTCCATGCACATGGCCATACAGGGGCTGTACTGAGGGCAGAGCTTTCCTGGGACCTAATTAGAATTAGAAGATGTGTCTGTACACAGTTATGTGTTAGCGGTTAGCTGAAGCACCCACACATGCACGGCTTATGCTCTGATCGCAGATAGTGTGCATTTGGAGCATACATCTGTGTGCGCTTTACACAACCCCTGGTGAATAACTGTGTCTAATTCATCTCAATGGGCAGTTGTACACAGCAACAGTGGGTCCCAGGAAAGCGATTACCCAGTTTCCGCACGCTGTACGGCCCCTACACAGCAATGTAGAATAAGCTTTATTCTTCTTCTATGACTGTGGAAATTTCAGATCATTGATTTCTACTCCAAACGCTGAAGTTCAAGTGTAACTACAGGCAAAATGTAAAATTATATATAAGATACAGCTTGTCAGTAGCATTAACACAGCAGTTTTTGTTTTTTGGAGTCCCACCGTGACAGTTTCATCGCTTCTGAGAAATCCGTAATGGCAAAATGCATAGACGGAACTAGCTGACATCATCACGTGAGCTGCCTTCAAACTGCTGGTGCTTATCTCACCAGGATCCTGACTCTGTATTTTGTGGAGAGCCGTGATCTTATTATTCTGGTGAATGTCTTGTGCAACTCTTGTGCTCTCAAAAAGTGAATCTGTTTTTATGTGGATTTTAAAGTTTTTTTTTTTTAATAAAGCAGTGGTATATATGTGAGTTTCTGCATTTGAGCGTTTGATGTCTGGTGGGGCTTGAAATGTTTAAAAGAGTATTATCTATTTCTAATAATACATGAAGTCCATGTCTGGTTACTTACTTGGAAGTATATACAAGTGGCTTGGAGGCTTGAAGGTCATTCCTTCTGGTGAGTTTTCTATTCGGTGGAGGGTTACACTGGTGTTGAGTGAGTACAGTCTGGTTATGGTTAAATAATAATTACAAATAGTTTCTTCATCACTTCACGTGGATTTGCTATATAATTTGATCTCATATACCAAATTAAGGCCATTCATGGACAATTCAAGAGATCCTGTCCCCAACCTAAACAATAGCAGGTAAAAACACAGGCAAACCATGCGTTTTAAATGCTTACTTTCTGCAATCTTCATTTCCATTTAAAAAAATGGCATTACTTGCGATGTACCTTTGAACTTGCTGAAAAATATGACTACTCCAGGCAACCTCGGTTCCATAGGCCCCTTCCTCTTGTTTGTCAAAGCTCACTCCTCATCTAGGAGTACGTTTTGTTTCAAATTCCACTTTATACATCGACATACTGTACCTTCTTAGACCCAGTTTGTCTGGACTGCATGGTCACCTGCTGACTCTGCACCATCCACAGGCAGCTTAACTCTTCCATAAGACACAAAAGTTGAATCCAATGCAATTTTGCTTCAACTAATTGCTGCACAGAGGATGTTTTTCTAGTCTTCTGAAGTGTAAGAAGACAATGACTTTACTAATCTCTGTCTCTGCCAATAACTAACAGACTGAGAGAACATGAAAGACATGAGGAGTATCATGTTACACATCCATTAATGCTTGTTTACTTTTAGATAATTGTGTCCGTTCCTTACTCCATAGCTAAGATAAGCTCTGTATATCTTTTCAAGGATTGACCAAGTCAAAACATTTACGGACTTTGTGGGCACATAATGACAAAGAGAATCAGTAAAAAAAGTATAAATTTTTATTACAACATAGTTAAAAAAACATATAAACAACACCCTGTATGGACACATTTACCAGTTACCCAATAATGCAGTTATAGAGGACTGGACCTACGGTACAAAGATCCATTTAATACTGTATCAAGGTAATAATATATTAATACTTGATACAGTATTAAATTAATCTTTGTACAGTAGGTCCAGTCCTCTATAACTGCATTATTGGGTAACTGGTAAATGTGTCCACACAGGGTGTTGTTTGTATGTTGTTTATATGTTTTTTAACTATGTTGTAATACAATTTATGATGTTTTACTGATTCTCTCTCTCATTATGTGCCCACAAAGTCTGTTAATTTTTTGACTTGGTCAATCCTTGAATATATATTTTGGATGTTGGCATGGTGAGGGTCCTCCCTACTCTATATATCTTATTTCGACCCATTTTTTAATGTGTCTTTAGTTTATGTTCTGAGCACATGTAATTGCTGGAGCTAAACATACTTTGATTTTTTGACCTATCTGATGTTCATCTGTGAAGATCTGCACAAGTGTTCAAATAAAGCTTTCTATGATCTGCAAAATGCCATTTGGATTGAGTTACTGTCTACCCGTTCTATTGTGATTGTAAGTCATAGCTATCTTGCCACAAATGGATCAATTCTAGGGATCACACTTTAGTGCTTAGTTTGGAGAGGCAGAACAGGAAGGGTTAAAACAGGAGGGGAGGACAGAGGGAGAAACCAAATCACTTAGTAAATATGTCGTAATGGCCCAAAACGTCTACTAGGTGTCAGCATACTACAAAACAATAATAACCTCATACAATTTAAAAGAACACAGAAAAATTACACAACAAATGGGGCAGAACAGAGTCTCCATTTATTCCAACCCTCGCTAACCTACATTAACTGTTATATGGCTTCTGCGGGACGGGCAAAAATGAATACTATAGGGTGTCACTTGAGTAACAGCTCTAATGCCGTGTAGACACGGCCAGACTTTTCGGCATTAAAGGTCCGACAGCCTTTCCGACGGACTTTCGATGGACTTTTGACGGACTTCCAAAGGACTTTCTAACGGACTTGCCTACACAGGATCACACCAAAGTCCGATGGATTCGTACGTGATGACATACGACCGGACTAAAATAAGGAAGTTCATAGCCAGTAGCCAATAGCTGCCCTAGCGTCAGTTTTCATCCGTCGGATTAGCATACAGATAAACAGACTTTTCGACCGGACTTGAATCCGTCGGAAAGATTTGAAACATGTTTCAAATCTAAAGTACGTCTGATTTTCGACCGAAAAGGTCCGTCGGAAGTCCGATGGAGCCCACACACAGTTGGATTGTCCGACGGATTTGTTCCGGCGGACGAGTTCGGTCAAAAAGTCCGGTCGTGTGTACACGGCATAAGTCTGTTAGGACTGCTGACATCCCACCCAAGATGGAGGTGCCCAGGGCTTTTGGAAGTCGATACTAGGTAGTCTTTTACAGGTAAATAAATAACATGCATCAAATATATGCACATATAATTTTATGGGAAGATTGTTGTTGAAATAAATGGTCTGGTGACAGGGCCTCTTTAAGTTAGCATAGTAAAATATTCTGCCCTTTAGAAAAAGACAAAGAGCTGTTGACATTAGTCCACATTAACAAAGCTTGGGAAGTGTTTTTCCTTGTGAATTTTCTCTGGTGAATTCTTAAGCAAGTAAAGATTTTCCTGGGAGGAATGTTCATGTCTGTAGCACAGATGGCTTTTAATTTTGCCAGGAGATTTTTTCAAATTAATTATATTATCAACCTATGATTAGAGTAATCCAGTGATTGCTTTTTATGACAGGTATCTTCCAGCCGAAAGCCCAAAATGGAAAGGACAGTTACTTAGTCACCAGAATTCCACAAGGGCCAGAAACCGAGCTTGGGAGATCAGAAAATGTAATTATAGCAAAGACATGGATTCAGATTTTGGTTTCTTGAAGCCTGTTTCGGATTTGTCTACAACACACATGGAGTTTAAAGCTGAACTCTAGACAACAAAAAAATTAGTTTTGTTTCGTTTCTTTACGTTTCCGTTGATCACTGTACAGCGAGTTTTGCTTTACAGGGTTAGATAGGTTAGGCTTAGAATGTGGCACAGAGCAGGTTTAGTGTTAGTTAGGTTTTGCGTGGACTTTTCCTTTAAGATGGATAACCAGGGATTAAGTACAGCGCTACGCTGAAGGCAACGAACAGCAGCCAACACACCCGTAGACTCAGGATCAAAACTAACAATAAAATATAAAAGTGTGGCGCTAATTATTACATATCAAATGAATATACAGTGAGTATAGATCAGATATTACGGTATAAACCGAATAAATACGTGAATATATAAATTAGTAAATATATAGTGGCAATCAATATACATGTATTGAACAAAATATATGGAAAACGTGAAGTATAAAGTCCCAATATATGTGCAAACAAACAAAAAAAGTCTGTAATAATGGTGAAAAGATAATGATAGCCAGGTATCTCCTGAGCATGCAGGGGGATGGTTCAGAGCCGGCACCTTGGCATATGAATAGACCGTAGAGAAACCGGAAGTGCACAGAGGATTGATGTCGGTGTCAGGACCATCACCAGAAACCAGGGAGGCTTACCAGAAAATATGGCCTGAAATGGCATATGCCAAACAGGTCAAAAAAGCTTGAAGACCACCAGGTCTAGGCACATAATCTGGCCGGATGTCATCAAGAAGGGAGGGAAGAGGATCAGCACGACTTCCTCAGCAGTGGATGCACCATGAACCAGATAATTAGTATGGATAGCATGTGAGGGAAAAAAAACTCACATAGCGTGATAACGTTTGAACTTGGATTTATTAAAAATAAAGAGAAAACAAACTCACATTTTTAGAAGATAAAAACAGCATGTAATCTTGTAGCGGTAGTTATGAGGGGTCCACCCGACATGTTTCAACTAAAAAAGTCATCATCTGGGGTCATCACCAGATGATGACTTTTTTAGTTGAAACATGTCGGGTGGACCCCTCATAACTACCGCTACAAGATTACATGCTGTTTTTATCTTCTAAAAATGTGAGTTTGTTTTCTCTTTATTTTTAATAAATCCAAGTTCAAACGTTATCACGCTATGTGAGTTTTTTTTCCCTCACATGCTATCCATACTAATTATCTGGTTCATGGTGCATCCACTGCTGAGGAAGTCGTGCTGATCCTCTTCCCTCCCTTCTTGATGACATCCGGCCAGATTATGTGCCTAGACCTGGTGGTCTTCAAGCTTTTTTGACCTGTTTGGCATATGCCATTTCAGGCCATATTTTCTGGTAAGCCTCCCTGGTTTCTGGTGATGGTCCTGACACCGACATCAATCCTCTGTGCACTTCCGGTTTCTCTACGGTCTATTCATATGCCAAGGTGCCGGCTCTGAACCATCCCCCTGCATGCTCAGGAGATACCTGGCTATCATTATCTTTTCACCATTATTACAGACTTTTTTTGTTTGTTTGCACATATATTGGGACTTTATACTTCACGTTTTCCATATATTTTGTTCAATACATGTATATTGATTGCCACTATATATTTACTAATTTATATATTCACGTATTTATTCGGTTTATACCGTAATATCTGATCTATACTCACTGTATATTCATTTGATATGTAATAATTAGCGCCACACTTTTATATTTTATTTTCCTTTAAGATGCCTATCTAATGCCCTGTACACACGATCGGACTTTTCGACAGAAAATGTGCGATCGGAGCTTGTTGTCGGAAATTCCGACCGTGTGTGGGCTCCCTCTGACTTTTTCCATCGGAATTTCCGACACACAAAGTTTGAGAGCTGGCTCTAAAATTTTCCGACAACAAAATCCGTTTGCGTAAATTCCGATCGTGTGTAGACAATTCCGACACACAAAGTTCCACGCATGCTCGGAATGAAGCAGAAGAGCAGCACTGGCTATTGAACTTCATTTTTCTCGGCTCGTCGTAATGTGTTGTACCTCACCTCGTTCTTGACGTTCGGAATTTCCCACCAACTTTGTGTGACCGTGTGTATGCAAGACAAGTTTAAAGAAACATCTGTAGGAAAAAATCCGATGGATTTTGTTGTCGGAATGTGCGATCGTGTGTACAGGGCATAAGAGTTTTTTGAAATTTTGATATACACTGTAGACACCACCAACTGTGGAAGGGAGTTCCACATCTTTACCACTCTTTACCACTCTGTTTTTGTTTTTTTTTTGTTTGTTTGTTTTTGTTTTTTTAGCTTTGTGACTCTGTGTGCCATTAGAGGTCACAGAAAAGTAAAAAAAAAAGAAAATGCTGAACCAATCACAGTAGTAACGAATTTCAATGAATCTGAAATAAATTCTAACAAAAACAACAAATTAATTTGTATTAATTTCATAATGCCATGCACATGGTCAAGACATCCAGTGCCTCAAGCAGCAAAGAAACCCCAAGACATCAGGGAACCTCCACCATGTTTGACTGTATGGACTGTATTCTTTTCTTCAAAGGCCTCATTTCTTTTTCTGAAAACAGAAGAATGATGGGCTTTACTAAAAAGCTGTCATTTTGTTTCGACTGTCCACAGAACATTCTCCAAAAAAGATTTTGGCTTCCTCAGGTAAGTTATGGCAAACTCCAATCTGGATTTTTTATGTTTTTGTGTCAGCAGTGGGGTCCTCCTGGGTCTCCTTCCATAGCGTCCCTTTTTATTCAGATGGCAACGTATAGTTCAAGGAGACACAGTTGTACCCTGTGCCCGAAGGTCAGCTTGAATTTTCCTGGAAGGTGATTGAGGTTCTTTATTCACCTTTTGAACAATCCTTTGTTGCCATCTTTGATACATTTTTCTCCTCTGTCCACTTCCAGGGAGATTAGCTACAGTGCCATGGGCTGTAAACTTCTTGACAATGTTTTCGCACAGTGGACACAGGAACATTAGGATCTCCGAAGATGGACCTTGAGGTTGTCCATACTTTTCCACAATTTTCATTTTCAAATCCTCAGACAATTTTTTGCTGCTCTTTCTCTTCCCCATACTCCGTTCAGTTCAGTTCAGTGGTTTTAGTTGGTTGTAGATGTGATTTCTATATTGTGAGCACCTGTTTATTGATACAGGTGAGTTTAATTACAAATTACAGGAGCATTACAAACTTGGAATGCAGTTATTTCTTCCAATTTTAAGAAGGTGCCAATAATTTTGTCCAGTCCATTTTTGGAGTTTTGGGTGGAATACGTCAGTTTTGGCTTTTTGTTTCCCCACTTATTGTGTCATACCTATACAAATAAAAGAAATAACCATGAGAATGCCTAAACATTTGTAATGGCAACAATTTTCTTGGTGGAATTGTGCATTATCTGACAGAAATGCAGGGGTGCCAATATGTTTGGCCATGACTGTATGGAGAATTGTCATTGTGCTCTCACCAACTCCTCTCCAAAACATACAGGAGCCCTGTAACATGGGTAAGTCGACTCAGTAAAGAGGGTGCCCAACAAGGTACACAACAAAGGGAACATCTCATCTGTATACTTGTAACTACGTACTTGCCGACCAGCCACCGTCATTATACGGCCACAGGTTGGCTCTCCTGCGCGAATCGCTGTAGCTGTGCAGGGGCCACTTTAAGGGGTATAGGGGGCGAGCGCGCGCCACGTCAAAGCCGATGTGCATGGCCGGTGAGCCGTGATCGCTCCTTAGAGAGACAGAACGGGGATCTGTCAATGTAAACAGACAGATCCTCGTTCTGTCAGGAAAGTAGTAATCAGGAACAGCGATCTCTCTCTACTCCCTGTCAGTACACTCCGCCCACAGTTAGAAATACCTCCGTAGGGAACAATTAAGCCCTTGATCGCCTCCCTAGTGTTAACCCCTTCTCTGCCAGTGACATTTATACAGTAATCATCTGATTGCTGTATAGAGGTCAATTTTCCCAAAAAAGTGTCAAAAGTGTACAATCTGTCCGCCGCAATGTCGCAGTCCTGCTGAAAATCGTTGATCAGCCCCATTACTAGTAAAAAAAAAAAATAATAATAAAAATGCCATAAATCTATTCCCTATTTTGTAGATGCTATAACTTTTGCGCAAAGCAATCCATATACGCTTATTGCGATTTTTTTTTTTAACCAAAAATATGTAGAAGAATACATATTGCCCTAAACTGATGAAGAAATTTTACATTTTTTGAGGGATATATATTATAGCAAAAAGTTAAAAATATATATTTTTTTTTCAAAATTGTCGGTCTTTTTTTTTTTTATAGCGCAAAAAATAAAAACTGCAGAGGTGATCAAATACCACCAAAAGAAAGCTCTCTATTTGTGGAAAATAAAAGGACAGCAATTATGTTTGGGCACAGCGTCGCACGACCGCGCAATTGTCAGTTAAATCGATGCAGTGCCGTATCGCAAAAAATGGCCTGGTCTTTAAGGGGGCAGATCTTCCGGTCCTTAAGTGGTTAAAGCAGAACTAAAATCTTTCAGTGACCGATAGACATATGTGATTTGTTCCATTGTAAATGAAAATATGGACAAAATTGTTGTTATTTGGAGATTTGGATGTATCAGAATCACAGTAGTAACACATTTCAGCAAATCCAAACTAAATTTTAAGGGAAACAACAAATTCATTTGTATTCATTTGTTTAATTCGGATGACATAATGTGATAGTTTGAGCCTTTTGTTATTGTTTGAAGCAAAATTCCATGCGACTCCAGTCGATATCGTCTAATCAGCTCCTTCCATTTTTTTTGGGGTGGGTTAGACTAGCAAGGATGACTCAGAGTGCATAAGTAATCCCCAGAAATAACAAATTAACTTGTTAAAACAAATATAGCCAATCTTCTGAAATAACTTCTAAAAATACAAATAGATTCGGATCAATGAATATACGAAACAAATCGGAATATACAAAACAATTTCTGAAAACGAATCACTCTAACATCCCAAGAAATTCTTTAAGTATATAAACAGTAAAAAAGGGAGGACAGACCATATTGGCCCCATAAAGAACGAGGAAGGACATCTGTTTACAAAGGGGGAGATGGCAAAGGTATTGAATTTATTCTTCTCCTCAGTCTTCACAAGTGAATCGGGGGGGCTTCAGTAAACAAAACTGCAGTGTTTATCCTCATGACACAACACAGGAAGCACCTCCATGGTTAACAGAGGACGGAATTAAAATTAGACTTGAGAAACTTAACATTAATAAATCACCGGGACCAGATGGCTTGCATCCGAGGGTACTTAGGGAACTCAGTCAGGTGATTGCCAGACCGTTGTTCCTAATTTTTACAGACAGTCTATTGACTGGAATGGTACCAGCTGATTGGAAAAAAGCCAATGTAGCACCAATATTTAAAAAGGGCCCAAAAAACATCCCTGGGAATTACAGACCAGTTAGCCTAACATCAATAGTATGTAAAATCTTGGAGGGGATGATAAGGGACTATATACAAGATTTTAGTAATAAGAACGATATCATTAGCAGTAATCAGCATGGATTCATGAAGAATCGTTCTTGCCAAACCAATCTATTAACCTTCTATGAGGAGGTGAGTTGCCATCTAGATAAAGGAAGGCTCGTAGATGTGGTGTATCTGGATTTTGCAAAAGCATTTGACACAGTTCCCCATAAACGTTTACTGTACAAAATAGGGTCCGTTGGCATGGACCATAGGGTGAGTACATGGATTGAAAACTGGCTACAAGGGTGTGTTCAGAGGGTGGTGATAAATGGGGAGTACTCAGAATGGTCAGGGGTGGGTAGTGGGGTCCCCAGGGTTCTGTGCTGGGACCAATCCTATTTAATTTGTTTATAAACGATCTGGAGGATGGGATAAACAGTTCAATCTCTGTATTTGCAGACGATACTAAGCTAAGCAGGGCAATAACTTCTCCGCAGGATGTGGAAACCTTGCAAAAAGACCTGAACAAATTAATGGGGTGGGCGACTACATGGCAAATGAGGTTCAATGTAGAAAAATGTAAAATAATGCATTTGGGTGGCAAAAATATGAATGCAATCTATACACTGGGGGGAGAACCTCTGGGGGAATCTAGGATGGAAAAGGACCTGGGGGTCCTAGTAGATGATAGGCTCAGCAATGGCATGCAATGCCAAGCTGCTGTTAATAAGGCAAACAGAATATTGGCATGTATTAAAAGGGGGATCAACTCCAGAGATAAAACGATAATTCTCCCACTCTACAAGACTCTGGTCCGGCCGCACCTGGAGTATGCTGTCCAGTTCTGGGCACCAGTCCTCAGGAAGGATGTACTGGAAATGGAGCGAGTACAAAGAAGGGCAACAAAGCTAATAAAGGGTCTGGAGGATATTAGTTATGAGGAAAGGTTGCGAGCGTTGAACTTATTCTCTCTGGAGAAGAGACGCTTGAGAGGGGATATGATTTCAATTTACAAATACTGTACTGGTGACCCCACAATAGGGATAAAACTTTTTCGCAGAAGAGAGTTTAATAAGACTCGTGGCCACTCATTACAATTAGAAGAAAAGAGATTTAACCTTAAACTACGTAGAGGGTTCTTTACTGTAAGAGCGGTAAGGATGTGGAATTCCCTTCCACAGGCGGTGGTCTCAGCGGGGGGCATCGATAGCTTCAAGAAACTATTATTTATTTTATTTATTTCAGGTACTTATATAGCGCCATCAATTTACGCAGCGCTTTACATATATATATTATACATTCACATCAGTCCCTATACCCTCAAGGAGCTTACAATCTAAGGTAACTATTAGATAATCACCTGAATGACCGCAACATACAGGGATATGTGAGGTAATACTGACACATAATCACACACATACTGTAGGTTGGACTTGATGGACGTGTGTCTTTTTTCAACCTCACCTACTATGTAATTATGTAACTATGTAACATAACAAATATGACAAAACAAAATAATTTACCTAATTAATCTGAAACAAAACTATAAAAAAAATGTCCATTGTGCACATTTCTAGTCAACAATAACTATTTTGTTTTAAAGATATATGCAGCCAGTAAATGGATAGGAAGGTATATTATATTTATTTGTTTTAAACAGTTTTCAGTTACTTCCTGGTTTTTGGCCTAGGTTGAAATGCTGTCATACATCCCAGGAGTCTTCATGGGCATTTGTTTCTTTCATCCTAATGGGGCTTTCTTAGTTAAGCACACCCTCCTGCTGGTGTTCCATCACAATTGGTGACCAAAATTAAGTACCACAATTGCCGCATGCATAGGGGTGCGCATGGGCCTCATCCCCATACATGGACAGGAGAGAAGAGAGGGCTTGATCTGCTTCTCCTCCTCCCACCCCTACACCTCTGTCTGCCCACCCACACTGCAATCCCTGGCAGTAAAGGGATGTGTGGGCTGGAAATCTGAAGCTCAGCAACCGGCAGACATATTGCGGATGAAAGGTGTCAATGCCTGAGCCTCCATCCCCAGGTGAGTGAGCTCACCATCCAATGTCTGTGACTGTCCCCACCAAGGGCGGATCCAGAGTCTATTCTCGGGAGGGGCACTGGCAGAAAAAAAGGTGTTGCTTACAGGGCCAGATTAAGAGCAACATGGGCCTGGTGCTAAGGATTTTGGTGGGCCTTTTTATGGAAATAAATAAAATGAAAATACAAACAATTTTTTAGTTAAATTTAAATTAAAGAGAGAGAGGGGTGTGAGACAGTGGTTGAGAGAGGAGGGGGGGGTGTGATAGCGAGATGGGGGGGGGTTGAAAGAGAGGGGATGAGAGGGAGGGGGAAAGAGAGAGAAAGGGGGTGAATAAGAGAGAGAGAGGGGGTGAGAGAGAGGGGACGAGAGAGAGGGGACGAGAGAGAGGGGGTGAGAAAAAGGGGAATAGAAAGAGGGTGAAAGAGAGAGGGTGAAAGAGAGAGGGTGGTAGGGGGTGAAGGGGGTGAGAGAGAGAACAGGGCGAAAGAGAGGGGATGAGAGAAAGAGGGGGTGAGGGGGGTGAAAGAGAGAGGGGGGTGAGATTGAGTGGGTGAGTCTGTGGGAGGCACAGCATAGTACATAACACGGGGGGGGGGAATAGCACAGTACATTACATGGTGGATACAGCGCATTACATGGTGGGCACAGCGCATTACATGGTGGGCACTGAATGGCACAGCACATTACATGGTGGGCACAAAACATTACATGGTGGGCACTGCATGGCATAGCACATTTCATTGTGGACAATGCAACTGCACATTACATGTTAGGAACTGCACATGACATGGTGGGCACTGCTGAACAGCACAGCACATTACATAGTGGGCACAACACACTACATGCTGGGCACAACACATGGCAGGGTGGGCACAGCACATGACATGGTGGGAACTGCACATGACATGGTGGGCACTGCATGGCACAGCGCATTACATGGTGGGCACTGCACATTACATGGTGGGATCACTGCATGGCACAGCACATGACATGGTGGACACTTCAAATTACATAGTGGGCATTGCAAGGCACAGCACATGACATGGTGGGCACTGCACATTACATGGCGGACACTGAATGGCACAGCCCATGACATGGTGGGCATTGCACATGACATGGTGGGCACTGGATGGCACATCACATGACATGGTGTGCACTGCACATTACATGGCGGGCACAGTGCATGACATGGCGGGCACTGCATGGCACATGACATGGTGGGCACTGCACATTACATGGTGGGCACTGAATGGCACATCACATGACATGGTGGGCACTGCACATTACATGGTGGACACTGCAAGGCACAGCACATGACATGGTGGGCACTGCATGGCACAGCACATGACATGGTGGGCACTGCACATTACATGGTAGACACTGCAAGGCACAGCACATGACATGGTGGGCACTTCACATTACATGGTGGGCACTGCATGGCACAGCACATGACATGGTGGGCACTGCATGGCACAGCACATGACATGGTGGGCACTGCACATTACATGGTAGACACTGCAAGGCACAGCACATGACATGGTGGGCACTTCACATTACATGGTGGGCACTGCAAGGCACAGCACAACATAGGGGGCACTGCACATCACATGAAGGGCAATGCAATGCACAGCACATGACATGGTCGGCACAGCACATTACATGGGGGCACTGCAATGCACAGCACATGACATGGTCGGCACAGCACATGACATGGGGGCACTGCAATGCACATGACATTACATGGTGGGCACAGCACATTACATGGGGGCACTGCAATGCACATGACATTACATGGTGGGCACAGCACATTACATGGGGGCACTGCAATGCACATGACATTACATGGTGGGCACAGCACATTACATGGGGGCACTGCAAGGCACAGCACAACATAGTGGGCACTGCAATGCACAGCACATGACATAGTGGGCACAGCACATTACATGGGGGCACTGCAATGCACATGACATTACATGGTGGGCACAGCACATTACATGGGGGCACTGCAAGGCACAGCACAACATAGTGGGCACTGCAATGCACAGCACATGACATGGTGGGCACAAGAGAGCACATTACATGGGGGGAAGCTGGCAGTCTGTCCCCTAGCACAATAATTACACAATACCTCCCTAACAAATGTACTGACCTTATCATAACAGCATGTAAGATGTCCTTCCTCCCGGGCTCCTGCTGGTTAGGAGAGCATCAGCGCCCCTCCCCCAGACAGCTCCCAGACACAGAGGATCTGTGTCAGTGTAACAGATGCTGTGATAGGAGTCAGGCATTGATAGGCATGCTGTTTGCAAAGTGGCATGCAAAGTGCATACAATCCTCTCACCTGCTACAGCCAAGGAAGTTCCCTTCCCTCACTCACTCACGCCACTCTGGAGCTGTCCTTGGAGAAGATAGAGGGAGGAGGTGGGTGGAGCAAACATTCACACACTAGGCGTGGAGGAGGAAGAAGTTAAATCCTCCGCTCCTCCGCTCCACTCTGAAAGCTGGGACCTCCCTCTCCTCCTCCTTGGCTCTGACATGACATCACTGGTTGCTACACGCCAGGCGGGCAGGCGTTAGCAACCAGTGAGAGTCCAGGCCAGTATCATGGCCGTTCAACAACACCGGCGCTGCTGCTGATTCTAAACATTGAGAGAGACACTCAGCAGTCAGTAATATTTCTCGGGGGGAGCAATTGCCCCGTTGCCCCCCCCCTGGATCCGCCCCTGGTCCCCACCCCCCTCCCTTTTCTCTTCTGCCTCTGAGCGAGTGAGTACACTAAGGTAAGAGGGACTCAGATGTAAGGGGTGCCCTGTGGACTCTGATGTAAGGGGGGCTTTGGGAACCCTAATTTAAGGGGGAATGCGGGAAACTCTGATGTAAGTGGGAAGTTTAGTGAGCAGAAACCTTCTGTCATCAGAGTTCTCCTTTACTTTGGAGTCTACAGCGTTCCCCCTTAAAAACATTTTTTGATTTTGCACTAAAGTGTTCGAGTTTGACTTGAAGAAAAGGTGGCAACCCTACCCTCAGATAAGGTAACGGAAGTGACGTTTCGTCACCTGCGCATGTGTACAGCAGCTCCTAGGTTGCCTAATTTAACGGAACACCTGCAGTCAGAAAAAGACAGTGGACATCTTACTACACCCAGCTATGTCTTTAATTTAACAGTCATTTTAGCAATAAAGTGAGCGTAAAAAAATAAATATAGTATATTGACATCTGTGATGCTGTTTGCATGTTTAATTTTTAAAGCCTAAAGGTTTAGCGCTGAGCAGTGTGGGGTGTACCTTCCTACTGCTTGCGTCCAGCTTCTTTAAAAATGTAACATATTGACATCTGTGATGGTGATTTGATACTATATTTATTTGTATGCGCTCAGTTTATTGCTAAAATTACTCTTAAAGTGACAGTAAAGGTTTTTTTTTTTTTTTTTTTTTTAAATAACAAACATATCATACTTACCTCCACTGTGCAGCTTGTTTTGCACAGAGTGGCCCCGAACCTGCTTTTCCAGGGTCCCTCGGCGGCTCCTCCCCACATCAGATAACCCCCTAGGAGAAGCGCTCTCCCGGGGGGGGTTACCTTGAGGGCGTGCTCCCGAATCCAGCATTCGGCGTCCATAGAGGCCGAATGCAGGATTCGGCCCTGCCCCCCGGCGCCCGCGTCATTGGATTTGATTGACAAGACATGCTGGATGTACTAAGATGTCCGCTGCCGCCTTCTTTTGACTGCAATGTTCTGTCAGATTGGGAGACCTGGTAGTAGGTGTACACATGCGCAGCTGATGGAACGTCACTTCTGTTGCTAAATCTGACGGAACACCGGCATGCCTGAGCTAAGGGCAGATGGATTCCAGGAATCAAATGCTACATGAATTATCTGCCCTTACTCAAGGTGGCCATGGCTAAAAAATTCTAGGGGGGTGATTTCCCAACAAAATAAACAATGGAGACATGAATAGATGTGTGGGCGAATCTGCTTAGAATATAAAAAATTCATAAATAGAATTTTCAGTTTGTGGTCTTCAGAAACAGTTATGCCACGTACACACGATCGGAAATGCCGCCAGCAAAACTTCGATGAGAGCTTTTTGTCGGAAAATGCGACCGTGTGTATGCTCCATCGGTCTTTTGCTGGCGGAATTCCAGCCAGCAAAAGATTGAGAGCATGTTCTCTATTTTTCGGTCGGGAAAAGTTCCTATCTGAAAATGCGTTCGTCTGTATGCAATTCAGACGCGCAAAAAAATCACGCATGCTCGGAAACAATTCGACGCATGCTCGGAAGCATTGAACTCCATTTTCTCGGCTCGTCGTAGTGTTGTACGTCACCGCGTTCTTGGCGGTCGAAAGCTGTGACCGTGTGTATGCAAGGCGAACTTGAGCGGAATTCCGTTGGAAAAACCATCCAAGTTTTTTCTGGTGGAAATTCCGATCGTGTGTAAGTGGCATAACTCTAAGTTCAACTTTAAAGGCAAACTCATAGGCCGCTATTGGTCACATCTAGGGATGAGCCGAACACCCCCCGGTTCGGTTCGCACCAGAACCTGCGAACGGACCGAAAATTTGCACGAACGTTAGAACCCTATTGACGTCTATGGGACTCGAACGTTCAAAATCAAAAGTGCTCATTTTAAGGGCTAATTTGCATGAGATTGTCCTAAAAAGGGTTTGGGGACCCGGGTCCTGCCCCAGGGGACATGTATCAATGCAAAAAAAACGTTTAAAAACGGCCGTTTTTTTGGGAGAGGTGATTTTAATGATGCTTAAAGTAAAAAAAAAAAAAAAAAAAAGTGAAATACTTCTTTAAATATCGTACCTGGGGGGTGTTTATAGTATGCCTGTAAAGTGGCGCGTGTTTCCCGTGCTTAGAACAGTCCCTGCACAAAATGTAATTTTTAAAGGAAAAAAAGTCATTTAAAACTGCTTGCGGGTTTAATGTAATGTCGGGTCCTGGCAATATGGATGAAAATCAGTGAGACAAACGGCATGGGTACCACCCAGTCCATTACCAGGCCCTTTGGGTCTTGTATGGATATTAAGGGGAACCCCGCACTCAAATTAAAAAAGGAAACAGCAGTATACAGGCTCTGTACTCTGAACAGCAATATACAGGTGGTGCAAACAAGACAGGGACTGTAGGTTTGTTGTTAAGTAGAATCTGTTTGTAATTTTGAACTGGTACATTTTTAACTTGTTTAGCTCCAGCCAAAAAATCTATTTTAAGCTTTTTGGAAAACATAGGGAAGGGTTATCACCTCTGTGACATTTGTTTTGCTGTCTGTGCTCCTCTTCAGAAAATTTCACCTCACTTTTTGTCCCAATGACAAATATTTTTTGAAAATTTGGGGTTTTTTGTGAAACAAGGATTGGTGATAAAGCATCAATGGAAAGGAGAAATGTTTTTCCCATATTAACTCTTACAGGAGAGAATTTCCCTTCCTAGGGGTAGATTTTATCTCACTTGCTGTTGTCTCCTTCCGGAGTCGTTTGTAAGTTGGATGTTTGAAAGTAGGGGCCTGTCCTATATACTCAGCAGAAATTTGGGCCTTAGGTTTTGTTGTGGCCACAACACTGTAAGCCCTCTCAGGGCCCTGCTGTGAAATATTAGATCAAGAATTGTAATTACATGCCCCTGTTGAACAGGGGATGAAAAATTGGGCCTTAGGCACTGGTGCTGGTGCCACAACACTGCAACCCCTCACAGATACCCTAGTTGGAATGCAGGAACGAGCCCCGCTGCAAAGTGTTGCATCAAAAATTGTAATTACATGCCCCTGTTAAACAGGGTTCTGAAAAATTGGGCCTTAGGCACTGGTGGCGGTGCCCAGAACCAAAAATGTTCTTATAAGCTGTCAGCATGATCATTGAGGAGGAAGAGGATAATTACTCAGGATAGTCACTCAGCATCAGCATAGGCAGTCTTTGAAGGGATCAGAGATTTAAAAAAAAATTATTTGGTTACATCAGCATCAGGTGCTTGGTAGCTGGTGGTGATCCAAGACTGATTCATTTTTATGAAGGTCAGTCGATCGACCGAGTCGGTGGACAGACGCACCTTGTGATCGGTTACAAAGCCTCCAGCAGCACTGAATGTGCGTTCCGAAAGAACGCTGGATGCAGGACAGGCCAGTAGCTCAATTGCATACTGTGCAAGCTCTGGCCAGTGATCCATCCTCAAGACCCAGTAACCCAGAGGATTTTCGGTGGGAAAGGTGTCCAAGTCAGATCTTGCCCCTAGGTATTCCTGCACCATGTAAAACAGATGCTGGCGATGGTTGCTGGAACCGATCATACCTTGGGGCTGCGGACCAAAAAATTGTCTGAACGCATCGGTCAGACGGCCACCTTCTCCACCGCTTCTTCATTGACTGACCGAAGCCTCAGCAACACGTTGTCCAGAAACAGGAGTTTGTAACCTCCCAGTCTCTGGGAACGCGTTGCACAGACCTTTCTGCAAGGCCTCCCAAAGATGTTTCATCCTCTGCTCCCTCTGCGATGGCAAGATAAGGTCCGCAACCTTATCCTTGTAATGTGGATCAAGGAGGGTTGCCAGCCAGTATTGGTCCTTCTCCTTGATACCACGAATACGAGGATCCTTACGCAGGCTTTGCAGGATCAGGGAGGCCATGCAGCGTAGGTTTGCTGAGGCATTCGGTCCAGAGTCCTCTGGGTCACTAAAGATGACATGGTCCGTAGCCACCTCCTCTCAGCCACGTACAAGTCCATGTGTTTCTTGGAACTGATCCCTTAAAGACTGCTGCTGATGCTGAGTGCCAGGCTCCACCTCCATACCGACACAATCCTCCTCCTCCTCCTCGTCCTCTTCCTGTGTGATCGGTGGGCACGCAGGAACACTGTCTGGATAAAGGGGGCCCTGAGAGCTAAGGAAGTCCTCCTCTTCCTGCCTCTGTTCTGCCTCAAGTGCCCTGTCTATTATTCAGTGCAACGTGTGCTCCAACAGGTGGACAAGGGGGACAGTGTCACTGATGCATGCACTGTCACTGCTCACCATCCTCGTGGCCTCCTCAAATGGTGACAGGACAGTGCATGCATCCCTGATCATGGCCCACTGGCATAGGGAAAAAAAAAACAAACTCCTCTGACCCTGTCCTGGTGCCATAGTCACACAGGTACTCATTGATGGCCCTCTGCTGCGTGTGCAGCCGCTGCAGCATGGCCAACGTTGAGTTCCACCTGGTGGGCATGTCACAGATTAGGCGGTTCTTGGGCAGGTTTTGGAGGTCTGCCAGCCGAGCACTGGCATTATATGACCGGCGGAAATGCACACAGACTTTCCTGGCCTGCCTCAGGACATCCTGTAAGCTTGGGTACCTGCCCAAGAACCGCTGCACCACCAAGTTAAGGACGTGAGCCAAACAGGGCACATGGGTCATTTGTCCCTGTCGGAGGGCAGAGAGGAGGTTGGTACCATTGTCGCAAACCACCATTCCTGGCTTAAGTTGGCGTGGCGTCAACCACCTCTGAACCTGCCCCTGCAGAGCTGACAGAACCTCTGCCCCAGTGTGGCTCCTGTCCCCCAAGCACAGCAGCTCAAGCACCGCATGGCATCTTTTGGCCTGCATACTTGCGTAGCTCCTTGAATGGCTACGGAGCACCGTTGGTTCCGAGGACCAAGCGCAGGAAGAGGCCATGGAGGAAGAAGAAGAGGAAGGAGTGGAGGAGAGAGGTGTGTCACAATCATTAGTAGTGGCATTTTGGAGGCGTGGTGGCGGAACAACCTCCAACACTACTGCACCTTGTCCTGCATCCTTCCCAGCTGCCAGCAGAGTCACCCAATGCGCGGTGAAACTTAGGTAACGTCCCTGTCCATGCCAGCGAGGCATTGACATTGCCTTCCACATGCCGGTAGAGAGCCGGAATCGCCTTCCGTGAGAAAAAGTGGCGTTTGGGTACCTGCCACTGAGGAACCGCACATTCCACAAATTCACGGAAGGGGGCAGAGTCTACCAACTGAAAAGGCAGCAGTTGAAGTGCTAGCAATTTTGCCAAGCTAGCATTCAACCACTGGGCATGTGGATGGCTGGGAGCGAACTTCTTTCGGCGGTGCAGCAGCTGGGGCAGGGAAATTTGCCTGGTACAATCTGACATCGGTGTACCAAAAACAGATTGCCCACAAGTACTTGGCTGTGACACACCTAATTCTACACCTTCATTCCTCTCAGTGCAGGTCTCAGAGAGGACTGAAGGTATAGTGGGGTTGGAGATCTCAGCTGATGAGGAGCAAGGAGAGGTCCTCTTTGTTCTTTGGTGTGGGTCTTTTAGATACACTTGCCAACGAACTGTATGTCTGGTCAAGCATGTGGTGCCCAAGCGGGAGATGTTTTGGCCACGCGAGATACGCTTGAGACATATGTTGCAAATAGCAGCAGTGCGATCTGATGCACTCGTCTCAAAAAAAGCCCACACCAAAGAACTTTTGGAATAACGCGCAGAGACAGCAGCGCCCTGCACATGCGGAGCTTTGGGGTGTGATGCAGTCAGTGTGCTGCCCTTAGGCTGGCCCCTGGAGGGCATCCTGCCTCGTTGGTGATGTGCCTCCTCCTCCTCCTCTTCACTCCTATCAGGCACCCACGTTGAGTCAGTGACCTCATCAATCAGTCCCTCCTCTTCACTGGAGCAAACCTGGCAGTATGCTGCAGCAGGGGGAGCATGACTGCCAGATTGCTGTCCTTCTTGGGCACCCCCTCTGTCCGTGGTCACATTACTGCCTTCATCTAGCTCAGTATCATCATCATAGCCTTCTAAACGCTGGGCATCCTCCTGGAGCATGTACCCAACACTGTGGTCAAACAGTTCGAGGGACCCCTCAGGAGGACATGGTGGGGCTAGGGAAGGAGTCACTGATACCATTGAGCCGAGGGAATAGGCCGCGTTGGCAGCTGCTTTGCCAGACAAAGTACCCTGAGCATGGGTGAGAGAGGAGGATGAGGACGGCTTGGTCATCCACTCGACCGAGTCTTCCGCATGTTGCAGCTCAACACGACCAACTGCCGAAAAAAAGGCCAAGCGTGTCCCACGGCCACGTGCTGATGAGGATGCACCGTCTCCACGACCAGCACTGTTGCCTCTAGATACAGAGCCTGCTTGCCCTCTTTTATTGGCTTGTGACTGTCTGCCTCTCCTTGTTGGCCTTCCAGACATACTAATGGCCTGTAGATGCACTAAGCTGGGATATATATATATATATATATATATATATATATATATATATATATACTGATACTGCAGCTAGCAAAATCAACTGCCTGCCTGTAGTATGAGAACACCACCAACATTCTGCAGGTAGCTTTAGCTGAACACTGTGCAGAGCTCGCAAAAAACTAACTTGTAGCTTATTTAGCTGCCTGCTGTAGTGATAGGATCAGGAAAACACCACCAGCCTTCTACAGGTAGCTTTAGGTGAACACTGTGCAGAGCTCGCAAAAAAAATAACTTGTAGCTTATTTAGCTGTCTGCGGTAGTGATAGGATCAGGAAAACACCACCAACCTTCTACAGGTAGCTTTAGGTGAACACTGTGCAGAGCTCGCAAAAAAAAAATAACTTGTAGCTTATTTAGCTGTCTGCGGTAGTGATAGGATCAGGAAAACACCACCAACCTTCTACAGGTAGCTTTAGGTGAACACTGTGCAGAGGTCGCAAAAAAATAACTTGTAGCTTATTTAGCTGTCTGCGGTAGTGATAGGATCAGGAAAACACCACCAACCTTCTACAGGTAGCTTTAGCTGAACACTGTGCAGACGCACTACACTAACTTGTAGCTTTAGCTGAACACTGTGCACTACACTAACTTGTAGCTTTAGGTGAACACTGTGTAGAGCTCACAAAAAAATAACTTGTAGCTTATTTAGCTGCCTGCGGTAGTGATAGGATCAGGAAAACACCACCAACCTTCTACAGGTAGCTTTAGGTGAACACTGTGCAGAGCTCGCAAAAAAATAACTTGTAACTTATTTAGCCACCTGCGGTAGTGATAGGATCAGGAAAACACCACCAACCTTCTACAGGTAGCTTTAGCTGAACACTGTGCAGAGGTTGCACTACACTAACTTGTAGTTTTAGCTGAACACTGTGCAGAGGTCACACTAAACTAACTTGTAGCTTTAACTGAACACTGTGAGGACTGGAGGACGCACTACACTAACTTGTAGTTTTAGCTGAACACTGTGCAGAGGTCACACTAAACTAACTTGTAGCTTTAACTGAACACTGTGAGGAGGACGCACTACACTAACTGTAAATAGTCTAGCTGCCTGACTGTGGTACTAATAGGATCAAAAGAACACTAGCAATTTTCTTCAGGTAGCTGTAAATACTGTAACAAGACAAGCCTGCCTGTCAGTAGGAAGATAACAGGAATGGATCTAGCTAAACTGAATACAGTATGTATGTACATATAAATATATATATATATATATATATATATATATATATATATATATATATATATATAACACCTGGGATGCATATATATATATACACAATACACTGTAAGTGTAGCTAACTCACTGACTGTCCTGCCTAATCTATCTAACTTAAATCAAATGACACTGTCTCTCTGTCTATCTCTTTCAACGCCGGAACACACACTACACAGGGCCGCCGTGTAGGCAGCCTTATATAGTGTGGGGCGTGTACTAAATCCCCTGAGCCATAATTGGCCAAAGCTTCCTTGGCTTTGGCCAATTACGGCTCTCTGTTCAGGCGGCGCCGTGATTGGCCAAGCATGCGGGTCATAGTGCATGCTTGGCCAGTCATCAGCCAGCAAAGCACTGCTGTTATTATGCACTGCTGCAATTATGAGCCGTGACGCGCCACGCGAATTTGTCGCGAACGGCCCATATCGTTCGCAATTCGGCAGTTCCTAGTCACATCTCATTCTAAAAATGCTAGCTGCCAAGGTATTTTGAGATACAAATCAGAAAAGACAGAGTAAAGTCCAAAAAGTGATCCAAAAAGTCCCAGAAGCTTTTGGATCAATATGATCCATTTTTATTTAGAATGGGAGCTGAAAACAAAAGTGTGCAGTCGCCTTGTGCTTTTTGCTGCCTACAATAGACGGAATGCCTTCCCAAATGACAAATTTGCTTTCAATTTAAAGTGACAGAAGAATTACCTCCCTATGAAAGAAATTACAGAATTGAAAACAATAGCGTGATGTTGTCCTGAGCCCCCACTTCGGTGCCATCGCTCAGCGCAATATCCTAAACCCCTGGCAGCCTCAGCAATCTCGCTGTACAGTAAGTGCCTGAAACCTCAGCTGCCTCTCTAGAGGAAATTGCTGCGTTTCAGATATAATTCAGCTTGATTCACAGGGAAGTTAAGAGTGTAAGAGACCCCCACCCCACCCCCTCCCTACAACAGAGCTATTTGTGGAATTGATGCTGCTAATCTTTTGGAATGTGAAGGAATTAAATTACTTTATTAGATTGACATTTTTTTTGGTGTTACCAAAAAATCGATACAACAGCGAAATTTAAAGCTGCAATAGGACATAAATCAATTCCATTTTCAGCCGCATCAAAATCACAAGCCCATTGCAAATGGCTGGCCAATCTACGTTTTGGTCTGAACTAGAACTGTTAAAAAAGAATTCTGGTGTAATGGATATATACGGTGATGGTAGCACCCAGCCGCCATACATATGCAGCTCTGTGCTGAGAGTGCAGTGAGCTTGCTCCAAGCACTCTGACAGAGCTGTCACTGAGACCTCCTGGTTTTGTGATTGGGAGCAAGCCAAATGGCTCCTGATCATGTGACCACTGTGACCAGGGCCTCCATCAGGAGGGTACAGGCATTACACATGTAAGGGGCCTAAGTGTCCCTAGGGGCCCGCTCCCCCCAACAGCAGAACCGCTGCAGAGAAGCATCCACAAGATAAGACACTTCATTCACTTGCGAAAGCTCCGCTCCCCCCCGCTGGCTGAGGTTAAGCAGCTCAGCAGATATCTGATCTACAGGTTCGGACATTTCCCGACAGCACCCACCCCCCCCCAGCTGATATCAGATCTACCCAGGGCCACCATCAGGGGGTACAGGCATTACACATGTAAGGGGCCCGAGTGTCCCTAGGGGCCCAGCTGACTGTGACAGCCAATCATAGCCATCACATGATTGTGAAGCCACCTGGTTTTGTGATTGGGAGCCAACCAAATGATCATGTGACCACTGTGACAGCCATGACTATGGTATTAAATATGGCTTGTCTTAACTGCTATACCAAAACCCCACCCTTCCAGTACAATAACCACACCACAACAGATTGGAGTTAAATTGGCTATAGCAGCCTTTTTATTAACCAAAATATAAATAACAAATAATTAACTGATCAATAACATAATAACCTGAACATACAGTGCATTAGAGAGTAAAGCCACAAGGTCCTAATAGGCATCAAAACCAAGACAGTACCTGTGTGTCACTTCTCAGGCCTCCAGCCGCAAAACCACCGACTTGGAGACAACTCGCAGGTACACATACACCAACCGGAAGCCGTACCTTAGAAGGGTCCCTACACCATACCATTTTTGTGCCCATATGAACCTAAAAGGACCTTGCGCCCACAACCCAATTCCCCAAAACAAAACCACCAAATGTAGGGCGGGAGGGTGATAAGTTGTTCCCTGCTTGCTGACCTCCATCTGAAGACCACCTCTTCCTGTCAACCAACCACTTCCCCAACGCTCCACCCACCTCTGACCATACCCCAATCAGCCATCTCCTCACTTGTACAGCAACAGCCCAAACTTTTATTCTCCTTCCTGTGTCCAAGCCCCTTTAACCCCTGTCATGCTGGTCCTGCGTCTATTGCCTTGTGGTTTTACTCCAGGCCTCTCTATCACCGCAATCACGTGATTGCAATGCAACCTCTGCCTCCTGGCATTAACACACACTGTAAAGGACACCGAGAGGTGGCAGCAAGGGGTTACACCCAAACTGAAATCAACTAAAAACAATCTAGGTTCATTAATTAAAAAGAGTTAAGATTCTTAGGCTACATTCGCACAGGCAACTAGCCATGGTGCAAATGGCAGCAGCAGGAATTGCTGCTGATTTTGCCACCTGTGAGAAGCTAGCTTTATTTCACTTTAATGACAGGTTGCCGACAGTCACAGCTATCTGTGGCTGTCTGCACACCTAGTGATTACCTGTGCTGAACGCTGCTGGATGCACTTTGTGTGTGAATGGGCACCCGTGCAAATGTAGTGTAGCGCTACCCCTGTAGGAGCCGCCGGTGAATAGGGATCGCCCACCCTGCACAGCCAGGCACACCGAATCCTTCACAAGCTTGCTTGAGACAGGAAACAGTCCATGCAGCTTTGTTTTTTCCTAGGATTGGAGCACAGGACACTGCCACAGACCAGCAGTTTGAGACGTTTTTAAATGTAAGTTTATTGGATTGGCTTTTTATATAATAAATTGACTTTATATACGGGATCACGCTATATGCGTTCTCTTCTTTTACATCGTACACACTTATTTTACCTGATGAGCATTGAGGAGTTGGGAGCGGGGACAGATTGAAGACTGAAGATAACGTTTGAGGCATACGAGCTCGGCGCTCATGGGTTGATGCCCACACTCATTTCAAACAAGTGAGTGTAACTCCCCCTTCTCTGTGTCTTGCTACCCCTCCACTCTGGACATCACGGCAGTGCTGTGTCTTGGCCTAGGCCGACAAGGCCTAGGGCGGCACTTTGCAGGGGGGCGGCGGCTTTTTGCCGCCCCCCCGCACAAACCCCCCCCCCACCTGTCCTCCCCACGTCCCGCACAGATACAGCCTCCCGTGGCTTGCCTTGCCATATATAATGTGCACCGCACTCAGCACTGGCAGGAAGGAGCGTGTACTTGGTGGTGGCGGAAGCGACCACCGCCCCCATAAAACAGACCATGAGTGACTGTCAGTGTCACTGGCCATACCTGGTATACGATGTACATACTGGTGGAGGCGGAGCTGGAGCCTAATGCTCCGCCTACCCACCTCCGCACGGCATCATTGCAATGCTCTCCAGCTCGGGGAGTTGGACGGGTCTCTCTGTAACCAGAGGAGGAGGAGCAACGAAAGAGAGGAGGACGACGGCAGAAACACTCAGGTAATTGTTGAGAGCAAGTGAATCCATTTACATATATCCATTATGGATATATGTAAATGGATTGAAACAGTGAGCCAGGACCAATTTAAAAACTTGTATATACAGTTACCCAGGCAGCTTTTGTAACGCTGCCACTGAGCCCATCAATCGCAGCCACTGTGCCCCTCAATTGCCGCCACTGTGCCCCTCAATTGCCGCCACTGTGCCCCTCAATTGCCGCCACTGTGCCCCTCAATCGCCGCCACTGTGCCCCTCAATCGCCGCCACTGTGCCCCTCAATCGCCGCCACTGTGCCCCTCAAACGCTGCCACTGTGCCCATCAAATGCCGCCACTGTGCCCATCAAACACCGCCACTGTGCCAAACACAGCCACTGTGCCCATCAAACGCAGCCACTATGCCCATCAAACGCAGCCACTGTGCCATATCAAACGCTGCCACTGTGCCCCCACCCGCATTAACCTGTCTCGGTGGGACAGCTCCTCGATGTCTTCTCTTCCCGTCCTCTGCTATGATTGGAGGCCTGATAGGGCGTGTCTTAAATAGGAAGGGGTGTGGCCTTGACAGGAAGGGTGGGTCGTATTTAAATTAGGGGGTGCATGAGTTTAGTCAGGCCTAGGGCAGCACAAAACCTAAATACACCACTGCGTCACGGAATTATACTATATGCTGTCCGTTTTTGTCTTTTATATCCCATCTTGCACATTTACCATCGTTATCATCTGTACAACTGGATTTCCATTCTTGCTGGCTATTTGCAACACAAGCTGTATGCCTTACAGCAGTAAGGTAAGCGGCTTGCGAACACGGAGGTGCCCTCACTGAAGAATCCCCCCCCCCCTCCCTCCACTATTGGAACTATTTTGCATTTGGGAGTGTTTTATTTGGTGGTGGGATTGATATTATCTCACCTTTATAGACTTGTCACTTATAGCTCTTTCAAACTGCTACTTATGTGCTAGTGTGATACTAGCCCATACTTATTGGGACTCATTTTATGTTTCATTATTTGTATTTCATTTTTTTGTGTTACTATTTTGCAGTGTCTTTCACTTATGTCAGCACTTTGATCCATTCAATATTTATGAGCTTAAAGCTTGCTTGGCTTATGCACCCACTTGATATTGGTATACACACTTATCCTGAATTTCTTGTTTGCACTTCTCATTGATGCCAGCATTGCTTTCATATATCATTATATATATACAATTTTTTTTTAGCATTTAAGAGCCCTTATATGTGTTTATATGTATCATTATATATATACTATTTCTTTTTAGTATTTAAGAGCCCTTATATGTGTTTGGCTCATGCATTTAGGTCATCGGGTATATATTTTTATGCACTTTAGTTAGTCCCATTCACTTCCCTTCCCCCTTTGTTTATCACAGCGCAATCACCATCTCCTATATCTATGTTCAATCTGTCTGTTTGGATCAGTCTACAGGTGTTGCAGCAGTGTTCTTCTAGTATAGGCCTTTTTAACAGCGCAGGAGTTATCACTTTCACATAAGTAAAAATGTAGTTGTCTGAGGCTGTAGTTTACCTCAGACTGCGATTATTATAAATTCTGGTTCTGTTTCAGCTTGGCTGGTTGTGTGGTTTTCCCCTTGGCCTGGAGATAGTGCTCTATTATTTTTAATTAACCTTTATTAAGGTTGGAAATTGCAACAAGCTGGGTGTATTGAGTGCCTACTTGCCCAGAAAATAGTCAGTGGGTGTGGTCTGCTTGCTGTGAATCCTGGGAGAGGGTACTTAAGGGACAGACCCTGTGACATGAGAGTGGAGTTCAGATCTGATGGCCCTCCTGGCCTAAAGTGTGTCGTTGCTGTCAAGTTAGTCTCGGGGCCGGCTGGCCTGAGACATAGCTACTGAAGGTAGGCCCAAAAGTCTTGGGGCCTACCGATCCAGGGATGGTCCTGTGCTGTCTTGCCTGCGGGAAGAAGCCAAGCGACTGTAGAATCCAGGGGAGGACTTTTCAGGAGAGGACTGCGCGGTAAGGCCGGTGCCTCGAGAAGAGCCTGGAGACTCAGTTGGAGGATGCATCCCAGGTCACATACCACACAGTACCTTAAGTTCGGAAGAAAGGAACTGGTATTGTGTGATCAAGCCTTTGATATTGCAACAAGTCGCTAATTACCCAATCCTGTGGCAGAGAATTGTGTAACAGTTACACAGAATCTTAAAGTCTGTGGCAGAGACTATGACCAAGCATCACATCGGCTGCTAGGTCAGTGAGAGGCCTGTCTGGTGGTTGCTGAATCCAGTTGTGGATACTGTTGCCCTCTGGATCAAAGAGGGTGTTCCTGATCTGCAATTTCAAGGTACCTGAATTCTCCCTAAACCCTCCATCCCTCTATTGCAAGAATCTTTCTTAAATAAAGCATTCAAGAAAGAGACCGTGTGTCGGAGCTGAAATTCCTAAAAAGAACTCTTTAATGGGACCCCTATGATGGATATGGTGAAACAGTACAGAAACGGTAAGACCCAATTTAAACAGCAGCTCCTTTGGGGGTAAGTGCTACATACAGTTTTGGCAACCACACAGAAATTGAGGGATGTTCTCAAAGTGGCTACAGAATCAGCAATGAAAACATGACAGGGGTCATAACCCTTCCCGGGGTCAAAATTATGTTTTGGCTGGAGATGGGATTTCAACTTTTCTCAACCTCAGTTTTGCTTATATCTACGTATATGAAGTGGGATTATGGGTAATAGAAAGTGTGTAGGTCCACCATGGCAGTTTTTTTTGGTAACTGCTGTTTTTCTCTGTTTAAAAGTTTTTTAGTCTGAAGTGACTAAATGAGCAGATGTTGGTTACGCTGGGGGCATTCCTTAATCTCTAAGCAAAAATAACTTCTAAGCTGGAGATGAAGAGCTTTGGAAAAGTCCTAAGAAATTCCACAATTAAATAAGGGCAAGTGTCTGGATCTCTGAGGCCCCACTGGAGATTGCTCAAGGGCATCATGTTATGGCATCCATCCACATGAGGACCATGTCTCCCCAATAGTAGGGCTTTTTCCTTTTATTAAGATGTTCTCGGCATTGATGAAATAGTAGAAGGGAACAAAACTGATTAATTGCAATAATTATGTGCTAGCACAACAGCATTATCATAAGCTAAGCTGTAATGTAGCTTGTATAATCTTCCCAAACTACTTCTCCCATAATGCCTTGCAGGAACTTTATCCTCGTCTGTCCTTTTTGGTTCTTCTCAGGTCAAGCTAGGGTCAATACCAATTAAAGGATTTAAAGGATTAGACAACTACTATAATGGGAATCACTAAGTGTAAAATACATTTTTTTTAACACAGAAATTTTGGTTTAACTAAAAAAAAAAAAAAAAAAAAACAATTTTTAAAGTGATTAAACATGTGACATATGCAATTTAAATGCTAGATGTAAGATTTTAACAGTCAGGATCCAGCATTAAACTCTTTTGGGACAACATTTCACTGCTGGGGTTCCATTTTGTGAAATGCTAGGTCTTGAAGCTGGGAGTTTGGCACTTCTAGTATTTGGCATGGGCCTTTCTTGCGGCAAAGAAGTGAAAGTCTTATGCCCCGTACACACGGTTGGACTTTGTTCGGACATTCCGACAACAAAATCCTTGGATTTTTTCCAACGGATGTTGGCTCAAACTTGTTTTGCCTACACACGGTCGCACAAAGTTGTCGGAATTTCCGATCGCCAAGAACGCGGTGACGTCAAGCAAGTACGACGAGACTAGAAAAGGCCGGTTCAGAACCAAGCGCGGCACCCTTTGGGCTCCTTTTGCTAATCTCGTGTTAGTAAAAGTTTGGTGAGAGACGATTCGCGCTTTTTCAGACTCGTGGCTTTCAGATCGTTTTCTGCCGTTCAGTTTGTGCTTGTGGGTTTGTATCTGCTCTTCAGTGCGTGCAGCAAGTTCCGCGTGACTTTAATTAGTCATTGTATTCTTGTTAGTTCGTTACTGTTTTTCAGGTCGCTCTTCACAGGCCTTGCTGTTCTTCAGTGCGTTCTGTTACTTCGTTCTGAGCAGCCGACCGTTTTCTAGCCATGTTTCGTATACGTACTCCTCGTAGAGTTCGTGCTGTGCGGGGGCTTGGTGTTGGGGTCCTGACCTTGACACAAGTCCAGTCCATGAACAGGGTGGGGAGGAGTTCATGGACCAAGAATTGGTTGCTTCAGCGTGACCAGTTCTCTCATATGCTTTTGCTCCGTGAGATCCGTGAGAATAATCCTGATGATTTCAGGAACTTTCTCAGGATGACGGACCCCGTGTTTCACCGTCTGTTGGCTTCGCTGACCCCTTATATTAGCAGGCAGGATACCTGCATGAGGCAAGCCATCACTCCGGAGCAGAGGTTGGTAGCTACCCTGCGGTATTTGGTGACAGGGAGAAGCCTGCAGGACTTGAAGTTCTCGACAGGCATCTCCCCCCAGGCTCTGGGGATCATTATCACAGAGACCTGTTCTGCCATCATCCAGGTCCTGCAGAAGGAGTATATGAAGGTAAGATTTTTATCCTTTAATGTCACATTTTATTGTATTGAATGTTTGCTAATATATTGTATTTCTTTCCTCATTCCCTAATTACCATGATTGGAATATGTTGTGAATGTCCCCTTTGTCCTCATGCATGCTGGATTTTTATGTAATTATTATTTTAGGTCCTTCATACATATTTGCCCTTCAATAACCTCTCCAGCATGGTGTCTCCTGGCCCTATATTCACCTCATGTAGTCACTTAACAATGTATTTTATCAGCTCTATAGTAGTGCTTTACCCCAAACACCCCCTAAAATGTTTTGAAATGTTATTTTTTCTTTAAATTCTGGCAGAGTGCCAGAGGCTTTTTTTTTGTGGTGTGTTTTGATGGGAAACACGTCCACATCGTCCCACCACCCAACTCGGGGTCGTACTATTTCAACTATAAGGGGTTCAATAGTATAGTAATGTTGGCGGTGGTGTCGGCTAATTATGACTTCTTGTATGTGGACGTGGGGAAGAATGGCCGGATGTCCGATGGTGGAGTCATCGCCCAGACGGAGTTCTACAGGCGTCTCCAGAATGGCAGCTTGGACTTGCCACCTCCAGAGGACAATGTGGAAGGACTCCCATTTGTGTTCGTTGCTGATGAAGCGTTTTTGCGCTGAGGGACCACCTGATGCGGCCATTCCCGATGAGGACCCTCACCCCGGAACAGAGGGCTTTTAATTACCGGCTGGCCAGAGCCCGAAGAGTGGTGGAGAACACATTTGTAATCCTGGCCAGCCGCTTCCGCCTATTTATGACACCCATCCTTATGGCGGAGTATAAACTGAACCATATTATACTGGCGTGCTGTATTCTCCATAACTTTTTAAGGAAACATTCGGCCAACTATGCTGGCTCAGTTGGGCCTGAGGCCGGAGTGATACCTGAAACACTCACGGCGCTTGAAAGCGGCTGTCCTGGCTTGCCCTCCCTGAGTGCCCGTGATGTTACGCTACCTGGAGTTCTTTGCGGGTAGGGGGGCTATCAATATGCCAGCAAATCTGTGAAGCCTTTTTATAATAAAAAACAAAAAGAAATTCTTTGTGGACATTTACTGCTTGTGTTTGTTTTAGCTGACCCTGACAGAAATGTGTTGAGTGCAGAAAATGGCGTGATTGTGTAACCTTATACAAAGCACTGTTGGCTGTTATTTACTAAATGCAAAAACACATTTCACTACAAGTGCACTTGCAACTGCACTGAACCTGCACTTGTAGTGCAAAGTGGATTTGCCCTTAGGAAATAACCCCCATTTTCCATGAAAACAGCAATTACATCACCCCAAAAGTGTTGTAGAGTTGAGACAATAATAATTCACACATTCTTGATGAACCAACTTTTTTATACCTGCACAATCACATGTGCATTTACCAAAGGTTTTTAAAACAAACCAACATGTTTGTTGTATAACAATTTTTTGGGTGGCATTATCAAAAATAGAAATGTCCATTTACGATAAAACAGGCCTGTGTAAAACCAAGAAGAAAGACAAAAAACTTGAACTTACAAAGTTCACATTAGGTAAAACCTGAAGGCAATATCAGACATCAGTATTTAGGAACTGTGTTTGATATTGCGTTCAGATGGGGGGAAATCACCCCTGGAAAAGCCAAATTTGGAAGATGCACAGCAATTTACGAATGTCAACATGTGCTAGCTGCCATCATGGGGGATCAAGGGACGTGTTTTGGGGGAGCAAGCCCTTCCTCACCGCTACTTTATAATTGAGGAAGGGGTTGCATCCCCAAAACGCGTCCATTGATCTCCCGTGATGGCAGATAGCACATGTTGGAACACTGTGTGCAACCTCCAAATTTGGCTTTTCAAAACCTTGCAAAAAGATTTAAAACATTGTACCACAATCAAAAAAGTGATTTGGTGGGGTTTTAAATTCGCCCCAAAACATCAATGATGTTATTATTTCTTTTAATCACATCATTGATTTTTGTCTTTAGGTTCTCCAATTCCAAATTACACCCCATGATCTCCCCGATCAGCATCTGGGCACTTTCGGATGTGAAAGGATCTTGATCACCTAAAAAGAGAGAAACCAAACAAAAACAGGTATCAAAAATCTGCCAGCATCCATCTCTTACCTGAACCTGTGGTCACAGACACTCACCTGTTGTGGTGGCAAGTTCAACCACATCTTCTTTCTCCTCCTGCTCTTCTTGGGATGGTGGTATTTCCCCTTCTTCCCGAGGTGGGGGGTCTCTGTTCTCCTCGGATGAGGGGTGTCCTCCGAGTCTTCTCTCCCCTATGTAAAACAAAAATGGTATAATTAGCACACAGTGATTTGATGGCAGAACTATAAATAGGAAACATTGCTTGGAAGTGGGGTACAATTGTCTATTTTAGCAGAGTTCCAAGATGTCGCTTTTTTATTGTCCTTTGCCAACCTGCAATACTTTACCTGTTTAGTAAAAGCTTCACAGATGGAGACCCCCCTATAGTATACACTGGAGCACCTGTGTGGCCCCCCTAATAAAAATGGTGTTCTTGTGTCCCACACTAGTGCTCCAGTGTCCAGATGTGAAAACAGCTGCTCAGTGTCCTCTCCTTACACAGAATCTAGTTTGCATTTCATTCTAGTAACAAACCCATCTACACAACCAAATATTTTTCATCCAAGTAGGCCCTAAAAAATGTGGGCAAATGCATATGGCAGAAACAATGTTGTTTTAGAGGGTAGAAAAAAATTTTGTAGACGAACGAATAATGGGCCCATGAACATTAACGTTGACAGTTTAAACTGTACAATTAAGATAAGCATATGGAGCAGCACGAACGTAATAAAGGACAAAAAGAATAGAAACACGGCACAACTACTTACTTTTTTGCAGCACTCTCCGGATCTTTCGGTACTGCTCGGGCTCTCTTAATTTTAGGTCCGACCACCGCTTCTTGAGCTGATCTTTCGATCGTCGTACCCCGAAGTTTCTGTGCAGACTTTTGATCACTTTAGCAATGATTTTGGCCTTTCTGATGTTGGGGTGGGGAAAAGGTCCATACTTGCCGTCATAGTCGGCCTTCTTCATGATGTCCACCATCTCCAACATCTCCCCAAAGGACATATTTGTCGCCTTAAATCGTCTCCTTCTGGATCGGGGTGTTTCCGGATCCGGGCTTTCCTCCTCCTCGTTGCTAGAATTAGCACGCACCTGCTCTAACTCCGCCATGTGCTCTTCACCCACTGCGCCGAACGAAAAGGGGCAGGGAATAGACTAGAAAGAACGTCAGGGGCGGGCGGAGTTACACGCATACGCAGTGTGTATAAAGCGTAACACGCGTGCGTATTACGTACGATCTGTGAGCGGAGGAAGGAGCATTGGACGCGCCGATCGTAAGAACGAAGGTAAGAGACAAACTTGTGCCTATACTTCTTCTATATTGAGGCCTATATTATAACAAGATTAGGAGAGTTTTATCTGACATTAGGCTTTGTCTTGTGTTGTGTCTTGCAGTGAACATGGATATGCTACTGAAAGACAATGACTTCATGTCAGTATTCCTAGATATGTTAAGGGAGCTGCCATGTCTGTGGGAGGTTAACCACCCACATTACAAGAACCAAGCAAAGAGGAAGGCAGCACTGGGGCAATTGTGTGAAAATTGTGAAGCAGGTGATCCCCACGGCAGACATCACCTATTTAAAGATCTTAATTGGTGGCCTGAGGCGTACATATGTAAGGGAGCGCAAGAAAGTCCTGGATTCACAGAGATCCGGAGCAGCAGATGACATTTATGTCCCCAGGATGTTGTACTACGACAGGCTGCATTTTCTGGCAGGCCAGACTGAACTCAGGCCATCCCTCTCCAGTCTTCCTTCCACGCTTCCTTCCCCCCCGGCTGAGGCTTCTGACGCCCAACCTGGGCCTTCCAGGCCGCATGTGGAGGAGCCCAGATTGAGCCAGGTATAGCATTCCTCTAAATATTTCTGCTTGTCCAATCAATGATGTTAACTAGATGTTAGTTGGGAGTACTAATTTAGGATTGTGATTGAGGAAGCAAAAACTAAAACCATGTCCCTTTTTCATACACAGGGAAGTCTCAGCCAGGAGGTGGCCGGGTCGAGCCGGCTGGCTGATCTGCAGGTCCCTCCACTCCCCCTGGAAAGAGAAAGTGGCAGGAGGAGGAGTGCCCTAGAGGAGGCTGCCAGAGGACTCTTTTGGAGGGCTACAGAGGTCCTGGGAGCACCACACACCATGGAGGAGGACATTGCTGCCACCATTGCCTATAAAATGCAGAGGACGGAGGAGGGCCAACAAGCCATGTGTGAGTCGCTCATATTGGAGGCTCTTAACAAAGGTATGAGGGGCCTAATTACAGCTCAGACACACCTTTGCGATGGTCCTCCTCCTCCTCCTGCAGGTCCTCCTCCTTCTCCTGCAGGTCCTCCAGGTCCTCCCAGTCCTCCTCCTCCTCCAGGTCCTACTCCTCCTCCTGCCACATCTCCAACAGCACAGCCCGGAAGGAAGCGTGGAAGGAAGACCAGAAAGTGAGGACCCTGGATCCAGTCTGGTCGGCCAAAAAATGCAGCCTCTTGTGGTACCACAGCCTGGGGACACACATGTCATCTGCTGCTATATGGATCTCTGTGAATTCTGGACCAGACTGCCCTCCCTTACATATGGACTCCTCAGGCCACCAATTTTGATGTTGAAGAATTGATGTCTGCCGTGGGGGTCCCAGGCTTCGCTAATTTCTCCTGTTGATCCAGTGCTGCCTTCCTCTTTGTTTGGTTCTGATCCCTTAATAAAGGATTTTTGTTTTGAATTATACTCTCCTATGTGTTTTACTTCAAAAAGGACAGTTTGTTTGTGAGGATTCAGGTACATTTCAAATATACAATGTGAAATTAACAAGGGACACCAACACCAAGCAATCTCCTTGAGATTAAATAATACAAGATATCAATGGTGTTGGGGTAACTTGACACACAAAACACACACAAAAATATTCTGGAGTAAAAATAAAAATAACATTGAACAAAGATCAGCCTTGGAAAAAATACAAACATTAAATCTTAAAAAAAAGGCTTAAAATCCCCCAAAAAAATAAATAAAAAAAAACATTCTGTCAGATGTGACAACTAATAACAATATATTCAGGGAATCCCAATAAAAAAACAAAAATAAAACTTTGTGAGAAGTGTGTGTGAATATGAGCAGCAAAACTACTTAATTCTTGTCACATTATAGAAGAAGAAGAGAGTGCGCTGTATTAAACCATTTTTGACATTGCAGCGTGACGAAAGTGCTGTATCCATTGCGAACGCTAAGTTTACCAGAACGAGCTGTCCCGTGCCGGAATTTCTTCTGAGCATGCGTGGCACTTTGTGCGTCGGAACAGGCCACACACGGTCGGAATTGACGTGATCGGATTTTGTTGTCGGAAAATTTTATCTCCTGCTCTCCAACTTTGTGTGTCGGAAAATCCGATGGAAAATGTCCGATGGAACCCACACACGGTCGGAATTTCCGACAACACGCTCTGATCGGACATTTTCCATCGGAAAATCCGACCGTGTGTACAGGGCATTATAGTCCTATATAAGTGTTCCTATCTTGTGAAGTTCTGACACTAAAGTCACAAATATTACTTCCTTATCAGAAGCCATAAGGGCCGCCGATTCACACTTGTGTGTTGTGACAGCACACACTAAAATGCCAGTTGCCAACGCACCTTATCGATGTGCAATGGGTTGTGGTGTCATTCATTCTGAATGGCTTCCCATAGCACTATACAATAGAATGTAAAGCACAAAGCACCACTGCACACCACAATGTTCATACCATACGTTGTGGTGCACTGCATTATCCCACTCTACAAAACTCTGATCTTGCTGCATCTTGAGTATGCCATCCAGTTCTGGGCACCGGTCCTCAGAAAGGATGTTCTGGAACTGGAGGGAGTCCAGAGAAGGGCAACAAAGCTAATACAGGGACTGAAGGACCTCAGCTATGGTGAAAGACCACAATCATTGAACTCTCTGGAGAGGAGACGCTTGAGAGGGGATATGATATCTATGTACAAATACCATACTGGGGACCCTAGCATAGGGAAAAAATGTTTCAGTGAAAGGGAGTTTAAAAAGACACGCGGCCATTCATTAAAATTAGAAGAGAAGTGGTTTAACCTTAAACTGCGTAGAGGGTTCTTTACTGTCAGAGCGGTAAGGATGTGGAATTCCATTCCACAAGCATTGGTATCAGCAAGGAGCTTCGATAGTTTCAAAAAACTATAAGATGGGCACCTTAATGACCACAACATACCGGGGTATACGATGTACTATTGACATAAACACATACACACATCATAGGTTGGACTGGATGGACTGGTGTCTTTTTTCTCTGCATTTTAAAAAAATGAGTCATGCGTATTTTTTTTCATCGATGTGTGAATACTGTGCCCCAACTCCCCATTCATCTATATTTCGTTTTTCTTTTTTTACCCAATAATTAGTTATAGGTGGTAAAGGAAAGTGGGTGAGGAAGGGAGGGGAGACCAAAGTAAATTAAATAACCATTCCTAGGCATTCTGCAAAGAAAAAAAAAAAAACCTTTTTGGGCCCCAAGTTTTCTTACAAAAAACTGCTGTCTTGTGATCATCTAAGGTGCCCTTTCCAATGGAGAACAAGAAGAGCGAGCTGCTGTCTGTGAAGCGGACCAGTTTTGTTGCCACCCCCCATCTTGACATCATGATTCTGCTTCTGTCAGAGTACAGGACCCTGGGAGGGCCCTTTAAACTGACCTTTTTGTCAGCCAAAAGCAGTGTCCACATCACCTTCCAAATTCCTTTCCCATAGTAAAGGCCTTGGGAAATAAGAACTGGACTGCGGCCTGTCACACGAACTCGGTTTTAGCTAAGAAATTGGAGTTTTTAATAACATCTTTAAAAATAAAATGGGTGAAGTGGGAAGGATTTTTTTTCCTTTCAAATAAAGGTACATATGCAAGTCATCATTCCCTACCACTCCTTTTTGCATTTCTTAATATGGCCATACAGGGCCAGAATTTTGTCTGATGCTTACTTTGACGCAGAACCTGGCTTGACAAAGTTTAGGTAATTGATCAAATGAGTTAGGTGGAATATTGTTGGCCAATCAGCTATTCAGGTATTCAAGCAGCCGCAGACACTGGGTCTCTTTAAATGCAATAGCCAGCAGCCACTGCTTAGAGTGGATGGAGGAATCTATTTGATTTTTCTTGTTCAACCTGCAGGCTAAACAAGAAAACAAATCTATGTCTGTATGGCTGGCATAAGGCCCTAAAAGGGTTAAAGAGATGTTTTCATGATCAAAAAGGTATAAATGCCTCAGCATACGGGCAGCAGCCTCCAAAACAGAAGTCTTGTATATTAAAAAAAAAAAAAAAGCATTTAAAAATTATATAACATCTTACTTAGGACCCTGCCTTCATTCCACACCCTGGAAGCCACAGGATATCACTGTGCTTCTACCACTGCCTTTAGGGAAAGCTGGGTGCTCAAAATCCTCCTAAAGGCCATAGCAGGTATAAAAAACCAGTACAAAGAGCCTCTAATGCAGGCCGTATTCCAAATTCCAAATTAATTTTCTTTCGAAAATGAGAAATTTTGCGCGTTTTGTAATCTGATGGTGCCAGTATTGATTTTTGAAATTCAACCAAATAACTCTTCAATTTTACCTCATGTTGCTACAGAAAAGAAAATTAGTGGTCGGGAATCCAGGTCACAGCTCATACGCATTTCTTTTTCGATTATATTTCTCGCACGTTTCTCCCATCATTCGTTTGTTTTTCAAAAAATTTCCGACATGCCCGATCACTCGAAAGTTTGATGGCTGCAGGAAAATCATCCGTTGCTGCAGCCCACTAATGGTGCTAAATTTGAACAAAAATTCTTAGTTACAATTTTTGTAAGAATTTCTTTTTGGAATTTGACCCATGTATGGCCGGCTTTAGACTGCCAGGAGTGCTTAAACTCTAAATCATCTACTTAAGAGTAGATGATAGTAGATAAGAGTCCCCTCTCGAATATATACAGTACTTGAGAGTTAAAACTAGAGTTTCAGTTTTGGGTGGACTGACCTTTAACATACAGCTAGATGAAATCTAGCAATTTTTTTTATTAATGTAAACCATACATACTCTTCTGGACTAACAGACTTCTATCCCCAGAAATATTGTCACAAAATAGTAACGTACTTGACCGCGCCATGCGTCTTGCTTTTCACACCTTAAAAAAGACTTGATTGATTTTGCCCAGTTTTTTCTTTCCGAAGATTGGATTATAAGTGTGTGACTCACAAAAGCACAGTGACAGATAACACAAAGTCTATACTCTGCTGAGATTCTGCTGGGATTAATTAGGGGCTTTACACAGCATCAAGCATAAGGAGGGAATTCAACATTCTCAAGTGCCACTAAAGAATGGAGTGTTTAAACAAGTTGATAAAACCAGGAACAATAACTCAGAAATGTTAAATCTCTTAACCAGAATTCATTTTATAGTGAGATCAGAGAAGTGTGACTTGTGATTAGCTGCTATGTGTTAAAGTATTTGTTACATTTCTCTTGGCTGTTCTGAAAAAGAGTAACATTTTAGCTCTAAGGAGTTTTGATAGACGCCAATATTGGGCTATATCCTTTGTGCATACATTTTGACTTGTCCTTTTGGTGGAGATGTCTGTATTTTTATCCCGTAGAAGAGAACAAATCAAAAGTGACTATGGTCTTGAGATATAAGAGGGATATTATGTATTAGTTTATCAAATACCCTTTTTGACCTTAAAGAGGAACACCTGGCAAACAGTCAAATACACAACTGCTAAACACAAAAAAATAGTTAAAACCCCTATATGTGAATATTAAAAAAGATGGCGTGGTGGGACTTTGTATGAAGCATAACTGTAGGATAAGTATGCAAAGACATGTTTGACGATTCCTCATCCATATACAAAAATTCAAGGTAAATAATGTAACATTGATAACGAAGATATCGACTTGATGTCTTACATTTCATATATATATATATATATATATATATATATAGATATATATATCTATATACATGTTGAAATACATATACATGTTGAAATACATATATATTTCAACATGATCCACAATAGTGATAGATAACATTTTTATAGATACTTTTAACTTTGGATTGCTCCTGATGAGTGAATGAACTCCCCGAAATGCGTAGAGCCGTTATGTGCTACCAATTGCAAGCATGTGTTTAAGATTTTCCAGGATTATGCATTTTATTCACAATGTTTTATTCTTCAACCAATTTAAGATCATTTATGTTATCTCCAAACAATGTACTTCATATCAATATATCTATCACTATTGCGGATCATGTTGAAATATGTATGTATATATATATATATGAAATATATAAGACACCAAGTCGATACCTTCGTTATCAATGTTACATTATTTACCTTGAATTTTTGTATATGGATGAGGAATTGTCAACCATGTCTTTGCATACTTATCCTGCAGTTATGCTTCATACAAAGTCCCACCACGCCCTCTTTTTTAATACATTACTAGGGATGGAGGAAGATGAACCTACTCATTCATTGCCTCATTCAAAGTCCCAAATTCCCCTCTCCCCCGCTTTTTTCACCTATATGTGAATAGTCACACCTGGTATATATATATTTTTTAATTTGTCCAGACAGTGATTGACATAGCCCTGGCAGACTGCTAAGCCAAGTTAGTGACCTTAGTTTTCTCCACTGCAGTTTTTCTATACATTTTAAGCTGGTCATATGCTAGTAGAACTAAAATTTTTCATTTTAAGAACATTGGTTCAAGTTTCTAATCATTAGTGGGGCCATATTAACATTGGTTTTCCACCACGGGGATGAGAATGAATCATTTTTTTATTTTTTTAAATTCTTTATTTTATTCATTTTCAGACTATTTAACAAAGCAAACAGACAATGCCAAGTAAGCCCGTACATAGACAACTTTCAAATACCTGTTACCAAGCCATTTTCATACTAAATAAAAAACATCTTAAAGTGGTGTTCCAACCGCAAAGTCAGCAGCTACAAACACTGTAGCTGCTGACTTTAAATAAGTACACTTACCTGTCCAGGGAGCCCACGATGTCTGCCCCTCGAGGCTGATCCGTCCATCGGCTCGGGTGCAGGCACCGCCGTTGTAACTAAGGGAAACCGGCTGTGGAGCCTTCAGGCTTCACAGCCGGTTTCCCACTGCGCATGCGCGAGTTGCGTGGCTCTTTCTGAATGGCCCTGTCGTCTTCTGGGACACACACAGGTCTCAGAAGGCAGCGGGGGAGCAGGAGGAAATGACGCGATGGGCCGCCGCGGAGGTAGGACAGAGGTACACTCAATATTTCATAACAGGTAAGAAACCAAAAAATAAAAAATAAATAATTATCCAAAAACGAGTGGTGGAGGGGTGGCCTTTCCTTTAAAATAAAGTTGTAAAAGTGGGTGAAACTCCGCTTTAATGTCCATTTCCACTTGTCTATTCATCTATCTCATTAATAAATGTAGCACCCTCTAGCTAGTGTGCTAGTGTTAGGCTGGCCATACACTATACAATTTTCTTATTCAATTTCCTTTAGATTTACCTTCAACCACATAGTGGTTGAAATTGTTTAGGTTTGACCTCATATTATAGGGTTTTGGTAAATCTAAAGGAAAGTTGTACAAAAAAATGTATAATGTATGGCCAGCCTTAGTTGTAGTGTAGGTAAATTTGGCCTGGCTGAGAGCCAGGTTGGGTTGAATCTGGGTCAGGGTGAGTGACTCAGGGAGGCTGGATGTCTCATCAGGCAGCACCTCTGGTACCTCCCCCTACTTGCTAGAACCTTTGAGAAGCTTCCAGAAGAATGGGAGGGAGGTTAGGAGGGGCTGCCTGGAGTATTGAGGAGGGCCCCAGCCAATCCCCAGAAAATGGGCTGGCAGGGGGTAGGTATCTCTTAAATACTCAGAGTCAGGCCAGCAGGGGCAGGAGAGTTTGGGTGAAAGCTGGAGATGGAAAACTAGGGGGCTACCCTCAAGGGCCACTGACAGCCTCCTCTGTCCCTCTTTCCTCCTCATTTGTCCCTCATTTTGGTCTGATCTATATAGTTGTATATAAAATGCAGTATTTATCTTTCAAAAATTGTTTCCCAGAGCTAAACCTTTTATTCAATCTCTAAGCTGCTGCATTTGTAAACTCTAGAAAGGCAAAACAAAGGAATTGTAATGGTAAAAAAAAGCATTGTGGGTTTACTGTAGTTGTCTGTAGATCGATTTCTGTTCATCCACAGTGGCCACACATGGATTGAAATTCAGTTGTTCCCTCGATGATCTGGCCGAATTTCAATCTATTTATGGCCAGCTTTAAAAATGTGCATTATTGGAGCTGCGTAAGATAAATAATTATTTGCAAAGTTTAGCTCATTTTTCTGTCTTACAATATTATTAAGGCAATTTACCTTACATTAATATAATAATGTATGTATATAATATATATATATATATATATATATATATATATATATATATATATATATATATATACAGTATATATAAGCTGTACAAGTAAACAGTAGGTATGCTTTTAAATTTTTTGATTTTCCGGTTCATCATTACATTTGTTTGTACTGTTTTCAGAATCATTTATGTTTTTTTATGTTGACATGTTCATCTTTTTAACCAGTTCACAAACAACCCAGATTGTCAAGAGACAGTCTTCCGTCTCCACTGAGTCTGAAGCTTAATGATCTCTAGAGGGACCCATAATGATAAAGTTGTCACCCTGATCCCTACAATCATTGTCAACTAATCATTTGATTATAGGGTTTATGATGAGGAGGACTAGTCACCAAGGACTGAAACTTTGGTGTCAGGCAGGAGGGGCTTCCCTTGGGTAAATAAACGAATCCTTTGTCTTTTAACTTAGTAGGTTAAGGTCAAGTACAGGAACTTTAAAGAATTTCATTAAGTTAGACTAAAGACACAGGGGTGCTTACATTAGACATTGTGTGGCCGAGCAATCAATGTAAAGACAATATGCTATATTATACAAAACTGTGGCGCTAGTGAAAAGAACATATATATATATATATATATATATATATATATATATATATATATATATATATATATATATATATATATATATACACAGTGGGGACAGAAAGTATTCAGACCCCCTTAAATTTTTCACTCTTTGTTATATTGCAGCTATTTGCTAAAATCATTTAAGTTCATTTTTTTCCCTCATTAATTTACACACAGCACCCCATATTACAGAAAAACACAGAATTGTTGACATTTTTACAGATTTATTAAAAAAGAAAAACTGAAATATCACATCTTCCTAAGTATTCAGACCCTTTGCTCAGTATTTAGTAGCAGCATCTTTTTGATCTAATACAGCCATGAGTCTTTTTGGGAAAGATGCAACAAGTTTTTCACACCTGGATTTGGGGATCCTCTGCCATTCCTCCTTACAGATCCTCTCCAGTTCTGTCAGGTTGGATGGTAAACGTTGGTGAACAGCCATTTTTAGGTCTCTCCAGAGATGCTCAATTGGGTTTAAGTCAGGGCTCTGGCTGGGCCATTCAAGAACAGTCACAGAGTTGTTGTGAAGCCACTCCTTCGTTATTTTAACTGTGTGCTTAGGGTCATTGTCTTGTTGGAAGGTAAACCTTCGGCCCAGTCTGAGGGGCTGGAGAAGGTTTTCATCATGCACTCTGGAGAAGGTTTTCATCCAGGATATCCCTGTACTTGGCCGCATTCATCTTTCCCTCAATTGCAATCAGTCGTCCTGTCTCTGCAGCTGAAAAATACCCCCACAGCATGATGCTGCCACCACCATGCTTCACTGTTGGGACTGTATTGGACAAGTGATGAACAGTGCCTGTTTTTTTCCACACATACCGCTTAGAATTAAGGCCAAAAAGTTCTAACTTGGTGTCATCAGACCAGAGAATCTTATTTCTCACCATCTTGGAGTACTTCAGGTGTTTTTTTAGCAAACTCCATGCAGGCTTTCATGTGTCTTGCACTGAGGAGAGGCTTCCTTCAGGCCACTCTGCCATAAAGCCCCGACTGGTGGAGAGCTGCAGTGATGGTTGACTTTCTACAACTTTCTCGCATCTCCCGACTGCATCTCTGGAGCTCAGCCACAGTGATCTTTGGGTTCTTCTTTACCTCTCTCACCAAGGCTCTTCTCCCCCTGATAGCTCAGTTTGGCTGGATGGCCAGCTCTAGGGAGGGTTCTGGTCGTCCCAAACGTCTTACATTTAAGGATTATGGAGGCCACTGTGCTCTTAGGAACCTTAAGTGCAGCAGAATTTTTTTGTAACCTTGGCCAGATCTGTGCCTTGCCACAATTCTGTCTCTGAGCTCTTCAGGCAGTTCCTTTGACCTCATGATTCTCATTTGCTCTGACATGCACTGTGAGCTGTAAGGTCTTATATAGACAGGTGTGTGGCTTTCCTAATCAAGTCCAATCAGTATAATCAAACACAGCTGGACTCAAATGAAGGTGTAGAACCATCTCAAGGATGATCAGAAGAAATGGACAGCACCTGAGTTAAATATATGAGTGTCACAGAAAAGGGTCTGAATACTTAGGACCATGTGATATTTCAGTTTTTCTTTTTTAATAAATCTGCAAAAATGTCAACAATTCTGTGTTTTTCTGTCAATATGGGGTGCTGTGTGTACATTAATGAGGAAAAAAAATGAACTTACAGTAAATTATTTTAGCAAATGGCTGCAATATAACAAAGAGTGGAAAATGTAAGGGGGTCTGAATACTTTCCGTCCCCACTGTATATTAGCAGTGGCGACTGGTGCTCAAAATTTTTGGGAGGGCGCAAACAAAACTGAAAAAAAAACATCAATTGCAGCTACTGTGCCATCAACCGCAGCTACTGTGCCATCAAACGCAGCCACTGTGCCAGCAAACGCAGCCACTGTGCCCATCAAACGCAGCCACAGTGCCCATCAAATGCTGTCACTGTGCCATCAAATGCAGCCACTGTACCATCAAACGCAGCCACTTTGCCCATCAAACACAGCCACTGTGCCATCAAATGCAGCTACTGTGCCCAAATGCAGCCACTGTGCCCATCAAACGTAGCCACTGTGCCATCAAACGCAGCCACTGTGCCATCAAACGCAGCCACTGTGCCATCAAATGCAGCTATTGTGCCCATCAAATGCAGCCACTGTGCCATCAAATGCAGCCACTGTGCCCATCAAACGCAGCCACTGTGCCCATCAAACGCAGCCACTGTGCCCATCAATTGCTGACACTGTGCCCATCAATTGCTGACACTGTGCCCATCAATTGTGCATCTGTGCCCTATCAGATGCTGTTAGTGTGCCCCATCAGATGCCGCCAGTGTGCCCCATCAGATACCGCCAGTGTGCCTCAACAGATGCCGCCAATGTGCCCCATCAGATGTCACATGCCTGATGAAGGGGTCCTGCGTAGCTCCGAAATGCTGCGATCTGTTGTAATGATGTGGTCGCTAAATAAAGCTTTGGAACCATTTTTGGAGATCTTGGTGTGCCGGTGACATCTCTCTATCTTCCCAATACCTAAAAGCACCTGTTATTATTACAGGCAGCGGAGACTTTTTGTATAGACCTGGTCCCTTTGCCTAGACTCTGTCCCTCTGCCCTGAATAGGCAAGGTGACAGCATCTCTTTAGTAGAATTTATGAGAACAGAATAAGCCCCTGAACCTGACCAACTGCTGAGAGCAAGCTGCCTTTATTAAACTGCCCAATATATATCACCATTGTAATATTTTTTGCAGCAAATCTGACAGCAGCCCTCCACTTGGAATGTAATAAATTCGAATGCCTTTGTAGAATTTTGAGAACCATTTTTTTTTCTCGTACTCTCTGCTTGCTGCGGGCTTCAAGTGCATTGGTCGTATAACCTTGCGAGTGGCAGAGATCGTTTAACAAAATGAGTGTTTCTAAAATGACCTGTAGGAAAATAGAAGACATTAATCCAACAGCCATCAAAGCTCTGTGAAGCATGTATTATTATAGGGTGCTCAGCAATATAAACACTTTGTAGGGAAGATTAAGTGACTGTTTGGATCCGCCTGCCACATATCTTGTCTGTGATCTAAGCCTGGAGATTTATTAGAGCCACTATCATGCTGGAGCCATCTCATTGATATGATAACATATCTGTAATGGTTTACATTCGCCACAATCACAGCTGAACTGAGTGTGCGTTTGGGGCCTTCAGATTATAGTACCTGGAGAGGTATGCATAATTACAGTGTGCACTGTGCAAATGATAGGATGCATTTTCCCTGGGGCGTTCAACATTAATCACCAGCGCAGGAGATGCAATAAAATCATAATTGCTTTCTGTAAAAGTTATAATCCAACCCTGGTCAACTTTAAGACAGTGTGTCGTCTTGCCTAGTAAGAGGCCTGGCCTTCTTGTGGGAAGCACAAAGCATGACCCGACAAAATTCACATCATTTCATTTTGACACTCACTGAAACGTGTGCTTGTTTTAGCAGTCTTGTGGTTTAAACGGATACGATTTAAAATCATACAAATATATGCATTTCACTAAAGCTTTATTTTTTCACATACCCATCGAATACAGGCAAGAATTTATTAAAAAATCTGGGACACAGACAGTAAAAAAAGCCTTTTCCTACTCTATCCAAGACAAAGTAAAAGCTTTTGGCTTTAGGTGAATTTTATTTTAACCACTTCAATACCAGGCACTTTCACCCCCTTCCTGCCCAGGCTAATTTTCAGCTTTCAGCGCTGTCGCACTTTGAATGAAAATTGCGCGGTCATGCAATGCTGTACCCAAATGACATTTGTATCATTTTTTTTTGAGACAGGTAGAGCTTTCTTTTTGTAGTATTTAATTACCACAGATTTTTTTCATTTTTTGCTAAACAAATGAAAATAGATTTTTTTTTTAAATGTCTTTGTTTCTGTTATAAAATTTGTAAGTCATTTCAAAGTCATTTTTCTCCTTCACTGATGTGCCCTGATGACAGGCACTGATCGGCTGCACTGATGGGCACTGATGAGGTGGCACTGATGAGGAGGCACTAATATGCAGCACTGATGGGCACTGATATGATAGGTGGCACTGATATGTAACACTGATGAGCACTGATAGGAGGCACTGATGGACAGCCTTTATGGGTACTGATAGGCAGCAATGATGGGCACTGATAGGCAACACTGATGGGCACTTATAGGTGGCACTGATGGGCACTGATAGGAGGCACTGATGGGCAGCCTTTATTAGCACTGATAGGCAGCATTAATGGGTACTGATGGGCAGCACTGATGGGCACTGATTTGCATCACTGGTAGGCACTGATGAGCATCACTGGTGGGCAGTGGCGGATATCACTGTTGGGTACTGGTGGGCCCTGGTGGGCATCACTGGTGGGCACTGGAGGGCATCACTGATGGGCCTGCACTGATAATTATTGCACTGATTATCAATGCAGATCACCCCTGTAAGGAAAACCACTTATCGGCTCTCTACTTTCAACTTGCGTAGAGGAATGCCGATAGCCGGCACTTCCTATTTACACTGTGATTAGTTGTAAATGGACACAGCTGATCACATGGTAAAAAGCCATGCATCATAAGCTCTTTACCGTGATCGAAGATGCGGTGTGTCCAAGCGACACACCGCACCACCGATCCCTGTGTTGTGCACCCCTGGGGGCGTGCACGAGCGGCTTGTTCTGAAGGACGTCATAGGACGCCCAGTCAGAACAAATAAACAACTGCCCGACCATCATTTTGCTATAGTCTGGACAGGAAGTGGTTAAAGGATAAGTTCGTCTTTGGGAACATGTTACATGTTCCACCAATTTTTAAGGTGGAACGTGTAACATGTTCTCACCCCTGCAGCCGCTCCCTGATTCGCTGCCTCTAGTGACAGCAAACCAGGGATCTTCTCCCCAAACTCGCTGTCACTAATTAAAAAAAAAAATGCGGCCGTGCAGAGCTCCACATGCCTAGCCACGTCAATAATTTACAGAGTTCTGTAAATGGGAGAACTATGACTACCATCAACCTTTGCGGTTGTTGGCTTGTAGTTCTCATTGAACTAGGGCGCTGTTGAGAGCTTTTAGCACCCTCCTAGATAAGTGCTAGGATTTGTTAAATTTAATGCTGCTTCAGTGGAGCTGGGTGTGTTTTGTTAAGTAAATTTACTGTAACCAGTGTGGCTGCCATTGTTGTGTCAGGTGACAGCAAACCAGAAATCTTCTCCCCAAACTTGCTGTCACTAATTAAAAAAAAAAAATGCGGCCGTGCAGAGCTCCACATGCCTAGCCGTGTCAATAATTTACAGAGTTCTGTAAATGGGAGAACTATGACTACCATCAACCTTTGCGGTTGTTGGCTTGTAGTTCATATTGAACTACCAGGGCGCTGTTGAGAGCTTTTAGCACCCTCCTAGATAAGTGCTAGGATTAGTTAGATTTAGTGCTGCCTCAGTGGAGCTGGGTGTGTTTTGTTAGGTAAATTTACTGTAACCAGTGTGGCTGCAATTGTTGTGTCAGGTAAATTTAGCTGTGCTCACTGTAACCAGTGCAGGTGCCTTTGATTAGCTAGGTCTGTTCAGTTTTTCAGCTGCTGCCAGCTTGACTGCCCCCTCTGTTTTCCAGAGATCTGTAGAATTCTGTGGAACATAGGTGTGGGGCACTGCAAATGGCAGTATGAATGTTTTTACAGCCTTAGCCAATCCCAGGGAGCATTGTCCTGAAGGCTGCAGGGAGTCTGTATAAATACTCTGAGACACTGAGCTGCTGGGTCTTTTCCTGCAGAGGATCAGTCCAGCCTGGAGGGCAACACTGCCATATGTCTTGCTGTTCATGAGGCCTCAGGTGAGTGACCTGAGGGCCTGGATGCTGAAGCTACAGAGAGTTGACCGAGGGGATGTCTGATGAAGATCTATCACATGGATGTTGGAAGGAGGCAACCAACTGTCCGTGGACATTTTGTGAGCACAGACTACTGTGAGAGATCTTAGAAACTTTTGGGCTGCTGACATCCCTCTTGTGTTAGAGAGTCAGCTGTGTGTTTGTCTAAAGGGGACATTGGCTGGTGTCCTGAAGAGCTAAGTCTATGTACTCTGATTTTATGTGAAGGGACTTTGCTCTTGTTGCTCTAAAGAAGGAAGTCTTAACAGTTTCTATTACAAAGCCAGGCCCACAGCAAGGATTACTGCTTCAGCTTTTCAGAAAGTAGTTTACTGTCCCCAACCTGTACATAGTTCTGTTTTTGGAGTATCCCACTCAATTCCCTCAGCCCTATCCCAGTTACTCCAAAAATAAAAACAACAAAAAGAAAACCCCTAGACTGGTTATTAAGGCAAAGAGTGACTGGGATTGTGTGCCTGGCTGCAGGGTAATCTACTGGGAAAATAACCTGGGCACATTTCCAGCAGCTCCTTTGGGGGTAGCGTTACACGCTCTAGGTAGTTTATTGTCTCTTACTGTCAGTGTGTAACTGCCTGCTCGTATGAGGTACAAGCAGACAACTTACACTCCCAGATAGCAAGAATAACTTGCCACAAATTTGTGGCAGTGTTGAATTGTAAGTCTGTTAACTTGCTGCACATTTTCACTGGCAAGTTGTACACTTGCAGAGCACTTGAAGCACAAGTTCTAGTTGACGCTTTTCCAATTTGTAACAAATTTGCATGGCAAGTCTCTAGCAAGAAAATTCAGCCACAGTGACCCCTGTGGTGGGATGACTATTGTACAACATAACTGAACTGAAACTTGCAGCAGACTTGCAGAATCTGGAGTCATGCAATATGGACTAGCAACATTTGTGCAACAAACTTGTAAAGCTTGGCAAGTCTAGAATTAGCTCAACAAGTCATTTACAAACTTGCAGCACAATTGCTTGCTATCTGGGCTCACAGTCTGCAGCAGACCTGCATGGCACCTGCGATCTGCTGTTGGCATATGCAATGCTTTCCGGGCTCCTAGTAAGAAAAGTAATAAATGCACATTTTTATACTTGCAAAAATATGTGCATTTATTTATTTATTTTACAAAGGTGAATTTATCCTTTAATTAGTACATTTTTGGCTGTGTAATAACAGGAGCTACCGCTGTCTATACCTGGGGTCTCCAAACTTTCTACACAAAGGGCCAGTTTACACTCCTTCAGATCTTAGGAAGGCTGGGCTGTGGCTAGTAGGAGTAAACAATGTCTCAGGCTTGGTGGCCAGTGGGAGTAACAAAAATTACATAGCACCTGTGGTCAGTAGGAGAAAGAAACCGTGCCCCCATTATTGGTATTAGTGCCGCATTGTTGATGTCAGTGGGAGGAATATAGCCTAATTGATTATATGAGTGAGAGGAATTATGCCCCATTGCTAGTGTCAGTGGAAGTAGTAGTGCCCCATCGCTGTTGTCAGTAACGGTGCCCCATTATTGGTGCCAGTGGAAGAAGTAGTGCCCCATCACTGTTGTCAGTATAAGGAATGGTTGCTTAGATTTAAGTTATGGTTATGGTCCTTGATACAGTATCTCACAAAAGTGAGTACACCCCCCACATTTTTGTAAATATTTTATTTTATCTTTTCATGTGACAACACTGAAGAAATGACACTTTGCTGCAATGTTAAGTAGTGAATGTACAGCTTGTATAAATGTGTAAATTTGCTGTTCCCTCAAAATAACTCAACACACAGCCATTAATGTCTAAACCGCTTGCAACAAAAGTGAGTACACCCCTAAGTGAAAATGTCCAAATTGGGCCCAATCATGTGACTTGTTGGTGTTACAAGGTCTCAGGTGTGAATGGGGAGCAGGTGTGTTAAATTTGGTGTTATTGCTCTCACTATCTCATACTGGTCATTGGAAGTTCAACATGGCACTTCATGGCAAAGAACTCTTTGAGGATCTGAAAAAAAGAATTGTTGCTCTACATAAAGATGGCCTAGGCTATAGGAAGATTGCCAAGACCCTTAAACTGAGCTGCAGCACAGTGGCCAAGATCATACAGCAGTGTAACAGGACAGGTTTCACTCAGAACAGGCCTCACCATGGTCGACCAAAGAAGTTGAGTGCACGTGCTCAGCGTCATATCCAGAGGTTGTCTTTGGGAAATAGACGTTTGAGTGCTGCCAGCATTACTGCAGAGGTTGTAGGGGTGGAGGGTCAGCCTGTCAATGCTCAGACCATACGCCGCACACTGCATCAAATTGGTTTGCATGGCTGTCGTCCCAGAAGGAAGCCTCTTCTAAAGATGATGCATAAGAAAGCCCACATTTTTCTGAAGACAAGCAGACTAAGGACATTGATTACTGGAACCATGTCCTGTGGTCTGATGAAACCAAGATAAACTTATTTGGTTCAGATGGTGTCAAGCGTGTGTCGTGGCAACCATGTGAGTAGTACAAAGACAAGTGTGTCTTGCCTACAGTCAAGCATGGTGGTGGGAGTGTCATGGTCTGGGGCTGCATGAGTGCTGCCGGCACTGGGGAGCTACAGTTCATTGAGGCAACCATGAATGCCAACATGTACTGTGACATACTGAAGCAAAGCATGATCCCCTCCATTTGGAGACTGGGCCGCAGGGCAGTATTCCAGCATTAAAACAACCCCAAACACACCTCCAAGATGACCACTGCCTTCCTAAAGAAGCTGAGGGTAAAGGTGATGGACTGGCCAAGCATGTCTCCAGACCTAAACCCCATTGAGCATCTGTGGGGTATCCTCAAATGGAGGGTGGAGGAGCGCAAGGTCTCTAACATCCACCAGCTCTGTGATGTCGTCATGGAGAAGTGGAAGAGGACTCCAGTGGCAACCTGTAAAGCTCTGGTAAACTCTGGTAAAATGTCCAAGAGGGTTAAGGCAGTGCTGAAAAATAATGTTGGGCACACAAAATATTGACACTTTGGACCCAGTTTGGACATTTTCACTTAGGGGTGTACTCACTTTTGTTGCCAGCGGTTTAGACATTAATGGCTGTGTGTTGAGTTATTTTGAAGTTACAGAAAATTTACACTGTTATACAAGCTGTACACTCACTACTTTACATTGTAGCAAAGTGTCATTTCTTCAGTGTTGTCACATGAAAAGATATAATAAAATATTTACAAAAATGTGAGGGGTGTACTCACTTTTGTGAGATACTGTAAGTGTGAGGGTGCTGCTGGTGATGGATCCCTTTGCTTTCACTTTGCACGGATTATTCCTTTATTGCATTGATGGCACCTATGGACTCTTTTGAGCTTATGGACTTATTACTTTTTGTGTTGCATTGTTACTATTGAGTTTCATTTTGCACATGGACACTTTTTTAATCTGCACAACTGAATGATATTTATTGCTGATGTGTTTATTTACTGTATTATTTGGAGAGCTGCTTATTTTCTACTTATATTGTTTCTGGCTGATGGAGAGTTTGTTGATGCTGGCTGTGTGGAGATCTGTTGTTGCTACCGGGAGTCTATTGTTGCTATTTTGTTAATTTTGTTGCCGGTGGTCCATTGTTGTTAGGGGGATCTATTGTTGCTGGCAGGGGACTCTGTTGTTATTGCCTGCAGGGGATCTATTTTTACTGCTTTTCTTGTTATCGTTACCAAATTCCATACAAATTACTTAGCACCACAAATGATAGTTGGTTCTGTATTGTCTCAAAGGGCAGTACTGGGAGGTGGGTAGGGGGTGGAACCAAGGAATGGTGCTCAGAGGTGGGTAGGGCTGGAGAAAATTGGTGACTCGGAAAGGGGAAGTTCCTGCACCTATTCTCTGAGAAAAAAAGCCCTGCTAATAATAATTAATGTCTGATTCCTGCCCACCTAGGCCATGTCCTAAGAAGAGCCTGGATGGGCAACGTTTATTGATCATTACTACTAATATTTTTTGAAGTAACATTTACAATTTAAACTATTACAATTCGAATTGGTATCCCATTTAGCAGGTGGTCAGTGTTGTAAGCCAAAGACCAATGTTATCGGTACACTCGTCAAATCCTGTGATTGCCTCTGTAAATCAGGGACCGTTAAAAATATATGACCACAGGGGCAACAAACAAAGCCCCTCTTTTCATAAGACATTATTCTGATGGGACTTTCTTTTGATAACCTCAGGTCAGAATGACACTTAATTACTATTTTCCTTGAGAGTTTCAGCCAGTGAAATACTATATTCCACAGCACTGGAAAACGTCTATGCCGCGCTCTGCGGCGACATAAAGAAAAAAAAAAATTCTTCCAGCGCTTTCTGCAAGTGTGTTATTAGCCTTTCGAAACATTACCGCAAGCCTGAGAACGGCATTGAGCGAGCCAGGGGTTGTAACATCCAGTCAGTGTTCAGTCCTCTCAATTGATACTCTGTTTAAGAGACATGTTGACAACTATAAAATAAGCAGCAAAGAAATTGCGCTACCTTGTTGCCTCCAAGCTCGGCTAAAGTGTTAACCTAAACAATAACACATGGATGTGAGCAATATATCTCTCTATACAGCTCTGTGCTCTTTTTTTACTGGCAAGCAGAAGTTCATTTTCACTTAATAAGTGCGCTCACTCCTCTGCTGCACAAACCTTGTGTTTACATACGATGCCAATAGCGAGAGCCAAAAGTCTGGTTTTCATTTAAGTGCACAGAGAGTCTCCAGGCCAGACATGCTTAACTGTCCTGATTTAACGCAAAACCCTAATTATAACCCCAAATGAAGTTCCTACTGATGGTAGCAGTTTAGTCTATATAATCCGAAGAAAAACAAAGCAAAAAAAAGTCTGTCCTATTTTATAGTACTTGAATTTTTCCAACGCTTAGGTAGGAACTTCAGTTAAAAAAAAAAAAAAAAAAAAAAGATAAGCATCCTTTTAACAGAAAACTCCACTTTAGAAAAGAAAAACTCATATAATCATTTATAATTCCTATATAAGCCATTTCATCATTTATTGTTCATTGACACCAGCTACATTGGGCTGCATGGTGCAATGCATTCCGAAGAACATTTTTAATCTAATTTTCAAAATCTGCCATATTAGAAGACATGCTATTGAAGTCATGTAAAGACGGGGGACATGTTACATGAGACTGGTGGAACCCACTGCCATTACAACCTCTTTTTCAATCATGGAAAAAAAGATAAAGCTGACACGTTTCGGCAATAGCCTTAGTCGTAGCTACGACTAAGGCTATTACCGAAACGCGTCAGCTTTAATTGTTTTATTGTCACTCTGTTGTATCAATAAACGACACTTCAAGGATTACAGTTTTGCCGGCTCTCCTTATTACTCTTTTTCAATCTGTGTTCCCAATCTTACTATTGACTGGTGAGGTCAGCAATGGACCATACAGCCAATTCACACCTGAGTGTTTTCTAACTCAAAGCTACAAAACACACAAAATCCCAAAGCCCATGTATTTCAAAGGTGGCTGTTCAGATATAAGCGTTTAGGCACCTGTATCTTGAGACCTGAGACCCCAAAATCTACGTGAGTCAGAATTGGGTGGTTTGGGCCCCACAGACTTGAATAGGAGTGCATTTTTGTTAATTTTTAAGGTGGTTTTAGTCTATAAGAAATGATCTCCTCCCCCTACTGAACAAAAAACCTAAAGCTTGAATACACATATAAAATATTTCAAATAGGCGTCATAAAAAAAATGCACAAAAGCATTGAAAAAAGCCTAAAAATGTACGAAAATTAGAAATGCATGCAAGTGCCCAGGGGCTGCATGCAGCCCACCAGCCACAGGTTGAGCACCAGGCATATAGTAGAATTGCTGGAAATATTGTATATTTGGCTCTAAGCCCTCTTTTTTTATTCTTTTTCTACACACTGAACTAGAAATATCTGATCTTTTTAGCTGCTGAGCATAAAACATAGGTGTCATTCACATTTGTTCTCCACCTACCCTCTCTCATTGCACCAGTCACTCCCACTGTCAGGCTGAATTATTTTAGTTGGTATGCAGGAGATCATGGGAAGTTTAAGAAAATTTGAATTGCAGGTAATTATATAAAAATAACTAGCACATTTCGGTGAATATGTCTATAGACTATACAGCAGTTGTACATTTATATCCCACATTTCCTAAAAAAAAAAAAAAAGCCATTAAGACCAATAGGTTAAATCTAGGCAAAAGGTTTGGAAATAAATCCGTAACATTTTTTTAGACTTCCTGGCTTGTAATGTCATGACTTGCCTTCTAGTTTTGAGACAGTGGGGTTAATTTACTAAAACTGGTGTGGTGCCGCTGTGCATTGTAATCAGCTTCTAGGTTTAATTGGCAACGCTTAATCGAACAAGCTGAAGTTAGAAGCTGATTGGTTACTATGCACAGTTGCACCATATTCTAAGTGGGCCAGCTTTAGTAAATCTCCCCCAGTGTGTCCCCCAGTGTGTCAGGACCGGGATCTGAACCCTCAACTGCGTCCAGCAGTAGCGCTCCTTGCTGTGCCACCTGAGATGCTGGACAGCATCCTGTCTGAACCTTTGCATATTCTTGTCTTATGCTTTGTTTATGGTGAACCTTGAACTCCTTGCTCCTCCCATGTACTTTCTATTTAAGCCAAGCCTTTGCACTTCCTGTTTGTCAGATTATTGTGCTTTCTCCAGCCGATATCTTTCTCCTTTGCATACCTCCAGCTGTTCTTATCTTCACTACCATTTGTTACTGACCCTACGCTTGATAGTCCACTATGCTTCCACTTGTTCCCAACCTGCAATCACTTGTTAGTGACCTTTTGGCCTATTTACTGACTATGTTTCTGCTTAATACACCTGCTATATCTGCTACTGGACCCCAACTTGATCACCTCCTGATGAGGTGATCCAGATAACCGTGACCTGGTACTAACACACAGCAAAACCCATCTCCACCATCAGGAGTTCTGGAGAATACCTCAGATTAGCCTGTGTCATCCACCAATTAGCCATATCTACACATGCTGTAGTCTATAATCTGTATTGGGTACCGTAGAGGATAAAACATAACAACATATTTGCTATCTATCCTATTCTAGATGGGTTGCATCCCAACTACTGTTTGCATTCTTCTTTGTTTTGTAATGTCTTTCTTTTACTCTTTAATAAAAGCGTTTGTATGAAAAAAAAACTAAATACACATAAGAAACACCACCTACCTGCTCAACACTGTTTCTTTCAGGCAATGGAAGTCAGCAGTGGCGTGGACACTCGAAGAAGGACCTTCCTCCTCTAAATGGAAAAAAAACCCAGAAAACTTGGGATCCAACACATCACATACTGTAACTACTGATTTTGAGAAAAAAAAACAGGTTTTAGCGTAGATTTTTTTTATAGCTAACCCCTCTAGTTGTGTGTGTGCACGTGTGTGGCAAACAATGGGAGGGGTGCAAATGCCTGGAGTTCAGCTTTAGGCTAACTTAAAGGTACCTTCAGTTCACTGATTTGTTTGTTACCTGGAATTGCTTTTAGCAGATATGGAAGGACAGCACCTACAGATGTCTTGCTCTACTCTTATGCCGCGTACACATGAGCGGACTTTCGACGGACTGAACTCCTAAGGAGTTTGATGGACTTTCGACGGAGTTTCAACGAAACAGACTTGCCTACACATGATCACACCAATGTCTGACGGATTCCAATGTGATGACGTACGACCAGACTAGAATAAGGGAGTTCACAGCCAGTAGCTAATAGCTGCCCTTGCGTCCCTTTTTGTCCATCGGACTAGCATACAGATGAATGGATTTTTCGACCGGGCTCGAGTCCATCGGAAAGATCTGTAACATGTTCTATTTCTAAAGTCTGTCTGATTTTTCGACAGCAAAGGTCCGATGAAGCCCACACACAATCGAATTGTCCGGCGGATTCATTCCATCGGACCTTTGCTGTTGAAAAGTCAGCTCGTGTGTACACGGCATAACACACCTTGCAGAAGGCATGGGAGTTCAGGAGGCTCCGATAGAAATTCTCAACCAGGAGCTGTGGTTGGGAGCTTGGTCTCACTATTGGTTAAAATGGGCCACATTTCATAATTAGAGACCAGCATAGGAGGGGCAGTTGTGAGCTCTCAAACACAGAATGGAGAATTATATAACATCATATATAATCAATCTTGTTCCCAGTTTATCTCGGGTGCTTTTCAGGGTTTGCAAGTGTGCACAAAGGATCCCCTCCTTTTTTTTAACTGTTGATACTTTATAATTTATAAAGTGAGTGCAGGGTCACTTTAAAAGCCTGATATCTGCATTTTGTGAGCTTATGCTTACATAAGCTTTAATGTAACTACATGAAGTAAAAATCCATTTGTTAAATCAATTATAGAAATATATGGTAATAGGAACATTTGGTTTCGGAAGCCAAGTATTTTGCAGAGGCTCCTAATTATGTAAATAGGCTGGGCTGAAGAAAATAAATACAGGTAGAAGATTTCTTCATAGAAGCCAATTATCCAGATTGTTGGGAAACAGAAATAATAAAACAACAACCAATGAAAAACTTCTGACAGGCACCAATCATTTTCAAATCTTGCTGTAGAAGTTTGGATGTGATTGGTGGGACAAGAGACAAAAAGAGTAGAAAGGAAGGTCAGTACCAACGGTCCTTCATACGTCACAGAATAAGGATGATTGGAACTATGAATGAACTTTGGTCTTTGATCTGAAGCTAGACTGTTTGCATTTCATCAAATGGGTGAACTAAATGGCCAGTTCACTTGTACACCTGGACCTTCAGTTGCAAGAAGTGATTAATTAAGTGGCATTAATTATTGACTAATTATGTCATTCATTAAATGGCAGTATCACTACTGCTAACAAATGTCACATTCCTGCCACCTGCTTGTGGGTAGTGTTTACGTGGGGACCTGGAGAGGCCTTGAACTTGCTGGATGCTGGAGGTATATGCATTAACAAGGGGTATGGGTTTAATATAATACACACAGACACTAGTACTGTAGTCACTTGGCTATTACAGCCCAACCCCTAAGGGGTTAGGTTAACTGTGTGTTAAAACACTAGTACTGCATCTTCTCTTCACACTGTCTTGGCCTCACATATGCCCATGTATGCACTCCTTTTTCTAAATGTTAACAGGACTTCAGGCCAGGCAATTGTCAATGGCAACCAAACTTTTCTTTAATTTGTAGAAACTTCATCCATTACAGCTCACAACATATTACTTTTCTTACAACATGGTTTACAGTCTCAACCAAACTATCTAATTCCAGGAGCCTCCTGGTAGCCCTTGCCCCATAATTACTTGTATCTCAATAATGCAGAAAAGTCCATAATGCAGAAAACCTCAATAATGCAGAAAAGTCCATAATGTCTATGTCCTGGGAACCCTGACCCAGCCACAGGAGGAATACTTAGGCAAAGTTCCACCACATAGTGGCATTATCTCTTTTCTGATCTCCATACACATAGCGACTCTCGGCCCTGGAAGCTGTTCTTTCCTTGTATTTATTTGCCACCAATAGGGGGTGGAACCGTGAACGCCCAGGAAAGTGGGCAGCTTAGTTAAAGTGGTTTTAAGGGCTTTACTTTTTTTTCTAAAATAACAAACATGTTATACTTACCTGCCCTGTGCAGTGGTATTGCACAGAGCGACCCCAATCCTCCACTTCTGGGGTCCCCCCGTTGGCGCTCTAGGCTCCTCCTTGGTTGTGTAGATCTAGAGAAACAAATAGTTTGGCTCAGCCCTGCCCTCTGCTCCCTCCTTACAGGATTTGATTGACATCAGCATAAGCCATTAGCTCCCGCTTCTGTGACATAGCATGGCTACCTAGTTCCTCACCTTAGCTTAAAGTGGTTCTAAAGGCTCAAGGTTTTTAACCTTCATGCCAGCGGCGTTGCTAGGTGGCAGAAAGACCAGGGGCTTCAGCCCGAAGTCTAAGGCCGGAAACGGGGGGCGTGTGTACACGTGATGCAGGCCTTTTTTTTTTTGGCTGGGCCGTGACCTACCTGACCTACATACACTGACGGTAGTGAACTACCTACACTGACCTACCTACACTGACATTTACATTCACTGACCTACCTGCACTGACCGTAGTGACCTACCTACACTGACCGTAGTGACCTACCTACACTGACCTACCTACACTGACATTTACCTACCTACACTGACCTACCTACACTGACATTTACCTACACTGACATTTACCTACACTGACCTATCTACACTGACATTTACATTCACTGACCTACCTACATTGACCATAGTGACCTACCTACACTGACCGTAGTGACCTACCTACACTGACCGTAGTGACCTACCTACACTGACATTTACCTACACTGACCTACATACACTGACATTTACCTACACTGACCTACCTACACTGACATTTACATACACTGACCTACCTACACTGACATTTACCTACACTGACCTACCTACACTGACATTTACCTACACTGACCTGCCTGACCCACATACACTGTCTGACCTACCTCAGCTCAGCCGTGGTGTGCGGTGTCACAGCAGCCAGGCAATCAGACAGTCAGTCAGAGGAGGAGGAGGAGCCGAGGAGGAAAGGTGAGGGGGCCGCCTGAGCGGGGATCTCACAGTGGCGCGGCGGCCGCATTGTAATTCCCGCCTTCTGGAGCCTGCAGTGCCTATGATGGACGTCACACGTCCCGTGGTCCCAGCACTGGACCAGGGGGACGTCCATCATAGGCGTTGCAGGCTCCAGAAGGCGAGACCTGTATGGCACTCGGCGAAACTCGGCCAAATTCGGCGGCGCTCGGGATCAGATCGGTCCTGGCGCTCGCCGCTCGGGGCTTATAATGAAGAGCTGCATGCCTGAGGCTCGGGGCTTTTCGGGGGCACATTCGGGGCATTAGCCCCACCCCCCTTATATATACTTACCTGAGCCCTATCCTGATCCAGTGATGTGTGAGACTCTCCCACCTCATTGGCTAGGATAGCAGCTGAAGCCATTGGCTCCCCCGCTGCTGTCAATCACAGCCAGTGATGCAATGAGGAGAGAGGGGGCAGGGCCAAGCCATGGCTCTGTGTGTGTGAATGGACACGCAGAGCAGCGACTGGGGAGCGAGCCTGCTTGGGTGCCCCCAGAGCTACTTTGCAGCAGAGAGGGGCTAGGAACACTGGCGGGGACCCATGAAAAAGAGGATTGTTGCTCCTGTGTGCAAAACCACTGCACAAAGCAGGTAAGTATGACATGTTTGCAATTTTTATTTTTTTAAACTTGCCTTTAACCCCTTCCTGACCAGCTGCCACAGTTATAATGCGGCAGGGTATCTCCCCTGCGCTAGCCGTCGTAGCTGTACATCGGCTCTTTAAGACGCTTTTGCAGGCGCGTACGCACGCCCGCATCATGTCTCCAGAGCCGATGCGCGTGCCCGGTGGGCGAGATGACCGCCGGGCACCTGCGATCGCTCGTGACAGAATGAGAACCGGGATCTACTGAGCTGACCAGAACCACCTCTGGAAGGAGTCTATTCCACATTTTCACAGCTCTTACTGTGTAGAAACCTTTCCGTATTTGGAGATTAAATCTCTCAACACCAAGTTCACTCTATGGACCCCTTATATATTTGTACATGTTGATCATATCCCCCTTAATCTCCTCTTCTCAAGAGAGAATAAATTCAGTTCCTCTAATCTTTCCTCATAGCTGAGCTCCTCCATGTCTCATCAGTTTGGTTGCCCTTCTCTGCACATTCTCCAGTTCTTGATACCTTTTTTGTGAACTGGTGCCCAAAACTGAACTGTATACTGCAGATAAAGTCTTACTAATGACTGACTTATCTTCCACTGCAGAAGAAACTATGTGACCAAATACCCCAGGAATTTAGACATGTGAATATTTACAATGGGGTCCAGAGTAGTGGTTTGTCCAGCCAAGTTGAGTATTTCAGCTTTTTTCTTTTTTTACCTAAAACAAACCCGTTTTTGCTAAATTGTCAGTATCATCTTCTGCAAGAAATTAAGTGATTTGGTTCTCCTTCCTTGATCAAAAAGTCTGCACTGATGGGTCAATAAGAGGGGCAATAGCAGAGCCCTCTTAGTACAGGGCTTATTTTGAAAAGTGGCGTTGGGCAGAGAATTTTATTTTATATTAGGCCTACTTTAATTAATCATGTAATCATTCCATAGCTAATTATGGGATCTTTCCTGAACTGCAACTTTCAAGTTAGTGAACTGCAGTTCAAAAGGGGCCATCTTGATGCCTACTGCAGGTAAGGTACAGTCAGCAAGATGGTACCACACTGACACATTATCTATGGGAGCTGTAGCCCCATTCACTGTTATTTATTTTTGCCCAGATCGCCCCATTACAAGTGCTACCCCACCATTGGCCTTTTAACATAAGTGCTGCTGCATGAACTTTTACAGCCCAGGACTAATTGGTCATTGTCTTTTTTACAAAATACTGTCCATATGGACAAGCCAAGGTTGCCAGACATTTAAATGAGAGACACACCAGTCACCGCTTAACTAGTTCTACATATTTTGCACTAATCCTGCTAATCACTTGATGCCTGGAGCTGAGATAAACCTTTACTACCAACAGATAGATACAAGAGATCAAGCTGTTGTCACTGCATCACAAGGGTATTCCAAAAGCTGTTCATCTCCATCTACAGCTCATTTATACTATAGTCCAGCTTTTAATTAGTCCTTCAGACTGCAGTCTAGTTTTAAAGGTTTTTTTATATCTTTGAAAAAATATTTGGCAAGGGATGCAACCTGTTTTTATTGATGCACTGATGTTTGGTACTTCACCATAGCAAATAGCAAAATAGACATTGTACACAAAGTTTTTATATCTGAGATCCTACCTATCTCCTTACTTGGATTAGAATGGATGACGATACTTATGCCTGTCCTCTCTGTAGCCTTTGATGATAAGGTTCTCTATGTCTCGACATCAAAGATGCAACACCTACATGGTTTAAGTTGTCCATAAAGAAGGGAAAGATTTTTGGCACCTGATTGAACAGATATCTTCCCAATGTTTCTTCCGATGCTTTGTAAGGGTTTATAATCACTTGTTAGTAAACACACACCCATTTGATTGTCACAAGCAATGTTGTTATTAGTAGTATAACTTCCACCGACTGGCCACCTTGAACCACTTCAATACCAGGCACTTTCACCCCTTCCTGACCAGGCCAATTTTCAGCTTTCAGCTCTCTCACACTTTAAATGGCAACTGCGCGGTCATGCATTGTACCCATATTACATTTTTTTTATCATTTTTTGAGACAGATAGAGCTTTCTTTTGGTGGTATTTAATCACCACTGGGTTTTTATTTTTTGCTAAAAAAAATTAAAAGGACCAAAAATTTTGAAAAAAAAACAAAAACGTTTGCTTAATTTCTGTTATACAATTTTGCAAATAAGTTATTTTTCTTCTTCCCTGATGTGCACTGGTGAGGCTGCACTGATGGGCCCTGATAGGCTGCACTGATATGCAGCACTGATGGGCACTGATAGGTGGCACTCATATGCAGCACTGAAGGGCACTGATATGCAGCACTGATGGGTACCGATAGGCAGCACTGTTGGGTACTGATAGGCAGCAGTGATATGTTGCACTGATGGATACTGATAGGCAGCACTGATGGGCTGCACTGATATGCAGCACTGATGGGCACTGATGGGGCTGCATTGATAAACAGGGCGTCCAGTCAGGATGGTAAAGCATCCACCCGTCAACCTGCTATAGGCAGGGCAGGAAGATGTTGAAGGATAACAAATATTATTACCCTACTTGAAATTTCTGAATAGAAGAAAAAATTACCCCGTGGTAAGATGCAATGAACAGATTAGCTGAAACTGTGATTTTTTTTTTTTAAGTTGGAAAATGTTTCTCAAAACTCATAGTCTGCTGATTGGTAAGACTCACACCTCCTCGTGTAGATACCTCACATTAAAACTTCAATTTTTACATTTTTATTGCAAAATATTTTTTTTTACCTAAATCTAGTAGAATGCACAATCAGATTGTAATGTGTGTGGCTATTTTTATTCTCAGCTGTGGGGATCAGATTCGTAACCTTCAGTGTAGGTTTAACCATAAATCACAAAAAAAATGCACATACCCAGATATTTTTCCTGATTATCTGGTTCTTATTTAAATATCTCGAGCTTCCCGACTGATATGTTTGCTCTCTGAGCAGGAAAAAGATTGCTGTGTTTAAGTCGAAGAGCTGTGACAAACCGCCTTATACAAAGGACCACACACAGCACAAGGCCAAAGCACAATAGTTTAAGGTGACATCCAAAAACAACACATAGTTTGCATCAGTCAGGCCTGTGACGGCTCAACCATCTCCTAATCTTAATGCACTACTGTTTATTGTTGTGTTCTTATTCCCATGAATGTAGGCCAAGGATTAGAAGAATTCTACATTTTTTAAGCAGATGGGATTAGATGACCAATTTGTTCTTGTTAATTTTATAGGTTTTATTTCTGAAGCTTGTCTTAGGCAGAAATGTGGAAATTGCTGGACAAAACATTTCCGCCAGATGTATAACATGAGAGGTAATTATGTCATTATTAGGGTTCTTTTCATTACATATACTGTAGGTAGATATGCTAGTGTAATACCCATCCCAATACTGATACTCATAATATTGTTCAGTAGGTTTCTATCTATCTATCTGTCTGTCTATAGCTATCTATCTATTTATATATTTATTCATATTATTATTATTATCTTATCTGCAGTACATCCAGAAAGTATTCACAGCTCTTCAATTTTTTCACATTTTGTTATGTTGCAGCCTTATTCCAAAATGGATTATTGTTTATTAATTCTTTATTTTCCTCAAAATTTTACAAACAATACCCCATAATCAGAATGCAAAAGAAGTTTCTTTGAAATCTTTGCAAATTTATTAAAAATAAAAACGAAAAAAAAAAATAACATGTTCATAAGTATTCACAGCCTTTGCTCAATACTTTGTTGAAGCACCATTGGCACCAATTACAGCCTCAAGTATTTTTGAGTATGATGCTACAAGCTTGGCTCACCTATTTATTTTTTTTAAGCTCTATCATGTTGGATGGGGAGCGTCGGTGCACAGCCATTTTCAGATATCTCCCGATGTTCAATCGGGTTCATGTCTGGACTCTGGGTGAAACACTCAAGGACATTCACAGAGTTTTCCAGTAGCCACTCCTTTGTTATCTTGGCTGAGTGTATAGGGTCGTTGTACTGTTGGAAGATGAACCTTCGGTCCAGTCTGAGGACCAGAGCAGGTTTTCATCAAGGATGTCTCTGTACATTGCTGCATTCATCTTTTCCTCGATCCTGACTAGTCTCCCAGTTCCTGCCACTGAAAAACATCACCACAGCATGATGCTGCCACCACCATGCTTCACTGTAGGGGTGTTATTGGTCAGGTGATGAGCGGTGTCTGGTTTCCTCCAGACATGTCTCTAGCCATTCAGGCCAAAGACTTCAATCTTTGTTTCATCAGACCAAAGAATTTTGTTTCTCATGGTCTGAGAGTCCTTCAGGGGGCCGTTTGGCAAACTCCAGGTGGGCTGCCATGTTCCTTTTACTGAGGAGTGGCTTCTGTCTGTCCCCTCTACCATACAGGCCTGATTGGTGGAGTGCTGCAGAGATGGTTGTTCCTCTGGAAGGTTCTCCTCTCTCCACAGAGAAATACTGGAGCTCTGTCAGAGTCACCATCAAGTTCTTGGTCACCTCCCTGACTAAGGCCCTTCTCCCCCGATCACTCAGTTTGGCCGGGCGGCTCACTCTAGGAAGAGACCTGGTGGATCAAAACTACTTTCATTTACGGATGATGGAGGGCACTGTGCTCATTGGGACCTTCAATGCTGCAGACATTTTTCAGCACCCTTCCCCAGATCTGTGCCTCGATACAATCCTGTCCAAGAGGTCTACAGACAATTCCTTGGACTTCATGGCTTGGTTTGTGCTCTGACATGCACTGTTAACTGTGGGACCTTATATAGACAGGTGTGTGCCTTTCCAAATCATGTTCAATAAACTGAATTTACCAGAGGTGGACTCCAATCAAGTTGTAGAAACATCTCAAGGATAATCAGTGAAAACATGATGCACCTGAGCTCAATTTTGAGTGTAATGGCAAAGGTTGTGAATGCTTATGTACATGTGATGTTTTTTGTTTTGTATTTTTAATAAAATTGCAAAGTCTTCAAACTTATTTTACGTTGTCATTATGGGGGTTTTTTTGTAGAATTTTAAGGAAAATAATGAGTTTAATGCATTTTGGAATAAGGCTGTAACATTAACAAAATGTGGAAAAAAGTGAAGTGCTGTGAATACTTTCCGGATGCACTGTATCTATCTACAGTGGAGAAAAGAATTGTTTGAACCCCTGCAGATTTTGTAATTTTCCCACTTACAAAGAAATGAAGGGTCTATAATTTTTATCATAGGTATATATTAAATTATAGAGACAGAATATCAACCAAAAATACCAAAAATCCAGAAAAAACATGATACAAATGTTATAAATTGAGTTGCAGTTCAGTGAGTAAAATAAACATTTGATCCCCTACCAACCAACAATAATTCTGGCTCCCACAGACTGGCTACAGTATGTGCTCTTGTGATACACAGATTAGTCCTGTCAATTTAAGAAGGTGCTCCTAACGACAGCTCGTTATGTGTATAAAAGACACCTGTTCACAGAATATTTTTCTTTGATTCAAACTTCACCATCATGGACAAGACCAAAGAGCTGTTAAAGGATGTCAGGGGCAAAATTGTAGACCTGCACAAGGTTGGAATGGGCTACAAGACCATCAGCAAGAAGCTTGCTAAGGAGACAACTGTTGGACAATTATTCGCAAAAGAAATACAGAACCATCAATCGCCCTGGATCTGGAGCTCAATGTAGGATTTCGCCTTCTGAGGTTAGGAGATTCATGAGAAAAGTGAGGGATCAGTTTAGAACTACACGGGAGGCGCTTGTGAATAATCTCAAGGCAGTTGGGACAACAGTCACCAACAAACCATTGATAACACAATACGCCGTCATGGATTGAAATCCAGCAACACCTGAAAGGTCCCCCTCCACAAGAAGGCACATGTACAGGCTTGTCTGAAGTTTGCCAATGAACATTTAAATGATTGAGAGAAGGATTGGGAGAAAGTGCTGTGGTCAGATGAGATCAAAATTGACCTCTTTGACATTAACTCGACTTGCCATGTTTGGAGGATGAAAAATGCTGACTATGACCCTAAGAACACCATCCCCACAGTCAAGCACAGAGGTGGAAACATTATGCTTTGGGGCTGTTTCTCTGCTAAAGGAACAGGCAGACTTTGCCGCATTGAGGGGCCAAAGTATGGGGCCAATCTTGGATGAGAACCTTTTTCCCTTCTTCAGAACACTAAAGATGGGTTGTGGATGGGTCTTCCAGCATGAAAATGACCACCAGGGTAAGAAAGGAGTGGCTCAAAAAGAAGTACATTAAGGTCATGGAGTGGCCTAGCCAGTCTCCAGACCTTAATCCTATAGAAAATTTATGGAGGGCCCTGAAACTTCCATGCGACACCCAAGAAAGCTTAAAGTGGATGTAAACCCACCATTCACCCAGTATAAACTAATGCCACAGTATTAATGTATATATACATGCAAGCCTCCTGCATATATCCCTGCCTTGCAAATGTCACCCCCTTCAGCAGTAGGAGCCCCGCAAAACTCAGGAATTGGTGGGTGGGTCTCTTTGCCAGGGCTCAGTGGGCGAGGTCATGATGTCACAAGACTCCCCGCCCACCTCTACACTCTCCTGCTCTCCTATTCCTGTGATTTAACTGTACTTATGTCTCGGTCTGATTTCATGGTTTCTGACAGTAGGCGAAGGCCATGAAATCAGAAGATGCAATCAATCCACTTGTTGGTTATATTTTTTCCAGATTGAATGAATTGGATCACTGCATGGATCAGTTCGCCATGGCATTACAAATGCTCCTGAGTCGCACGGCTCACCTGGAGTCCCCCACTGTGGCCGCCCCAGTACAACCTATGTTGCAGGCCGACCCTGCTGCTGCTCCAGTCTCTGTGCAGGCACCTGCCTCGAGTGTTACCTCTATAAAAGGTATGTCTGGTTCCGCTCCGCTTCCCCAGCGATTTTGTGGCTATCCAGTCCATTGCAGAGGTTTTCTCAACCAGGTTGAGATATACTTTGAGATGCTGCTCCAGGCGTTTCCCAAGGACGGAAGCAAAGTAAGTTTCATGATATCTTTGCTTCCTGAGAGAGCCTTGGCCTGGGCAAACCCTCTATGGGAGACGCAAAAACCTGTTGTCTTGAGCTACCCTGAGTTTGTGGCTTCGTTTAAAAGGCTATATGATGTTCCCGCACACTCCGCTTCTGCTGCCAAGTGCCTTGTGTCCATCAAACAGAGTACGAGAACTGTTACCGATTACGCCATTGAATTCCGTACTCTGGCAGCAGAGGTTGCGTGGAACAATGAGGCCCTCGTGGCTGCTTTTTCTCATGGTCTCTCGGATACCATCAAGGATGAGATAGCAGCCCAAGATATACCACTGAGCTGGAGAAGTTGATCATGTTTGCCATCCTCATTGACTCTAGACTCAGAGAAAGACTCTCTTTTAAGGAGCGTTTGCAGAAGCCTCCCGTATGTTTGTCTCTGAGCTTTGCACTCCCACCTGTGCCTCCCTCACCTTCCATGCCTCCTGGTACCGAGTCGGTCAGTGAAGGTGAACCCATGCACTTGGGTTTCACGCGTCTCTCTGCAGATGAGAGAACCTTTAGGAGAAGGGAGAGATTGTGCCTTTATTGTGGCCAGGTAGGTCACTTTTTGAAGTCTTGTCCTACCTGTCCAGCGAACGCCCGAACCTCCAGGTCCTGTCACGGACAGACCTTAGGTGGCGTTGTTTCATCCTCAGTTATCCAGAATGATAAGCCCCTGGTTTCGGTTACCCTTTCTTGGGCTGAGTCGTCCATCAAGATACAGGCTCTAATTGACTCTGGGGCTGCCAGCCTGTTCATTGATGCTGCCTTTGTATCGAAGCACTCTATTCCGCTGCAGCTGTGTGACACTCCACGTGCCATTGAGGCTCTTGACGGGAGACCTTTACAGCCTGCCCATGTGACTCTTGAGACGGTTCCGTTGTCCATGGCCGTAGGGGCTCTTCCCCATGAGATAATCCAATTCGAAGTTATTTCCTCACCCAAGTTTCCACTGGTTATTGGTTATCCTTGGTTACAGAGGCACAACCTATCTTTTGATTGGCTCCATGCTGAGGTTCTCTCCTGGTCACCACAATGCAGTAAAACATGCTTCCAGAAGGTAGCCAAGGTTCTGTGCACCTCTTCACTCTCCTCTCTGCCAGAGGAGTACCGTGATTTTAGCGATGTTTTTGACGAAGGTCAAGCCGGTAGTTTGACTCCACACTGGCCATATGATTGCGCAATTGACCTTCAACCTGGGGCTATACCCCCTTGTGGTCGGGTTTACCCTTTGTCGGTCTTGGAGAATAAGGCCATGGAGGAGTATGTTGCAGACACTTTCTCAAGGTTTCATCCGCAAATCCTCGTCTCCTGCTGGTGCTGGTTTCTTCTTTGTGAAGAAATGGGGTGCGGTGAACTGAGACCTTGTATTGATTATAGGGGTCTCAATCGTTTCATGATTAAGAATGCCTATCTGATTCCATTCATTACGGAGTTATTTGACCGCCTCAAGGGAGCAACGGTTTTCACAAAGCTTGATTTGAGAGGGGCATACAATCTCATGAGAATTAAGGAGGGTGACGAGTGGAAAACTGCGTTTAATACCAGAACAGGCCATTATGAGTACCTTGTAATGCCTTTTGGCCTTTGTAACGCCCCAGCACTGTTCCAGGAATTTATTATCGTTGTCCTCCGAGATTTGTTGCAGTTATGTGTGGTGGTTTATCTCAATGATATCCTCATGTTTTCCAAGTCCCTGGAGAGCCACCACACAGTTGTCTGTCGTGTGCTTCAGAAACTAAGAGAAAACATCTGTATTGTAAATTGGAGAAGTGCGAGTTCCATCATGAACAGGTTAAATTCCTGGGTTATGTAATTTCCACTGCTGGTTTTTCGATAGACCCAGAGAAACTTTCGGCAGTCCTACAGAGGCCCTGACCCGTGGGTTTACGTCCACTGCAGCATTTCCTGGGCTTTGCCAACTATTATCGGAAGTTTATTCGTAACTTTTCGTCTCTGGTCAAGCCCCTGACTGATATGACTAGAAAGGACGGTAACCCACAGAGTTGGTCTCCGGAGTCCATTAAGGCCTTTGAGAGTCTCAAGGCTGCCTTTGTTTATACTCCTGTGTTGGCACATCCTGATCCTATGTTACCTTTTATCCTTGAGGTTGATGCTTCTGAGACTGGTGTTGGCGCCCTTCTGTCTCAAAATCCTACCTCTGAGAGAGCTATGCATCCTTGTGGCTATTTTCCAAGAAATTGTCACCTGCGGAGTGCAATTACGAGATTGGTGACAGAGAGCTGTTGGCGATCATTTTAGCACTGAGAAAATGGAGATATCTCCTTGAAGGTACCACTGTACCGGTTCTAATTCTTACTGACCATAAAAATCTCACATTCTTGTCTCAGGCTAAATGCCTCTCTCCCAGAAGGGCGCGATGGTCTCTTTTCTTGTTAAGTTTCAATAACATTGTCTCATTCTTACTCGGTACTAAGAATATAAGGGCTGACGCCTTGTCACAACAATTTTTTGTGATTCCTCCTGATCGTATTCTGGCTACGGTTCGCACTAGTAGGACTTCTCCTTTGGGTGACATAATTCTTGCTGCTCAGGTCCATGCTCCGCCTGAGAAACCTTGTGACCGCTCCTTTGTCCCAGAGAGTCTCCGTACTGCCGTGCTCCAGACTTACCATTCTCCCAAGGCTGCTGGCCACCCTGGGAGGAATCAACTTGTTTGGGCCATTTCCCAACAATTCTGGTGGCCTAGTCTATGTGCTTCGTAGCTGCCTGTTCCACGTGTGCTCAGAGTAAGACTCCACGACATCTTCCAGTGGGCCTCCTACAACCCATTTCCAACCTTCCATGTTGCCTGACTTGTTTGTTCCACAGAGTATTCCGGCGTTAGAGGAACATCTCCGTGGTCTTTGTTCCACTTGGGCACAAGTCCAGGAGGCTTTGTGTCATGCTAATGATAGGTAGAGACTCTATGCTGACTGCAGACGCCTGCCTGCACCTTCCTACCAGGTTGGGGACAGGGTCTGGCTGTCATCTCGCTACCTCCGACTTCGTATTCCCTCACTGAAGTTCGCACCTCAGTTTATTGGGCCTTTCCGTATTCTTCGCAGGATTAACCCAATGGCCTATGCATTAGACATTCCTTCTAATATGCATATTTCAAATGTATTTCATGTCTCCTTATTAAAACCTTTGGTCTGCAACCGCTTTACCACCTCGGTGCCACGTCCTCACCCTGTACAGGTTGAGAAGCATGAGGAGTATGAAGTACAGTCCATTGTTGACTCCCGTAGCTTCTGTGGGCACATACAGTACCTGGTGCATTGGAAGGGGTACGGTCCGGAGGAACGCTCTTGGGTCTCATCCTAAGACTTAGATGCCCCTGTCCTCTGTGGTTTCCATAGATGTTTTCCCCTCAAGCTTGGTGGTCCTCCCAGGGGGAGGGGTCATTGAAGAGGGGTACTGTCAGGGCTGGGCTCAGCCCTCCCTTTTCAGAGCTCTCCAATCAGCTGTCGGCTAATTGCCAGCTCCCATCTCTCTCCACATTTACTCAGCTGTTGTTCATATCCTGCTCGTCAGTCCTGCCTACTTAAGCCGTCCAGTCCAGAGGGTCTCTGCCTTCGCCTTGGTCAACATCTCAAGTGACATCTCCTGTGTTCCTGTTTAAAGGCTCCATATCCTGCTTGCTGTTCCACTACTTTGATCCCTGACTCCTGGCTTGGCTGACTATCCGTTCCGGTTACTGAACTCTGGCTATGTTTTGACTACGTTTGTTCTTTTTACTTTTATTATTAAACAAGTGTAATATAACTGTACTTCTGTCTCGGCCTGATTTCATGGTTTCTGACAGTTCATCAGAGCTTCACAGGTTGTCACTGGAGTTCTCTTCCACTCCTCCATGACAACAGCATGGAGCTGGTGGATGTTAGAGACCTTTCGCTCCTCCACCTTCCGTTTGAGGATGCCCCACCAATGCTCAATAGGGTTTAGGTCTGAGACATGCTAGAAACAGGGAAACACTTGGGAAAAGAAAGACTGCTGCACACTCCGAGTATTGTCAAAAAAAGGAAAATTGTCCCCCAAATGGGAAGGGGTTTTCTAGGCAGCAAAGTGATGGGAGAATGATAACACTGGGTATGAGGTAATTAACTTTATTGAGACATAGTTTCAAGAATGACAGTAAAGTAAAAATATGAGCTGTGGTACAGGAGATACAGCGCATACATATCCTCTGAAGAAGACCCGATGGGGTCGAAACGCGTCAGTTTCTATCTAAGCACTTGAACATTTTGTACAAATGTGTTTAGTTTCCCATGTGCGGTTATGCTTTTTCACATATCTCCTGTACCACAGCTCATATTTTTACTTTACTGTCACTCTTGAAACTATGTCTCAATAAAGTTCATAATCTCATACCCAGTGTTATCATTCTCCCATCACTTTGCTGCCTAGAAAACCCCTTACCATTTGGGGGATAATTTTCTTTTTTTAGGTCTGAGACATGCTTGGCCAGTCCATCACCTTTACCCTCAGCTTCTTTAGCAAGGCAGGGGTTGTCTTGGAAGTGTGTTTGGGGTCATTATCATGCTGGAATACTGCCCTTTGGCCCAGTCTCCAAAGGGAGGGAATCATGCTCTGCTTCAGTACATGTTGGCATTCATGGTTCCCTCAATGAACTGTAGCTCCCCAGTGCCGGCAGCACTCATGCAGCCCCAGACCATGACACTCCCACCACCATGCTTGACTGTAGGCAAGACACACTTGTCTTTGTACTACTCACAAGGTTGCCACCACACACACTAGACACCATCTGAACCAAATAAGTTTATCTTGGCCTCATCAGACCATAGGACATGGTTCCAGTAATCCATGTCCTTAGTCGTCTTGTCTTTAGCAAACTGTTTGCAGGCTTTCTTGTGCATCATCTTTAGAGGAGGCTTCCTTCTGGGATGACAGCCATGCAGACCAATTTGATGCAGTGTGCGGCGTATGGTCTGAGCACTGACAGGCTGACCCCCACCCCTTCAACATCTGCACCAATGCTGGAAGCACTCATACGTCTATTTCCCAAAGACAACCTCTGGATATGACGCTGAGCATGTGCACTCAACTTCTTTGGTCGACCATGGCGAGGTCTGTTCTGAGTGGAACCTGTCCTGTTAAACCGCTGTTTAGTCTTGGTCACCGTGCTGCAGCTCAGTTTCTGGGTCTTGGCAATCTTCTTATAGCCTAGGCCATCTATATGTAGCGCAAAAATTATTTTTTTCAGATCCTCAGAAAGTTCTTTGCCATGAGGTGCCATGTTGAACTTCCAGTGACCAGTATGAGAGAGTGAGAGCGATAACACCAAATTTAACACACCTGCTCCCCATTCACACCTGAGACCTTGTAACACTAACGAGTCACATGACACCAGGGAGGGAAAATGTCTAAATGGGCCCAATCTTTTAGATTGTAAGCTCCCACAAGCAGGGCCCTTGTAAAGCTGTTCATAGACCAGGAGAATATTTTTTGAATGTTGTACGGAAAGTCTGAAAAATTATTCATCAGAGCATCTGACCTTGCCATGACTGAGTCAACTAATTTTGTTTGGAAGTCCCTAAAATTTCTTCAAGACCTGCTACTTGAATGGAATCCCAGACATATTAAACTGGTTTCATTTGTGCTTAAAACATGTGCATTACAATATGTATGGTTTTTCCTGAATGAAAGCCATATTGACAGATACATTTTTGTTCATTCAAGAAAGATTTTCCATCCTGCTCCTTTGAATTTTCTTTTCACTATGGTCGAAAACGATCGTCATTTGAAAATCAACTGAAAGTTCCTAAAATGAAATTTTTTGAACAAAGTTCTACTAGTGTATTGCCAATTTTACTTAACCGCAAAAAAAAAAAATCTGGTCACCTGCTGTGCTGTGTTGTGTGCCAGGATTGTTTAAATCTCATAACGGGATAGACAGAAATACAAATACTTTGTCAGATAAAAAAAACCTCCAGCATATGTATTTTATCTGTGTATTTAGCTGTTTGACCATTATATTCAACTTTAAAAAATATAGTAAAAGTGTTGCTATCTTCATCTAGCAAGAAGGTATCTTACATCTCACTGACCTGTGTGGTGCACCACCATGGTGGGATATAGTCAGTCTTATGTTGTTGAAGTGTCTTTGTACATAAAATACGCTACTGTCTATTACTTTGGTATCTTACTGTGTGGATAGAATATGAAAATGGTATTATGGAATAAATGGTGTTTTGTAAAATCATTTTATTTAAAGGGATCTTGAGCTTTTAACCTCTTAAGACTCTGCTCCAGGTGCGGGCTGCAAATTCCCAACAAGGTTACTGTCATACATTGATAAAGATGCAAATGGATGTTGGCATTTTCTGGAACAAACTACATCACTGTGAAATATAGTCCCACAGAGATAGTCATTATTCTTTTCCTTTAACAGATGGTGAGATCTAAGGTACATTTTCAGATGTTCATCATTTAATGAGCTACAAGTTCTGTTAGCATTTCAGGGCTGAGCTTATTCCTTTCACCATACATGTTACACAAGCTTAAAACATGAAAGATAAAAATTTGGACCATGTGTCTCAGACTTTAATATGATAAAGTCACCTAAAGTAGAAGCATATCCAATCACTAAAATCTAATATAAGCTTTGACCTTAAAAACAATATGTTTAAATCTACAGATTTAAAAAAAAAACCTAGTGATCCTGCCATGAAGGTCCTTGTTCAGACACTTGTTGCTATGCTCTGTCTATGCTCTGTCCCTGTCTCCAAACTCTAACTTTGTGGTTTTTACCATGTTATATGGTCTTCCAATGGAGACTACAAGTTGACTTTTCACCAGACTTTGGACAGGCATGGTCCATTGGTGTCACCATGTCATATAGACTTTCAATCGAAACTACAAGTTGTCTTTTTAATACACACTATGCAGGCTTGGTCCACTGTTGTCACCAACATGTAGGTGGGGTGCAGCATGGTTTAGCAGCAATATTTAACACATTCAGGTCCAATGAAAAACTTGTACTGAAGTAATGCAGCAACAGGCACAACAAACCCAATGAGAAGGCTGCCCAATTAGGTGCACTCATGGTTTCCAACGTGAAGAGAACAGGTTTCAGCTGGACTAACAAACGGAGTGTCTGTTAAAATAGCAGAATGTGGCCTGGCCGTCTTGTGCTCAAGTGGAATGATGCCCAGAGGAGTTGCGACCCTACACTTTCCCTCGTCATCAGGAACCTCTCCCTAGGGCTAGTACTGTTCATAACAGATGGGGTACCGTTACCTATTCTACCAACTCGCATAAAGTGAGCCAGGGCCCTCAACAGGCTTTGCCTGACCCAAGATGGCTGCTAGAATCACAGCCGGCAGCAGTATCCAACCGGATAGCTTCCCCCGTGACCCAGAAAACCATAGAGGAACTATGTTCCTCTTAACTTCCTCTCCAGCTGCACGTCTGCTGCGGGTGAGCACCACCTTCAGTGTAGAAGGTAAATTTCACCTGCATACAAACAGGAAACCTGTCTTGAGAAATGCAATGCAACAACACCGAAGTGCATGCATGAAGAAAGGCGTTGGCTACAAAGAAGTTGCTGAAAATCATTAGTTCTGTGATTCCATGAAGGATAAAAAAGTTTAAAGAGTATTTAATTTAAAATTGGTATGTATTAAAAATGTAAGTGGCAATTGTTTATGATAAGGTTTACATCTATTGTAAGTATTGAAGTAATAACTATTGTTAAACTGGCTTTAGAGTCACCCCTTTCTAATAAGAGTATTTATTAGGAAAAAGTCTCTTCACCACACAATCAAAATATCCAATGTAGAGAATTAAAACACATTCCTTAGTCATGTAAAGAGGACCTAAAATGTGCAACCTATACCCCCCAAAAAGCAAGCAGAAGACAAAGGACTAGTCATCATCAGTATTGCATGTGGTCTCTCTGCAGCTGATCTTTTCCCCTTTATTGATTTACCATGCCTTGTTCCACATCATGTCTCTCTGTGGTGGAAACTATCTTGGTATAGGCAGTGCTTTGTGCCCTCATGTCAGAAATGGTGGCCTAATGACTGATGGAGAAATAATCAAGCTTCAATAGGATAGGTTCAGAAAGCACAGATCCAAAGGATGAAAGAAGCAAAGAAAGGAGATCATTGCACTGCTGCTTTCTCTACAGCAAGGAAAACAGTGAATGGTACCATAATGACATCAGCAAATCTAACTCCAAATCTCCTGAGACTAGCAGTAAGAGGCAGCAATGTTCGAGAATCACACACTGCAGCTATGTGACTAACGGCACATTGAATGCCTAGGCACAGGAACTATGCTGTTATTTTTCGGAAAGGAATACCTACAGTAGATATTCCCCATAATATAGTAAGTTCTTGAATTCGTCAGGAAGAGCACCTGGAACAAAAGGTGATCTCCCCTTGAGGACTTTTTGAAGCATTTAATGGTTAGGAGCATCAGATACATCAAATGCATTTTGGGTAAACAATGCCTCCCCCTTCTTTAGGGCTTGAGCAATCCGTGTTAATATAATCACAGTAAAAATGCACAAAGGGACCTAAGGCAGGCCATACATGGAGCAAACTTATTTCCTACAACCATGAGCCATTGTATTCTCCTGGCAGGGTGCAGGGAAAGCTAGGGGAAGACAGTGATTATTGGTAGCCGCTATACCAGCCCCTAGCGATAATTATATGCAAAATCCAGCAGGCTGATTGTAGCCAAGTTGTTTGAGTCTGCCTTTACATGGTTCGAATCTCGGCCATCCATGGTTAGCCTAAGGCTTCATGAAAACAATGGGGGAGATTTACTAAAACTGGAGCGCTCACAATCTAGTGCAGCTGTGCATGGTAGCCAATCAGCTTCTAACCTCAGTTTGTTCAATGAAGCTTTGGCAATATAACCTGGAAGCTGATTGGTTTCTCTACAGAAGTGAGCCTAATTTTGCACTCTCCAGCTTTAGTAAATAAACCCCAATGTCTCTTGATGATACTTCCTTGCATCACTGTTGGAAAGGTAGCAGACCAAGCAGATCCACTCTGAACAATGCTTGTTGAGGTGGCCTTCTCCAACTTGCCTCGTAAGATTACTACTAAACTGGCTAGTTCTGATTCTCCTAAACATTTGGCCATGTGTGCATCTCTACATAACAAATCTGGTAATGTCCATAAATTGTGCCAATGGAAATTGGTTTGCACTTTGTCATTGTCTTTTTTTACTTCTTTGCATACATTTTACTGCTCTTTAACTCTGTAAAACCAAGCTAACGGAATACAAATACTTGAGTCGTCATTGTGCCTTTCTATCCCTCAATTAATTACATCCTACGAGATGAGAAAACAATCATTTTGAAACAATATTCTTTCTGTAATCCTTGAATTTAGTACTTAGGTATGCATCATTGATTCATAATAGCCGAAAAGATCCATTTCATTCACTTTTACTGCGAGTACAAATGAAGTTGAAGAAAGTACCAAAATTGCGTCTTCCTTGGAGCAAATGCGTAATCGTTACATCTATTAAAGAGTCTGTGTTGTGTGCTGAAGGTTAGGAAAAGAGTTGTAAAGTTGCAAAAACAAACCTGTCAGCTGTGAAGTACTCAGGTTTATTATAATGCAATCCTATTTAGCCATCAGGAAACCTTTCTCATCTTTTTTTTTATTTTCTTGTTTAAACTAATCTCACTCTTTTAGAATTTTCAGATGAAAAAAAGAACTTCAATCTTCTTGAAACTTTTCTGTAGCTCCTAATTGCTGATCTATTTATATCTATAAATATAACCTCTTGACAATTTTGTGTTGAGTTTTTAAAGCCGGGAAGGCTGTTGCAATGCAAATCAGCTTGTCTCCTAAGCCAGATCCGAGCTAGCTGTTGCCTGTCCACTTTGTTTTAAAATGTATGTAGAAAAAAAAAAAATGTTGCTGTCCATGTGCCTTTGGGTAATTTCTCTTCAATTTCTGTCCCAGAGACATTGTTTTAAAATGTATGTAGAAAAAAAAAATGTTGCTGTCCATGTGCCTTTGGGTAATTTCTCTTCAATTTCTGTCCCAGAGACAGAGCAGGAAGTAAAAGAAGATCTCAGAAAGCTTGGGTATATCCCCTCTAAGTCAACAAACCAGAACAGGTTTGCCTATTGCCAATTTTTCACCCACCAGATCTTGCGAAAGCTCAGATGGTTTGGAGTTTCTATTACTTTCCATACTGGAAATAATAGTCACCAGGACTAATAGTGACGGTTAATCCATAGACAGCTATAAAAAAAAATTCTCAGGGGCTCTAACACTTCCACATTATATTAAAAAAAAACCTTTAAGATGATTTTCTACCAGTGGGAGTGGTTCTATATCTGGGTCATAGTCCACAGTTACATAAAGACATGCATGGAAGCAGGAGTGGCCAACACAGCATCTATTTTCTTAGGTATGGGTATGACTGTTAGAGTCACGAAAACCCCAGTAAGATTTTTGTTCTTAAAATACACTGAGGTTTACTTATGCAGTTTTAGATTTAAAGCGTTTCCTAACTCTTAACTCTATGATCAAAAGTTCATACATGTGATGGTTACAGTACTTTTTCTAGGCTTTTTTCCTTTATTTTCACCTGGTGATCCAGCCAATGAAATACTTCTTGACTTAGGGTAGCTACACTCACTCCTCCGTTATCTATGGAGGAACAGCGTAGTCACTCTTGGACAGTAAAATTGTCAACCTGTGGACAGGATAGTGTTAGATGGACTAGTAGATTTAGATGGACTTTACATAAGTGACTAACAAAGTAAAGCCTAACTCCAGCTAACACTTTAAGCATACTGTAACAGGTTTTATTTTTCTTTTGGATAAAGGTTTTCAACAATATGAATAAAAGTTTACCATTCTAATTACTCCTATCAGTGTTAAATGATTTGTCTTAACCCTCTAACGTCTCAATTTTGTGGGCATTAATAGGACGATAAAAACATGGTCATGGCTGAAATACTCTCCCCCCCCCCCCCGCCGGGATAAAAAAAAACAAAACAAAAAACAGATCACTTCTTGAATGCCTGTGAGCCAGCTCTAAACTTCCTCTGAAAAGCAATTCAATGGATGTGTACACCTGCTTTCCGTTGACCAAGGCTTAACTGCCTCTTTTGCTGGGCAGCTTGTCCGTGATAACATTTGATTTCACTACTAACCTCTGCTTGCTTTATGTCATCTGCCCTAAATCCGTGCTGGTCTTTTACCTTGTTCTTTGACGGTGACGGCTTGTTTTCTTTGATATTTGGTGCCTGGATGAAGCTGTCCAGTTACCTACATCTCAAGACTGTCCAGTTACCTACATCTCAAGACTGTCCAGTTACCTACATCTCAAGACTGTCCAGTTACCTACATCTCAAGACTGTCCAGTTACCTACATCTCAAGACTGTCCAGTTACCTACATCTTGAAACTGAGTGTCCAGTTACCTACATCTCAAGACTGTCCAGTTACTTATATCCTGTGCACAAGACCAGTAACGTTGGGTATGTTAAACAATGAAGAACTTCTTTTTGTAGGCAAAGAAAAGCTACCTCTGGCACAGAGGAAGGAATATATTGCATTAAAAATAAGTTACCTACAACTGATTAAATCCCATCTTGGAAAAAGACTCAGATGCACAACATGGCCAATGACACATGACCCATACTGCTGTAATGTATCAAATACTAGATGGTTCCTTTGGAGGTTGCTAGAGTTTGAACAATTACTGTCCTTCAGTAACCATTGACATTGATGATCTTGTTATCTTTCTGTAAGGAGGCAGTCTTCCCACAGAGCACAAATATAAGGGGGTCCTACTGACCACCAAAGCAAGGGACCACTACACCAACCACTAATTTAAGAAGGCACTTTTCCTTTGACCACCAATATAAAGAGGCAATTCTCCACTGGAAGCCAAAATGGGGGATTACAATTTTCACTATCTGCATTTCTTTTCTGGTCATTATTATTAATTATTTGAATTCTTTGAATTCTGGATTATAATTTTATATGGCAGGAGCATGGTAGAGATGCATATATGGCCAACTGTTTAAGAGAATCAGAACTAGCCAGTTTAGTAGTAATTACCATGGGTATGTCACTGTCTTTCCTTTTTTTTTAATTCTATTTTTACAACACTGATCACCATACTGCAAGCTGTAGATGTAATAAGTTAGTAGGGGTTCCCTGAGATACAAAAATTATTTCAGGGATATTTTGTGTTGAGGAAAAGCTAGTGTAGCAGTTATCAAATGATGGCATTTGCATTGAATATACACCTTGTTAGTTGTAGAAATCACTTAGCATGCCTCTAAAATAGCAAGGAAACAGTCCATTCATCGCTCTTGCACCACAGTGAAATTTCAGAAAGAACAAAAGGCTAGGTCATTGAAAAAAGGAGTGATGGGTTTGTGACATACTAATGGCAGCAAAGATAGGCAAAATGTTCATCTACCTTTTGTTAGCTAGGTTAAAATTTCAAACCCAGACATGATTACACATTGTTCAGTGAGGCATGTGCTGACAGCACCATGGGTTAAAGTGAAAACGAGAGTGTACAGAAACATATAATCTGATTTTTCAGACACCCGTCGTACTGTAATTTGCCAATTAACATAATTAACTTCCATGTTAGGTATGTCATTTTAAAAAAAAAAAAAAAAAAAAAAAAAAAGATGTGTAAAATATGTTAACTATGTTTTTTTTCTGCATAGAGATATAGAAGGAATGTGGAATCCTGAGCAGATCTGCTCGAAAATTGATAATGTGTTTAATTATTACTCACTCAAAGTTCTAACTCTCTGCTCGTCAGTGGTAATCACGCTGAAAACAGTTATAATCCCTGACTAATGAAACATGGCAGAGATTTATAAGATGTCTGATGCTTTGTGACTAGGATTTGGTGAGTGTAAAGATAGCTTGCCTGTGGTTACAAATAATATATTTGCTCTGAATACTGTCTGAGTTTAGAATCAACGCTTAATATACCAAGACAGCATCAAGGTCTTAGTCAGCTGTGTAGGCCTTGAGGAGTAACGTGGGCCTGTCGTTCTAGGGATGTATCTAGAAAGTCCTTAACATGTGTGATAAGTGTAGTAGAATGAGGAGAGTGCCTGCAAAGAACTGACAGTCCTGTTTAGTTTTAATGCATCAAAAAAGTAGTCAACATAATTGGGGCAAATTATCAATCCCCCCTTCATCGGGGCTTGTATAGGTGAGAACTGGGAGATAACTGAACCGAAAAAAGGTATTCTGGAGTGGATTTATTCAGTAGATGTTAAAGACTAGTTTAGATCACCAGTCTGTGTCAGGGCTGGGCTCAGCCCTTCCTTCTCTGATCTGGCCGCTCAGCTGTTAACTAATTTCCAGCTCCTATCTCTCCACAGTGACTCAGCTGTTGATGATATCCTGCTCGTCAGTCCTGCCTACTTAAGCCGTCCAGTCCAGAGGATCTCTGCCTTCACATTGGTCAACATCACAGACACATCTCCTGCGTTCCCAATTTAAAGACGTGCTTTGCTGACATCCCTTCTGGATCCAGATCCTGCTTGCTGTTCCACTACATTGATCCCTGACTTCTGGCTTGGCTGACTATCCGTTCCAGTTACTGAACTTTGGCCATGTTTTTGACTACGTTTGTTCTTTTTACTTTTATTATTAAACAAGTGTGATTTAAAGGGGGGGTCCACCTATCTATGGTTTTTTTTTTTTTTTGAGTTCATTCACAAACTTTTCTTCTCAGCATTACATACTCACATATTGTGTGTAATATGTCCGCCTGTGTCAGATTTTGTCGGAAAGAATAACTTATATTATTCACTGCAGGCGGTTTCCATCTTCATTGTGGGCATTTGAAGCCCACAAGCATTTATTTCCTGGATGCGGTGAATGCTGTGCTCCCATGCTCAGTGGCATCCTGGGAAGCCTGAGACTAGCTCCCAGGAGTCTGGGAGAGGCTAGAAACACGCCTACTCCCACGGGAGGAGAACCAGGAAGTGCAAAGAAGAATAGAAAAATAAAAGGTAATTACGGCGATTTAAAATTTTTTAAACGGCATGTCAGCATCTAGGCAAGGAAGAGAATACATACAGATATTGTTCAAAATTTGGGTGGAACTCCGCTTTAACTGTATTTCTGTCTCAGCCTGATTTCTTGGTTTCTGACAGTCTGGCACCGGTCTGACTGGAACTCCTTCCGGGCCCATCAGATTATAGGAAGCAGCCTCTAAGCTAATAAAATAATAGAGTGACATACTCAGCTGGACCAAGATCCACTACTCCACCAATAATTTTCATTCTAGACATGAGTGAAGAAGTGATGACTGCATGTTACCTGATCTACAGGGAAACATGTGACTATTACTATACTATTATGTTACTATTACTACATTCATGGCGGTGTGGAAAGCCATGCTTCTCTAAAGCCGGCTATAAGTGGAGCGATTTTCTTTCCCGCAACCACCAATTGCTGATGGTGTTGATGGGGGGATCCCTCCCACGGAGCCATTGTGTTCTCCCGGCAGCCCCCCCCCTCGGAGAACACAGTGATTACTGCTAGTGGCTATAAAAGCCACTAGTAATAATAACATGTAAAATCCGGCAGGCTGGTTGTACCCACGTCGATCATTCAATCAACTTGGATACATTCAGCCTGCCCATACATGGTTTGAATCTCAGCTGGTTCATAGGAACCAGCCGAGATGCAAACCGTCTACAGCCGGCTTAAAAAAAAAACAAGAAAGTCTTTACTAGCTCTTCCATCAACCTCCTACAAGCAGAGGCCATATCTTAGGTTATACATCAGAACCTGCAAGAACACAGTTTATCATCTGACAGAAAGGGGGTTGAGCTGATTGTGACTTCATATATTGTATAAAGAAAAAAAGAACACAGCCATGGATCATAGGTACTCTATATGTTGATACAGGACATACCATAATATGGTATGCCTACCACTAACCCACAGAGTTATACATTCCAAGCTTGCAATGTAAGAAACTTGCAACTACTATTTAAAACCATGAGGTTATCCACTTAGAAATATTCTATATACCTTATATGGGTTGACTGCTACATACACTGTAAATGTTCCAAGATATAATATTTTTGGCAATTTGCTGTTCCTTGTTACATGACCTCTGATCCACATAAATGTTGATACTTTTATTTACTGCTAAATCAATAAAGATTATTGGAAAAAAGAGAAAGTAGTTCAGTAGTGGAAGGGCTGAGCTCCTATGCCTATGTGCAATGTTATCTGATGGAAATACTTTCAAAGTTCTAAATCAGTATCAACAGATTATTAACCACTTGCCGAGCGCTGCATGCACATATACGTTGACACAATGGCACGGACAGGCAAATGGGTGTATAGGTACGTCCCTTTAAATTTGGCGCCATGTGGTCGCGTGCGCGCCGACGGTAGCGCGCGCGCGATTCTGCAGCGAGCTCCGTGAGCGTGATCGTGGGTCCCGCGAACTCGATGTCCGCGGGTATACCCGCGATCGTCTCATGGAGAGGAAGAATGGTGAAATGCTGATCTAAACAAGCATTTCCCCATTCTGCCCAGTGACACCGACACTGATCACCGCTCCCTGTAATCGGGAGCGGTGATCAGTGTTGTGTCACACATAGCCCCTCCCCCCACAGTTAGAATCACTCCCTAGGACACACTTAACACCTGAAGCGCCCCCTCCTGGTTAACCCATTCACTGCCAGTCACATTTACATAGTAATCAATGCATTTTTAATCACACTGATCATTGTATAAATGTGAATGGTCCCAAAATAGTGCCGAAAGTGTCCGATCTGTCCGCCATAATGTTGCAGTCACAATACAAAATCGCTGATCGCCGCCATTACTAGTAAAAAAAAAATATTATTAAAAACGCCATAAAACTATCCCCTATTTTGTAGATGCTATAACTTTTGTTCAAACTAATTAATAAATGCTTATTGCGATTTTTTTTTATCAAAAATATGTAGAAGAATACGTATCGGCCTAAACTGAGGAAAAAAATGTATTTTTTTTATATATATATTTGGGGATATTTATTATAGCAAAAAGTAAAAAATATTGTTTTTTTTTTTCAAAATTGTCCCTCTTTTTTGTTTATAGTGCAAAAAATAAAAACAACAGAGGTGATCAAATGCCACCAAAAGAAAGCTCTATTTGTGGGAAAAAAAGGACGTCAATTTTGTTTGAAAGCCACGTCGCACGACCGTGCAATTGTCAGTTAAAGCGACGCAGTGTTGAATCGCAAAAAGTGCTCTGGTCTTTGGTCAGCCATATGGTCCGGGGCTTAAGTGGTTAAAATAACCCATGTAATTTATCTTGCTATCCCATCTAACAGTATCTGTGCAAAGTAGCTGTTGCAAACACTCTTTTGTTCCTTCTCTAATGTCACAGCTCTCTAGCAATCCCTAGGTAGCAGCTTTGAAAACACTGTGGACAAATTGACCTTACCTTCGGAAGGCTGTGTTCAGTAAGTCTGCCTGTAAACAATGGCAGCATCCCGCCTTTCCTGATTGGTTGGAATATATATTTTTTTTCAATTAGCTATTAGAAGGCATAGTAAAAGGATGGGAATTTGTCATTTTAAAGCAAAAGAGAAATACAGCTATACAGAAACACAAATTGTGGGAAAAGCAAAAAAAGGTGCATACAAACACAATAATACTTAAAATGTTACTAAAACCACAACAGTAAAATCAGTATGCAGTAAAGGATGCTTGTTATGCATTGTGTAAAAAGGCTGTTTGATCCTGTATGCACAGATCCTCCCCTTCTTCCACAGTCCCCAATCCATCTGCTGATAGTACAGGGCCTTAGGGGCAAGCTGCACATGCTCAGTTTGGTGTGTATTGCCAGAGAGTTTTTTTTTTTCTTGGGAGAGTGAATGTGATCAGCACAGAACCAATCAGCACTGTCCAGTCAGAGGGTCAGGGGTCATGCAGCCTCATAGGACAATTTGGGGAGAATGAAAACTCCTCCTACAAGCTTTGACCAGACACTGATAGAAGTCACAAGACTGCTATATACTGCTGATGAGAAAAGGCATTTAGCAGTTTATATTTACTAAAATAATTGCATTTCCATGTTCTGTGTACTGTGGGAGACCAGATACAGTGAATGCAGAGTCATGCGTTTAGTAACACTTTTAGGCCCAAACAAAGTCACATAACTAAATATGTAGTTAGATAGACTGCGAGTGAGATTTACTAAAACTGAAGCACTCATAATGCGGTGCAGCTGTGAATGGTAGCCAATCAGCTTCTAAATTCAGCTTGTTCAAATAAGCTTTGTCAATAAAATCTGGAAGCTGATTGGTTTCTATGCAGAGCTGCACCAGATTTTGCACGCTCCAGTTTTAGTAAATCAACCCCTATGTACCAACAAGGGCCAATTATAGTCTTACCTGCAAATTATAGAATTTGTACAGGGTGTCAAAAAACCCAAAAACCCTACCTCTTTCATTGATGTAACAGACCTAGTCAGACACACCCCTTCTCCTTCCCTGGGATGGTAACCTGTGTGATGACTCTTGTTCTAAGGGGTGTGGCTGAATCTCAGCTCTGCCAGCACAGAACACTGCAGTGTGAGGAAAGGGAGCAGTATTTTCACTGAAAGAAATGGATATTTTAAGATACTTTCTAGCAATAAAAAACACAAATCAAGAAGTTGGAACAAACAACAATTTTTAAATGTCCTATTCCTTCCAGATAATAGATTTTTAATACTTTTAAGGCAAATGGCCTCCTTTAATTTTTTTCATGAAAATGTAAGCAGGCTGTGTTTGAAACATTTCAAACAATATTTCCCAACATTAAATAGAAACTATTCCTTTCTGAAGGATGCTTTTAGAATGCTAAGTGTTTAAATGACGCTTTAAATAAACAAAAAAAAAGACAAGGGGAAGCTGAGAGGCAATGTGTGGAGAGTAACCTTACATATGGCCCTCTGGGAATAGAGGAAATGTATTCACAATAGATCAGTTTTAACTTTGATGAACGGCTCTCCTATTCACTCTAATTGTTCCCACCTAGTATTACACCAAACTGATCTAACTTTAAATCCAATTAAATAAAAAACAACAGACCAAATTGACTTTACTCTGGAAAGCCTCATCAATTTGTGTTAAGTGGGTAGCATAAGGAATTCCACTGACCATTATTTAAACATCATACAGTATAGCACAGTACTTGTGTATGGGTAAAGGCGTCTATGTGTAGGAAGAATATCAGGTCGTCTGGATTATCTGGTTTTATAATGACTGCATCTCTCATTGAATGCCGTTATCCAATTATTATGCCCCGTACACACGGTCGGATTTTCCGACGGAAAATGTGTGATAGGACCTTGTTGTCGGAAATTCCGACCGTGTGTAGGCTCCATCACACATTTTCCATCGGATTTTCTGACACACAAAGTTTGAGAGCAGGATATAAAATTTTCCGACAACAAAATCCGTTGTCGGAAATTCCGATCGTGTGTACACAAATCCGACGGACAATGTGCCACGCATGCTCAGAATAAATAAAGAGATGAAAGCTATTGGCCACTGCCCCGTTTATAGTCCCGATGTACGTGTTTTACGTCACCGCGTTTAGAACGATCAGATTTTCCAACAACTTTGTGTGACCGCGTGTATGCAAGACAAGTTTGAGCCAACATCCGTCGGAAAAAATCCTAGGATTTTGTTGTCGGAATGTCCGAACAAAGTCCGACCGTGTGTACCGTGTGTAGTGTTCCCCATGCAAGCTAGAAGTTTGGTTTATCAACTTTATACCTAGATCTTTTAGATATGTTGGTATTCCAAATTTTCAGAGTGTATGTTTAATTTAATGACTCAGCATTGTATGGTTCTAAACCTTCTAGCTTCTTGTAACATTCGTTGTATGTGGGTCTAGCCATCTTTTTGGGTTGATCTCCACCCTCTGGAGGTCTAGAGTGTTATATTAGGTGATAGAACTCTATGGAAAACATCAAAAACATAGTTATCAGATTTAGTTAATATAAAGGGGATTTTCAGCTTAATACTTTGATTACTGGAAAACTTCCTAATAACAGAAAGGTAAGGAAGGCAATTCCTGCAGAATTCAGGTTTTTCGTGATGTTACTTTTCCTGGCGGACGTCTATTCTATTGTTTTAAATGAAAACAGAAATGTTAGTGTCCATCATTAGGCAAATTAACATGCTGGAGGCATAGAAATTAAAGAAGTTGGATCCATCAACATGTAGATAGGTGCTGTCTATTTTCTCCACTGTAAGTTGCGCTTGACCACAGTTAGAGGGGAAGTCAAGAATAACTTGGTTCCTATGGTTTCCTGCTTCACTAGGGAAACTATTGGATTCCCTAGTTTGGATGCAGCTGGCCTTTTTGACTATGGTAGCTTTCTTGGGTCAGGCAGAGCCTAACTAAGGCCCTGTCTCCCAGGATTGGCGTGCATTTTGCTTGTGGATAGTGTAGGGACAGGTCACCCATCTGGTAGAAACAGTGACTAGCAGTTGGGAGAGGTTCCAGATGAATAGAGAAAGGTCAGGGACACGCCATTCTTTCTGGAGATTTCTTCATTTGGGTACGGACCAGCCAGGCCACATTCCGCCCCTGAAGACAGACTGGGACCTGCTCTACTACACCGGCGTGACACATTGGATGTGGTTGTTTGCATTGCTTCCTCCAGGTTTTCCAGTTTTCTCCTATGTATCAAAAACATACTGATAGAATAATCAGTTTGATAACTGATCACTTTAAGAACTTTAATATGCTTTTATTTAATAACACATGTACGTGACAAGCAAAAGTTCAAGATACACTATATTGTATTGGAACGCCTGCCTTTACACGCACATGCACTTTATTGGCATCCCAGTCTTAGTCCGTAGGGTTCAATATTGAGTTGGCACACCATTTGCAGCTACAACAGCTTCAACTCTTTTGGGAAGGATGTCCACGAGGTTTAGGAGTGTGTCTATGGGAATGTTTGACAATTCTTCCAGAAGCACATTTGTGAGGTTAGGCACTGATGTGGAAGAGAAAGCCTGGCTCACAGTCTCATCTCTAATTCATCCCAAAGGTGTTCTATCGGGCTGAGGTCAGGACTTTGTGGAAGGCAAGTCAAGTTCCTCCACCCCAAACTCGCTCATCCATGTCTTTAAATCATTTGGTGGAGGGGAAATAATGGTGTGGGTTTGTTTTTCAGGGGTTGGGCTTGGCCCCTTAGTTCCAGTAAGGCGTCAGCATACCAAGGCATTTTGGACAATTTCATGCTCTCAACTTTGTGGGAACAGTTTGGGGATGGCCCCTTCCTGTTCCAACATGACCAGTGCACAAAGCAAGGTCCAAAAAGACATGGATGAGCGAGGTTTGGGGTGGGGGAACTTGACTGGCCTGCAGAGAGTCCTGGCCTCAACCCGATAGAACACCTTTGCGTTGAACTAGAGTGGAGATTGCGAGCCAGGCTTTCTCATCCAACATCAGTGCCTGACCTCACAAATGCTCTTCTGGAAGAATGGTCAAACATTCCCATAGACACACTCCTAAACTCTGCGGACAGCCGTCCCAGAAGAATTGAAGCTGTTATAGCTGCAAAGGGTGGGCCAACTCAATATTGAACCCTACAGACTAAGACTGGGATGCCATTAAAGTGAATGTGCGTGTAAAGGCAGGTGTTCCAATACAATATTGTGTATCTTGAACTTTTGCTTGTCACGTACATGTGTTATTAATTAAAAGCATATTAAAGTTATTAAAGTGATCAGTTATCAAACTGATTATTCTATCAGTATGTTTTTGAAACATAGGAGAAAACTGGAAAACCTGGAGGAAGCCCACACAAACACAATGCAAACAACCACATCCAATGTGTCACACCGGTTTCAAGTTCAGGCCCCGTAATAAATGAATAGCAACAACTGACACATCAACGTCTTTGCATAGACAGTTTCCTTAAGTCTACACTTTGAGCAGGCTGCAGACACGGTCTACTTACATTACAGCAGCTTCTGACCACACTGTATTTTCTTGCCCATCTATTTGTTTGTTTGTTTAGTGCCGCTGTGGCTTTGGTCAGTGGTAACTGGGATCATGATGTGATGATCCTAGTTATATGTAAGGTTTTTCCCACATGATCAGGAAATCCTTTCACTAAGACAGGATGAGGTGATCAATTTCATCCTTGTGGTCAAGTATTCCACCTTCAAAATTGGCTGCGGTCAACCACAAAAGTGTCTGGTTTGCAAGTTTCGAAAGTCTTTGGTCATTTAGCAGTGCTTTGGCTATTGCCTCATTTTAACTAATTTGTCCTGTTTTGGCTTGGTCATAAATTGCCTTTTTAAGTATTTGCTGTGGACACTGGGGCTCAAAGCTGCTCGTATTTAAAGTGAAATTCTAGGCAGATTCTAAGAGAGGTTACGTAGTGATTAGTCCAAAAAATAGTAGAGGCAGTAGGACTCAAATGCTTCATTATTTAGTAATCCACGGTGTCAGGTATTATTTATTTTTTATGACCTGCCAGAAAATGTACATTCCTGTACATGTGCTCCATCTTTGTAATTTACTCACATTTTCCCCAAAACACAGACAGACCAATGACATAATAGTTCCTGATTAGGTAAATCATCTTCCTGGTTCAGCAACCCAGCTTCCTACGTCATCACTTATGGGGCGTACACACGGTCGGACTTTTCGGCTACAAAAGTCCGACAGCCCGTCAGACAAACTTTCAACGGACTTTTGGCGGACTTTCTAACGAACGGACATGCCTACATACGATCACACAAAAGTCAGACGGATTTGTACGTGATGAGGAACGACCGGACTAAAATAAGGAAGTTGATAGCCAGTATCCAATAGCTGCCCTAGCGTCGGTTTTCGTCCGTCGGACTAGCATACAGACGAGCGGAATTCTGGGTCCGGCGGAGTTACGACGTAAAGATTTGAAGCAAGTTCCAAATCTAAAGTCCGTCAGATTTGCAACTGGAAAAGTCAGCTGAAAGTCCGGGGAAGCCCACACACGATCGGATTGTCCGCCGGATTTGGTCCGTCGACGTCCGTCTGACTTTTGTAACCGAAAAGTCCGACCGTGTGTACGCCCCATTAGCCTCCAGCCTATTCATTAGGTAGGTTTGAGGTGAAACCTGTAAGTTCAGAATTTGCAGTCCCAGGGACTGGGGGAATTCGCCAGACTGAATTCTTGTAACTATAATGCACTGCCTGGCCTTTGAACGTAGGTTAGCTGGCTTATAAGGACAATTAGGGCACATTTTGATAAGCCACCCCCTCCTATAAAGGGGTAAAGTCTCAGCTGTCATATTGACAATGAGCTTTATCTGTGATGGGGAAAGCATAGGAAGTGTTGCTAACAAACTGCATAGGGAGAAAATACTGTTGGGCTTGTAGGCTCTGAAGGACTGTTAAAGTAAATGTACAGTATACTCTTAGGCCGGCCGTACACGGAGCAAATTTCTTTCCTGCAACCATGGGTTGCAGGAACGAAATTCGTTCAATTTCCCCATCAATCATTGTCTGCAAGGGAAGCCATCCTCGCCAATGGCTTCCCTTCCGCAAGTAGCAGTAATTATTGCTACGGCTATAGCAGCTGCTAGCAATAATTACAGGCAAAACCTGGCATGCTGGTTGTACCCAAGTTGATCAATCGATCAACTTGGTACATTCAGCGTGCCCATACACGGTTCAAATCCTTGCCAGGCCCTGCTGAACCATCCTGCTAAGATTTGAACTGTGTATGGCCTGCCTTACTGAATGTCATGTTGGTAGCAAAATGCTGTGTATCCTAGAGAATTGGAGAGGGGAGAAACATCCTCTATTGTCCTGCAATCTCTTTACAGCCTGTCCCTGTCCACTTGTGCTGCACTGCTAACAGGGTGCATGTGTTTTTTCACAGGGCATATCTTTTAATTGTTGCTGGCCTAAATTTTTGTTTAAAAATCTGCTTTTGTAATGGTGAAAACAGAGATAAAGGGAACAGGGGCAGAGAGTTGTCACTCAAGATACAAAGTGACCTTTATACAGTGCCTTGAAAAAGTATTCATACCCCTTGAAATTTTCCACATTTTGTAACGTTACAACCAAAAATGTAAATATATTTTATTGTGATTTTATGTGATAGACCAACACAATAATTGTAAAGTGAAAAGAAAACGATAAAAGGTTTTCAACATTTTTTACAAATAAATATGTGAAAAGTGTGGCGTGGATTTGTAGAAGCACCAGCACACATCCAGCCGCTGTGAGGTGTCCAGTCTGTTGAAAGGTAATGTACTCCACAATACAGGCATCTTATGGCAATTTGTGCTATTGTCCTGGTGCCGCAGTGCACTGTGTGTGTCTGTGTCTCAACCTTGCAAAGCTTATTTACTTCATTTTGTCCTTCTTTGGCTCTTAGACATTCTTCTATTACCTCCTTGCTGATGTAGCCTCCAAGGAGTTTCTTGTGGATGTGTGCTGGTGGCTCACCTGGGGATGCGCACCTGCCCACCTGTGTTTCCGTGTGGACTCTCCAAGCCAACATGAACCATTCATATTGTTTTTATACCAAATTTCCTTTTGTGTCTACACTGTTAACCTTTTATGTAAGTACCTTAAAGCCAAATACAATGTAACTTATTATGTAAAATCAACTGTTCAGTTCATATTTATGCACTGCAGTATGACTAGTATGTAATTACATTTCAGATAAAGACAAAGTCACCAAAATGTAAATCTCCCCTGATGAATGAAAATACATACCGATGAATTCCGAAACATGTTGGGATACATGCTATGAATCTTCATGGAGTGACCAAAGTTTGACTCAAAGTTTGGCAGTACCTGGATTATTCGCCTTGGTTTTGACATATATATATATATATATATATATATATATATATATGTATAACTTGGTTCATTGGTATACTCTGTATATTTACCAGTATTGTCTATGGCTATAATGTTTATTACATTGTGTACTCAATAAAAGTGGCACTACGTTGCCTTTTATTTACTTTTCTACTCCTATTTCCTGCCTAAAAAGTCCAAGGGGGCGGCCCCTGTTGCATTTGATGTATACTTCCTTTTTCTATATTTAGGATGTTGGCAGCTTTACATGTTCAATTCCCATAAATAATTTTTCTAATTAGTAAATACTGTGTGTAATTTATTCTCAGTATAAATACAGCTGTTCAATGAAGCCCTCAGAGGCTTGTTAGAGAACCTTAGTGAACAAACAGCATCATGAAGGCCAAGGAACACACCAGACGGGTCAGGGATAAAGTTGTGGAGAAGTTTAAAGCAGGGTTAGGTTATAAAAAAAAATACCCCAAGCTTTAAACATCTTACGGAAGACTGTTCAATCCATTATCCAAAAACAGAAAGAGTATGACACAACTGCAAACTTACCAAGACATGGCCATTCACATAAACCGACAGGCCGGGCAAGAAGAGCATTAATCAGAGAATCAGCCAAGATGCCCATGGTAACTCTGGATGAGCTGCAGAGATCCACAACTCAGGTGTGAGAATCTGTCCACAGTACCACTATTAGTCGTGCACTCCACAAATCTGGTCTTTATGGAAGAGTGGCAAGATGAAAGCCATTGTTGAAAGAAAGCCATAAAAAGTCCCGTTTACAGTTTGTGAGAAGCCATGTAGGAGACAAAGCAAACATATGGAAGAAGGTGCTCTGGTCAGATGAGACCAAAATTGAACTTTTTGGCCTAAAACACGCTATGTGTGGCAGAAAACTAACACTGCACATCACCCTGAACACACCATCCCCACTGTGAAACATGGTGCATAGTTGCCAACATTGTGAAAACATTTATAGTGACACTTTTTTGTATGTAGGCGTTATAATTAGGGAGCATTCGTTTGTAGGCGTGAGTTGCGGGGGAAAGAAAAATGTGGCACACGAAGCACGAAAAATGGGCATAGTTTAAACTAAATATTATGTGTGGCTTAAAGGGGGCATGGCTCAAAGGGGGTTATGTTTGAGTCTGAGATGAACGAGGGATGGAGGGAGAGAGAGAGAAAGAAATAAAGGAGAGAGAAGGAAGGAAAGAAAGAGGGATGGAGAAACAGCAGGCCCAGATCCTACACCAAAATAGGAATACGTGTATTCCAGAAAGTTTAACAATCAGCAGATAAAGATACTCCAAACACCTGGTGTTAGCACTTCAATCATCCCAGCACCATGATTGTTATGGTGTCAGGATGATTGCAGAGCATTATTTCTATTATTATATTGTAATATAAAATGAAATCATTCAACTTACCATAATGAAGAATCAGTGGGAGCCCTGAGTTTGTCACTTGCCATGTCGCCTGCTACCAGATGCCATCAGGTGTCCCCAGCAGAGTCCCTCCTTACACCAGGCATTCCCAGCAGAGTCCCTCCTTTAATCAGTTCTCCCCAGCAGAGTCCCTCCTTACATCAGGTGTCCCAAGCAGAGTCCCTGCTTACATCAGGTGCCCCCAGTATAGTCCCTCCCTAAATCAGTTGTCCCCAGCAGAGTCCCTCCTTACATCAGGTGCCCCCAGTAGAGTCCCTACTTACATCAGGTGCCCCCAGTAGAGTCCCTCCTTACATCAGGTTCCCCCCAGCAGAGTCCCTCCTTACATCAGGTGTCCCCAGCAGAGTCCCTCCTTACATCAGGTGTCTCCAGCAGAGTCCCTCCTTACATCAGGTGTCCCCAGCAGAGTCCCTCCTTACATCAGGTGTCCCCAGCAGAGTCCCTCCTTACATCAGGTGTCACCAGCAGAGTCCCTCCTTACATCAGGTGTCCCCAGCAGAGTCCCTCCTTACACCAGGCATTCCCAGCAGAGTCCTTCCTTACATCAGGTGCCCCAAGTAGAGTCCCTCCTTACATCAGGTGTCCCCAGCGGAGTTCCTCCTTACATCAGGTGTCCCCAGTGGAGTCCCTCCTTACACCAGGCATTCCCAGCAGAGTCCCTCCTTACAGCAGGTGCCCCCAGTAGAGTCCCTCCTTACATCAGGTGTGCCCAGCAGAGTCCCTCCTTACATCAGGTGTCCCCAGCGGAGTTCCTCCTTATATCAGGTGTCCCCAGCGGAGTCCCTCCTTACATCAGGTGTCCCCAGCGAAGTTCCTCCTTACATTAGGTGTCCCCAGCGGAGTTCATCCTTACATCAGGTGTCCCCAGCAGAGTCCCTCCTTACATCAGGTGTCCCCAGCAGAGTCCCTCCTTACATCAGGTGTCTCCAGCAGAGTCCCTCCTTACATCAGGTGTCCCCAACAGAGTCCCTCCTTACATCAGGTGTCCCCAGCAGAGTCCCTCCTTACATCAGGTGTCACCAGCAGAGTCCCTCCTTACATCAGGTGTCCCCAGCAGAGTCCCTCCTTACACCAGGCATTCCCAGCAGAGTCCTTCCTTACATCAGGTGCCCCCAGTAGAGTCCCTCCTTACATCAGGTGTCCCCAGCGGAGTTCCTCCTTACATCAGGTGTCCCCAGTGGAGTCCCTCCTTACACCAGGCATTCCCAGCAGAGTCCCTCCTTACAGCAGGTGCCCCCAGTAGAGTCCCTCCTTACATCAGGTGTGCCCAGCAGAGTCCCTCCTTACATCAGGTGTCCCCAGCGGAGTTCCTCCTTATATCAGGTGTCCCCAGCGGAGTCCCTCCTTACATCAGGTGTCCCCAGCGAAGTTCCTCCTTACATTAGGTGTCCCCAGCGGAGTTCATCCTTACATCAGGTGTCCCCAGCAGAGTCCCTCCTTACATCAGCCGCACCCTGGTAGTGACACCACTGGTGATTTGGTCTCCACGCCCTTTACAGAAGACCAGCTTGTGGAGGCCGAAGGGAAGAACCAAGAGGCAGAGCCTGGCTTCCGCCTCTTGTTTCTTCCTCACGGTAGTTGGTCTTCTGTAAAATGGCAGCTGGCGGAGACAATTCACCAGTGCCGGCCACGGACCTCTAGCGGCGGCAAAAACGCAGATTTCCCGGGATACAGTAAGATGGGTACAAAGGTCTAAAGACCGGGATTGTCCCGGGAAATAAGGGACAGTTGGCAACTCTAAAGGTGGTGGCAGCATCATGTTGTGGGGTTGCTTTTCTTCAGCAGGGACAGGGAAGCTGGTCAGAGTTGATGGGAAGATGGATGGAGCCAAATACAGGGCAATCTTAGAAGAAAACCTGTTAGAGTCTGTAAATGACTTAAGACTGGGGCGGAGGTTCACGAATGGGAACAAATGTCACTCTCTAGATGTGCAAAGCTGGTAGAGACATCCCCAAAAAAAAAACCATTGATTATTTTCCTCCCACTTCACAATTATGTGCCACTTTGGGGTTGATTTACTAAAGGCCAATAGACTGTGCACCTTGGAAAGTGCAATTGCACTCTGCAAGTGCAGTTGCTCCAGAGCTTAGTAAATGAGGTAAAGCTTCACTTTGCAAAGAACACCCAATCACATGCAAGGAAAAATAAAAAAAACAGCATTTTTGCTTGCACATGATTGGTTGATGAAAGTCAGCTGAGGCTCTGCTCATTTACTAAACTCTGGAGCAACTGCTCTTGCCGTGTGCAACTGCACTTTCCAAAGTGCACAGTCTTTTGGCCTTTAGTAAATCAACCCCTTTGTGTTGCTCTATCACATAAAATGCCAAAAAAATACATTTACATTTTTGGTAGTAACATGACAAAATGTGGAAAATTTCAAGGGGTATAAATACTTTTTCAAGGCACTGTATCAGTATCACCAGCTGTTATTTTCATGATGAGAGCAAACACAAGTAAAGGTGCAAAGGGAGCCTTTAAGCGCAGTGTGTAAAACAAGGGGAGTTTATTATAGAAGCTAAAATGAATGCACTCACAAGCAGAACAATGGTATTAGAATGTAGCAGCACAGCTGAGGATAGCTCAGATACAACTGGTGCAGTATAACACACACAGCCCGGGGAGTCGAGAAGCCAGCCTCTGTCAGTTCAAGTCCTGCCTGCCTAATTTACATCACACTGGTCCAATGTCGTAAAGGGACGCATTTCTGGGATGTCCTCCCTTTTTGTTATTTTCATGAAAGCTAGCATTTAAAATAAAAGTAAGCTTACCAAGTGTCATTATCATTATCATGTAAAGCAATATGTGAAATTATAGTAGTTGGGTGAACATCTACTTTAACAAACTGTCAACACCTTTCTACACATTGAGGTATTTTCCATTTTACTTTCAGATTATAGCTTTCAGCTTGCAGTGATTAGAGTACACCAAGCAGTTGTTGCCCACAGTCCATTCAAAGGCTACCTTATTTTCACAGCATTGCATCCCTTTAAAAAAATGTAAAAAACCACTGTGCACCTAAAACACACCCCATCCCAGGTGCACTGCACACCCCTTGCCGTATCTCCATATACTAAATTTAACAAAAATATCAGAGCTCTAGCCTTTGGTCATGGTAAAAATTGGCCAGCACCAGGACATTATGCGAACATGACCAGATAGCATAGACTAAAAGATGAAAACACAACTAATGCCGCGTACACACGAGTGGACTTTACGGCAGACTTTACCCGGTGGACTTTTCGACGGACTTTACGACTTGACTTTCTGAATGAACGGACTTGCCTACACACAATCAACCAAAGTCCGTTGAATTCGTACGTGATGACGTACGACCGGACTAAAATAAGGAAGTTGATAGCCAGTAGCCAATAGCTGCCCTAGCGTGGCTTTTTGTCCGTCGAAATAGCATACAGACGAGTGGACTTTTCGACCGGACTCGAGTCCGTCGGATAGATTTGAAACATGTTTTAAATCTAAGTCCGTCCAACTTTTGAGAAAACAAAGTCCGCTGGAGCCCACACACGATCGAATTGTCCGACGAAATCCGGTACGCTGGACCAAGTCTGCCGTAAAGTCCGCTCGTGTGTACGCGGCATAAGGCTTTTTTTTTTTGCTACTTATATGTGTAGAATCTTAGAAACACTAAAAAATAGACCAGCAGCAGGGCAGTTTTGTGAGCAGATTGGACAGAGAAAAGGTTTAGACAGGCAGGTCTTTTTCCTGTGCTAAGTGTACCTAAAGGAAAAATAAATTCTAAAGAAGCAGCACACTAATGGTCCAAATACAAGACCAAACAAGTAAGTACTTAGAAACAGGTGCACTAATAAAACTTGTTTGGTTTGTAACAATCCAAAACAACAATGAAATATGAGCGCTAACTCAAATCTGCTGGGGAAAATGCCAAGGTGCTCATCATCCTTCCTGCTACAAGTAAACGGCCAGTAAATAAAGAGGGGCTGATCCAACATCCTCGTCAACCACTACAGGAGGATCAGAGAGAGAGAGAGTAGTGTGCGGGTTGCAGACCCAATGTTAAAGTAGACTTCCACCCAAAAGTGGAAGTTTTGCTTTAAGGACTCCTCACCCCATTACATGCCACATTTGGCATGTAATTTTTTTGGGGGGAGAGTGGGTACCTAGTTTTGGCAGGTACCCAGCTCCCACTTTCGCTCGGGCCACCTAGGCGACTTGAGCAGAAGTTCTCCTCTCCCCCTCCTTTCCTGAAATCTTCTGGAACAAGTCACAGGTCCCAGAAGATTGCCCAGCCATTAAGGAGGCACAGCACGACTCGCTCATGCACAGTGCGCACCTGGCTGTGAAGCCGCAAACTGTCACAGCCGTGTGCCCACACTTGTAATGCCGGTGCCAAGGAGAAGTGAGGGAGATCATGGGACAGATGAGTGTGTGTTTATTTAAAGACCCTGTAACCAGTTTTTTTTACCCAACAACAAACCTTATGGTCCATGACATTAGCAAAAGTTCAGCTTAAAGCTGTTTTTGTGTTTATTAAAAGTCACCAGCTACAAAAAGTGTAGCTGGTGACTTTTAATAAACACAAAAATGTTTGGAACTCCGCTTTGAGCTGAACCTTTGCTAATGTCATGGACCATAAGGTTTGTTGTTGGGTAAAAAACTGGTTACGGGGCGTGGTGATAAATAACATGTACTCAGACTGGTCTGGAGTGGTAAGTGGGGTACCCCAAGGTTCTGTCTTAGGACCAATTCTATTCAATTTATTCATAAATGATATAGAGGATGGGAAAAATAACTCAATCTCAGTTTTTGCGGACGACACAAAAATAAGCAGGGCAATAACTTCACATCAGGATATAGAATTTTAGCATGCATAAAAAAGGAATATACTCCAGGAATAAAACAATAATCCTACCACTTTATAAAACTCTGGTTAGACCACTTCTGGAGTAGTCTGTCCAGTTCTGGTCACCAGTCCTCAGAAGGGATGTGCTGGGACTGGAGAGAGTCCAAAGAAGGGCAACAAAATGTATAAGGGGACTGGAGGACCTCAAATATGAGGAAGGACTGCAAGCACTAAATTTATTCTCGCTGGAGAATCGGAGCTCGAGAGGGGACATAATAGCGATTTACAAATATCTCAATGGTGATCCCATCATAGGAAAGAATGATTCAGTCTCAGGGAGTGTAAGAGGACACAGGGCCACACAATGAGATTGGAGGAGAAGCAGTTTAACCTTAAACTGCGCAGGGGGTTTTTCACTGTCAGGGCAATAAGGATGTGGAACTCTCTACCACAATTGGTGGTGGCAGCGTGGAGTATGGATATTTTTAAAAGAATTTTGGATGTGCATCTTAAAGAACACAACAGGGATATGAGAAATAATTATAGACACTGACACACCTACACAGGTTGAACTGGATGGACTATTGTCTTTATTCAAACTTACCTACTATGTAACTATGTTATCAGACTCCAATTACAAGAAGATGCAAGCTACCAATGCACCATTGTTCTAACTGTTGCTGAACTAGGCCCAATGTGGCCAATTTACCTGATCTTCGTATGTAATTACTGCATCTGTGTCGTAGTCCCCGGGCACCAACGTCTTCAAGGACCCCGATCTAGCCAGCAGAGGATCCACATTAAGGACTATAGTTGGACAACTCTATCCTGAGGGTGGACTTGTGCTCGTTATTCAGTTCTCACCATCAGGCCTAAACCTAGTCCTCCCTTTGTCTAAGAGCTCTTAAGTGACATAGCCTGAAGGCTATTGTTTACTTTTTTGACCACTTGGGGCAGTTAATCTCATATGGAGACCTACTGTTTATGCCATTGGGGTCACAGTATATGCTGGAATTTGAAATCTTTGCAAGGGACCCTGTGAAGCTGATTGTGTACTCATTTGTATGTTCATGCTGGTTGACTTTAACTAGCTAATATACTCCGTTATTGTTTCATAGAGTTGTAAGTCTAATTCTTGTGTGCTTTTAGAGTTTACAGAAAAATATACTACTGGTGGTGTCTGTGGGGTTGAGGTCTCACATAGGGCTGGACGAGAGTAGAGGACCCAAACTAACTAGCGGCTCCTGCAGGAGTAGTGCTACACTCCATACAACCTGCAGTAGCATTTGAAGGTTTCTGTTACAGACGAAACTGAGTACCAGGGCCCAACATGCAACCCACTGGATTGCTTAGCAGGGCAATTGCAGACAGACAACAGGAACAGAAGAATTGATACCACACAGCAGACGGAAAAGAACGTACAGTGTTGAAACCAGGGGCACCTTGACACACATACAAACAGGATCAGAACCAAAACCAATACATACAGAATGAAAAGTCAAAGCCAGTACAGGATCAGATCAGGATTTACAAGACAGAAGGGTTAAGGGTCTAACCCAAGTACATGAAAAGACAAGGGCAGAAGTGCAAGAGTCAGCAGGGATTTACGAATCTGATGTACCAGATCTGAAACAAGTGTAGTCAGGCTGACAAAACACACCAGGCAGGGGAACACTAACAACCATTACATTTATTACTAAAGTATTATATAAGCATATTTGTATTAAATATCTATATACAATTTACTGTTGAAGACAGTTAGAAAGCTATGTGTATACCAAAATCCATTATCTTGTCTTAGATGTAGTGATGCTGCTGTCACTACTCCTGTCAGCCTTATAGAAGTAAGAACTTGCGGTGCCCCCATCCCTGCAATACATGCTGCGCCCAGGACAGCATGCCCCTTCTGCCCACCCCTTGTTCCCTGCACCCACTGGCTCCCATGGGAGTGTTGCTACATCTTGGGGAACATTGCCATAAAGAGAAAACAATAGGAAATCCAACATTTTGAGTTGTCACCAGAACAAGAATATAGGGGAAATGGGGATACATGTTCCTGTGACAACTTACTAAAAGAGGATTTCTTTGGAGAGATTCCTTCTTGCTTCCCGTTAAGACACAGAGTGAAGAAAAATTTCCCCAGTGGAACATAAATGGCAAAAAAAAAAGGATCAGTTTTTTTTTTTACTATTCCTTGCTCTATCCAAAATCTAAGATTTGACATTCAATGCCATGCCCCAGCACTTAAAGGCGCCATTGCTATATACTTGCTACGCTTTACTGACCCACTGTGTGAGAAGTGACAGGTACAGGTAACAGTTCATGTCACTTTCCACCCAATAATAATTTTCATATATGGAAAGCCTGACAAGTTCATCTTTGCACATGATTTAGGCAAACTCGGTTACTGCAAGTTTCCATAGAGGTTTTTTTCTTAATATCTGTAATAATCCCACATGTAGCGTGTACTGTTATTAAGCCCGTGCTGGTCATCTGGAATGAATTAGATTCCCCTAGTAAATCAAAAAAAAAAAAAAAAAAAGAATTCTGTGTCTCTTACTGGGTTAAAATTAAAAAGGAATATCACTATCAGATGTCTTGGAAGCAATAGACAAACAGATGGGCTATGACCTTTTCACAATAAAGTAAAACTCTAAGCATGGTTCTTGGGGAGTTTGTTTGTTTTTGCATTACAGTAAGGTCTAAATCTGAAAGGTCCATTTTGCATCATCTTTTTTTTTTTTTTTTTGTGCCGGTTTCTTTTTTTTTCTTCAAGTGCCAAAGAAAACCATGCACTTCGACTTGGGGTCATCCAGCACGGCAGGCTGAGCCAAACTGCTGCTCACTGCAACCTTCAAGCTTGAACCTATTACAGTGGCTGCATTAATGCATGAGGTCTGCTCATTTCAGTGTATTTTCCTGCTTTGTAATGCCTATAGGAAAAAAATAGGAAAACTTTTGACTGTTCAGATGCCTGGACTGCTAAGAAGTACGGTATGATCTCGTGTATTTTTAAGTGTCCCAAAGGAATCAGAGCAGGCTATGATAATGCATGGTACTGGCATACTTTTCGAGGCAGCAGGTTAAAGCAATTAGTGAGCTAAATGTAAACACTGCTGCTGTACTAAAATTAAACAGTCACTCGATTTACCTTATCTCAATTATCTGTTATTTCCTGCAACCAGATCCCACAGATCATCTAACAGGCTCAGAACAGAGGCAGAATAATTAACAACCCTTAGGCTTGGTTCACACCTGATTGTCAGCTTCTTCAAGCCTCTTTGAAAACGTTTTTACCTGAGTTTTTGATGTTGTTACATTAAAAACATTCCATGAATCATAACTTTCAAAGTTGCCAGCGTGCTTAGGTTGGCTCTCAACCATAATATCAAGCCATCGAATGGCTGGTGTCATAACTGATGACATGTGCACCACCATGGCAATTGCAGATCCAACAGAGGCTAAGATGGCTGCTTCCTTAGTTGCAAAGAATAGGAAGGTTTAGTCCTCCTTTAGCATTCTATTCTGTTTATGCCAATAGAAAGCAAGCTACTAGGGGGAGGAGGCTGATTAACCACTTGACTGCGCTATAGCCGAATGACGGCTACCGCGCAGATGACTAGTTCTGGGAGGCCGTCATATGACGGCCTCCTGTGATTGCACCTGCCGTGTACCCACTGAGGGGTGCAGGTGGCACGCTCTGTGATCACAGTGTCCAGAGGACACTGTGATCACAGATTGAGGTAAAGAGCCGATCAGCGGCAGATCACGCAATCACAGCAGATCACGGATGTAAATGGAAGCCAGTTATCGGCACTTCTTTCCTTACACGGACAGCAGGAGAGGAGAAGAGACCATATAACTGGCTTCTCTAAAAGGGACATGTACACTGATAATCAATGCAGTCCCAACAGTGCCCACCAGTGCTGCCAATCTGTGCCCACCAGTGCTGCCAATCTCTGCCCATCAGTGGCTCCTCATCAGTCCCACCTATCAGTGCTGCCTATCAGTGCCCATCAGTGTCACCTATCCGTGCACACCAGTGCCTCCTCCTCAGTGCCCACCAGTGCCGCCTCATCAGTGCTCATCAGTGCCCATCAGTGAAGGAGAAAAATTTCCTGTTTGCAAAATTTTATAACAAAATATGAAAAACGTTTTTCCAAGTTTTCGGTCTTTTTTTTGTTTATTTAGCAAAAAATATAAAAACTCAGTGGTGAATAAATACCACCAAAAGAAAGCTATTTGTGTGAAAAAATGTTAAAAATTTTGTTTGGGTAAAGTGTTAAATGACCGCACAATTGTCATTCAAAGTGCGACAGCACTGAAAGCTGAAAATTGGCCTGGGCAGGAAGGGTGTAAAAGTGCCCAGTAGGCAAGTGGTTTATAGGCAGGAACATGTGTAAGAAAAATGCATGTTATGCAGTGCACCTTTTTCATGCACTCCTGCTATAGTCAATGGGTCCAAAAGATTACTATCCTGCCCCCTGCTTTATGCCCTGAAGATGTCCGTTGCACAGGACGAAACGAGCATATGGTGAAGCCAGTGGCATATGACGTTGAATGTTTGAAAGTTGTTTAGAGCTTTATATTATGGCCTCATCCCTAATACCAACAGTAAAACCAAACATCCCTCTACTTTGGACTATATCGGGCATAGATGTATAGAAAATTATGTAAAAAGTATATCAAAACTTTATTCATACAAAATGATACATAAAAGAAGTATAAAATCATTGCTGTGCAGCTAGATCATACATATACAGATTATACATTAATCCATGGACTGCCTGAATGTACAAGCAATGTTCTTATATTTTGGGTTTTATATGGCCAATCTAATGCCGCGTTCACACGATCGGATTTTCCAACAACAAATGGATGTGAGCTTGTTGGTGGAAAGTCCGACCGTGTGTATGCTCCATCGGACAATTTTATGCCAACAAATGTGTGTTGTCCGACTTTTCGATCATGTGTACACAAGTCCGTCGGACAAAAGTCCAAAGTATAAACACGCATGCTAGGAATCAAGGACGAACCGGAAGCGCTTGGTCTTGTAAAACTAACGTTCGTAATGGAGATATCACATGCCTATTGAACTTCCTTTTTATTGGCTCGCCGTTCGTCTTGTTCGTAATTGTTGGTCAACATTTGTGTGACCGTGTGTATGCAAGAGAAGTTGGAGCCAACAACCTTCGAACAAGATTCCACGGTTTTGTTGTCGGAAAGTCCGATCGTGTGTACGAGGCATTAGACTGAAGGCAGAAAACTACCAACCAATGTAAACCAGTTGAGTATCTTTACAATGATCAGAGAGAGGGTTAAGGGATTATCACGGTGCCAGCCAATAATTGAAATACCATATGATAAAATATCAATAGTTTATTTACATATAATTAAAAAGAGATGTATAAACATACATGTCAGGGGTGTGAGCAATACAAAGAATATACAGAAAGGTAAAAAGCCAACTGAGCAATAGTATCACACAAACCCGCCTTAGGCGGGTTTGAATAAACTATTGTTATTTTATCATATGGCATTTCAATTATTGGCTGGCACCGTGATAATCCCTTAACCCTCTCTCTGATCATTGTATTTATACTATTGGGATGAGGTGCCGCTATGAGGACTATCTAGTCATTCAATCCTCCAGTTGAGTATCTTAATGGACCTCTGATTTCTTGAACCAGATTCACCATCAGCATATACAAAATGGTAACAAACAACCAGAGCCACCTTTAGGTGGTACAAAATTTCACCCCCATCTTGCATCTCGCTTCTCCCCCTTGGATTTTCCATACAGCTGCTGGTCGGCTTATCTCCCCCTAGAGGCACAGGACCCAGCAAGGCCATTTTTATCCTGTCATGCCTGTTTACAGTATATCTTGGATCTAGTAAGTGTTTTTAACTGTTGTTCTTGATTAAACATTGTGAATGCTGCACTTAGAAGCACGTTCTGTTCCTTTTTCTCATTTGAAGTAAACAAACCTATGCTTGCGTACGTGAGTGAAGACTGCCAAACTTAGTAAAACATCAATGTTTTTGCTTTTTCAGTGTAGCTAACTTTGCAGATTTCAAACCTTCTTGATAAAAAAAATCTAAACCTATTTTGTTTACTCACCTGAATCTACCATCACGTGACCTTCCATTATGCCATTTCTAGGATTAAACACCGGGGATCCATCCCTCCAGTCCAGCTCCCCCCCCAAACAGGTCTTGTTACCCTCACTTAGTCTTCTGGACCTGTGAGAACTTGAGCCAATGGCAAGTGTCCACATCATCAGACAGCAAACGGCTCTCTGACTCTGCAATTTTTTTCCTCAGTTTAGGCCGATATGTAATCTTGTACATATTTTTGGTAAAAAAAAATCGCAATAAGCATGTATTGATTGGCTTGCACAAAAGTTATAACGTCTACAAAATAGGTTATGGATTTATGGCATTTTTATTATTTTAATTTTTTTTACTAGTAATAGCGGCGACTGCGACATTGTGGCGGACAGATCGGACACTTTTGACACTTTTTTGAAACCATCGACATTCATACAGTGATCATTGCTATAAATAGCCACTGATTACTGTATAAATGTCACTGGCAGGGAAGGGGTTAACACTAGGGGTTGATCAAGGGGTTAAATGTTTTTCCTCACTGTGTGTTCTAACTGTAGGGGGGGACTGACTGGGGGAGGAGACGGATCGTGATCCTATATACTAGGAACACGCGATCTGTCTCCTCTCCCCTGACAGGACGTGAATTTGTGTGTTTACCGCATTCCTGCTCTGTCACGAGTGATTGCAAGTGCCCGGCGGACTTTGCGGCTGCCGGGCATGCGCATTGTGTGCCCCCTATACCCCTTAAAGTGGCCGCCGTACACTTACGACGATTTGCACAGGGGAGCCATTCTGCCGCCGCCAAACGATGGCGGGCGGGCGGTCGGCATGTGGTTAATTAAACAAGCTGCACCAAATTTTGCACTAGTGTTAGTAAATGAGCCCCAGACTGTCTCTTGACCACAGATTCAAGTTTTTGGAGCATTTTAACTATCATTTTTTAAACAATGGGGGATTTGTTACAGGGAGAAGTGATGAGTAAAGTTAAGTGGGGGTGGGTTCCTGGCTGGAGTTGAGAAACTATCACTTTCAGAATAAAAATTTTACAAATGCTGTACAGTTAGGAATTTACTACATATTTTGCTATTTGGGAAATTCATACAGTGGTAATGGAAAATCCTAGCCCCAATATAGGTCTATGATAATTTAAAGGAGATTCTGTAACTCACTGGACCCATTTAACATCCACTGCAACCATTTATTTTGACTTTTCCCCAGAATTCCGATGCATTTCACCAAAGTATGCAAAATTTCGTCAATCTCCCAATTTTCACCTAAATTTAGGAGAGATGGAAAATCTCAATTTTGGTTATTCGCCTAAATTTAGGAAAAATGGAAAATCTCAATTTTGCTCTTCTGGTGACTAAATGTTGAATGTGCATATTGTGGCAAAGCATCTTCTTCTGAGTTATTACACCTTGGTTAAATAGCCTATAAATTTCAACCTTCCAAATCACCCTCCAATCCAAACCAATGCTTGCACGGCCATGTTGCTAGTATAGGCCTGTTGAATAAATACATTTACACAGCTGAAAATATCATGCCAAACATATTTCCACATTAATCTCTTAGAAGCTTTCTTGTCACAAGACACCCATTCTTGTGCTAAAGTACAATGATTAATGTTAGTAAAGGAAAATGTTCTGAGTTTTGTGGACTGTTGTGTGCTAATGAGACAGCACGGTGATGAAAGACAAGCTAGTAAGAGCAGTGAAGCCCTCTGTCTCATTATTTTGTATGACTCTCAAGTACTACCATTATTCCTTATTAGGTATGTTTGGCGTGCCACCTATCCAGATAAATGTTCACACAAAGGTGCAGTTAATAGTCCTAGTGGCCTTTCTATCATATATATGTACCACTAATTAGATAATTTACTAGACTGTATTAATACATAAACAGAGCAATACAAACGTGCTCCTGTTAATATGTTTGCACAGAGCAAGAGCAGAAGTTAACTAAGAAGGTCTGTGTCAGCCACACAGTCTGCCTTATTAAACCTAGAGGAGCATAATTTGCATAGTGTTAGTAGGTGTTTCATGGGCTGCCTCCAGGTTTTCCGCATTTGCACTAACCTACCTAAACACTCAGGGTTAGGTTATTAACCGTTCACTGTCTAATTGGGTGACTATGTGGCAGATGAGGTTTAATGTTGATAAATGTAAAGTTATGCACTTGGGGGCTAAGAATATGTATGCATCATAATACATACTAGGGGGAGTACAACTGGGGGAATCAATGGTGGAGAAGGATCTGGGGGTTTTGGTAGATCATAAGCTCAATAATAGCATGCAATGCCAAGCTGTGGTTTCCAAAGCGAGCAAGGTTCTGTCTTGTATTAGGAGAGGTATGGACTCCAGAGAGAGAGATATAATTTTGCCCCTGTACAAATCATTAGTAAGACCTCATCTGGAATATGCAGTTCAGTTTTGAGCACCAGTTCTCAAAAAGGATATCGGGGAACTGGAGAAAATGCAGAGAAGGGCAACCAAACTGATAAGAGGCATGGAGGAGCTCAGCTATGAGGAAAGATTAGAGGAACTGAATTTATTCTCTCTTAAGAAAAGGAGATTAAGGGGGGATATGATCAACATGTATAAATATATAAGGGGTCCATATAGTGAACTTGGTGTTGAGTTAATCACTTTAGGGTCAACACTGAAGACAATGGGGCACTCTTTACGGAGATTTCATCTCCAAATACGGAAAGGTTTCTTCACAGTAAGATCTGTGAAAATGTGGAATAGACTCCCCCCAGGTGTGGTTCTGACCAGCTCAGTAGATTGCTTTAAGAAAGGCCTGGATTTATTCCAAAATGTACATAATATAACTGGGTACTAACATTTATAGGTAAAGTTGATCCAGGGAAAATCCGATTGCCTCTCTGGGTTCAGGAAGGAATTTTTTCCCCTGCTGTAGCAAATTGGATCCTGATTTTCTGGGTTTTTTTCGCCTTCCTCTGGATCAACTGTGGGTATAGGATTGGGTAAATGGGATTGTATGATATTTTTTATTTATTTTTTTTTCTTTTATGGTTGAACTAGATGGACTTTATTTCAACCTAACTAAATATGTAAATATTTAACCAAAATGACTCCAGAGCAGCCTTTCTCATCCTTTTTAACATGGAGGAACACCTAAAATAACTGTCAAGGCTCAGGAAACCCCTGTCATAAACTACTATACGGTATCTACAGCTCAATGTACATTAACATAGTAGTTGAAAAATGCTTCTTACACTGGTGTTCAGTGGAAAGAGTGCTTCTTTCATCGTTGGTCACTGGAAAGAATTCCACTGTACAGATAGCTAATAATATCATTGGTGTAAGTGATTACTTAACTGAAAGGCAGAAATTGCTCACTGTTCAAGCTACCCCTAGCAATCTAAGGAGGAACCAGATTTGAGAAAGACTGCTCTAAAGTATGTGAGACATTATTTGCATAACTTGTGTGAAAGACTATAGGTACTCATAGTTATATAGTTACTCCGGTTGGAAAAAAACACTAGTCCTTTCAGTTCAAGCAACATAGAAAAAAAAACACACATACACAAATAGAGCACCTCCATATACACTATCCTATACCCCCAGTTGATCAAGAGGAAGGCAAAAAAGCCCAATAAAGCATGATCCGATTTGCTCCAGCTGGGGAAAAGGGTTCCTTCCTGATCCCCCAAGAATAAATTGGATATTTATTGGATCAACTTTTTCTATAAATATTAGTATCTAGTTATATTATGTGCAATTAGGAAAGAATCCATGCCTCTTTTTAAAACAATCTACTGAGCTGGCCAATACCAGCTCTTGAGGGAGTCTATTCCACATTTCCAGAGCTCTTTCTGTGAAGAAGCCTTTCCGTATTCGGAGATTCAATTTTTCTTCCTCCAGACATAAAGTGTTCCCCCCTGTCTTCCCTGATGACCTTAAGATGACTAACTCTACACTCTACACTGAATTCACCATATGGACCACTTATGTATTTACAGGTATGATACTTTTTGCGAACTGGTGCCCAAAACTGAACTGCAAATTCCAGATGAGGTCTTACTAATGATTTGTAAAGGGGCAAAATAATATATCGCTCTCTGGAGTCCATACCTCTTTTAATACAAGAAAGGATTTTGCTCACTTTGGAAACCGCTGCTTGGCATTGTATGGTATGATTAAGCTTATAATTTACCGGTACACCCATATCCTTCTCCACCATCGATTCTCCCAGTTGTACTCCCCCTAGTATGTACTATGATGCATGCATATTCTTAGCCCCCAAGTACATAACTTTACATTTTTCAACATTAAACCTCATTTGTCACATAGTCACCCAATTAAACAGTACATTGAGGTCGGCTTGTAAAATGGAGACACCCTGTAAGGTTGTTATTCCACTGCATAGCTTGGTGTCATCTGCAAAGATTGAAATGGTACTTTTAATCCGAGACCCTATATCATTTATAAATTTATTAAAAAGTTAGGGTCCCAGCACTGAACCTTGGGGTACACCACTAACAACCCTAAACCATTCAGAGTAGGAATCGTTAAACCACTACTCTCTGAATTTGGTCTTTTAGCCAGTTTTCTATCCATTTACATACATATCTTCCCAAACCTGTAGCCTTTACCTTACACATTAGCCGTGTGTGGGGAATGGTGTCAAACGCTTTTGCAAAATCCAGGTATAGCACGTCCACAGCCACCTCTCTGTCCAAAGTTTTACTTACCTCTTCATAAAAACTTCTGTCTTTCATGAATCCATGTTGTCTGTTGCTTAAAATATTTTTTTCCAGCAAGAACTCATCTATGTGTTCCTTTATTAAAAGGAGTGTATGCCATTATGCCATCCGGTTCAGGTGCCTTATTCATTCTTAGTCTGTAGGGTTCAATATTGAGTTGGCCCACCCTTTGCAGCTATAACAGCTTCAACTCTTCTGGGAAGGCTGTTCACAAGATGACTTGGTATGCTGACGCCTTAGTTTCAGTGAAGGGAACTCTTAAGGGGCAAAACCTGAAAAACAACCCCACACCATAATCCCCCCTCCACCAAATGTTTTGGACCAGTGCACAAAGCAAGGTCCATAAAGTAATGACTGAGCGAGTTTGGGGTGGAGGAACTTGACTGGCCTGCACAGAGTTCTGACCTCAACCCAATAGAACACCTTTTGGGATGAATTAGAGCGGAGACTGTAAGCCAGGCCTTCTCGTCCAACATCAGTGTCTGACCTCACAAATGCGCTTCTGGAAGAATGGTCAAACATTCCCATAGACACACTCCTAAACCTTGTGAAGCCTTCGCAGAAGAGTTGAAGCTGTTACAGCTGCAAAGGGTGGGCCAACTCAATATTGAACCCTACGGACTAAGACTGGGATGCCATTAAAATTTATATGTGTGTAAAGGCAGGTGTTTCAATACTTTTGGTAATATAGTGTACATGATCATGCACACAGGTGCTGCCCTGTAGCAGTAAAACCTTAAATGGTTAAAGTGAACTTTGCAGCAACTTTACAAGTTGGTATAAATAAATTCCTGACATTTTATAATATACATTATCTGAACAATTTTCCCTAAATATTCCATGTTTTATAATTAAAAAGCAGTCCTTGACCTCCAGTCCCTCCAGTCAAGTGACTTTGTCTAGGCTGACATGATGTCATCAGTCTGCTGTAGGTATAAGGAAGTATTTCCCCAGTCTCTGCTTCCGTAGTGACTGGACTGCAAAGTTGTAACTTTGTAGCAAGTCCCAAGGTTATAGCCTGCAGCCAGGTCTGATCTGTGTCAATCATTTGAGAACATAGCCAAGATCTACCAGGATTTATATTATTGTGTCATCTTTGAGCTTGCTTCTCAGTCCTAAAGATAATAGATACTGACCTTGGATGATGTCTAAAGAAAGATGGCTTTATCCTTGTGGAGAGAAAAGCAGATAAAGGCATTGTCAGGGGAGTTCTGTGATCCCCATGTAATAGGCCTTACTTATCATCATGAAAAATATAGTTGATTGTACTTTCTTTATACATTGTATCCGTACATGAAAGTTAAAGAAGAAATATATAAGTGGATCTATCCTGCATGAAATTGAATAAAACTAGCCAAAAGCTGAAACACATGTATGTGAACTGTTTCAGAAATAACTGTAGTTCTGTTTGGACACTCCTGTAATTCAAGCACCCCACTACAAAACATTGCCAAGATGGTGACAAAAAAATTCACGACACAAACCGCAGTTTCCTGTGTCATCCCTTGGCCTTAACATTGCTTTTTGCTCTGTGAATGAGCCACACCCCAATAGCGAGGTCCTCCCTGTGCTTTCCTTGCTGCATGAGCCCATGTAATTAAATGTCGTCACCCTAGCCTTCAGTGTCAGGATGACAGCACTGTATAATTTAGAAGAGCTTGATTGGCTCCAAGTGCTTACATTTCCACCCTTCCACAGTGCAAAAGAGCATTCTCAGCTTTCCCAGGAGGCTACAGTGAGGCTAAGTGATGTCACCTAGGAGAACCATCCAAACGTTGGGATCTAAGGTAAGTATATTTCACTTGTGTTTGCTATTTTATTATTTTTTATAAATAATATAATTAAAGATTAATTCCTCGATTAATCGTTCTTTTTTTGATCAATCAAAATTCTTTTGATCGGTTATTATCTCTCCGCCGGCTTCCGGGTCTTCAGGGAGTTCCGTCGGAGATTCGGTGAGGTCACGGACATCTACGTCACCGGACTCCTCCCCCCTTCCCCAAGTGCCTCCGTCTGCAAACGAAGGGAAAGGGGGAGGAGTCCGGTGACGTCGATGTCAAGATGCCGAGCTCATCTCTTGCCGTTGAGATGTGACAGTGTCCCGTGCTCCAATCCTCCTTAGGATTGGAGCACGGGACACTGTCACATCTCAATGGCAGGAGACGAGCTCGGTGCTCGTGGATGTTATGTGCCGCAGTCTGCTTTTAAATGTGAGTCTGCTTTATTGTTTTAAATAAAATTAGTCTACCATACGGGATTATGCTATGTATACTCTTTCCTTATACCCTATATACACCTACTATATCTGACAAGCATTGCGGAGCTGGGACCAACTGAGGACATCTACTGAGGCATACGAACTCGGCGTTCGTGGATTGATGCCCACACTCACTCACTTTCCTTTTGGTCCACCCCCTTTCTGGTCATCACTGTGTTATATTTGATATATTGCTTATGTAATTTTTTATTATCATTCTATCATTGGAACCATTTGAAACACTGGATGGGATATCCATGTCCGCCCTTGGTCTGTAACTAAGCACATGCTGTATACCTTACAGCAGTAAGGTGAGCTGCTTATAGACACGGAGGTGTTCACACTGAAGATTTGTATGCTGTTTGGTGGTGGGACTGCTATTCATTCACCTACATGGACCCTTTGTATTCAGCTTTCATATCTACTGTATGTTAGTCCATTTGTGCTAGTTTTGAGACTAGACCACTTGGACGTTTTGTTGAGTGTTTGCAAGTTTGTTCAACTCTATCTATTGTATATTCATTTTTTGAGATATTTGCTATATGCTACACAGTTGTCACATTCATTATACACTATACATACTACACTTGATTTTATCATGTATATCGTTATCTCCTTTTTAGTGTATTTGTGGCCCCTTTTGGGCTGTTTTCACCTCTCCATTAGGGATGAGCTTCGAGTTCGAGTCGAACTCATGTTCGACTCGAACATCGGCTGTTCGCAAGTTCACCGAACAGCGAACAATTTGGGGTGTTCGTGGCAAATTCGAATGCCGCGGAACACCCTTTAAAAGTCTATGGGAGAAATCAAAAGTGCTAATTTTAAAGGCTTATATGCAAGTTATTGTCATAAAAAGTGTTTGGGGACCCGGGTCCTGCCCCAGGGGACATGGATCAATGCAAAAAAAAGTTTTAAAAACGGACGTTTTTTCAGGAACAGTGATTTTAATAATGCTTAAAGTCAAACAATAAAAGTGTAATATCCCTTTAAATTTCATAGCTGGGGGGTGTCTATAGTATGCCTGTAAAGGGGTGCATGTTTCCCATGTTTAGAACAGTCTGACAGCAAAATGACATTTCAAAGGAAAAAAGTTATTTAAAACTACTCGCGGCTATTGCATTGCCGGTCCGACAATACACATAAAAGTTCATTGATAAAAACGGCATGGGAATTCCCCACAGGGGAACCCTGAACCAAAATAAAAAAAAAAAAAAGGACGTGGGGGTCCCCCTAAATTCCATACCAGGCCCTTCAGGTCTGGTATGGATATTAAGGGGAATCCCGGCCAAAATTTAAAAAAAAAATGACGTGGGGGTCCCTCTAAATTCCATACCGGACCCTTCAGGTCTGGTATGGATTTTAATGGGAACCCCGCGCCAAAATTAAAAAAAAAAACGGCGTGGGGTCCCCCCAAAAATCCATACCAGACCCTTATCCGAGCACGCAACCTGGCAGGCCGAAGGAAAAGAGGGGGGGACGAGAGAGCGCCCCCCCTCCTGAACCGTACCAGGCCACATGCCCTCAACATTGGGAGGGTGCTTTGGGGTAGCCCCCAAAACACCTTGTCCCCATGTTGATGAGGACAAGGGCCTCATCCCCACAACCCTGGCCGGTGGTTGTGGGGGTCTGCGGGTGGGGGGCTTATTGGAATCTGGAAGCCCCCTTTAACAAAGGGACCCCCAGATCCCAGCCCCCCCCCCGTGTGAAATGGTAAGGGGGTACAAAAGTACCCCTACCATTTCACTAAAAAACTGTCAAAAATGTTAAAAATGACAAGAGACAGTTTTTGACAATTCCTTTATTTAAATGCTTCTTCTTTCTTCTATCTTCCTTCATCTTCTTCTTCTTCTTCTTCTGGTTCTTCTGGCTCTTCTGGTTCTTCCTCCGGTGTTCTCGTCCAGCATCTCCTCCGCGGCGTCTTCTATCTTCTTCTCCTCGGGCCGCTCCGCTCCCATGGCATGGGGGGAGGCTCCCGCTCTTCTCTTCATCTTCTTCTCTTCTTCATCTTCTTCTCTTCTTCATCTTCTTCTCCAGGCCGCTCCGCATCCATGCTGGCATGAAGGAAGGCTCCCGCTGTGTGACGCGTCTCCGCTTCTCCTCTTCTGACGGTTCTTAAATAACGGGGGATGGGGGCCACCCTGTGACCCCGCCCCCCTCTGACGCACGGGACATGATGGGACTTCCCTGTGGCATTCCCCGTGACGTCACAGGAAAGTCCCGTCAAGTCACCGTGCGTCAGAGGGGGGTGGGATCACCGGTGGCCCCCCCCGTTATTTAAGAACCGTCAGAAGAGGAGACACGTCACACAGCGGGAGCCTCCCGAAGAAGAACCAAAAGAGCCAGAAGAACCAGAAGAAGAAGAAGATGAAGGAAGATAGAAGAAAGAAGAAAGAAGAAGCACTTAAATAAAGGAATTGTCAAAAACTATCTCTTGTCATTTTTAACATTTTTGACAGTTTTTTAGTGAAATGGTAGGCCTTTACCATTTCACACAGGGGGGCCGGGATCTGGGATCACATTCACTTTATACTTTATACTCCCACATTCCACTCCCCTTCCCCTTTCTATCACAGCGCAACTACCATTTTTCTGTTTGTTTAGACATCAATAAATACCTAAGAGATGTTCTAACCCCTAACTACTCCATCTAAAGCTAAAAATATATTTTTACATATACTTTAATTTGTCCTTAAATTTGTGTTTTTATTGCATAAACAGTAAGCCTAGGTTTCCACTATTGCGACGTTAAAGTCACGCGATTTTACTGTGATTTTTTGCTGTGATTTTGCCGGCAATTTTTTGCTGCAATTTTGCCGGGATTTTGATGCGACTTGAAGCAATGCCTGTGTATTCTTGAGGTCTATGGACCTCAAGTCACATCAAAGTCTGACCAAAGTAGTGCAGGGACTACTCTGAAGTCGCTGCGACTTGAAGTCACACAGATATGAACAGTACTCATTGTAAATCATGGGGTACGACTTGTCATGCGACTTTGCAGTCCCAAATCACAGGACAAGTTGCACAAGTGGAAACGGAGCCTAAATCCTGATTAATGATGGTTTGACATTGCTTTAAAATAATTGTTTATGGGGTAACATATCTGACTACCTTATGGCAAAATATGGAAAAAAACACATTGGTCAATATGAAATAAGCATAAGAATATCCACTTCATACCAGTTTTTGTCCTACTGAACTAAAGGCATTGTGTTCACCTCATACATCTAGTCTTAACAATGCTCCCCTTGTCAGTCTGGACAAAGGACAGTATGTAGAGTGCTATAAAAAAGCCTATAGAAATACTACCGAGTTATGAATAATTGCAGGGTGGCAGAATATAACTCTGAGATTATAAACCTATATTAAAACACAATAGCAGAGGGCAAGGCCATTGAGTTGAATAAGTCCTCATGTAACCCCGTGAGGGTTTGAACAGACAACAAGAAATCTATTGATGCAAGACCTTCTACAGAAAAACCACACATAGCCATCCAAACCAACGTGCACTGAGATGACCACATCATTCTCTCTAATATAGCCTTTGTTTTGAGCTGACTTCAGTTCATGGGACAGGCGCTAGAAGTGATTCTATCTGCTTATTATTAAACACAAACAAGTAATTCAGTGAAGAGTGATTATATAAGGACACAGCGACTTGTTATTTCCCGGTCAAAGAACATAGGAGGCATTTTAAATGTGCTCTAGTGGATATCCTTCTTCTGGGTAGGGGAGGTTTACATAAACTACCCACTTCACTAAAGGATTTGAATGCAGAGTATGTTGATATCTTTAAAGTGAATTTATCAACGCCATAGTACACACATTAAAGCAACTCTGTCACTTGAAATAAAAAATTAAAACAATCAAAAATATGAAAAATAATAAAAAATAATAAAAAAAAATGAAAAAGAATATTCTTAATAGTTAGCTCTCTAGAGGGCAATGTGTCGGATCTTCATTGCCTTCAAAAGCTATGGCCTATGGCCTTTTGCATTCATTACTTCTGTGTGTGTCTGATGCCTTTGTCATCCACTGCTCAATGTGTTTCCATTTGTCAGCTCCTATGTCACTACAGGAAACAGTAGTGATGTAGGGGTGAGTGGTAGGAATGACAGCATGCAGCTAGTGAACAAAGGCATCTGACACATTTATCACATACAGAAGATTCTGTAGTCTCCAGAACTTTTGAACGGTGAAGTTTGGACTCACTGTCCACTGGGAAGTTCTTCTTTTCCAAGGAGGTATTTTTTTTTTTCAATTCTTTTCTCAACTGACAGGGTGATTTCTTAAATAACCAAAACAATCTATGAGAGAGAGTGGGATCCCTCTAGTGTGGCCAGAAAAGATGTAGGAACCTTAATACAATGGCCCCTCACCATCAGAGCTCCTGAGGCATAAGGAAACCATTGTTTCGTTTAGCTCTTCTGTTTCTGCACAAAAAGTGAAATATCACATTTATCTAGGCTGATTTCAGTACATGTTTGTTATGCTGTGGATGGCATTGGATGAAAAATGCTGCCCTTGCATTAAAATCAGTTGAATGTTTGGTCCCTAACCACAATATAACTAAGCCTTTGACAGCAAGGATAGATGCCTACAAAGGATGCCACCATGTAGTTTAGAGTACAATTTTCATAGTCTAGCCATCTTCCTTAGAGGCACTCGCTAGAGCAATAGGTCAGTAGTGTTTTCATGATGATCACCCATTTTTCCGGTTTTGGTAGTAAAAAAATGGACTTCCTTATTCCCCTTATTGTACAGTATAGTAGTATGTTGTGTTTTTAGCTTCCAGAGCAGCCTTTCTCAACCTTTTCAACAAAGAGGAACCCTTGAAATAACTTTCTGGTGTCAGGAAACTCCTGCTAAACAATACTATACAGTATCTACAACTCATGATACATTTGTGAGATGGTCAGTGGGAAGAATGCTCCTTACACTTGTGATCATTGGGAAGAATGACCTCTGAACAGATAGTCAGAAAGATCAATGGTGTCAGTGGGAACTTATCTGAGAGACAGAAATTGCTCACTGCGTAAGAAACCCCAGCAACCTCTGGCTGAGAAGCCCTGTTCTAGAGTGTTAGCTTCTAATGTTATAGTGGGCTGGTTAAAGATCCCAGTTGTCTTATCTGTGGTTACATGCCCACCACATATCAGTGGCCAGAATCCGTGTAACATATTATTGAGGTGGTGTATTTAGGTTTTCGGACGCTGTGTTTTTTACATTCTGTCCCTGGAATTTATAAAGACCAGCACAGACAGATATTGCAAAAGTGTCTCACACGTGTTCTAAAAGTGGTGCAGAGGCAAATTAGAACCACTTGAATTTGGAGCACAAGGCACTGTCAGTACTAAATTTGTCACAGGCGTTTTTTGAATCAGGCACAACACATTACCAAGAGAAATTAACTCCAAAGTGGTGCAACAGCTTTCCTGAATTCCATGATTACATTGTAACATTTGTGTGTGTGTGTGTGTATATATATATATATATATATATATATATATATATATATATATATATACAGTATCTCACAAAAGTGAGTACACCCCTCACATTTTTGTAAATATTTGATTCTATCTTTTCATGTGACAACACAGAAGAAATGACACTTTGCTACAATGTAAAGTAGTGAGTGTACAGCTTGTATAACAGTGTAAATTTGCTATCCCCTCAAAATAACTCAACACACCGCGATTAATACTTACGTTCGACTCGACCGCGGACTCATCCCTAGTGACTCACAAGAAGCATCCCCAAAACCTCCCACTTCTTTCCAGAATGTTCTAGTGTTTTCTGGAAAGGAAGGAGGAGAGGTGGGGTGGAACTGTCTAGGGTGTTCTGGGGAGCCCTGACCAATCCCCAACTTGGATTGGCAGGGGACAGGCCTCCTCAAATACTCAGGGTCAGCCCAGCTGGGGAGGAAATGGTGATCGGGTGGAAGATGGAGATGAAGTGTTAGGGTCTTTGAGGGAGCTCTCCAGTCTGAGGGGGGGTGACCTTGGGCCTGGGCTCGGGTGTGGACACAGAGGTGTCCTGAGCAGGAGGCAATGGAGGAGCAAGAGAGGAAAGCAGGAGAACACTTCCGGGAAAGTCTACAGGAGTTCCACAGAGGCAGCCAAGAGGGCTGGTGAGTGACACACAGTCAGAAGGACTGGGGAGGCATGCCTGAAAGGACTGGGATGGGTGCAGAGCCAGTCAGGAGAATTGTCACAGCACGGGCAGTGGAGAAGGGCAGCTACAGCCAGGAGGGCTTGCAGTGCCTGAAGAGGTGGTACTGGGCTCAGCAGCCACATGGACAGTGGACAGCTAGCAGCAAGACTACCATATTTTTGCTACACCATAGAGGCCCATGGTCCCTGCCTGCAATGGGCATTTGCTAAGGTCTGGCTGAGTCAGTGTCAGGTTTACTAATCAATGCTAGCTGGTCCAGGAAGTGCAAGCAAGTGATGTGCTGGAGGTGTTGAGGAGATATAGTCTGCAAGCAAGTGATGTGCTGGAAGAAGAGAGTGACCGTGAGTGTATATAGTTCAGTCCCAACATTGCCTTTCAATCATCTGGGCATCTCATGATTTTCCTATCCCTATCCAAGTTAATTCCCCTCAATAAAAATACAAACACAAGTGCAAGGACTGTTTCATGTCTCTGGATGCTTGAAATTGTGTGCCTGGCTGGGCAGGGTGACAGACAGACCACAACACTCAGCAGCCCTTACGAGGGTACTGCTACATATACATAGGCGTGCGCACAGGGTGTGCCCTGTATGGTGCAGATTCCCCCTGTTTCGATCCCTGTATTTCACCAAAGCCCCCAAACGGCGCTCCATAAAATGATTTTTTTTTTAAATAATACAAATTTTTTACACCGTCAGTATATATACACATGCACACACAGGCATATGTTTTTGAGCTTTGGAGTGCACTCCCTAATACAATAGGCTGTGTATATACTATATATACATATATATATATATATATATATATATATATATATATATATATATATATATATATATATATATATATATATATATACTTTTTTTTTTAAGAGTGACACTCAGCTGCATAAGGGGCTTAGAGAGCTGGGGGTGGAGACTGCTGGGGGTGTGGCAGCAGGAGGCAGAGAAACAGTAGGGAACTAATCTTCCTAGTATTTAGCTGTTTCGATGAGCATGTCAGCACAAGTCTGAACAATGGATTACAAACAGCCTGTGTTCCAGGTAGGATGTCAGCTCATGTACTGACAAGAAGAATGCTGTTAGGAAGGGAAAGCAGAGTGACAGAGAGATGAGCTCATCACTGTGCTTCTTCTCTTCACTGCCCAGTCACAGGTGGAGGCGGGTCCAGGATGACCTGGGATCTGAGGCTCGATGATGGTGGCCATCACACTAAGGGCATCTAGTGCCTGGAAAAAGTATTCAAAAATGTGTACCAAAAAAATGGTGCCTTGTGGGGATGAGAACATATAAACAGACAGCTGCCCCCTTTAAAGTGAACGAATCACTAGAACTGTGCGAAATTATAAAATAAAGAATAAGGCGCTATACATGTTCATTTTAAAAAAACTGTCACGAAGAAACACTGCATCAAACTCAAATGTGCACATTAATGAGAAAATAAGCAAGCATAAAATCCATGAGTGAATAAATCCCAACGCCAAAACGGAATTCTCTGAGATAAAACTTCTAGATCTTCCACCACGAGTGCTCAGTATGAAGATGGCCAATCACCAGAGCTGTTTGACCCCTTTTTACAGGATGGTCAAGAGACACTTTGGGAACCCCAGATTGGTTCCACTAATGGCATGAAACCACTGCAATGGCCACTCAGGAAGGAGCTAGAATGTAAAAAATGACTCCACAGGAGACAAGGATGAAAGTCTCATAGTGTACTCATTTTTAATAAAGCAGCAATGATAGCAGTTCCACTCACATGTGATAGTGCCTGGCCTGGCACTAGGTGTAAACAGCGTATGTGAGTCAGCTGATCCCTGGGGGTAGCATGCATGCCACGTCTCACTCCGAAGGTGCAAAGCCTGGTGTGGGGTATCAAATATGGATCTGGAAATGACGGATCCTCTGCTCCTATAAGATGAGTGGCCATTGGAGTGGATTTATGCCAATAGTGGAACCAATCTGGAGTTCCCAAAGTGTTTCTTGACCATCCTGTAAAAAGGGAAGGGGTCAAACTGCTCTGGTGATTGGCCAACTTCATACTGAGCACTCGTGGTGGAAGATCTAGAAGTTTTATCTTAGAGTATTCCGTTTTGGTGTTGGGATTTATTCACTCACTTTATTCACTTTATGCTGCCTTTTTTTTCTCATTAATGTGCACATTTGAGTTTGATGCAGTGTTTTTCTTTGTGACAGTTTTTTTTATATGAACATGTATAGCGCCTTATTCTTTACTGGAAAAAGTATTGCATGGGAAATCTTAGGAATAAAAGCGAATATTGCAGCAAAACCTAGTTTTATTGTTTTATCTTGTAATAGGCTATTCAGTTTTATCATGTTATTTTTTTTGCCGGAGTTCAGCTTTAAAGTAAAATGCTCAGCACTGCTCCTGTAAAATGAGTAAAATGACTATGGAAATGACAGTTCATATGTGATAAATTACCAATAATGTAAGGCAAAAGAAAATGGAAATATTTTCTGAACTTTACTAGTAAGTCTCTGCGATATGATTCAGAGAACTACAAATAAATGCCAACGTTTCCAAGAGAAAATAAACAAGATAATGCATTTTAAACATATCCTTTCATTTCTTTATTCTAGGCTGGTAAAACTAATGTATTTAATATCCACATAAATATAAGAAAATTTGTAAGATTTGGCTTTTGGACTCCTAACAATGCACCGTGATGGTGCAGAGTAATGCCCCGTACACACGGTCGGATTTTCCGATGGACATTGTCCGATCGGAGCGTGTTGTCGGAAATTCCGACCGTGTGTGGGCGCCATCGGACATTTTCCATCGGATTTTCCGACACACAAAGTTGGACAGCAGGAGATAAAATTTTCCGACAACAAAATCCGATCGCGTCAATTCCGACCGTGTGTGGCCTGTTCCGACGCACAAAGTGCCACGCATGCTCAGAAGAAATTCCGACACGGGACAGCTCGTTCTGGTAAACTTAGCGTTCGTAATGGATAAAGCACTTTCGTCACGCTGCAATGTTCAAAATGGTTTAATACAGCGCACTCTCTTCTTCTTTATAATGTGACAAGAATTAAGTCGTTTTGATGCTCATATTCACACACACTTCTCACAAACTTTTTTCGTTACTATTTATCGGGATTCCCTCAATATATTTTGATTTCTCACATCTGACAACATATTTCTTTTTTTTTTTTTTTTTACTTTAATGTAGAATCTTTTTTTGTGTTTCTCTTTTTATTTTTTTTTTGGTGATTTTGATTTGTATTCCCAAAAATGTTTGTGTGTTTTTTGTGACAAGTTCCCACAACACCATTGATATGTTGTTCTATTTAATCTGTAGGAGATTGTTTGGTGTTGTTGTCCCTTGTTAATTTCACATTGTACTTTAGAAATGTACCTGAATCCTCACCAACAAACTGTCCTTTTTGGATGAAAACACACACAGGAGAGTAGAATTTACCTAAAAATATTTTATTAAGGGGTCACAACTATAAACAAAGAGGGAGGCAACGCTGGAGAAACTGCAGAAGTGGGCGAAGCCTTGGACCCCCAGGGCAGACATCAATTATTTAAAAGCAAAATTGGTGGCCTGAGGAGTCCATATCTAAGGGAGGGCAGTCTGGTCCAGAAGTCCCAGAGATCCGGAAAGCAGCAGATGACATCTGTGTCCCCAGGCTGTGGTCATATGAGAGACTGCATCTTCTGTCAGACCAGACTGAACCCAGGGTCATCACTCTCAGGTCTTCCTTCCACGCTTCCTTCCAGCCTTTGGCTGTGGTGGTGGAGTTGTGGCAGCAGGAGGAGGAGGAGGAGGAGGATCGTCCCTCTCCATGACATCCGTCTTGGGTGTCAGTTCCCCACTCAACCCCTTACGAAGGACTTTATAAATCAGGTCCTCAGAAATCTTGCGTTGGCCCTCCTGCATGCCCTGCAATTTGGTGGCAGCCATGCAGGCAAAGGCCTCTTCAGGACTGGGGAAGGCTCGGAGGGACGCCGAAGCCTCCTGGATCAGCCTGTACGCTGAATCCTGCACGGGACTCGGAGTGGCCTTCCTGGCCCTTTTATATGGCAGGCGGAGGGAGGGACCTGAGACTCAGTCAGGCTGCGACTTGTCCCTGGCTTCTCTTGGCTGACACTTAGCCCCGCCTCCTCCTGGCTGCCACTAATCCCCGCCTCCTCCTGACTGCCACATTCCACAACCTCCTCCTGGCTGAGGTCTTCCTGTGTATGAAAAAGGGACATAGTTTTAGTATTGTTTTCATCAATCACACACAATTTTCACCTCCTGACTGCTGCAAATTGAATGTTAACAAATATAACAGACTATCCTTCTGAGCCCAGCATTTTTCATTCTTGTCCCAATTTTGGGTGCCCACTACTGTGTATTGATATGTAAAACACTTTCAAGCAGCAATTAGTGATCAATAATAACATCTAGTAAACATCATTTATTTATTGCCCAGAAATCTGTAGAAGAATGCTATACCTGACTCCAGCTGGGCTCCTCCACTTCTTCCTGGCTGGAAGGCCCAGGTTGGACATCCGAAGCCTCAGCTGGTATGGAAGGAAGCGTGGAAGGAAGAGTGGAGAGGGATTCCCTGACTTCAGTCTGGTCTGACAGAAATCGCAGTCTCTCATAGTACCACAGCCTGGGGACATAAACGTCATCTGCTGCAGCTCCGGACCTCTGGGAATCTGTGACCTTCTTGCGCTCCCTAAGATAAGTGCTCCTCAGGCCACCAATTTTAGCTTTTAAATAAGGGATGGTTGCTGTGGGGACCACCGGCTTCACCAACTCCAGCAGTTTCTCCAGCGCTGCCTGCCTCTTCTGTTTGTGGTTATAGTGGGGGTGTCTGACCTGCCACAGACAGGGCAGCTCTCTGTACTTGTCAATAAACAGGGGCAGGAAATTGTGGTCGTTGAACCCATCCATTTTCTTTGCAAGACACAACACAAGACAAACCCTAATGTCAGGCCAAACTCCCCTAATCTTGTTACAATATAGGCTTCCATTTCGAAGCAGTATAGGCCCAAGTTTAGATCCTACCTTCGTTAGCACAATCGGCGTCTCCGATGCTCCTTCCTCCGCTCACAGATCGTACGTAAGACGCGCGCGTTACGATTTATACACACTGCGCATGCGTATAACTCCGCCCGCCCCTGACGTTCGTTCTATTCTATTCCCCGCCCCTTTTTGTTCGGCGCAGTGGAGGAAGAGCACATGGCGGATAGACAGCAGGATCGTGCTAATTACAGCAAGGAGGAGGAGGAGGAGGAAAGGCCGGAGCCTGAAACGTCCCGATCCAGAAGGAGATTAAAGGACTCAAATATGTCCTTTGGGGAGATGTTGGAAATGGTGGACATCCTGAAGAAGTCCAACTATGATGGAAAGTATGGGCCTTACCCCAACCACAATGTCCGAAAGGCCAAGATCATGGCGAAAGTGGTCAGGAGTCTGCACCGGAAATTCGGGGTACAACGATCGAAAGATCAGCTCAGGAAGCGGTGGTCGGACCTGAAATTACGAGAACATGAGCAGTACAGAAAGATCCGGAGAGTGCTGCAAAAAAGTAAGTAGTTGTGCTGTGTTCCTATTGTTCTTGTGTTTATTACGTTCGTGCTGCTCCATGTGCTTTTAGGAACTGTTGTACAGTTTAAAATGGCAACTTTCATGTTCATGAGCACATTATTCGTTCGGATCACACATTTTTTTTTCGGACTATAAAATACCATTGTTTAGCCCATATGCATTTGGCCACCATTTTGAGGCCCTATACTTGTCTTCAAAGAATTGGGTTGTGTAGATGGCTTTGTTACTAGAATGAAATGCAAACTAGATTGTGTGTAAGGAGAGGACACTGAGCAGCTGTTTTCACATCTGGACACTGGAGCACTAGTGTGGGACACAAGAACACCATTTTTATTAGGGGGGCCACACAGGTGCTCCAGTGTATACTATGGGGGGGGGCTCCATCTGTGAAGCTTGTACAAAACAGGTAAAGTATTGCAGGTTGACAAAGGACACTAAAAAAGCTACATCTTGGAACTCTGCTAAAATAGACAATTGTACCCCACTTCCAAGCAATGTTTCATCTTTAGAGTTCTGCCATCAAATATCTGTGTGCTAATTATACCATTTTTGTTTTACATAGGGGAGAAAAGACTCGGAGGACACCCCTCATCCGAGGAGACCAGAGCCCCCCCACCTCTGGAAGAAGGGGAAATACACCCAACACAAGAAGAGCAGGAGGATGAAGACGTGGTGGAAGTAGTCACCACAACAGGTGAGTGTCTGCGACCACAGGCTCAGATAAGAGATGGATGGCGGCATTTTTTTTAGACCTAATTTATTTTGGGTTTCCTCTCTTTTTAGGTGATCGTGAGGTTGTGGATGAAGATCCTTTCACATCCGAAAGTGCCCAGATCGTGATCGGGGAGATCATGGGGTATAATTTACAATTGGAAAACATCAAGCAAAACATCAATGATGTTATTCCAAAATATAAAAACATCATTGATGTTTTGGGGCGAGTTTAAAGCCCCTCAAAATCACTTTCTTCTTTTGTCTGCTACAATGTGCGAAATGTTTTTGTGATTTTTCCAAAAGCCAAATTTGGAGGATGCACACAGTGTGCCAACATGTGCTATCTGCCATCACGGGAGATTAATGGACGCGTTTTGGGGGTGCAACCCCTTCCTCAATAATAAAGTAACAGTGAGGAAGGGCTTTCTCCCCAAAAACACGTCCCTTGATCCCCCGTGATGGCAGCTAGCACATGTTGACATTGGGAAATTGGTGTGCATCTTCCAAATTTGGCTTTTCCAGGGGTGATTTCCCCCCATCTGAACGCAATATCAAACACAGTTCCTAAATACTCATGTCTGATATTGCCTTCAAGTTCTACCAAATGTGAACTTTGTAAGATCAAGATTTGTGTCTTTCTTGTGGGTTTTACACAGGCCTGTTTTCTATAAAATGCACATTTTGATTTTGGATAATGACACCACAAAAATTGTTATACAACAAACATGTCGGTTTGTCAGAAAAACCTTTGGTAAATGCACATGTGATTGTGCAGGTATTAAAAAGATTGTTAATCAAGAATGTGTGGATTATTGTCTCAACGCCACAACACTTTTGGGGTGATGTAATTGTTGTTTTATGAGAAAATGGGGGTTATTTCCTAAGGGCAAATCCTCTTTGCACTACAAGTGCAGTTTCAGTGCAGTTGCAAGTGCACTTGTAGTGAAAAGTGTCTTTGCATTTAGTAAATAACACCCAACAGTGCTTTGTAAGGTTACACAATCACGACATTTTCTGGACTCCACACATTTCTGTCAGGGTCAGCTAAAACAAACACAAGCAGTAAATGTCCACAAAGAAGAGCCTGGGGGGAGATGCCTGTCGAGAACTTGAGGTCCTGCAGGCTTCTCCCTGTGGCCAAATACCGCAGGGTAGCGACGAGCCTCTGCTCCGGAGTGATGGCTTGCCTTATGCAGGTATCCTGCCTGCTGATATAGGGGGTCAGCGAAGCCAACAAACGGTGAAATATGGGGTCCGTCATCCTGAGAAAATTCCTGAAATCATCAGGATTATTCTCACGGATCTCACGGAGCAAAGGCATATGACAGAACTGGTCACGCTGAAGCAACCAATTCTTGGTCCATGAACTCCTCCTCACCCTGTTCATGGACTGGACTTGTGTCAAGGTCAGGACCCCAACACCAAGCCCCCGCACAGCACGAACTGTACGAGGAGTACGCATACGAAACATGGCTAGAAAACGGTCGGCTGCTCAGAACGAAGTAACAGAACGCACTGAAGAACAGCAAGGCCTGTGAAGAGCGACCTGAAAAACAGCAACGAGCGGACAAGATCGCACAGAAAACTCCAATACGAACTGACTGCACGCACTGAAGAGCAGATACAAACCCACAAGCACAAACTGAACAGCAGAAAACGATCTGAAAGCCACGAGTCTGAAAAAGCGCGAATCGTCTCTCACCAAACTTTTACTAGCACGAGATTAGCAAAAGGAGCCCAAAGGGTGCCGCGCTTGGTTCTGAACCGGCCTTTTCTAGTCTCGTCGTACGTGGTGTACGTGACCGCGTGGTTGTCGATCGGAAATTCCGACAACTTTGTGCGACCGTGTGTAGTCAAAACAAGTTTGAGCCAACATCCGTCGGAAAAAATCCGAGGATTTTGTTGTCGGAATGTCCGAACAAAGTCCGACCGTGTGTACGAGGCATTAGTTTAGACAATTCACAGGCCTGTTTCTTTGTAGAGTTGAAATTTATGGGAAATTTTTATTGTAGTCACATAGGTATTGGATGCTTACATTAATATCCCAGCTCATGTTTTTAATTACTGCCGAGATACAAATAACCGTGTACATGAAGGATGCTCACAAGAGAAGAGGAAAGGGCGTCTGTGACCTGGCTCTGCTCCTGCTATGCATGTTCTTTTCATAGGCTTAGCATTTGATTTCATCTAATCTCTTATAAAGTATATTACTTTGCAGTGAGGCCAAAACTGAGTCCTCTCATGAAAGCTCTTTGGTTCAGAAACTCATCAGCCATAGCATGCCAAACACTGCTTGTTAATGCCTCTTAGCTCAGTCCAGTACAAGTCTATAAATCTCGGCATTGGGAATCCTTGACCTCTCCTTGCGCTTGACTGCTTAATGTTCTTTTAAGTCATTTTCTGTTTGCATGTTGGCTATGCAGACATTTTAGGTGGTACGGTTCTTGTATAATGCATTGTCCTTCCTAGTGGAACTACATGGTTATGGTGTAATTTCCTATCTCAGCGTTCCTGTTTTTTTCCAGTAAAACAAGAATGGCTCAGACATTTGTCCAGCACCATCTGATTAATAAAAGTCATATATACTGCAGTTTTCAATATTTTATTTCTTCTCAATTTATATTCTGTCTTTAAAGTGTTTGTAAAGGCACAAAGTTTTTTACCTTCATGCATTCTATGCATGAAGGTAAAAAAACCTTCTGTGTGCAGCAGCCCCCCCCCCTTACTTACCTGAGCCCCATCTCGATCCAGCGATGTCCACGAAAGCCTTGCCTCTCTGGGAACTCGCGCTACTGACTGGCTATTTGCAGCAGCCAGTGAGCCAATCAGGAGATAGAGGGGTGGGGCCAAGCTGCGGCTCCGTGTGTGAATGGACACACTGAGCAGTGGTTTGGCTCGGGTGCCCCAATAGCAAGTTGCTTTCTGTGGGGGGCTCCTGACAGGAGGGAGGAGCCAGGAGCACCATCGTGGGACCTGAGAAGAGGAAGATCCAGACCACTCTGTGCAAAACCATTACACAGAGGCAGTAAGTATAACGTTTATTATTCTAATGGGAAAAAAAGGAAAGCTTTACAATCACATTAAAGTAGAACTATAGGCAATTATAACTGCTGTCAGATTTTTTTTCTTATTGCCATCTGTGTCCCATTGGAGGATATTTCTCTTCACTTCTTACCCTATATTCAAAACAGGAAGTTCGAAGAAATCTCTGCAAAATAAGAGAGATTTCAAAGACTTCCCCTCTAATATTTTTCTGGGGACAACCCAAAATTTGGGATTTCATTTTCTTTTTTTCTTTCAATGATAATGGCAAACAGTTCAACTAGAGAGGGTGAATCTCCCAAATGGGGGCACATGCGCAATACAGATCGAATAGGTGTCCTAATTCATCTCCACTCTATCCCCCAAAAAAAGTTTTGCCTTTAGTTATACCTTAAAGCGGAGTTCTGTTAAAAAAAATAAAAAATAAAAGTCAGCAGCTACAAATACTGCAGCTACTGACTTTTAACAATCGGACGCTCACCTGTCCCAGGGTCCAGCGATGCGGGGGAGCAAAGCCCAGCTCCTCTCCCTCTCCGCTCTGCGGCGCCGGCATTGTAAGTGTGGGGCTGTGGCTTCACAGCCGGGCACCCACTGCGCATGCGCAAGCCGTGCCGCGCACTGTAAATGGCCAGGTAATCATCTGGTACCTGTGATGTGTCCCAGATGATTGCCGAGAGGGAGGGGGAGAGGTGATCTCCCTTCCGGTGCTGCAGTGCATCAGGAGGAAGTGGGAGCTGGGACCCTCTGAAAAAAGGGTACTGACTCTCCCCCAAAAAAATGACATGCCAAATATGGCATGTCAGGGGGTCACGTCCCTTAAAGCGGAAGTTCCATTTTTGGGTGGAACTCCGCTTTAAGTCTTCATATATTTTAAACACCAACTGCTTCAAAGGGTTAGTCTTCATTCCCCAACTATCCCAGGAAGAAGATACTCTTTCTACTACCCTGGGTCTCCCACAACTCACCTGAACCTGGAATTTGCCAACTACATACTATCAAATTAATGAAATGTTCAACTACAAGAATGAGCCCATAAGTAAGGGCAGTGTTGATTGGGTAGGCCTGGGCTGGCCTGTATAGAAATCTTGCCACTGGATAGAATTAAAGATTTAAGAAACTGATGAATGTTTTAGAACACTGGTCAGCACATCACAGGTAGTAGAATATGCAAGTTCTACATGGTCCATGTTGTGATTCTAACCCTGATTCAAGAAAATCTTGGGCCTTTTCCTCACTCAATGTATCAGGGAAATTATCATGATAAATTAACTAACTAGAAAGCCCTTTCACTGTCAAATGTTTGTTATATTGACCGTTTGTTATATTGATCAAGGAATTGTATTAACGGCTGTAATGGTGTCATACATAACATAGAAATGAAGAATGTGTAACTTTAGAATGTTTCTGAAATCTCTGATAATGTTCAGTGGCCTTTCATTGGTTACAGCTCTGGTTGAAAAGAATGTGGAAGAGAGAAGTTTCCTGGAGAACCTGTGGCTGACAAGAGGTATAATGGTGAGTGACTGAACCACCACCAGAATGTATTACCCAAACCAGGAACTGCGTCAGGTGCCACTTTGGAAGAACTTTATTATCTGGGGATACTGCAAGAGTGAACTATTCTTAGGAAAAGTTTTCTCTTTTATAGCAAGGGACCCATTTAACCAAAACCTTCTTTTGGAACTACAACCTACAAGCACGTTATCCAGTCTAATGCCCTCTTATTGGTGCTTCTAAGCCTGCTGGCCATACTTTAGTTAAAAGTCCATGCAGTGCATCATGGTTTAAAACATTCCTGGTGGAATCTGCACATAAATGTGCAAAAGAAAATTTCTCCAAAGCGAGGGAAATTCCTTCCTAGTTGTCACCAGGACAAGTGTTTCTAGTGGACAATTCCCTCTCTATTTCTGTACTGGTGACAGTTAAAAATATTAGGTATCCTAGAGCTCTAAGTCACCTTGCACCCTTCCCATAAGTTTGCCACTTTAATGTATTTGTGCCATTACTGTAACTCCTAGAACCCCCCCCCCCATTTTCGTTCCTATTCTGCTCCCCCCCCCCCCTTTCTTTTCTTCCTTTTCTCTTCCTCTCTCTTTCCATTTTTTTGACATATACTGTGTACTCACTCAGCACTGTTTGGTTCCTCGTAGTTTCGCAAGCTATGGCTGGGGTGGACCAAACAAGAGTTGGCATTTCTTCTCTTCTTTCTATTCTCATTACCCTCTACATGTTGTCCATGTCATCAATTTGCTGACTCTAATTAATCTTAATCAGTCTACAACCCTTGAAGGGGGGATTGTTTTGATGTTCCATATTGTACATTGTATATTTTGTTGAGATTCCCCCTGTGTAGTAATTTTTGCTTTTTTGTTTTCTATGCATATAATAAAATGCTCGAACAAGAAAAATAAAATTAGAATTGCATAGTTTTGTATTTCATTTCAGACTCTCTTTTAATAAAAATGATTCTGATAATAAACTGTATCTATTTTAAGGTCATTCTATTTTCTATAATAAAATAGTAAAATGAAAACAGGTCTGAGCCTTCACTGAAAAATGTAAATATACTTTGTAACACCAGTATGGTTTGATAAGTGTATCTTTCAAGGGGATGCTTTATTTTTGCTAGCAAGTTGATAATAAAATTGTTTACTTGCAAGTTTGACTAATGTCCTTGAATGTGTCAACCCGCTCACCCAGTCAGAAGAAGCATCTGCTGATGACTCAGTCTTGCCCAATCGCTGGGTCAGAGCAAGATCCCGATATGGTCTGCTTACGAACGTGCCAATTCTTGTCTGTTCCGGTGTGTTACACAGCCAGGCTTGGGAGCGTTTAACCAAGGCCTTGTTGGAGAGGAACTTAGGCAACACTTTTTACAATCTGTTCAAAGACAACAACAAGCAGGGAAAAGGGATGATTAGCAACTTTCTGTGACTATTCATGCTGCCGCCAGCACTTTCATCTCAAGGAACTACAACATGCTTATGATTAGAAAATCAAAGCCTTTTCTACAAAAATTTATAAAATTACAATTTTATTATACCCCACCCTGTGGGAGCCATGCTCTCTACAACATACGCAGTACAAAAGATTTTTCTAATTACCATTATCTCAGATATCTTTTGCAATGCTCATGCAGTTCTTGCATTTCAGGAGTCTAAAGCCCCATACACACTATCAGATTTTCTGCTGATTTTTGTCTTCAGATTTACCAAAAACATGTAGTGCAAGGGCCTGCCTGATTATATACAAATTGAAACTCCTAAGGTTTGACCTCATATTATATGGTTTTGGTAAATCTGAAGACAAAAATCAGTAGAAAATCTGATAGTGTGTATGGGGCTTTAAACAGGAACTCAAACCGGAGCTAATCTTTTAGATTATGCTATGTGTATGTGTTAGGTTTCTTCGTTACTGTCTGTGTGGTGTCAGGGAGATATGCTCTAACTTCCTGCCTTGGAGACAAAGCAGGACGTAAGAGGAGAACTTTCATAGCAAGGGGACATCCCCTCTTAGACAGTTGTCACCAGGACAGGTTTTCCCATTGGCAGTTTCCTCTCACTACATGCCCTGTGACAACTCCAAAATGTTTGGGTTCCTTCACTTTCTGCACCAATGATAATTGGTATTCAGGATCCATAGTGCGAGCGGATATCCCCAGTGGAAACACAGATGGCCATGTGACAGAGGTTCTATCCTTTCCACACTCCAAAAACTATATAATGTTAAGGGGAGCTAGAGCACCTAGCTTTTTTACTCTACTTATGAACAGATATCATTGGAAAGATATGATATTGTAAATTCTGACCTTCTGAGTTCCTGTCCTCACTTCAAGTGTGTAGTGTTGCTCATAAAACCTTTATTGAAGTCAATACGTCTAAAAACAAAAGCAGTGGGAGCAGTAGGGTTGAATTAAATTATTCCAATGATGGAAGCTATAGACACTAAAGAACTAGATTATGGCAAGCCTTGGAGCAATACCCCCTCCCTTTTTTTCCACCAACTGTTAACAGTATTGGGGAGGCAAGGGTAGTAAGTCATAAGGAGATACAGGGACATTTGGGCACCACTAGATTATATTGATACTCTTCGCTCAGTATGTGGCATACCTTGAACTGTGGCATCTTAGTGGATCACTATGTTGTTACTGCTGAAGTTAAGTATTCCTTATGTAGCAATGACCTCGAAGGGGCTGAAATATATTGGGTCCCCTTTACCTGTTGAAAAGCTGCCCACCCTGTATCCAGTCCCGGTAGTACACCAACAAACTCAGGCTCAGTCTTGGGGGTCTTTTAAAGATTTATGGCAGGTTTTGGACAAAATATAGGGAGGAGGGTTGAGGGTGCAGAATACTGAAGGCACACACAAACCTTGGTGAACACTTTCTTGAATATCTTTTGCCAGCAATGGTAGACCTTACCATAGCAGCCTCAAAAATAATGCTGAATAAAGAGGGGACAGCCAGTATATCTGTAACACTATGCATGCAATCGCAGTCCCTAATGTAGTATTAAACCCAAAGGAAACCATTTATTGTATTGCAGCTTACTAATTATTAGATGTGATGGCTGTGTTAGTTGTCTTTTTTCCCTTTATTTCCTCTTGGTGATCTGGCCAGTACGTCTCTTGTTTTTCCAACAGAACAAGGAGTTCTGCAGATGTAGATGTAGACGTTTGAAGGTTTAGAGAAACAATTTACTACTAGAGGTGCTTACAATGATCAGCTTTTATTTACTCGTTGTATTTAAGTAAAATCTTTGTCCCAAAAGGAAACCTTTTCTGCTAGTACATCTAACACTCCCATCCCCCTTAAACTGACAATGCTGCTGTCCACAGGTGCCCCTGTGCTCCTTCATTCAGAGTGGAGGCACTCCAATACAGGTATCTTAATGGCCAGATCACCAGGTAAAAACAAAAGGAAAAACGTGTCAAAAAAAATTACAACCACCACATCTAATGACTGGTAAGCTACAATATGCTACATTTAGGTTTAATACCGCTTTAGGCAGCAACTTCTGGCGTCTCACCTGGAGCTACAGGTGAAAGACCCCACCTCTCAGGCAAGTTTATTCCAGCACATTTCCTTCAGCCCCTGAACACATGGCACCTGGGCACCTGCTGAGGCCTAGTAGCAGTAGCTTGTCTGGAACACACATACACATGCCTCCTCATAAGGAGGAAGCCCCAGGGGAAGAGAAACAGACTGATTAGGTCCTCTCAAATATTTATTTTCTTACTAGCCACACCTTCAGGGTCAACCTCCCAGGGATTGGCTAGGGTGAGATAACTATGCATAACCCAGTGAATTACCTCCTGGACTTATCTCTATTTTTTTTACATCTGACAGGTTTATGGCTCTGCTGAGGATACCCTGGGCTGAGGGAGGAGAGAAGCACACAGAGTAGCTACATCCACCCCTCCCCTCTGCTGCCCATTAACAGAAGCCTCTGTGTTGGGCTTCAGTGATTGGGCAGGGGGGGGGTGGACATAGCAATTGCAGTGACTCTAATGTTAAAAATGCTGAGACCAGAAGGTCCAGTGTCAGGCTCCTGGAACTACAGCGATAGCCAACAGGTGCAATGCACCTCATTAGACTTAACTCATAGTTTGCCTTCACTTTTTACAAAGAAGCTGAATTCCTACAATTTAGCTTGAAAATTAAAGTCCCTCCAAAACTTTGTTTAAATTTTGGACTATGTGGTGTGAGTGTATTCTGATGGTGGGGAGCTTTCCCCTTTGTCAGAATACAATAGCTTCACAGGAGGGATTCCCTCAACCATCTCGAATGTGTGGATGGGGGAATTGATTCATTTTCTTTCGTTCAACCCGCTGGTTGAGAAAAGAAATGTAATCATGTATGGATGGCCTGCCTAAGTGGAGGAACCATGCTAAGTGGAAGCAGTGATTTAATAACAGTGCATGTACTGTGTAGTGGCCAAATATGGGGCTAACATTGCTGTAGCTCGATAGTGACAGATCTGCAGAAAAATAAATTATAGTAATTTGTCCCTCTAAACAAACAACACTGACTTGGTCTCACACATGGCACCATAGGGCTAAACTGATAATAAACTGGTAATAAATGGAAAATTCAGAAATAAGAGACACTATATTGACAAATGGGGTAAGTGGTTGCTATGGGTAAGTACTGGAAATGGGATATTGTGCCTATACCCCACATGCAAAATAGGACATATGAATATCTAGGATGTCAATCCTTCTGTATAGTTTAAACGTTTACCGTTAGGGACTCTACTGTGATCAAACATGGGATTTCCAGACAGTGCAATGGCATGTTACAAATGGCAGCTAAATTGGAGAGAAACGTTACATGGGTCCATTTGGTCCCCATTCTCAGCAACAACAGGCACATTCCTCACGGATCACCTTACTAAGTATGGTCACCTTGGAGATAGATGCCAATAATTTATTGGCATGCCATAAAGTCCACCCCTTACATGAAGAGTGAGCAATAATATATTTCATCAATGAAGAAATAGACAAGAACATTATTTCATCTGGTTGGAGTACAGGTGTGGAAACCATGGGTTCCATTTTGTTGTTGACTTTCATTTTCATGAAGATAAACTATCTTGATATGTCTCTTCAAATGAATGAACTGGCAGCATTGGTGAAAAAGGAAAGGGAAGGTGATGAATCCGGGCCAAATTAGTTTTTCTTTCTTTTCTGGGAATGCAATGTCGGGAACAACTTGTTACCCAACCATGCGATTTCCATGAGGTCACAGGTAAAACAAAGGAAACACCTGTTGGGGGGGGAAGGAAGAGAAGCTAAAGATGTCCTAGACAGTTTTACAGCCGTGGTGATTTGAACGCCAGATTGGAGAACAATGGGTTAACAGAAGAGTGCAATGGACTAACAGGATATCATTATTACCCTTCAGGTTACATAACAGGACTTTAGACACAAGGAGCACACAAAATATGTTTTGAACTGTCCTGTGTTGTCTGACTTATTCAATGTAATTCAGAGCGCAAAGAGAATATTGTTTTGGCAAAGGCCATGTTCATCTGTTCTTTCCAAGCACACAATGTCTACTTCGTGTTAAAAGGTATGATTTATTGGTGCCCTGAAAAAGCTTTGTTTTTAGCTGTTAAGAGATGTTTTCCATGAATTTCATATTATTATATGATAGTGCATATTATCTAATGAGTTGGTGGCTGTAGACTGCTGGAAGAACATTTCCCGTAACAAATCATGAGTCATGAAAATAATGTGATTTTAACTTTTTTTTTTTTTTTTTATGTTGTTTACAAAATTTTTGAGCATTAAACATAATTTAAAAATTGGCATTAAAGACGCCAATAAAAAGGCACACAAAAAAAGGCAGAATATACCAAAATAATTGAAGTTGCAATTCAAAATCAAATATTTAAAAAGATTTGGACAATCAATTATGTTCTATATACGTCCAATGAAAAAATAGAATTGTGCCAAAATCAAATGTATGTAAGGAGATAATATTTCCAGATGGTACCAACTATACCCATGGAATTTACTATGCGATTAGAACAGCTGATAACTAAAAGTAAAGAGGGTTCATACAATTCAGTTCTCTACAATTATGCCAAAGAGCCCATTGTTTATGGAAAATGGGCATAGAATGACATATTGTATTTTATATTTTCTCTATAAGCATAATAGAGTCTAGTCTATTTTTAATACTTGTAATTGGAATTGCAGTAGACTTCCAGTGAAAGGTGCACTCTGTAGGCATTTTGAGGGCATATTGCTCATAAAAATAGGGTAAAAATTTAAATACTTAAAAAAAAAAAAAAAATCAAATCTATCTGCAGTATCTATTTGTTTTTCTCTCTCCCTATAATTCAAATATGCATCTTAGCTAGCTAAGCTACATAAAACCAACAACGATTGGGATGTGCATATGACAACAGAGCAGCTGGCATTTCAAAACCTCTGCTGTAGCTCTAACCTAGAATAAATCCAGAAATTCAGATGTCAGATTAGGACTGAGTTTCATACACTATATTACCAAAAGTATTAGGACGCCTGCCTTTACACGCACGTGAATTTTAATGGCATCCCAGTCTTAGTCTGTAGGGTTCAATATTGAGTTGGCCCACCCTTTGCAGCTATAACAGCTTCAACTCTTCTGGGAAAACTGTCCACAAGGTTTAGGAGTGTGTCTATGGGAATGTTTGACCATTCTTCCAGGAGCGCATTTTTGAGGTCAGGCATTGATGTGGACGAGAAGGACTGGCTCACAGTCTCCACTCTAATTCATCCCAAAGGTGTTCTATCTGTGCAGGCCAGTCAAGTTCCTCCCCCCCAAACTCGCTCATCCATGTCTTTATGGACCTTGCTTTGTGCATTGGTCCAAACCATTTGGTGAAGGGGGGATTATGGTGTGGGGTTGTTTTTCAAGGGTTCAAGGGTTGGGATTGGCCCCTTAGTTCCAGTGAAGGGAACTCTTAAGGCGTCAGTATACCAAGACAATTTGGACAATTTCATGCTCCCAACTTTGTAGGAACTTTTTGGGGATTGGCCCCTTCCTGTTCCAACATGACTCCACACCAGTGCACAAACATAGATTTTAAGGGGAACCCCACACCAAATTAAAAAAAATAAAATGGTCCTCCCCAAAATTCATACCAGACCCTTATCCGAGCATGTAGCCTGGCAGGCCAGGATAGGGGGGGGGACGAATGAGCGCCCCCATCCTGAACCATACTAGACCACATGCCCCCCACCCCAAAGCACCTTGTCCCCATGTTGATGGGGACAAGGGCCTCATCCCCACAACCGTGGTCAGTAAATCTATCGTCAATCGTGCCACCTGCTGCACTGCCAACCCGAAAAAAATAAACTCTCCGAATACCTCCTCTGCCTTTTGACAGTTCTTATAAAGGCAAGTGACGTCCGGGTACGTAGTTTTGTGCACCTGTGCCACTTTGCCGACGTATATCGACGTGAGCCGGTCGGCAAGTGGTTAAATCATTATTTTTTGCATTGATACATGTCAATTCCCTTTCTTCCCCATTCCCTTAAATTCCCTTTCTTAAATTCCCTTTCTTCCCCATTATGATGTTAGGTTTGGACTTCAGAAAGTCATCTTCACCATGTCTAGATGCCCCAATGCATTGAGTTGCTGCCATGTGATTGGCTGATTAGCAATTTGTGTTACCAAGCAATTGAACAGGTGTACCTCATAAAGTGTCCTGTGAGTATATATATATATACACTGCTCAAAAAAATTAAAGGAACACTCTTTTAATCAGAGTATAGCATCAAGTCAATTAAACTCCTGGGATATTGATCTAGTCAGTTAGGTAGCAGAGGGAGTTGTTTATCAGTTTCAGCTGCTTTGGTGTTGATGAAATTAACAAAATTAACAACAGGTGCACTAGATGGGCAACAATGAGACATCCTCCAAAACAGGAATGGTTTTACAGGTGGAGGCCACTGACATTTTTTTTTTCCTACTCATCTTTTCTGACTGTTTTTCACTTGTTTTGCATTTGACTAGGGTCAGTGTCACTACTGGTAGCATGAGGCGATACCTGGATAGAGGTTGCACAGGCAGTCCAACTCCTCCAGGATGGCACATCGATACATGCCATTGTCAGAAGGTTTGCTGTGTCTCCCAGCACAGTCTCAAAAGCATGGAGGAATTTCCAGGAGACAGGCAGTTACTCTAGGAGAGCTGGACAGGACCGTAGAAGGTCCTTAAACCATCAGCAGGACTGGTATCTGCTCCTTTGTGCAAGGAGGAGCAGGATGCACAGGATGAGCACTACCAGAGCCCTACAAAATGACCTCCAGCAGGCCATTAATGCGAATGTCTCTGACCAAACAATGAGTAACAGACTTCATGAGGGTGGCTTGAGGGCCCAACATCCTCTAGTGGGCCCTGTGCTCACTGCCCGACACTGTGGAGCTTGATTGGCATTTGCCATTGAACACCGGAATTGGCAGGTCCACCACTGGCGCCATGTGCTTATCACAGATGAGAGTAGGTTCACCCTGAGCACATGTGACTGACGTGGAAAGGTCTGGAGAAGCCATAGAGAACATTATGCTGCCAGTAACACTTTTTAGCATGACAAGTTTGGTGGTGGGTCAATGATGGTCTGGGGAGGTATATCCATGAAGGGACGTACAGACCTCTATAGTCTAAACAATGGCATCCTGATTGCCATTAGGTATCACCGGTGCAGTGGGTCCTGGGTTTCTCCTGGTGCACAACAATGCCAGGTCTCATGTGGTGAGAGTATGCAGCCAGTTCCTGGAGAATGAAGGAATTGATACCATTAAATGACCCCCATTTTCACTGTGACAGAACCCACTGTCACTGTGTGTTTTGGAAGGGACTGTGGGCTGGCCTCCTGCCCACAGACAATGGCCCAGAAGAGACTGAGAGACTTGGGGACACAATGGCATTGAGATAATGTAATGTAATGTAAGGCTACATCCCTTATCCCCCACCCCCCCTCTTGTTGCTGTGTTGGGTCATGGCATGTAGACAAAGGTCTGGAGACATCTCCCAGCAGGGGATGTGTAAGGAAGGGTTGCCTGCTTATCATAATCCCTTTATGTGTTTCAACTGTAGTTTCTGTTTCCATGTACAAGTGTTGAGTTCCCATTGGTTCTTCCTTGTCCCCTACCCCCTCTATGACAAGGCTAAGGGGAGTGTCCTTAACTGTGTTTAAAGGTGTATGTTTTTGTATTTAATAAACAGTTTATGCTCTGCATGTTTAACCCTCAACACCTGTGTGGCTTGTCTCATGATTGAGGGGTTAAGGGCTGGTTATGGAGAGTCTGCAGGCTGCGGCTGCATTTGGAGGACAGTAGACACAGGTCTGGCGGAGGTGCCCAGCAGAGGTATCCGAGATCCGTCACATTCACCTAACCTAAATCCAACAGAACACCTCTGGGACATTATGTTTCAGTCCATTCAACGCTGCCAGGTTGCACCTCAGTCTGTACAGGAGCTCAGTGATGCCCTGGTCCAGATCTGGGAGGAAATACCACAGTACACCATTTGTCATCTCATCAGGAGCATGCCCTGATGTTGTCAGGCATGCATACAAGCACGTGGGGTCCATACAAACTACTGAGTACCAGTTTGAGTTGCTGCAATGAAACTTCAGCAAAATGGACTAGCCTGCTGCATAATTTTTTCACTTTGATTTTCCCAGTTTCTTTGAATACAGTCCTCTGTAGGTCGATAATTTTCATTTTCATCAAATGATGTGGCATTCTTTCCTTCCTAACACATTACCCAGTCCATATCAGTATAGATATCCAGCATGATATTTTTCCCCATTGAAATCTGATGTGTTTTCAAAGTGTTCCTTTAATTTTTTTGAGCAGTGTATATACTGTATATACAGATATATATACTGTATATATGCAGTCTCATGGGTAAAGACCCACTACCGTGAGGTTGCATATACACCGATCGGCCATAGCATTATAACCACTGACAGGTAAAGTGAATAACATTGATTGTCTCATTAAAGTGGCATCTGAAAGTAGGTGGGATACACCCCACCCACACACACAGTTCATTGCAGTTTGTTGCATAAGGGGCTGTGTAGCCACAGATCTGTCAGGTTGTCCATGCTGTTCCGTGTCCACAAGCAAAAGCACCTACAATGGTCACGTGAGCAGAAGAACTAGACCTCGGAGCAATGGAAGAAGGTGGGTTGTTCAAATAATTTCAAGAATGTTTTGAGGAACACAACAAGAAGTTCAAGGTATTGACTTAGCAGATGCTCAATCCAATCAGGCATCTTTGGTATGTGCTGGAAACACAAGTCCAAACCATGGAGGCCTTACCTTACAACCCACCATACCTTCCTAAACCCACACTGCAAACAGGATCAAATGCCAAAAAGATGTGCAATACAGTAGTACAATGTTAGACTGATTATGAAGTCGTAAAAACAGGAGCCCGAAAGAGTAATGTCTCTGCAACTAAATAAGGACACTAGGTGACAACACAGCACAGTTTCTACAAAGCTCTGAAGCCACAGATACCAGAGAATGACCCCTACTTCTTTTAAGAGTATAGTGCATAAACAGTTACTTGCACTTAGCCTTTGCATCAGAGTGAAGTCCAGGGTATGTCTTGGTACACAGGCGAATGGCTGGATGGAGCTTTGGGCTGGCACCACAGGCAAGCAGCTGAAGGAATTCTGGAGTTAGAAACACAGGCGAACGGCTGGATAAATTTGTGAGCTAATACCACAGGCGGGAGCTTTGCGAAACAGGGTCACCCGACTGGACAAGTAGTCTCTGGTAGCAGTAGGACCAATGCCCCACAGTGGCTGGGTCTTCCATAGTAGCTGTGTGCTATTGGACTCCTGCGCTGTGGCCCACATACTAGAACTAACAGCAGAGAACTGCTGCAATCTGGTGGCAGATCACATACCTAGCCACCTCTTCCTCATCAGAGTTGCAGAGGATGGGAAATATGGAAACTAGGGCTGCTACTGATTAAAATTTTTGTGTTCGATTAATCGATTTTTTTTAATTTTTCGGTAAATCGACTAATTTTGATTAATTATAATGCACATACAGATCCAACTACTTTTAGCTGACGACATGCGTAGCTCCTCCCCCGTACGCGTTACGTTCAATCAGAACTTCCTCAGAACTTCCTCAGTGGGCGGGGCTACGGCGTCACCCTACAGTCTATTTAAATAGCACCGCTGTGCACAGGGCTTTTTTTCAGGGGAAACTTGGTGGAACTCAGTTCCACCACCTCCTCTTTGGTGCCTGCTCATCACAATCACTTGTAAACACAGAAGTCTGGTTTCTGTGTTTACAAGTGACAGCTCTGCACTCTGCATGTAACCTCCATGAACTCTGCACTCTGTATGTAATGCAATCCTGATATTTAATGCCCCTTTAAGACCCTTCTACTGTTTGTGAAATATGACCACACCCACTATTTGATGTGATTTGGAGGGTGTGTGTGGGGGGAGGGGTTTTGGGGGGTCGCGGTTGAGTTCCAGCACCCATTGTTTGAGAAAAAAAACCCTGGTTGTGCATCAGGGGGACCGATGGAGAGCCAGAGACATCCATCACCTGCTGAGACAGCAAAGTGTCAGCTCTTTGGAAAAAAAGGTTCCCTCATCATAAATGTTTCTTGAGTGCTGGATAACCAATCAATGTCAGTTCATCGTCAAACTGACATACAGCCAGGAATCCCTCAGGTCTGTTGATTTTCATAGCCAAGTCCAGGATTTACATGGATGTTTATCTGAATACTTAAAACAGTGAGATCAATCAAATCGTTAGGATCTGTCTTCCTCAATTTATGATTTCACGGACATCGACGTCACCGGACTCCTCCCCCATTCCCTTCGTTAGCAGACTGAGGCACTTGGGGAAGGGGGGAGGAGTCCGGTGACGTCGATGTCCGTGACGTCACCGGATCTCCAACTGAACTCCCTGAACAACCGGAAGCCGGCGGAGAGGTGAGTACCAATTAAAAGAATTTTGATCGATCAAAAAAGTTAACGATTAATCGAGAAATTAATCATTAATTTCCACAGCCCAAATGGAAAATTATATTCTTTGGGCATGTGAATGAGCCCAGGGGCTTGCAAGAATCTAGGGAATTGTGAGAATCCAAAGGAATTGTGGAAAAGGCAATTAAAGGAGCTAGCACCTGCATCTGAGAATGGTGAATCAAAAACTACACTACTTCAATAAAGCTGTGGTGTTACCTTTTTCAGCTTAGATTGTCTCTATGTTGTTATTAGGCAAGGTTATGTTTGTTAAGCATGTTAATGCATAGATTGCTCAACAACAAACAAAAAAGCATTCCTCCAAATGTTTGGAAGATACATGCTTCTATGCTGGTCAAACATACTATTACTGAATAACTGTGGAGAGGGACATGCAATTGATCACCTTTTGCCTTAATTAATTTAGTCTAAACTGAATAGACTATGACTATTTCAAATGCACAAATGGCTAAACCCCTGATAATAATTTTCCTTAACTATAGAGCAGATGGCTTCGGTGACATAAATAGATGCAAGGCATTTGTGTGCTAGACCACTATTCTGTCCTTTGAAGGTTGCCACCAAGGGCAAAACTTGTGATGCATCTCCTTCAAGGTGATGTTTCCTCAACCATTTCCTTCAACACCACTGAAGAGGAAAAAATGAAAACTGATTGACTAACTTTGTACATGGTGGTGGTAAAGCATTCATAATGTGTAATGTGTGAAATTACTGCTGCGGTGTGATCCTCTGGAGAGGAGTTTGTTCATACCTGATCATGGCAAATCATTTTGTTGAGGAGCATCTCACCATGTCTAGGTATTATTGCACGCATCACAGACGGCCAATTAGGCAAAAAAATATATAGTCTGTCATTATTCTCTGAAATATGATTAAAGGTTGTAAACCTTCATTTTTTCCTAAAATAAAAAAGAGGTTATACTTATGTGCACAGGTTAATGCACAGAGCATCCCCTTACCTTGTCTGCTGCTCCCTCAATTGCCTCCATAGCAAGCTGACTGCACTCGTGCAGGTGTGTTCCTGAGACAGGCTGTGTGCATCCATAGACACACACAGTAAGGCTTGGAACCACCTTCCACCTCACAGGATTTAATAGACAGGTACTTATATAGCACCATCCATTCACACAGTACTTTATATCTATATTGTATTCACATCAGTCCCTGCCCTCAATATATATATATATATATTGAATGTATAGGCATATATATATATATATATATATATATATATATATATATATATATATATATATATATATATATATATATATATATTTAAAGCACAAATGTGCTTCTGGAAGAATGATCAAACATTCCCATAGACACACTCCTAAACCTTGTGGACAGCCTTCCCAGAAGAGTTGAAGCTGTTATAGCATGCAACTCAATATTGAACCCTACAGACTAAAAGTGGGATGCCGTTAACCACTTGCCGACCGGCTCACGCCGATATATCTCGGCAGAATGGCACGGCTGCGCAAAACAGCGTATGGGTACGTTGTTCCCTTTAAGAGCCGCTGAAGGCTGCGGTGCTTGCGGGCGAGATCACCGCCGGCCACGTGCCATTGCTGGCATGAGAGCCAGCATGATGATTTGAGTGTGTAAACACACAAATCCCTGTTCTGTCAGGGAAGAGGAGACATCGTTGTTCCTACTTACTAGGAATACACAATATATGTCTCCTCCCCCAGTCAGTCCTATCCCCATACAGTTAGAAATACTAACTAGGGAACATATTCAACCCCTTGATTGCCCCCTAGTGTTAACCCTTCCCTACCAGTGACATTTACAAAGTAATCAGTGCATTTTTATAGCACTGATCGCTGTATAAATGTCAATGGTCCCAAAAATGTGTCAAAAGTGTCCGATCTGTCCACCGCAATGTCACAATACCGCTAAAAATCACAGATCGCCGCCATTACTAGTAAAAAAAATTTAAAAAATTTAATTATAAAAATGCCATAAAAATGGCATAAATATTTCCCATAGTTTGTAGACACTATAACTTTTGCGCAAACCAATCAATATACGCTTATTGCGATTTTTTTTACCAAAAATATGTAGAAGAATATATTTTGGCCTAAACTGATGAAAATATTTTTTGGGGGTATTTATTATAGCAAAAAGTAAAAAACATTGTTTTTTTTTTTTTTTAATTGTTGCTGTTTTTATGTTTATAGCGCAAAAAATAAAAACCGCAGAGGTGATCAAATACCAACAAAAGCTCTATTTGTGGGGAAAAAAGGACGCAAATTTTGTTTGGGTACAGCGTCGCACGACCGCGCAATTGTAAGCGATGCAGTGCCAAATTGTAAAAAGTGCTCTGGTCAGAAAGGGGGTAAAATCTTCCGGGACTGAAGCAGTTAAAGTTTATGGGCGTGTAAAGACAGGTGTCCCAATACTTTTGATAATATAGGGTGTTTATATATATATATATATATATATACAGTATCTCACAAAAGTGAGTACACCCCTCACATTTTTGTAAATATTTTATTATATCTTTTCATGTGACAACACTAAAGAAATTAAACTTTGCTACAATGTAAAGTAGTGAGTGTACAGCTTGTATAACAGTGTAAATTTGCTGTTTCCTCAAAATAACTCAACACACAGCCAATATTGTCTAAACCGCTGGCAACAAAAGTGAGTACACCCCTGAGTGAAAATGTCCAAATTGGGCCCAATTAGCCATTTTCCTTCCCTGGTGTCATGTGACTCGTTGGTGTTACAAGGTCTCAGGTGTCAATAGGGAGCAGATGTGTTAAATTTGGTATTATCGCTCTCACTCTCTCATACTGGTCACTGGAAGTTTAACATGGCACCTCATGACAAAGAACTCTCTGAGGATCTGAAAAAATAGAATTGTTGCTCTACTTAAAGATGGTCTAGGCTAGAAGAGGATTGCCAAGACCCTAAAACTGAGCTGCAGCATGGTGGCCAAGACCATACAGCGGTTTAACAGGACAGGTTCCACTCAAAGCCATGGGCGACCAAAGAAGTTGAGTGCACGTGCTCAGCGTCATATCCAGAGGTTGTCTTTGGGAAATAGACATATGAGTGCTGCAAGCATTGCTGCAGAGGTTGAAGGGGTGGGGGGGTCAGCTTGTCAGTGTTCAGACCATACGCCGCACACTGCATCAAATTGGTCTGCATGTCTGTCGTCCAGGAAAGAAGCCTCTTCTAAAGATGATGCACAAGAAAGCCCTCAAACAGTTTTATGAAGACAAACAGACTAAGGACATGGATTACTGCAACCATGTCCTGTGGTCTGATGAGACCAACATAAACTTATTTGGTTCAGATGGTGTCAAGCGCGTGTGGTGGCAACCATTTGAGGAGTACAAAGACAAGTGCGCCTTGCCTACATTCAAGCATGGTGGTGGGAGTGTCATGGTCTGGGGCTGCATGAGTGCTGCTGGCACTGGGGAGTTACAGTTCATTAAGGGAACCATGAATGCCAACATGTACTGTGACATACTGAAGCAGAGCATGATCCCCTCCCTTCGGAGACTGGGCTGCAGGGCAGTATTCCAACATGATAACAACCCCAAACACAGCTCCAAGACGACCACTGCCTTGCTAAAGAAGCTGAGGGTAAAGGTGATGGACTGGCCAAGCATTTCTCCAGACCTAAACCCTATTGAACATCTGTGGGGCATCCTCAAACGGAAGGTGGAGTAGCGCAAGGTCTCTAACATCCACCAGCTCTGTGATGTCATCATGGAGGAGTGGAAGAGGACTCCAGTGGCAACCTGTGACGCTCTGGTGAACTCCATGTCCAAGAGGGTTAAGGCAGTGCTGGAAAATAATGGTGGCCAATGTTGGAAAATAATGGTGGAAAATATTGACACTTTGGGCCCAATGTGGACATTTTCACTTAGGGGTGTACTCACTTTTGTTGCCAGCGGTTTAGAAATGAATGGCTGTGCGTGGAGTTATTTTGAGGGGACATCAAATTTACATTGTTATACAAGCTGTACACTTACTTTACATTGTAGCAAAGTGTCATTTCTTCAGTGTTGTCACATAAAAAGATATATTAAAATATTTACAAAAATGTGAGGGGTGTACTCACTTTTGTGAGATACTGTATATATATATATATATATATATATATATATATATATATATACTGTATATAGTGGGTTTATGATAATATGTTCTTTTCTTTATAGTGTGAGTTTGTTATATTTGGCTAAGTTTGCTGCCTAAACTTTACTTTAGCAAACTATAACATTTATCCAAATATGTGCAGCTCAGATCTGCCTTACTTCATTACATGTTTCATTAGTCATTGTTCATAAATGGCTCATAGCCCATAGCACATTGGCCCTCCTTGATCATCAGTTTAGGCAGGGGTACCAGTGCTTATTGTTGGCTTTTACCTTCCTCACTTGCTCCTGTCAATGACTAATCGTCGTGTATCCTCCATACCAGCAACTTACACTCTTTACATGGAAAAAAAGTATGAGTAAGACGTAATATCTATGTAACATTTTCCCACATCTTTTTTAGGAACTGGTGGTCGAACAAATGATAGCTTGGCTTAAAATTACAGCATGGAAGTAGGAGAGGTGATTAAAAGGCAAATAATTGTAGCTGTCACGTTCCAGTTTCAGCCATGAAGTTTGGTGATATACATGATTCATTTGATGGATTGCTTCTTTCTCTCTATGACAGCGATACCTTACAATCATGAATACATCTGCAATATTTTACCTAGAAGTCGATCTCCCTCACGTCCCATTCTCCACTTTTAATACGTGTCATTCCCTGATCCTTTCTGATTTACCATAGCTCATTTTACTTTTTTGAGAACCATTAATTATCGAGGTAGATTATATTCCGTTATATATTATGTTCAGTTCTGGCCGTACTGTTGCCTTGGCATATACAAATGTCTGTCTGGCCACTCTAGCCTGTCTATATTTTTTGGATGTTATATCACCCACAAGCATGTCTTTTCTGGTTTGTGTAAACAATCCACTTTCACGTTCATATCTCTGTTTTGTAGGCCCATTCGTGAGACTAGAAACAGTTCTACGGACCTTTTGAAATGATGATGACATCATTAAGGCACATTATGACATGATGTGAATGGTTACGGAACTTCTAAATTTCCCAATCAAGGATAGCCAGGGCTAAATTTTTCATTAAGCCACACAGGCCATAGTCTAGGTTGCATGGCCTTCAGAGCAGTATCTAGCTGCTCAACACAATCAATGCAGCCCTGTTGCTTCTTAAATAATCCGCTAAGCTGCACATTGTAATAGATCAGACTGAATACTTACCTCTCCAGTGGCAGTGAGTAAAATCTTCCAGGGTTAGAAACACCACTGCTACAGTGCTTTGAAAAAGTATTCACACCCCTTGAAATTTTCCACATTTTGTCATCTTACAACCAAAAATGTGAATGTAATTTATTGAGATTGTATGTGATAGACCAACACAAAGTGGTACACAATTGTGAAGGGGAAGAAAATTGATAAATGGTTTTCAAATTTTTTTACAAATAAATATGTGAAAAGTGTGGCGTGTATTAGTATTCAGCCCCCCTGAGTCAATACTTTGTAGAACCACCTATTCACTGCAATTATAGCTGCAAGTCTTTTTGGGGATGTCTCTACCAGCTTTACACATTTAGAGAGTGAAATTTTTGCCCATTCTTCTTTGCAAAATAGCTCAAGCTCTGTCAGATTGGATGGAGAGCGTCTGTGAACAGCAACTTTCAAGTATTGCCACAGATTCTTAATTGGATTTAGGTCTGGACTTTGACTGGGCCATTCTAACACATGAATATGCTTTGATCTAAACCATTCCATTGTAGCTCTGGCTGTTCGTTTAGGGTCTTTGTTCTACCTCCTCCCCAGTCTCAAGTCTTTTGCAGACTCTAACAGGTTTTCTTCTAAAATTGCCCTGTCATTGGCTCCACCCATCTTCCCATCAACTCCGACCAGCTTCCCTGTCCCTGCTGAAGAAAAGCATCCCCACAACATGATGCTGCCACCACCATGTTTCACAGTTCAGGGTGATGTGCAGTGTTAGTTTTCCGCCAAACATAGCGTTTTGCTTTAGGCCAAAAAGATCAATTTTGGTCTCATCTGACCAGAGCACCTTCGTCCACATGTTTGCTGTGTCCCCCACATGGCTTCTGACAAACTGCAAACAGGACTTCTTATGGCTTTCTTTCAATAATGGCTTTCTTCTTGTCATTCTTCCATAAAGACCAGATTTTTGGAGTGCACAACTAATAGTTGTCCTGTGGACAGATTCTCCTACCTGAGCTGTGGATCTCTGCATCTCCTCCAGAGTTAACATGGGCTTCTTGGCTGCTTCTCTGATTAATGCTCTCCTTGCCCAGCCTGTCAGTTTAGGTGGGTGGCCATCTCTTGGTAGGTTTGCAGTTGTGCCATACTCTTTCTGTTTTCAGCTATTTATTTGTAAAACATTTTGAAAACCATTTATAATTTTCCTTCCACTTAACAATTATGTGCCACTTTGTGTTGGTCTATCACATAAAATCCCAATAAAATACATTTACGTTTTTGGGTATAACATGACAAAATGTGGAAAATTTCAAGTGGTATGAATACTCTTTCAAGGCACTGTAACTGACATTTGAAGGTGTTGGATAGCGTGTTCCCCACTGGGTATCGTGGTTCTTCTTGACAGCTCTTGAGTCCTGTGGTAGCCTGCGGAAGGAACCACAGTGCCCTACAGGGGACACACTTCCTGGCATAACCATAATATCATAGCAGCTATGTTTCTAGCTCTACAAGAGAGTGAAGACTTCACCCACTGCCTGCTGCAAGGTAATTGTTCAGTCTCTTATATTACTGGGTACATCTGAAGGGATTCATTTAGAGAAGCAACATGGTTCCTTTAAAAATTATGCTGTCCACTGTAGGCTTGCTGCTACTTATAGGCTCACCCAGCCAAATGGCAACCAATGCAATATCTCACTTTTCCTCCTCAACATTTATATACTCCATGCTCCACACCTCCTATTGTCCTGCACAGAAAGTCTCCACTTTCAACCTAGGGGCATCAATTATCTTGCTGATACTATGTAGATGGGATCATATGAGAGGTAGATGAAGAAGGATGATGAATGTCAAAAATGAACTTGTGCTTTGCATATGCATGGCAAAAAAACAATGTCACTTCAAAGTTTTCCGTACCCTAACCACCCAACTTCTGGCTTAGAAATAAGGACTGATCATTCAAAACTGCGAAAATGGGGATGTGTATTCTCAAGGTTATTTTGTTATTGTGCTCATTCATATGAAGAAAAAGAGAATCAGACTGCTGGATCTCAATTTAAAACAGTAATTATATAACAGCTATAAGAATAACAATAAAACACTCCAGCAGAAATTCAGTCACAATCACTCAAGAAGCTCACCTGAACATGAACATGTTAATAAAATTCACTCAGATTAATAGATTATTTCTTATTTAATGAGGAATCACATTGTGTATTCAATGGGTCAGAAAGAGCACCGTTTACTAGAGAAAGACCGGTAAAAGATTAAATCTGATTGGTTGTTTTTTGCTGCACTTTGCACACTGTACGTTTTATGAAATTAGCCCATTTATGTACTTCTTTATACAGTGTTTACTCATAATGCTTCATTTTTAAAACAGAGATATTTAAATCTTACATGCTTCCCTTGTCAAACTGGCGGATGTTTCAGTGTTCATGTTACAATTTACGGGTAAGAACTTTACATAAAAAGGAAATTTATGGCTGAAATTCAAGTTGCTCCTCTGTGAAAGAAGACATTATAGCCAAGACTGAATAATGTGCCTACTGGGCACAAGACTGGTAATCAGGAGTGTAATATACTATGGCTTATTGTGAAAGGACAAACAAGTTCTTATTAATGAAGGAAAATAATAAAACTATATAAAGTCAAGTGGTGTATTTTCTAGGATAGTACAAAACAAAATAACAAAAAAACATTTTACGGTATTAGTTGTTGAGTTTGTAAATTTATAGATTTTCACAAATTGGTATGTTAAAAATAAAAAAACAAAAAACAGGTAAAATTCAATAGCAGGCAATGTCTTTGAGTCGTCCTGAGAAAAAAAAATTATGAAAAATAAAAAATATTCAGATGAGGCTGAACTGCAAAACCACATGAATGGGTGACCACATTTCTCATAGAGCTCCCAGAGTGGTATAGTTCTTGAAATCACACCTTGCTCTTTCCCTTCCCACTTCCAAAGCCTCTTTTTTTTTGGTCTATGATTATGATGAGCAGGGTCAATCTTATTAGAGTTCCACAAGGAGCTCTTCAACAATTTGACCTTATCTGCAGGCACCTGTTAGCACCTGCTTTACCTGTATACCTTCCTATAGCTCAGCTAGAGCAAAGGACCCAGTACTTTCGTGTATGAAGGAGCATGTGGCCTCCTCCCATGTGACAGAGCTCATGTCTAGCTGTCATTCCCTAAGCATAAGTACCGTCATTTACAGAAGCAAAGGATGTCACTGGTCCTTCTAAGAACCTTTTTAAAGACAAAGTCACTTTGACCTGAATAAAGAGACCTAGTGTCTCTTTAGTTCCAGCCCATCAATTTCTCTAGAATAGCATTTTTGTAACCAGGACGCTGAGACACACTGGGGTGCCATCTGTGTTCCTCAAGGGTGCCTTGGCAAAATGCCTAAAAATTGCTCAAATTTGCCCAAAATTTGTGTTCACGGGTTTTCATTGTCCAACATTACAACCTTGGGCCCTTTGTGAGCCAGCCGTCGGTGTCCTAGCAACCAGTAATATCTTCGGTTGATAAGGAGGACGTTGGGCACCTGCACAGCATCCTTGTTGGCTTCTCCCTTGCCCCTCTCCATCAATACTTGGGTCAGGTTAGCTGAGTAAGCAAGAGAAACTGAGGGTAAGAGAAACACTGAAATGCTAGTCAGTACCAGTGTGCAATGATGTATTTTTGTAAAAATCAATCACCGCTAATTTTTAGTGTTTACTTATGTGGAAGCTGCTGCAAAATATAAGACTATTAGTTTCATTTTTTTAAATTTTAGAATGGGGTGGCTCGAGATGCAGAATTTCAAGAGTGCCTTGAATTAAAAAAAGTTTGAAAAACACTAATTTAGAAAAACGTCAGTTGCCATAAGCAGTGACATATAAGCCAAGTTAGCAATAATAGCACATACCATTAGGGTGCACCCATTAGAGTTACATCTGGCTTTAACCATTTTCCGTGCTAATAAGCAAGGAGATAGAGAAAGGAAAATGTCTTTTGAGAAGCGACAGGCAGGGGAGCACAATGCTCTTTTGCTGAAACAGAAAACTAAAGGTGCAAATCTCAGGAACAGGACTGTTCATCTCCCATAACCACCAATTAACCAAATAAAACGATATCAATGTAATGATTTCTTTATATAAATGTATATTCTACCACCCCATAATATATGTTAGCGCATGAAAGTACTCACAGCTATCTTTTAGTACAATACAAGCTAGATCCAAAATAACAAAGTGAGAAAGTAGTTCTTTGCAGTTCAGTTCATTACGCTAATGAGTGTGATGCCTTTATTCAATCATGTTATCCATTTAACATTAACAAGTACAATCTAATTAGTCTATGAATCAGAATTAGCCAAAGATTTGCTGCTTTGAATCCCTAATACATTTTTTTAACTCATTAAGTTGTTTATTTGATATTGACCTGTAATTGGTTCAAGTCCTTCAAGGTATCAAAACTCTTGACAGATCAGCCATTACTGGAGAGTAGAGCTAGACCTACATCCGGTGAATGCCATAATGGAAGCTTTCAGCAAACGTTCTCCTAGGCTTCGCCTACCCAGAATAAACAGTACTTCTTACTCTGTGGATCATTCAAATATGTTCTATCACTCAAAAATACTTGACATACTATATGCATTCATCATATACTATGGTACAACATTTAGATGGAACCATAATGTGGTCATCCACTAATATCCGGCAGCTTGAAAACAGATTCAAAGTGTGCTTAGTATGCTCCCTGCATTTTGCTGAGCGTGTTTGTCATGTTAACAATTGATTGGAGTGGTGGCTAGCAGTTCTGTGACCTTGTAGAAAAGCTACCACATAAAAATAAAAAGTACTTTTGTTCTGCTTGAAGAATTTTACTATTTGCAGACACTTGTAGACTCCTGAAAAAAAATAATAGACAAGCCTGAAACACTCCACAAAGGGAGTGTTTGGAGCTAGTCCTAGATCCTAAAATCAATCCTAAAAGTTTCCATGCCACTGGATGTGGAAAGTCACACCCTTTAGATCACACTCCTCAGGTTGGCATCCACTGATATCCACTACAGCCAGGATTGCAGATATAAAAACTGCAGCGCTTTCCTCCATAGACTAAAGTGCACATAAAGGCATGGATGTTGTCAGGATCACTTAAGTGCTCCTGCTTCTCATCAGGTTTTGGCTATTGCATTCTCCCTGTCTGTGTCCACCTGCAAGGTGATTGATGCATTCAGTCACCTGTTATAAGCAAACCAAGCGCTCAGTCCCTTGCTTGTGATAGTGATTGATACCTGTGTTGTTCCTGATCGAGCTTACTGTCTGTCTGCCCGCCCTGCTTTACTAGTTTGGATTTCCTTGTGTATGACTTCAGACCGGATTATTGGGCTATTCCTTGAACTTTACCTGGACTGTCATAGAACCAGGCAACCTGTCTGCTAACTGCAAGTATCTCTTGGCTTTGCTCAGTTCACGGCTGCACTGGCACTATAGCATTGTGTATAAGTCATGGTGGCAACCTAGTACCGGTAGGCCTGCTAGCCTTAAGGGAAAGGGGCTGTTATAGGTAAGCACACAGTAGCCAGCCATAGTGTCTGACCACCTACGTTGGGGTAGACATGACAGATATCAAATTGAAATAGGGTTTTTTTATTTAGCTTTTATTTAGTTTTTAATTTAAGGTTCCATTAAAGGTTATTGCTTGGGGGTATGTTGGTTACTCTTGGTCCAGTCTTTTAATTAATATGTTCTTGGGTATCTAGGGATATATTCTGTGCCTCTCTCCTGTTTCCTGTTTATGGGATTGGGAGCCTCTATTTCCGGTTTCTGGTTATTGGTATTTGGAGTGCAATTCTATCTCTGCCTCCAGTTATTTGAAGCACGCATCTCGACGGCTAGTCATGCCCCTGAAAAACTCTCTATTATGATGAAAAGCGTAGGGTGGAGCCTAGCGTGTGACATCCACAGTCCATATTCCCATTGCACACGTTCCTGGAATAAGCTTAGGGTACTGGGTGCTGTAGCGACCACGAGCTGGATACTGGAACCTAAACCATATGTAGATATTTACCAGCTCACCAAGGATCATCAATTTCGTACAAACATTTTTTTATTCAAGAAAAATCACATCACAAAACGGTATAGTGCAACGTTTAAGAGCCACGCAGGACCCCTTCATCAGGCATGTGATGACACATGTCCAAAACATTGCACTACACCGTTTTGTGATGTGATCTTTCTTGAATAAAAAAAAGTTTGGACTAAATTGATGATCCTCGGTGAGCTGGTGAATATCTACATATGGCGTGTGATGTCATTGCGGCACCAAAAGGAAGCAAAGTGGCCATCTTTTGGATTGGAAACTTTTCTACGTGGATTCTTAATGCTGTTTTTACCTTGAAACAATGTGAGTAGCTTTTTTTACTATGAAATAAATGTTTGAGACCCCTTTCACACTGAGGCGGTTTTCAGGTGCTTTAGCGCTAGAAATAGCCTCTGCTAAGCACCTGAAAACCGCCTCCCATTCATTCTAGAGTGACTTTTCACATTCGGGCAGTGCACTAGCGGGACGTTCCAAAACTTTGAAAAAGGTTCCTGCACTACTTTGGTCCGACTTGGGCATGTTTCAGCCCATTGATTTGACAAGGAGGCCCCTAGATCCCACCCCCCCCATGTAAATGAGTATGGGGTACAATGTACCCCTACCCATTCACCCCCCCCAAAAAAAAAACAGATGGTTTTTGACAAGTCCTTTATTAAAAATGAAGATTGTCCCCCATTGTAGCTCCAACGTGTCTTCTTCCTCTGGTTGTCTCCCTCCACTGCTGTCTTCTCCCTCTGGTGATGTGTTCTTCCTCCAGTCTTCTCTGCCGCTTCTGTGTCAGAGCAATGTGAACCCGGCCTAAGTGTAGAGGGGCTTTACTAATTATAGGTTTGCAGAGTTGGGGCTTTTATGTGTTCTTGATTTTCGTAGCTTCCTACTTCTTGATATGCTCTTACACTATAAATTGTAGTTTATAGTGTTCGATTCTAAAGAAAATAGGGCAGAGTTTTGTCTGATTATCAAAAATTTTGTGAACACTGGATAGCATTCGTAGCCATAAGTACTCACACGTGGTATTCTGCATATTTCATTAGGAGCAATAAAATGTTGGTGAATCCTGTTTTCATCACACATTCATCAGACAATACAAATAAGTCAAACTTCATATAAGACTCAAGGAAAAGCAAAAATGGACATAGAGCTTGTGTGGCCTTTTTTGAAACCACACCCTTTTTCACCAGCATGCCATAGCGGGCATAGAAGGAAGTTCCAAGGCAACATACAAGTTTAGAAATTAGAGTTCCTTCCAAGATATCAGTAGAGAGTTCATACACATAGCCTTAAAATCCTTGTGTATGTTGAAATGTTTATTCTTCCCCCGTGCATAAAAATAACAGGAGGAAGTCTCAATATTAGGTGCATAAACTTAACTCAGCCTGGGCCCAATCAGTCTTTGTAGGCCTGAGACTGATTGTACTACCATCAGTGTACACGCAATAGGTGCTGTGCTATCAAAGGTTACTTCTAGATGATAGTTGGTGACTAATATATGTATTTTGGAGAAAAACTGAATGGAAAGTATGAAGATTCTTGATACCTCTCTCCAGAGAATCATGTATTTGTTGTGGTTAAATGCCTTGAAACTATACACTGAAAAATAAGAATATTGATTTCACTGTTGACATAAAATTCCATACCGACTTGAGGAATGAAATGTATCTCTAAGACACATGTTATACCCAAAACAAAACACACTGTTGGAAAGAATAATGTAAGATTCCAAGTCGGGAGTAGAGTGGAGCTTTGTTTAGGGGTTCCCTTGGGCCACTAGCTGGTTAGAAAAAAATAGGCCTTTGTCACCCAGCTAAAATTTAAAGCAAAACTAAACTGTATCTGAGCACAAGAAACTGAATTAATTTATTTTAAATATTCAAAGCAAACTCATCCATCCATCCATACTTTATTTTGTTGAGAAATCACTTTTGAAAAACACCCCCTAGCATAGGAATAAGGGCAGATGGTGCTTGTAGCATGTACTTCCTCAGATCTATCTGCCCTTTGTTCAGGCATGTAGCCAGGAGGGTGTGCTTATCTGAGAAAGTGCGCTAATTATATGAAAATACACACATAGATGTGAATACATGTGGGTGGTAGTAAAAACCCCAATCTACTGAGAGCAAGTAAATGACTCCATGAGTGGTAGAAATATATAAGTGCAAAACATAAAAACTCAAAGAAGAAACAAAAAATGTGTACATGTAAAGTACAATGATATTAATAGCGTGAAAATCTGAAAATCAAACAAACTCAGTCCATGGGTTCAAACATAAAAAGTTCATCAGTGAAAAAAAGCTTCCATCCACTATACAGCTCAGCAGCAACTAATCCCCCTATGAGTGGATTGACAAAGGAGAGAGATGTGCAGGATGGTGACGGTGACTCCAATAAGTGAGAAAGTGATAAAGCTGGACTCTTACCCTCCGTGTTGGGCCCCCTCCTTGGCAGGGTCTATCAGGCATGCAGATTTTTGCCCTCTGCAGGGACCGTGTAATGAGAAGATCTCCCCAGCAGCTGTCAGGAATGTTGTCTCCGATCCGGGCTGGTCCAAGTGAAACGCCTGGAGAGGGGGGAAGGAAAGCTCTCTTGCTCCCAGTGTGGCAAAGAAAAAAGCAAAAGAGCGGAGCTCCAATAGTGTGTATTAATATCAGCGGGAGCGCTGTGTGTCACACAGCGCTCCCGCTGGGAGCAAGAGAGCTCTCAAGGGTCAAGCATCTCTAGCTGACTGCATTTTTTTTTATGTTACCAGTTTGTCCACTTTGTACCGTGTATCAGTGCTGATACTAAGTATTTGCATGTGTACTTGTACTCTTCCAAATTCTCCGATACCTAAAACTAATACCTTTGTGGTGCGATTTAAACCCACACTTATGAATGGGCTCAAATCGCACTGCAAAGAATCGCATGTCATTTGATCAGGAATGTGGTGTGTTTCCTGTCCGAATCACATGCGATTGTCATAGTGACTTCGGATTGGGTTCACATAGGAGTTCAGACAGGATTCAGAATCGCACCGCATTCCTGTTCAAATCACATGCAGTTCTTTTGCAGTGTTATTTTAGCCCATTCATTTTGTATGGGTTCAAATTACGCTGCATTTGCAGAGCAGGTAAGTATAAGATGTTTATTATTGTTAAACAAAAAATAAAATAACACTTTAGTATCACTTTAAAGTGGATGTAAACCCAATGTCATCCTTTCTAAACTACTGCCATAGGGGTTATCTATAAGGATATACATGCCTCCTGCATGTATCTTTACCTGTCAAATGTCTCCCCTCTGTCTGTTATTAGACCCGAAAAACTGCAGATTCTGTGGGTGGGTCTGTTGTCCGGAGCTCGGTGGTAGGAGTCGTGATGTCAGTAGACTCCCCGCCCACCTCTACACTCCCCTTGTCAATATGCATTTTCTCCTGTGTATTTCTTACACTGAACTTCTGCTATGATCTCTAACATCCAGTGAAAAGACAGGAAAATAACCACATGACTTCACCATGCCAAATCATGCTGAGGTGTGGAACATCCAATCCTTGCAGAGCTGCTGAAGAAAGGAGTGGGGGAGGGAATTAAAAAATAATGCCTGTGTCTTAGGCTGTCACTCACAGCAAGGGGGAGTATTTGACAAAGTTTTTCTCAGTTTGTCAAGATTTTTCTCACTGAACAATAAAAGAGGATTGCTCAGAGATGGATTAACTCTGTGTGGCAAGACTGGGCTCAAATGATAGGAAATCTTATACTCTACAATATGATATATAAAAAAAAAAATTTGGGTTTACATCCACTTTAAGGTCCCACTTGTTTTTATTTTGTTATTTAGTTTCAGTTTTGGGGATGATTTCTCCTCTAGTGTAATTTCAGTGTATGAATTTTTCAACATTCCACCTATACATTTTTTGGGGGTATTTATGTATATTAAATAAATAAGCATTGCCCCTGATGTAAATCCAATCTCAACCACATCATCCAGCGATGAAGATGCAATGCCAATTACAATGATGCCCCAAAAAAAGGACGACTTGTGCCTCAAGGATCAAATTTGATGTTGCCTCAGTCAGGGGTGACATCAATTACAAAAATTTGTTCATGAACATATTTTGGTCACTGATGTCATCCAGAATGCATGCCGGCTTGTATACAATGAGAAACAAATTGGTGGGAAGCTGTCATTTAGTGGTGGTAGTGGTACCTAAATGAATGACTTCTGCCTGCAGAAGCTGGAAGTTTGGGGTGGACAGGCAAAGTGGCCCGACGTGGCCTATTAGTTTACCTATTTGACAACCTGCAAGCAATCAGAGTTTGGGTTGAACTGATTGTTGACATGGACCCAAAGCTCATCCTTATTTGGAAATACAAATACACCCCCTGCACTTGGAAAGGGAGGAGAAGGGAGCCTGTGACCATGCACATGGCCACAAAATATAATAACTAAAATAAGGTATAGATTTTTTTTTTTATGTTAATAGAGCTTTAGGAAACTATTTAGATTACTATGCTATGCTTTTGTTTAATTGGCTTCAGAATAATTTTATTGTTAGGGTTTATATACCCTATAACTGGTTTACAAACATATCAGGTGAGGTAGAGAGAAATACTGGACCCAGGGCTTTTTTTCAACGGGAACAGGGGGGAACACAGTTCCGGCACCTCCAGCACTAAATGTATGTAATAGAATGGGGTGTGGGGTGTGCTGGAGGGTCTATTGATATTGGCTGCTGGGAGATCTGTTGTTGCTGCCGGGGGGGGGGGGGGGGCGTCTAATGTTGCTTGGGTGGATATTTTGTTACTGGGTGTGATATCTTGTTGTGGGTAGTTTACTGTTGCTTCAGGGAATCTATTGTTGTTGGGGTGGAGTCCATTGTTGCTGGGGGAGTCTATTGTTGTGTGGGGATCTATTGCTGGGATTCTATTCCTGGCTGCAGGGGATCTATTTTACTGCTTTTCTTTTTATCATTAACATGTTCCATACAAATGATTTAGCACCACAAAATGATACTTCTGTATTCTCTAAAAGGGGCGGTACTGGTAGGTGGGTAGGGGGTGGAATCAAGGGACGGTGGTCAGAGGTGGGTAGGGGGCAGAGACGAGGGGTGACTCAGACGGGGGGAGTTCCTGCACCTATTCTCCGAGAAAAAAAGCCCTGACTGGACCAAAATATATTTCTAGTTTATGGTGTGGGTCATATTGAAAGATCTAGAAAAAAGAAATTACATTTAAGAACCATCGCTTTACAATAGCTTTTATTTGCATATTTGATATTTTTTCACCTGTCAGAGAACAGAAATGCTCAATGTTCAAGCTCACTAAACTGCATCCTATCCTGACCTATCTTCAATAATTACCTCATTTCTGCTGTAATCTTTTTATAGTTATTTAAGATCGGCATTAAGCAAATTATTTATCCTCCAGCATGTAATTAAGGTCTGAATAATGTCCTTGATAGTAATAATACCTGTTTTCATTTGCGACGTCTGGTACACTTACTGTGCGATTTCGGTAATGAATGGCTGTTTGATAAAAGCAGGTGAATCAAATTAGCTTCTGGTCACACGCAATGTTAGCTGGAAAGAAGATGCTTTATTTCACCTGGGTGAATTTCACTGTTCAATGATATTCTCAACAAAAAAAAAAAACATAAAAGGCATTTTGTCATCATAATGGTGCAGGTGATTCTCAGTATCCATTCATAAATCAGGGACAAGTGTATCATTCTATTAAATAGTTTCTTCTATGAAACAATTTCAACGAGATGGTAAAATCCTATCCCAAATGGATAATTATTTTAGCATTTGTCAGCAAGATGTCTGCAGCAACATGCAAATCTTTTATAGCCTCTGCATAATATGACAATCACGGATGTACCTGGACAATGTCATCTTTGTATACAGAGGAGAGTCTTTCAAAAATACAATGTTTTATGAAAATGACCTATTTGGAACTGAATTTAATATAAACCTAACATAAACATAGGCAATTCAGAGTGGGCATATGCTAAAAAAATAATTGCCCAAGCAGAGGTCCCCTAGCGAAATCTGCATTCCAAAACGATCAGTAGGTCCAGAGATATAAGCAGATGAAATCAGATCCAAATCTAAGCTTCCTGTGAGACACCAGTACCAGCCTGCAGACAACTACACTCCTTGAACCACAGGAACTCTTTTGTTCTTCCTCTCTTCAGCCTCCTGTACTTCCTGGTCAGTGAACATGGCATTCCTGGGGTCAGTTATGTACCAGTAGGCAAGGCTTGCAGGAAACAGGACTGCTATAGGTGACGCTACACTAAGCTATGCTCCCTGTCGCACAAAGGTGACAATTACAGTACACTGTTTTTAATGCAATTGGTTGATTTTTGTGATACACAACATACAATGTCTGGTACATAATCAGTCCAAACATTGAAAAAGTCTCACACATTTGGTATCACCATACTCAGGAGTAGTAGTAGAATGTGTTTTTGGGTGAAAATCTATGTATGCCCACGCTAAGGGTGAACAATATCTTATTAAATTGGCAAATTTTCATTATTTTCACATTTTCCAAAAAATTGTGGCAAAACAATGAAGTCTTCAAAAGACTCTCCATGCCACTTAAAAATACCTTGCTGTGTTTACTCTCCAAAATGTGGTCATTTTGTGGACATTTTTACTGTCCTGCCACTCCAGGGCAAAAAATATGAAAGGTAGTCAGGAAAATAAATGAGTAATTTATGCCCCTAGAAAGCCTGAAGGTTCTCCTTGGATTTTTGGCCCCTCTATATGCATTTTTTCTTAGGCTGTAAGAAAAATCTCACACATTTTATATCAGCATACACGTGTAGCAGAATTTGTTTTGAAATGTAATTCTAAGTTTGTCTATGTTGTGTATTAGAAATATCTTTTAAATTGATAACTTTGTGTAAAGAAATATATTTTCATTCCACATTTTCCAAAATCTTGAGGCAAAAAATGAAGTCTGCAAAAGACTCACCATGTCTCCTAGAAAATCCCTTGCTTTTTGCTTTCCAAAATGTGGTTATTTTGTGGGTGTTTCTCCTGTTCTGGAGCTCCAGGACATCCAAAATTGTGATAGGTAATCAGGATATTTGATTAGATGTGTAATCTATCCCCCCTAGAATGCATTGAGGTGTTCCTTGGGATTTGAACCCCTCCATAGGCTGTGAAAAAGTCTTACACATGTGTTTTTTATCATACTTGGGAGTAGTAGAATGTGTTTTGGGGTGTAATTCTAAGTTTACTCATGTTTTGTATTAGAAATATCTTATCAATTGACAACGTTGTGTGAAAACGAAATTTTCATTTTCCTGCATTTTATGAAAACGTGCAGCAAAAAAACGACATTTTCAAAAGACTCACTATGCCCTTCAGGAAATACCTTGGGTTATTTGGTTTTCAAAATGGGGTAATTATGTGAGTATTTCTCCTGTCCTGGCACTTCAGGGAATCAAAAAATATAATAGGCAGTTTGGAAATTAGATGCGTAATTGATGCTCTTTGAAAGCCAGTGATTTGTCTAGGGTTTTGGACCCCTCTTTACATCTAGGCTGTGAACAATTTTCACACATGTGGTATCCTATCCCCATACTTGGAAGGAGTAACAGAGTTGATATGGGGTGTAATTGTAAGTATGCCTATGATATGTGAGAAATACCCTGTTAAAAAATAATAACAATGTTAAAAAAATACATTTTATTTAATTTCTTTATTTTCAAAAGAATTGTGACAAAAAATAACAACTTCAAAAACTGATCAAAAGTCTAACTAAATACCTTGAACTGTCTAATTTCCTAAAAGGGCTAATTGGGGATATTTGTACTGTCCTGGCATTTTAGAGCTTCGGGAAATGAGACAGGCAGTACATCAGGACTGGTCAATTTGACTGGTCAATTTTCAAATATATATATAAACCACAGTTTGTAGACTCTATAACTTTCACACTAAATAATATACAGTACACTGGTTTGTTTTTCTTTTTTCCACCAAAGAAATGTTGTAAAATATGTTTTGGCCAACATTTATGAAGAAAGATTATTTATTTGCAAATTTGTCAATCTTTTTTTCTATATATAATAAAAAGAAGGAAAAAAAACAGAGGTTTTTAACCATTTCAATTCAGGGCATTTTCACCCCCTTCCTGCCCAGGCCAATTTTCAGCTTTCAGCGCTGTCACAGTTTGAATGACAATTTCAATGACAATTGCACGGTCATGTGACGTTGCACCTAAATTAAATTTTGATAATTTATTTTCCCCACAAATAGAGCTTTCTTTTGGTGGTATTTGATTACCTCTGTGTTTTTTATTATTGAATGACAATTGCATGGTCATACGAGGTTGTACCTAAATTAAATTTTGATAATTTTTTTTCCCCACAAATAGAGCTTTCTTTTGGTGGTATTTGATCACCTCTGTGTTTTTTATTTTTTGCGCTATAAACAAAAAAAGCCTGACAATTTTGAAAAAAACACAATATTTATTACTTTTTGCTATAATAAATATCCCAATTTTTTTTTTTTTTAAACAATTTTTTTTCTCAGTTTAGGCCGATATGTATTCTTCTACATATTTTTGGTAAAAAAAAAATCACAATAAGCGTATATTGATTGGTTTGCGCAAAAGTTATAGCGTCTACAAAATAGGGGATAGATTTATGTCATTTTTATTATTAACTTTTTTTTTTACTACTAATGGTGGCGATCTGCGATTTGCGATTTTTATCATGACTGTGACATTGCGGCGGACAGATCGGACACTTTTGACACTATTTTGGGACCATTGACATTTATAAAGTGACCAGTGCTATAAAATGCATTGATTACTGTATAAATGTCACTGGCAGGGAAGGGGTTAACACTAGGGGGCGCTGAAGGGGTTAAATGTGTGTCCTAGGGAGTGATTCTAACTGTGGGGGGAGGGGACTGATGAGGGGAGGAGACCGATTGGTGTTCCTATATTCAAGGAACATATGATCAGTTCTCCTCTCCCCTGACAGGACATGGATCTGTGTGTTTACACACACAGATCCACATCCCTGCTCTGTGATGAGCAATCGCGGGTGCCTGGCGGACATCGTGGCCGCCGGGCACGCGCACCAGGTCTCCACAATGCCGGGAAGACAAAGACGTCATGTGATGTCCACCCGGAGGGAGGAAGTGTTGCTGCTGCCGTCATTTTACAATACGGCAGTAGGCAAGTGGTTAAATAACACCAAAAGAAAGTTGTATTGGTCTCCAAAAATGAAATAAAATATTTAGGTACAGTGTTGCATGACTGAGTAATTGTCATTCAAAGTGTGACTGCTCTAAAAATTGAACAATGGCCTGCACTGGACAGGGGGTGAAACAGTCCAGTCTTTTAAATGTTTAAAATACTTATTTTTTTCTGTTTATTAGCCTGCAATTCCTAAAGTTGTTGTCAGGGTCTCTTTAAAAGAAATGTTCCTTTAAATACACTTACATTGGGAAATAACACATTTTAGTGCAACTGACCTCTTTTAAAGGAGCAGGGAACAGATACCTTAAAAAGCAATAACGCTTGAACAGCTGCATTGGAGAAACTATAGACAGAACAAAGAAAGGAAAGGTGATGTAATCCCTGATAGTATAGAGTTCCTCTAACGATGAGGGAACAGAATTGGCACATATACTATATTAGGATTCTCGCTTGTCACTTTCTTCTCGCATTTATTCTGAATGAATACAAGCCATCCATCAATCTTTAAAGAGTTTCCTATCAGTACATTGACCTTGAATGCTGCGCATTGATTTTCACCAAGACATCACAAATAGGGTCGTTACAGTTGCCCAGCGGTGGATGTGATTGGGAACAGACTCTCTGAAATTCCGATACTGTGCCACCTGCCCATGATGATGGATCATTGCTCTGTTCTCCATCAATCCTCACCTGGTTCCGGAGACGGAGACACCTGTAAGAAATTCATCATTCCATGGAATAAGGAGGCAAAACAAGCAGAGACAAGTTAAGCTCTTAGGTGATTCTATTAGTTTAGTTAGCAGTTGTTCGTTGGCTGCAGAAGGTGCAGCTGCAGAATCATTTCACTTTATATTCTCATTGTAATCAGCTGTTATCAAGACAATAACTGTGGAGCAAATGTAAAAATAAATAATGTATCTATATTGCTACTACGGATGAAGCTTGGGTTCAGTGCTATCACAAATTCCTGGTGAAACTCTGGGATTAGCAAATTGTGAACTTTGGCCAAAAGGTTTGCAGGTTTGCACAACCTAGAGCCTTTTCCCTGAGTCACAAAAACTTTTGATAAATAGAACATATGGAAAACCTTACCAGTTTTTTTAAAGGAACAACCATTAAATTTAGCAATATATGGTCACCCTGGAATAACTTCTCTCATTTTGTAGAATACATTCTTATCCTGACTAAGTCTTTCCCCTCCTCTTTGGGGAGCCCTTAAGATAGATTTTGGACCGTATATTCTTCCTGAGTGGATCAGGGGTACTAATCTCCCTAACACCCCTTCCCCCACCCTCCACTCCTCACCCTCATTACTATCCTACTTATTTTTTTTTTTCCTCCTCGATTATCCAGTCAATTACATCATCATTTATTATGTAATCTCATGTCATCTAACATACACTATATTACTAAAATATTATTAAAAGTATTGGGATGCCTGCCTTTACACGCACATAAACTTTAATGGCATACCAGTCTTAGTCCGTAGGGTTCAATATTGAGTTGGCCCACCCTTTGCAGCTATAACAGCTTCAACTCTTCTGGGAAGGCTGTCTACAAGGTTTAGGAGTGTGTTTATAGAAATGTTTGACCATTCTTCCAGAAGTGCATTTGTGAGGTCAGGCACTGATGTTGATGAGAAGGCCTGGCTCACAGTCTCCGCTCGAATTCATCCCAAAGGTGTTCTATCGGGTTGAGGTCAGGACTCTATGCAGGTCAGTCAAGTTGCTCCACTCCAAACACGCTCATCCATGTCTTTATGGACCTTGTATGTGCACTGGTGCGCAGGCATGTTTTAACAGGAAGGGGCCATCCCCAAACTGTTCCCACAAAGTTGGGAGCATGAAATTGTCCAAAATGTCTTGGTATGCTGATGCCTTAAGAGTTCCCTTCACTGGAACTAAGGGGCCAAGCCCAGCCCCTGAAAAACAACCCCACACTATAATCCCCCCACCTCCAAATGATTTCAACCAATGCACAAAGCAAGGTCCACAAAGACAGGGATGAGCGAGTTCCATCCATGAGATATGGATCAGTACCTGACCTCACAAATGCACTTCTGGAAGAATGGTCAAAAATTCCCATAGACACACTTCTAAACCTTGTGGACAGCCTTCCCAGAAGAGTTGAAGTTGTTATAGCTGCTCAATATTTAACCCGACGGACTAAGACTGGAATGCCATTAAAGTTCATGTGCATGTAAAGGCAAGCGTCTCAATACTTTTAGTAATATAGTGTATATTATACCAATGCATTCTCTCATCTTTTTGTCCATATTATGACAGGGGAGAGGAACATTTATTATTTTTTAATTTTATTTTTTTAAATTATTTTCTGTTATTACTATATATATTTTTTACTTTATTATTCCAATAGTTGTTTATATATTACTGGTGTTTGTATTGAGTGCTTGCCATTTGTATTCTTTGTAATACTTTAAATCTCTTAAATAAAATAATGCAAAAAAAAAAGTGCTTCCCTTTTATAAAAGGGGTGTGCGCACAGCAGCTACATTGTCAGTATGTTGGAGGTGTTAGGGAGGGCTAATAGTACTGTGTAGGGAGAGCTGGAGTGCTACTGTTTTCTTTTATATATTTATATATATATATATATATATATATATATATATATATATATATATATATTCTTTTTCATTATTTTGGCATTTATTTATTTTGACATTGGTACATGACCCCATGCCAGTGTCAAGTCTTCTATACCTATTGTTTTACAATATCTGCTTGTTAGCCCCACAAATTTCCAAACTGAATAACACGATTTTCCCCCAGACTTTATTGGAGTTCACCGCAAAGCTCGCAAACTTTGTGCAAGGGTCACAAAATTGTTTCTAACCAAACCCAAGCAGATTCACTCATCCCTGACTGTTATAGCTAAACAATAAACAAGGTAAAATGTCGGTGATCAAGCCCATATTGGGTGGAGAAGGGTAGTCCTAGGTAGAGCTGTAGTGTGCTTTTTCTGGCTTTAGTGTCATTAGAAGTCCCCTCCTTTTCACCTCCTGCTTTCTACACTACTCCCTGCACCTCCCTCTGAGTTCACAGGAGCTGTAACTACAGAGGAGGCATTGGGTATCAAGTCACCAGTCAGCGTGCATTGAGAATAACACTGGAAACAACATGGGGTGGTATACATCCACCACAATTTTGCTTTGCAGCAGAACCCCTGAGGAAGTTTTCTCATGGACCATCAGTGGTCCACAGACCACTGGTTGGCGACCGCTGCTCCAGAGTACAAAGAAAAGCTATCTTTCAGTAGCAGTTCACATAGTGGACAGACCAGTCAATCAGAGCCAAATGTAGGTAAACCTTTAAAAAACAGCAAGTATTTGCTAAAAATTGTTTCAATATTTTGCCTGCATCAGATTTGCTTCAATACCAGGTACAAAAAAACTTCAATAAAGTCTATCTGAAAAATAAGATATTGAATACTTACCTCTTCAATTGACCCTTGGGAGTTAGCAAAGACATTGAGGTCAGTGGTAGGAACCAACAAGTGTACTAGAGGTATTAACAATCCCAAAAGTATTGGTTTAATTGAAATTGAGTAGTGTTCAGTAGCAAAGGGCAGCAAAGGGGTCAATATTTGCTATCCTCTTTTCCAAGTATATCTTTGTGGAGTTTTGTTTTTGTACCCGACAGAGTAAACTGGCCATCGACAGCAGAGGGTGGTCATGATGCAAAAATGATCCAGTCACTTACAGACTTCTGTTGAGGCTACTAAGTCCCTACTTACTGTTTAGAGTGACTGTTTGCATTTAACATGTGGGTTTGGTAGATAGAGGCACTTTTCCATTAATTTCCCCCACTAGGATGATAAATCTGCCTCTTTCATGCAGTAGGGAGGCTTGCAATTTGAAGGAGACTGTGTCTTTAATTGTCACCAAGATCCCTCTTTTCTTTTTCTTGTAGTTAGCCTAATATATTTGGGGAAAATTCTAATGTGTGCATCGTGGAGGTTTACCTCTGAAACGTGTGACTCCTGAACACACAAAATGTCACTTTCCATAGCACCCTACATTTATAGAGGCTGTTAAGCCCTTTGGCATTTAAAGACAGGAGCTTAAGTACCATAGGTAATAATAGAGTCAATCAATTTGTAGGATACAAACACGAGTTCAAAGTGAGTATTGTACTGGTAAAAGATTGAACAAACAAGTAAATAACAAAACAATGTGAAAAGAACCAGCAGAATGTTGCCAAGCCATACAGACTTCTTAGGAAGTAGTATCCGGGTACGGGCAATTCCCATACACATGTCAGGTGAGGGCTGAAAGTCTAACCAGGCAGGATCATGGTATGAGGTATAGTGGGGTTAGTAGTGCCAATATGTTCTCATACATATTGAGCGGGTAGGAGAAAATAGGACCATTTAAGAGCATGGATCCCTTTAGTATGTGTGACAATATGTTTTCATACATATTGAGCGGATAGAAGAAAATAGGACCATTTAAGAGCATGGATCCCTTTACTATGTGTGATTCAGGTCAAAAGGGCATTATTTAAGTCACTAGTTGGAGTTCATTTGCCTTCCTCTGGAGTCCCGATTGAAGGAGGAGGAAATGTCATCTTCTCCTTGGGGTAGGAGGCCCCAGGACTTCAAGATAATTCCTGTTATTTATATCAATGGACAACTTAGTGGGAAACTTCCACTTGTAGGAGATGCTGTTATTTCTCCAAATTTTTGGCCTGGATGGTTGCTTGGCAAAGATGTGTAATTAGGGAGATCCCTGAATAGGGCTCCGGCAACTATTCGCACTGACATGCGAAAAACATGAGCTGATCCTTAACATGTAAAAAATGGATCTGAGCAATTATGTCTCTGGGTACACGCTCTGGAAGATATGTTGGCTTTGGGAGGCGGCGAGCTCTATCTATAACTAGCTCATGAGACTTTGTTGATGGGAGCAGTTCAGCAATAATTTTTTGAAGAAATGGGCGGAGATCCACTGAAGAGACCATCTCGGGAATACCTCTGAATTTCACATTATTCCGGCAGGATCAGTCTTCCACGTCCGCCATTTTAAGTTTCATATTGCGGATTTCTTCTGCCAGATTCTCATGTGCATCTACCACTTCATTATGGGCCTGTGTGTAACTGCCCAATTTATTTCCAATATGGTCCACCCTGTTGCCTATAGCTTTAGTCTCATTGTTAGTCTGTTTCATGAAGCTCTTCTGATCCTGGTGTGGTCGAGTGGCTGTGGTGGGAGTTTCCCTTTGAGGAGGCAGCCGCCACTGCCTGTCTGTGCGCTAAGGTCGCAGCGCCAGCACCATCTTGGAAGGCTTGGGCTCCTGCTGGGCCAAGAAAGTCTGTGAGCCTATGAGGACCTTCATGGTCTTTTCTCTTTCCCCTCATGTCACCGCCGCTTCCTGGAAGTAGTATGAGGTGCTGGGGTAAGGATTTGGTAGTCCCCAGTCGCTGTTAGCCGCTTGGTAGATCCCGCTGAACCGGAGCTAGTCTACAGTGCGACCATCTCTTCCAGCAGCTGGCCATGCCCCCGATAGAGACACTTTTCATCATTGCTATCTCTACCCAAGTTCATTATTTAACCTAAAAAATTTTGTAAAGTATTATAACCTAAAACGTTAAATGTCTAACATTTTTGTAAAATCATAATATTTGGAAGCCTCAAGCAAGATGTAACATAGTGATGTCCTCCAGCAGCATTGCCCCATTCCTAATGCCATTCCCACGTCAACTTGAACCAAGCAAGATGTAACACAGTGATGTCCTAAGCAACATTGCCCCATTCTTAATGCCATCCCCACGTCAACACGAACCAAGCAAGATGTAACAGTGATGCCCTCAAGCAGAATTGCCCCATTCCTGTTGCCATCCCCAAGTCAACCGCCACTAAGTAAAATGCAACAAAGTGATGTCCCCCAGAAGCAGTGTCTCATTCCTGATGCCATCCCCAGGCCAACAGTCATTGCGCATGATGTAACACCCAGCTGTCCTCCGGCAGTTGACAACATGAAGGCTTTGTTTAAGAAAAGCATACTTTTTTCCTAATAAGAGCCCACAATTTAGACGTGCATAGGTACAACACAACACCTAGTAAAGTCTTTCGCTATGTTACAGTTCTGAAGCATAGTCAAAAACTTGATACTAGATTTTGCATAGGCATTTGAATTAAGAATAAAGTTCTAGTAATATATGTTTAGTAAAATATGTTTAGTAAAATATGTGTAACCAATACATCAAGCTAAGGTCTTCTAAGGCCTCCTATATTACTGAACACTGATAGGGATATCAAGAAAAGTTTAATTTATGATGACATCCTTCAAAAAGTGTATTCATTTGAATGTTTTTATAATATAAGTATTAATACTAAAGTACACTATGAGAGCCTCTCCTTATCCTGTATGTCTGCTGTGCTACTTAGAAGAATATTATCAATGAGACAAGGGATCGCAGTGTGAGAGCTGCCTAGGCTTCAGCTGTGGTGTAATTGAAACAGGAAGAGATCCATCCATGGGTGTCCAAGAATTGCTGTGTAAGAGCTGTCTTGGCTTCAGCTGTAGTGTAAATGGAGCAAGGAGAGACCCATTTAGTCTAGGGATATTTCATACACCGTTTACCTCTGCTTTTGAGGTCAAACTTTTGGTAAGGTTAAACACTTACCTCTGGGTGTTGGGTTCCACGTCCTGCCACTTGCAAAATTTGGACATCAAGGTGATTTATTTTATTTTCTTTGGTGGAAGACATGCTCCATCTGGATGGATTTATTTTATAAACTGGTTATAGGCTCATTTAATTTTTGACATGTTTCCGTTTTTTTCTTATTAGTTTGACATTTGTTAGACATTGATGGTTTATTTAATCATCTCATCAGATATGTGATTTGTGGTCACTGTGATTTCACTTTGTTGGTAGGCACTGCATTTGCCCAAGATGCTGCATACCTTTATTAACATAAATATATTTACAGAACAAACATTTCTACTCCCTTGAATGCAGACTGCTATTTACAGTTGTGCTCATAAGTTTACATACCCTGGCAGAATTTATGATTTTTTGGCTATTTTTCAGAGAATATGAATGATAACACGAGAACTTTTCTTTCACTCATGGTTACTGTGTTTACTCTTTTTAAATCATAATCACAACAGAAACTACCCAAATGACCCTGATCAAAAGTTTACATACCCCAGCTCTTAATACCGTGTATTGCCCCCTTTAACATCAATGACAGCTTGAAGTCTTTTGCGGTATTTGTGGATGAGGCTCTTTATCTTCCTCTTTATCAGATGGTAAAGCTGCCCATTCCTCTTGGCAAAAAGCCTCCAGTTCCTGTAAATTCTTGGGCTGTCTTACATGAACTGCACGTTTGAGATCTCCCCAGAGTGGCTCAATGATATTGAGGTCAGGAGACTCAGATGACCGCTCCAGAACCTTCACTTTATTCTGCTGTAGCCAATGACAGGTCGACTTGGCCTTGTGTTTTGGATCATTGTCATGTTGGAATGTCCAAGTGCGTCCCATACGCAGGTTCCTGGCTGATACTGCATTCATCCTGCCATCAATTTTGACCAAATTTCATGTGCCTTTGTAGCTCACACATCCCCAAAACATCAGCGATCCACCTCCTTTTTCACAGTAGGAATGGTGTACCTTTTATCATAGGCCTTGTTGACTCCTCTCCAAATTAAGCGTTTATAGTTGTGGCCAAAAAGCTTAATTTTGGTCTCATCACTCCAAATGACTTTGTGCCAAAAGGTTTGAGGCTTGTCTCTGTGCTGTTTGGCATATTGTAAGTGGGATACTTTGTGGCATTTGCGTAGTAATGGCTTTCTTCTGGCGACTCGACCATGCAACAATTTTCCTGGCAGTTGTGGCTGAAATTTTAGTTGGTCTACCTGACCGTGGTTTGGTTTCAACAGAACCCCTCATTTTCCACTTCTTGATTAGAGTTTGAACAATGCTGATTGGAATTCTCAATTCCTTGGATATCTTTTTATATCCCTTTCCTGTTTTATGCAGTTCAACTACCTTTTCCCGCAGATCCTTTGACAATTCTTTTTCTTTCCCCATGACTCAGAATCCAGAAACATCAGTGCAGCACTTGATGAAAGATGCAAGGGTCTGTCAGGAGTCCAGAAACTCATTGACCTTTTATACACACACACTAATTACAAGCAAACAGATCACAAGTGAGGATGGTTAACTTTAATAGCCATTCAAACCCCTTTGTGTAAACTTGTGTGCATGTTATCAGGCCAAAATCACCAGGGTATGTAAACTTTTGATTGGGGTCATTTAGGTAGTTTCTGTTGTGATTATGATTTAAAAAGGGTAAACACAGTTAATTGATAATAAATGGCTTCAGCCAAACACTAACCATGAGCGAAAGAAAATTTTTTGTGTTATCATTCATATTCTCTGAAAAATGGCCAAGAAATCATAAATTCTGCCAGAGTATGTAAACTTATGGAGCACAACTGTATTAGCACCATTGCGTGATTAAAAAAAGTATAATTGTCTCATGTAATGTTGTGGCATCAGGAACAAAGGCAATGTTGTTGGATGAACACTGTGGTTGTGTAGTGTTGAAAGTTTTGATGGGTTGGTGAGGTGGGCTCAAAGGCCTAATTTTAGCAAGCTGATGACAGGGAAGGAGGAACCAGGGAAGCTAAATACAGGAAGATTAAACGTCATCTTTAATCCCCGGAGAATCATTCAGATGTTACTAAGCAGATACAGCTCAGTCCAAAATGCACCTTTTTTTTCACTTTTGTCTGCTTCTAATGATAGTGTCCCTTTAATTACCTGCTTGATACAAAACGTTATACAGCAACAAGGGAGCAATTAGTGGATTATTTAATTGCGCCTGTTATTTATTATTTAATTGATCCTGTTATTTATTTAAGGCTTCCTGTGAATTATTAGCTTGTTTTGATGTTTTTAAGCTATTTTTCTGAATTGCTTGATTGCAGTAGCATGAAAAGGTTGCAGTGGAATTTGATCTGCTATGAAGAATACTTTCAGACTTTGGCTACAATACCAATGAGCAGATATATTTTCAAAGTTAATTTTATTAATATTTAAAGAGGATTATTGGGTTCCTTCTTAAATGTTAAACAAATAACCCAGAAAGAAAAGGGACAGATCTTTAAACAATGCCAAAGCACAATCTAGATCCCTATATACAATGCCTTGAAAAAGTATTCACACCCCTTGAAATTGTCCAGATTTTGTTATGTTACAACCGAAAATGTAAATGTACTTTATTGGGATTTTAGACCAACACGAATTGGCAAATAATTGTGAAGTGGAAGGAAAATTATAAATGTTTTTCACATTTTTTTTACAAATAAATATCTGAAAAGTGTGGCATGCATTTGTATTCAACCCCTTTGCTCGGATACCCCTAACTAAAATCTAGTGGAACCAATTGCCTTCATAAGTCACCTAATTAGTAAATAGAGTCCACCGTGGGGTCATTTAATCTCAGTAGAAATACAGCTGTACTGTGAAGCCCTCAGAGGTTTGTTAGAGAACCTTAGTGAACAAACAGCATCATGAAGGCAAAGTAACACACCAGACAGGTCAGGAATAAAGCTGTAGAAAATTTTAAAGCAGGGTTAGGTTATAAAAAAAAAATATCCTAAGCTTTGAACATCTCACAGAGCACTGTTAAATCCGCCATCTGAAAATGGAAGGAGTATGGCACAACTACAAACCTACCAAGACATGGCCGTCCATCTAAACTGACAGACAGAGCAAGAAAAGCATTAATCAGAGAAGCTGCCAAGAGGTCCATGGTAACCCTGGAGGAGCTGCAGAGATCCACAGCTCAGGTGGGTAAATGTGTCCAACTGTGAAAACTATCAGCTGTGCACTCCACAAATCTAGCCTTTATGTAGGAGTGGCAAGAAGAAAGCCATTGTTGAAAGAAAGCCATAAGAAGTCCCATTTGCAATTTGCGAGAAGAGAGGGGGACACAGCAAACATGTGGAAGAAGGTGCTCTGGTCAGATGAGAACAAAATTTAACTTTCTGGCCTAAAAGGAAAACACTATGTGTGGCAGAAAACTAACACTGCACATCACCCTGAACACACCATCCCCACCGTGAAACGTGGTGGCAGCATCATGTTATGGGCAGGGAAGCTGGTCAGAGTTGATGGGAGGATGGATGGAGCCAAATACAGGGCAATCTTAGAAGATAACTTGTTAGAGTCTGCAAAAGTCTTAAGACTGGGGCAGAGGTTCATCTTTCAGCAGGACAACGACCCTAAAAATACAGCCAGGGATGCAATGGAATGGTTTTGATTAAAGCATATTCATGTGTTTGACTTTCTGGACTTTGACTAGGCCATTCTAAGTCCAGACCTAAATCCAATTGAGGATCTGTGGCAAGACTTGCAAATTGCTGTTCACAGACGCTCTCCATCCAATCTGATAGAGCTTGAGCTATTTTGAAAAGAAGAATGGGCAAAAATATCACTGTCTAGATGTGCAAAGCTGGTAGAGACATCCCCAAAAAGGCTTGCAACTGTAATTGCAGCGAAAGGTGGCTCTACAAAGTATTGACTCAGGGGGGCTGAATACAAATGCACCCCACACTTTTCACATATGTATTTGTAAAAAAATGTTCAAAACCATTTATCATTTTCCTTCCACTTCACAATTATGCGCCACTTTGTGTTGGTCTAGCACATAAAATCCCAATAAAATACATTTACGGTTTTGGTTGTAACATGACAAAATGTGGAAAATTTCAAGGGGTGTGAATACGTTTTCAAGGCAGTGTATATGAGGTAAGAATCTTCGAATTAATAAAATAAGAATTTTAACAATGTTGATCACTGAGCAGTACCCAGTTTCAGTGTCATGCACTGTGACAATGGGCATTTTTGGAGTTGTGCCTGGAGTTGTTACAATATTTTTTTACAATAATGCTACCAGCTGTATCTTGTAGTGATATACTGACACAATTGGATACAGTCCCATGCCAAACCATGTTTATGTCTAGCTGATGAACCCAGGTATAGAGCAATTAAATTAACAGGTCTTTAATCCTGCTTGGTCCCTCACTGGGTTTTTTCATTACTCTTTTTTTCCCCTGGCTTCCTCCTGTGGCAACTAGGTGAGGGTGATGTCATCCTTCTTCTAGTAAGATCTGGGAAATATAGCCCAGATCTCATTGAGAAGCGAATGTCAGCTGCACAGGGAGATCGGTGTTCATAGCTGTCCCCCCTGCTGAACAGATCATCCCTGACTGTGAACCAGGGGACCATCCAAGATCAGCCCTGCAGCTGGGATATCGGGCAGCACTTGCGGGTGTCCAGGGGCCACCCCCGAAATGCGGGAGGCTCCCGCACCTCGCGGGAGACTTGGGATGTCTGAGATGTAGCCAAATGCTTGCTGTGTCATTACCTTCACTAAGGTACACTCCTGCCATGTGTTGTACATGGAGCTCTTTTCCCCTAGTGCTCAGCATGAGGGAATAATCACATCACTTTCTAAATGCAGAGGATTGTGGGACATGTAGTCTGGTCACCTAGATTTACATTAGACTTAATACTGTTTGAAACGACAAGTTCCAGCCTGCTAAAAGACTAAATTAATTCTGGGCAAGCAAATGAATTGGACTGTCCTGGGTGGGCTCGCTCTCTTAGAACACAGGCTTCAGAGCTGCAAGAGCAAGAGGCTATCTATCTGGGTGCTGCTGGCAGGCACTGTGACCTAGGCAGAGCTGGGATCTCTCACCCTGAGGGCTGCATCACTGGGCACAGGGGGGCTGTCGCTGTCATTGCCTATGCTGCACTGCTGATCGGGTTCATATCCTCTGCACACCCACACAGTCATCGCTGGATTCATGGGACTACAGGTTGGTAGTCGGGCACCACACAACTCGCTACAGACATTCAAGAGCCTGCACAAGGACATCCTGCCTCACAGGACCAGTGTATCGGCCAGATTGGTGAGCGGCCAGAAGCCCATCTTATCTTATGGCTGACACTTTACCTAAAAGACAGTGCATGCAGACACTTTTACACCTGACCAGTTGGAAGATTTTTGCTGGGGAAAATACAACATCTATTACATTCAGCCTCATTGAATATACACTAACACCTCTGGGTCCCACCATAGGTAGCTGAAGATCAAGGATACCCATACTCCAAGGACCTCCTTTCATCAAAGAGACTCTGCTCATAAACCTATGGCTGATTGCAACCACCTTTAGATATATAACTATTTATTAAAGGGGAACTCCTACACAAAACTATATTGTTTACATCATATTTATTGTGGCATTAGGCCTAGAGGGAGTTGACTCATTAAAAGTCTTCTCTTCTCCCTCTTGTTTTTGGGGTCATAAATCTGTTACAGCCTGTTTATTATAACCATTTGACTTATTGTTATTGCTATTACATTGTGCATTCTAGTGATCTAATTTTACTGTAATTGCACTCAAATTGGGTTATGCTTATACCGTGAAACCTCGGATTACGAGCATAATCCGTTCCAGGAGTATGCTTGTAATCCAATGTACTCGCATATCAAAGTGAGTTTTCCCATTGAAGTCAATGGAAAGAAAATAATTTGTTCCGCATTGACTTCAATGTGATGCAATACCGCATGCGGCCAGAGGCGGGGGGCGCCGGAGAGCCTCGGAAATGGCTGAAAAGGCCCGAGGGACATTTCGGCTGACCTCGGCAAACCTGGGAAAGACTCCATTCATGAGCCTTTCCCAGGTTTGCCGAGTTCAGCCGAACTGTCCTCGGGCCTTTCCGTGCGTTTCCAAGCGGCGCCGATTGGCTCCGGCACCCCCTATCTTAGGCCAAAAATGGTACTGCAAACCGCTTTTGGTCTTATTCCTGCTCGTTTTGCGAGACGACACTCGCAAACCGAGTTAGGATTTTTAGAAATACAGTGCTCAGTTTGCCAAACGCTCGTTAACCGCGTTACTCGCAAACCGAGGTTCCACTGTAACTTTTATAGTCCTGTTGACTTGCAATTCTTACCAATTATTTGTGTCTGCCTTTTATGTTTGCTTGAAGTTTGTAAAAACCCAGAGTGTCAGAGGTGTCGGGGGGGGCTTGCAAGGTCAGGGCAGCCAATGAGGACAAGCAACTTTCAGCAGCCCTTGTGGGGGTAGCTCTACACAGAGCTAAATGTTACAAGGGAATAGGGATGAGCCGAACACCCCTTGGTTCGGTTCGCAGCAGAACATGCGAACAGGCAAAAAATTTGTTCAAATACCGTTAAAGTCTATGGGACACAAACGTGAAAAATCAAAAGTGCTAATTTTAAAGGCTTATATGCAAGTTATTGCCATAAAAAAGTGAAAACTGCAAAAAATAAGTTTTAAAAATGGGCGTTTTTTTTCAGTGATTTTAATAATGCTTAAAGTGAAACAATAAAAATGAAATATTCCTTTAAATATCGTGCCTTGGGGGTGTCCTTAGTCTGCCTGTAAAGTAGCGCATCTTTCCCATGTTTATAATAATGCCAGAGCAAAATTACATTTCTAAAGTTAAAAATGTCATTTAAAACTGCTCACGGCTGTAATGTATTGTCGGATCCCAGCAATATAGATAAAAATACCAAAAATACCCCAAAAAAAGTGGCGTGGATGTCCCCCCCCAAAAAAATCTACACCAGGCCCATCAGGTCTGGTATGAATATTAAGTGGAACCCCACACTCAGATTTTTAAAAAAATGGTGTGGGGGTCCCCCAGGCCCCCAGGCACTATATACTCTGACAGCCTGCCCTATATACTCTGCAGAAAATTGGGCCTTAGTTGTTGGTGGTATCAGAACACTGTAAGCCCTCACAGTTATGCCCTGTACACACGGTCGGACATTGATCGGACATTCCGACAACAAAATCCATGGATTTTTCCGATGGATGTTGGCTCAAACTTGTCTTGCATACACACAGTCACACAAAGTTGTCGGAAAATCCGATCGTTCTGAACGCGGTGACGTAAAACATGTACGTCGGGACTATAAATGGGGCAGTAGCCAATAGCTTTCATTTCTTAATTTATTCTGAGCACGTGTGGCACTTTGTGCGTCGGACTTGTGTGCACACGATCAGAATTTCCGACAACGGATTTTGTTGTCGGAAAATTTTATAGCAAGTTCCCAAACTTTGTGTGTCGGAAATTCCTATGGAAAATGTGTGATGGAGCCTACACACGGTCGGAATTTCCGACAACAAGGTCCTATCACACATTTTCCATCGGAAAATCCTATCGTGTGTACAGGGCATAACTCTTGTTGTGCGCAGGAACGGGCCCTGCTGTGAAATATTATATCAAGAATTGTAATTACATGCCCCTGTTAAACAGGGGCAGAAAAATTGGGCCTTGGGTGGTGGTGGTGCCACAACACTGTAACCCCTCACAGATACTCTTTTTTGGGAGCAGGAATGGGCCCTGCTGTGAAACATGACTGCCAGTTTCTTGTCCTTCTGTGGCACCCCCTATCTCTAGGCTCACGTTACTCCCTTCCTCAACCTGACAACCAACATCGGAGCCTTCAAATCGCTGCGCATCCTCCAGCAGCATATAACGGACACTGTGGTTGAATAGTTCTGGGGACTCCTCCGTGCATGATAATGGGGCAACAGAAGGCATTACTGTGCACAAAGAACCGGGGGAATAGGCCACTTTGGCAGCTGCATTGGAAGGCAAACTACTCTGAGCCTGGGTGACAGAGGATGAGGAGGATGAGGACGGCTTGTTATCCACTCCACCAACTCTTCTGCATGTTGTGGCTCAATAAAACGACCTGCAGAAGCAAAAAAGGACAAGCGTGCCCCACGGCCACCTGCAGAGAATGCACCATGTCCACGACCACCACTGTTGACGGAGGCTGCTTGCCCTCTTTTAGTGGCCGGTGAGCGTCTGCCTCTCCTTGGTGGCCTTCCCGGACATGATTTATTATTTTACTACGGAATGCACTGTAGATATAGGCTACACTAAATGCAGAGTATTATATATATATATATGTATATATATATATATATATATATATATATATATAGTAATATTGGGGTTGTTTTAGCTTAAGGGTAGAGCTACCAGTGAGCTGAGTCCATGCCAGTTGTGCCGTCTAAGGGCTTGTTGACCCACGTTTATTAAAGGAAAAAGAAAAGAAGTCCAATAACAGAAGAGTTGCCCACACAGGGGTTTCAGCTTTCCACAGCAACAATGTAAGTTGCAAACGGAACATACCGAGCCACCTGGCTCTCTTTAGCAACACTGCTGCTCAGGCTTCATGCTTCAGCCCTCTTGGCCATATAACAGAGCCCCTGTACAAACACTGTACCTCTTTTCCAGCTTTTTGTTCTGCTCAGACCACAGGCTCGGTCCCTCTGTCTAACTATACCATGCAGACATGCATGCTTCTCCCTTGCATGCCTGGACTCCTCTGGAGGGTGGAGCCCAGAACCATGGTCCTGACTCTACTATCTGGCCCACACACACCTGAACAATCAGTGTGCTGGTGAGTCTCAATAGCCGGACCCAGGACTGAGGATTTCATCTCACCCAGATCTCTAAAAAATCCCCAGGTCCCAAAGTGGACTTTACTAAATAATGAGGAAACTGAAAAGCCAATTTCCTCCCAAACAAGCAAATACACTGGAGCCCCTCAACCTGCCTGGTTGAGAGTCCTGCGTCCATACACTGGTGGGGTACCACACTACCACAATATATACGAGATTGTATATATATATTAATAAACCACCTGAAGTGTATTAGAAACAGTACATCACCAAATGCACTGTAGATATAGGCTGTACTGGATGCAGAGTAAATATATATATATATATATATATATATATATATATAATACTGTATGTATTTATTAATACACTGCCTGCACTGACTGAATATCGAGTAAACACTGAATATATAGTCTATGCTAAATGCAGAGTATATATATATATATATATATATATATATATATATATATATATATATATATATTTACTCTGCATCCAGTACAGCCTATATCTACAGTGCATTTGGTGATGTACTGTTTCTAATATATATATAATACTGTATGTATTTATTAATACACTGCCTGCACTGCCTGAATATCGAGTAAACACTGAATATATAGTCTATGCTAAATGCAGAGTATATATATATATATATATATATATATATATATATATATATATATATATATTAGACTGCCTGTATAGATATATATATATCAAATACACTGCCACTAACTGAATAACCTGCCTGCTTAATCTAACTCAAGCTATCTCTCTGTTCACACCAACAATACTACACATGGCCGCTCTGTAAGCAGCCTTATATTGTGTGGGGCATGGACTTAGTCCCCCTGAGCCATGATTGGCTAAAGGCACCCTGCCTTTGGCCAATTATGGCTGGCTCTCTCAGCAGAGTGTGCTGTGATTGGCCAAAGCATGCAGGTCAGGTGCATGCTTTGGTCAATCATCATACAGCAATGCACTGCAATCTCGCAGTGCATTATGGGGCATTCTGCTGCGCTCAAATTTTCCGCGAACGCCCCATATGTTTGGTTTGTTTTACAACAAACGAACACCCGATGTTCGAGTCGAACTTATGTTCGCCTCAAACCATGGGCTCATCCCTACAGGGGAATACTGACCCCAATGCAGCTGTGTTAATGGACCCATAGCATACAATACTGCCTAGTTCAGATTCATAGAAGACTGTATACAATATGAATCTGAATGCAATGCTTTTTATGTCCCTGTGCCCTTAAATGTATTTGGCTCTTAAACTTCAGACACTATGGCTCCAGTCAAGAATGTTATATGTGCCATTCATGTTTGGTATGGACTCTTTTTTATTTTCCTAAATCCAGTTACCTATTTTGAACTGTGATATAAAAAAAAATATATAAGCATTTTTATGAACGCTCAACTGAGCAACTGCATTTGACGTCAGAAGAAAAATGTGGGGTTGGCGTGGGCTGCTACAAAGCCTCTTTTGAGGATAAACAAATAAGAGCAGAGACAATAAGGAAGGAGATGGCATTTTAGGAATGTGGATATTTGGAGAATTCTGGGCATGGGACAGACAGGAACATTAAACCCCCTTCTAAGGATGAATAAGGAAGAATCAATCCCATGTGCTTTCCCACACTACCAAGGAAGTCATTTTGTCTCAAGACATGCGGAGGATGTCAGTTCAACCTTTACAAAATATGCATTTATTAAACTGGGCTGTGATGGCTTCGATCGCTGGGTGCATGTTACAAAATGACAGAAGTGTAACTGCTGAAGTAGCAGGGATTGTTTCCTCTCTAGTGTTTTAATTGAATTAATATTCTCTCTGCTTTTCTTTTGCTGAAAAAAGTTTGTGACATTGAGTTAAATGCAAATCAAGCCTTGAAATGTTTTTAGAACCCAAAACTTAGTAGTCTACAGCTTTAGCTGTTCTCCAAACCTGATGTCTTTTGGCGGTACACTGGTGGTCTGGGAACTCTTTTTTTCCTCATCTTCTGTATAAGAGGTGTTCCTAAACACACCTGTAGGCAGGTGTTTCCCTTTAATGTTTAGCCCCTCCCTTCTTGAGGTGTTCTTCTCATTAGTCCAGTCCTGTATTTTTTATTGAGTGAAAAGGAGGAGCTAATCAGTAGTTGGTCTGCAGAGGGAACGGCAAAAAGCAGCAGTAATGAGGAAGCACATCCTCCTGGGGAATGGGAAGCCATAAGGCCTAGGGCCAGGACACTATGAGGACTTTGCTTAGTAAGTAGCACCATAGCAACCCCTCCTTTATAGTTAATGGAACTTTGTTCTGTTATACTGTATAATGGATTGTATTACCTGCTTTGTGGAATTTTTAGTACTTCTTCTCAATACTTTAATGAAGTTCAAAGAAAAGACACTTTAAGGAGAAGTACAGCCAAAGCTCGTTTGGCTATACTTCTCCTGTGGATTGCAGGAGTGCAGTTTGTTCTGCATTCTTGGGACCCGTTTCTAGCAGACAGTGGCCTGAAGCCTGCTGTTGGCTGACATCACAGAGCCGATCCAGGCTCAGGAAAGAGCGCAATCATATGGTCAGGATCCACCCACGTGCCTAGACTGGCATCCGACACAGCCTCTCAGCGGGCCATTGAGAGCCTGAGCCGGCCGCTTCCACCCCCTCCGCAGCCCATCGCTCCAGTGAGCGCGGGGGGGGGGGGGCAGATCAGACAGCCACTGACTAAAAGTCACCAGCTCTCTGCTCAGCTAGCTCTGAGAACTGAGCGATCGGCAGGGACAGATGCAGCATTGGACCGATGCTGCATCCACCTAGGAAGTATGATTAAAAAAAAAAAAAAACATTCCCATACTTCTATTTTAATGCCTCTTTCATGGCTAAGCCTACCTGGGAGTACAATTTGTATGAATTAGCATATAAAGCCTATATCCAGGGAGAAGAATATTTGTGCAATCCTGATCAGCTCAGGAGCCGGTGGTGAGAGAGAGTGTCTCAGGATGTTCAGCTCAGGCTCATGCCAGTGATAAAGCTGTCATGGAACACAAGTTAGGAGACTTGCACTTCCATGTAACATGAGCCCTGTATGTTTGATTGGACTCCCAGAGCCCTACTCTGGACCATGGCAAAGCTCTGGGTATGGGTATGGGCTGTTGTAAACCTTGATCAGTGGGATGGAGTCAGCCGGGCTCAGACCAGCATCCCTGCACATGATGAGCTTGGGCAGATACAAATTACAGACAAGGCCTTGGATACCCCTTTTTTAGGTGAGGTCCAAGCTGTACGGTTCAGCCATGTGAAGCAAGCAATAGAGGACCACATCCATGCCCTTTATAGGCCTTTCCCCGTCTCTCACATTTAGAAAACCATGTGTATCAGCTTTTATTGATGTCATATCAGGTAGAATGAGAGGAAAAGTTGTATAGACTTCACAGAAAACAAACATCCACCTTACATTTGGAGCTCTGAAATGTGTTTTTTGCTGGTAATGAGACATTTTCCCAAACACGTCTACTACTGTACCTTCCTTGCTGCCTCTCCCAAAGGCATCATTACTGAGAAGTTTCTCATGGCATGGGATAGGTCTGGAAAGGGGGTCTGGAGGCAAAGGTAGAGGGGGACAACAATATAGGTGTTACTGCACCAAATGCGAGAAAGATAGTGATCTTTTTTTCTTTTAGCAAAACTACAATTGATGACGACTTAATCATTAACAACATGAATTAACAATTATTAGTCTTAACAGTTTGCTGTTACTGATTGATTTCATCAGTTGTTTGGAGGTGCCCTTTATTTAAAGAACAACTTTGCTCCAATTAAAGCAGCTTAGGGCTTTAAAACATAACTTTTCAGTGACAATCCTGTGTACATAACATAAAGTTTTTTAGTTTTCAACCAATTTTTATTTTTTATTTTTTTAGTCTGTAGGTCTTTTTCCCCTCTTTCCTTGTATAGTATGACATGACTTGACTAGCTGACTTTGGACTTGATAAAACACAGTGGACCAACACCAGCAAATGACATGGCTCCCCAAATCATCACTGACTATTGAAACTTTACACTGGACCTCATGCAACTTGGATTTGGTGCCTCTTCACTCTTCCTCCAGACTCTGGACCTTAATTTCCAAATTAAATGCAAAATTGTCCACAGTCAGGAATGATTTGAGGAGCTGTGCATGGTGGCCAATCAGCTTCTGACTTCAGCTTGTTAAATTAAGGTTTGGCAATTAAACCTGGAAGCTGTTTGGGTTTTGTGCAGAGTTGCACCTGATTTTGCACTTTCCAGCTTTAGTAAACAACCCCAATGTGAAAAGTGAGTTTGAAAAAAAAAAAAGAAAGATAGGGAAACAGTGCCTTGAGTTGTAAAAACCACCATGATCAGTAAACCAGGTATTGGTACTTTCAGCAGTGTGGGCAGGTGCCAAGTCCTGCTGGAGAATGAAATCACCATCTCCATAAAGCTAGTCGGAAGAGGGAAGCATTAAGTGCTCTAGAATTTCCTGGTAGAGGCCTGTGCTGACTTTGGACTTGATAAAACACAGTGGACCAACACCATCAGATCACATGGCTCCCCAAATCATCACTGACTGTGGAAACTTCACATTGGACCTCATGCAAATTGTATTCTGTGCCTCTCCACTCTTCCTCCGGACTCTGGGACCTTGGTTTCCAAATGAAATGCAAAATTTTCCACAGTCAGTAATGATTTGGATGTTGTCATCTGCTGGTGTTATTCCACTGTGTTTTATCAAGTCCGCACAGTCCACAAAGTCAGCATAGACCTCTACCAGGAAATTCTAGAACACTTCATGCTTCCCTCTGCTGACCAGATTAATGTAGATGCTGATTTCATTTTCTAGCAGCATCTGCCCACACTGCCAAAAATACCAATACCTGGTTTAATGATCATGGTATCACTGTGCCTGATTGGCCAGCAAACTCACCTGACCTAAACGTCATAGAGAATCTGTTGGGTATTGTCAAGAGGAAGATGAGAGACACCAGACCCAACAATGCAGACGAGCTGAAGGCCACTATCAAAGAAACCTGAGCTTCCATAACACCTCAGTAGTGCCACAGGCTGATCGCCTCCATGCCATGCCGCATTGATGCAGTAATTCATGCAAAATGAGCCCCGGCCCCCGACCAAGTATTGAGTGCATACTATACTGCACATGGACATACTTTTCAGTAAGCCAACATTTCTGTATTAAAAATCCTTTATTTATTGGTCTTATGTAATATTCTAATTTTCTGAGATACTGAATTTGGGTTTTCACTAGCTGTAAGCCACAATCATCAAAATTAAAAGAAAGAAATGCTTGAAATATATCACTCTGTGTGTAACGCATCTATACAAAATATAATTTTTGAGTAGAATTACTGGAATATATTAACTTTTTTAATGATATTCAAATTTTATGAGATGCACCTGTATTTAATTATATTTTACTGTAAATACATTTTTTAACCACTTGCCGCCCGCCATATAACAAAATGATAGTGGTTGCAATATCCTGACCAGACATCATATGACGTCTTTCAGGATATCAAGCCGCTGCGCGCCCCCGGGGGCGTGCATCGCGGCGATCGTTGTTGTGGAGTGTCAGTCTGACACGCAGCAAACTACGATATAGGTAAAGAGTCTCTGACAGAGACTCTTTACCACGTGATCAGCCGTGTCCAATCACGGCTGACCACGATGTAAACAGGAAGAGCCATTGATCGGCTTTTCCTCACTCGCGTCTGTCAGACGCGAATAGAGGAGAGCTAATCAGCTGCTCTCCTGACATGGGGGGGTCTGTGCTGATTGTTTATCAGAGCAGCCCCCCTTGGATGCCTACCCAGGACCACCAGGATACCGCCAGGACCATTAGGGAAATAGCAATCAGTGCCCAGGCAGCTGCCAATCAGTGCCAAAGTAAAATTCCTGCCAGTGCCAGTGCCACCGGTGATGCCTATAAGTTAAATCTATCAGTGCCTATCAATGCCCATCAATGCCGCCTTTCAGTGACCATCAGTGCCGCCTATCAGTGCCGTCTATCAGTGCCACCCAAAAGTACCCATCAGTGCAGCCTTTCAGTGCCCATCAGTGCCGCCTATCAGTGCCCATCGTCAGTGTCCATCATTGCCACCTCATTGGTGCCGCCTTATCAGTGCCCATCAGTGCAGCTTATCAGTGCCCATCAGTGAAGGAGAAAACTTACTAATTTTATAACAAAAACAAAGAAAAATTTTTTTTTTCAAAATTTTCGTTTTTTTTTATTCGTTTAGCAAAAAATAAAAACCGCAGAGGTGATCAAATACCACCAAAAGAAAGCTCTTTTTGTGGGAACAAAATGATCAAAAATTTGTTTGGGTACAGTGTAGCATGACTGCGCAATTGTCATTTAAAAAGTGACAGCGCTCAAAGCTGAAAATTGGCCTGGGCAGAAAGGTGCGAAAGTGCCCTGTATTGAAGTGGTTAGAGTGGTAGAGTAACAGGAAAGAGCTATAGGTTCACTGAAAGACTTTTCCTGAAAATTAGTTTTTTTACCTTCTTTTTGTCAACAGCATGACAAGCTGACTAGCTATCTTGTATGGCACCCTACTAGCAGAATGATGTTAACAATGGGCACAAACCTGGAACATGTGGATTTTATTATATGGTGCTCTGATATTTGGCTACTATTGTGCTAAACACCTGCAGTTGTGAATACACAATTAACACCAGGGGCATAAAGAAAATTTGCATGGCTCCACCCACCATTACACAGGATGACACCACAGGAGCACAAATGTCAGACTGCTGTCACTCCATAACGGTAACTGCCTGCAGGGCTATAAATTGGAGGTCCTCTTGTGGGGGGTGGCGAGAGGATTGGGCCAAGCCACACTGTGTGTGTCTCTGGATGGACAGAGTCCAGCTCAGGAGCCTGCCCGGAAGTGTGCTCCCATAGCAAGTAGCTTGCTATTGGGACACACACAGAAGGGGAGGAGTGGACAGCGCTGGCAGGGGACACCAGGAGAGAATGTAAGGGGTCACTGTGTGCAAAACTTTGGATCCGATCCACTTACACAGAAGAGGACAGATCCCCTTCCATTTTTTTTTTTTTGCAAACCTGATAGGAACAAGAGGTAGGCGGGTGTCCAATCAGGTCCGCCTAAAAAACTGACCTGACCTTCGTGTGAAAGGGGCCCTAACGTGTTTTGAGCAAAGGCAGTCCATTCAATTTGAATAGACCGCATATGCAACCCTGCACACTGAAAACCACAACTTACCCATTTTTTGAGAATGCAATGGGTGGTAGTATGTTACCATGATGGGCAATGTGCTACAATGCAGGAGCTGCAACCTTCCATTCCTTTAAGAAATAGTTAATGAGAGGGCAAAAGACTGAGGGCTTTACCTAAATTTTTTAACAGAATGACGGGTGAATAGGGAGTATATGGCAGCGGTGGAAGAAATTGTGTAAGCAGTGTAAAAAGCACTGAAGAGTGAAATATAATGTTAACTCCTAGAAGTCTCCTAGAATTTATTTAAACTTTATTAACGTAACCTCTAAAATGATAATTTCAATGAATCAAGCGAACTTTAATTATTAAATTGGTCAAATATTAAAACACATCTCTGGCCAAAAAAAAATTGTTGTTTTGAAAAGAGCATGAAAGAGAACCTCTGGCAGGTTTCCATTGCTGTCCGTATCCCTAATGGGGAGGCTTACCCTCACTTCCTGTCTGGACAGGAAATAATAGGGAAACTTTCCAATGGGGACAAAAACAAAAACACATTTTTAGTACAGTTAAGAAATGTTAAAATATCTGACAATATTTTTAATTGCTGTCTGTGCTTTCCTATCCCGGTGATTACTTTTGGATTGTTGCATGAGTACACAAAATGAGGGCATTTTTCCCAATAGGATATTCCACAACAAGTAGATAAACGTTCTGTATGTTTTCTCTGAAGTACTTTTTCCGCTTGGTAGCTGTACAACTTATGGAAGTTTGGTGTAAATACATCCTTAGCAGATGAAATATTCACTTCAAAAAATAATGCATACATAAAACAAAATTTAAATATTATATATATCCGGGCAACTTTTGTACATTACAGCGACATGTATAAAATGTCAGGACATCTTTGAAGTTCTAACAAATGGAAAATACATTAAATTCAGAACATGAATGACCGTGCTACCCTTAATAATTACATTACATTCTAATGACATTATTAAGGTGAGATAACCAGAGTGTGGCAAGGACCTAATACGCAAATTACATTTTTGAAAAAAAAATTCAAGTAATAAATTTCATTTCAATTTGCCGCCATAATTGCCTGTCAATAGTAATACAGACCCACAGTAAATCTCGTTACTTAACGCCATATTCTTTTATGGCTATTTCCTTTCCGTGTCAAGTTTTATTTCCTTTATCCCCGTTGTGTACTACAAAATTATTTTGCCATTTATTGTCTGACAACAAGTCAGTTTAAAGGCATGCTTGTCTGATTAATTTGCTTTGCCCAGTTTTGTCTACTGGATTGAGGAACTGTATACATTGGACAAAGTGGGTTATTTCCGAAAGGCAAATCCACTTTGCACTACAAGTGCAAACTACAAGTGCAAAGTGCACTTGAAATTGCACTGAAAGGGCACTTGGAAGTGCAGTCACTGTAGATCCGAGGGGGATATGCAAGGAGAATAAAAACAACATTTTGGCTTGCACACGATTGGATGATAAAATCAGCAGAGCTTCCCCTTATTTCAGATCTACCCCTCAGATTTACAGCGACTGCACTTTCAGTGCAATTTCAAGTGCACTTTGCACTTGTAGTTTGCACTTGTAGTGCAAAGTGGATATGCCTTTCGGAAATAATCCCCTAATTTAATATTACACTTTCCAACATTTTATTCTGCGAGTCTGTCATTAATAAATACATGGTATAAAGCAGGCAATTCTACATGCATTGCTGTCTCATGCAACAAAAATTTAAACTGAAGTGCCACACCACTGCTAAGTGGTCCATATACAACTTTGATCCAATAAAAGTCAGAGGGACAATCCAAAAAGTAACCAAGGCGTTTTGGGGGGTCCAAGAGCACCTCCTTCATCAGGGCTGAATCAGTTCTGAGGAGCAAAGTTCTGACACTTCTGGGTGGTTTTGGAACTTGCCACTGCCCACCCTCTTCCCCCAAATTCCAATGATTGTTGTCTCTATGGCCAATAGGAATATGCAGACAGGAAGAAAAGGCAAGCTTCATCGCTATTTGGAAGTGCCAAAGCTGGGCCCACCAGAAAAATCAGGGATTTAGTTATAATGGCAGGAGTTTGAAGGCTGCTTTAGATATGATGGGGTACCTCTAAGTGGTTGAACACTATAGCTGCAGAAGTTTTTTATTAATGATAAAGTCCCTTTAAAAGTGGAATTGAAACCCCCTATCCAAGGAAGCTGCCATTTTATCCTCTGCTTGATCTGCAGTTGCCATTGTGTTGCACATGTGATCAACTGCGACCCCAGCCATTTGATGGCTTGGCAGTTGGGTTGAGAGCCAACATAAGCAGACTAGCAACCATGACAGTTGACATTTAAGGCATGCTTTGAATGTAGTGTTTTTAGGAAACAGTTAAATCGATAGGTTTAGTTCCACTTACAGTTACAGTACACAGATACGTTACAGTACAGTTAACAAGCAACAGATCCCATTAGGAGGATTTCCCTTCACTTCCTGTCCCAGTATGAAACACAACAGGAAATTCTAGGAGATATTTACAAAGTAACATTCACACATGTCTGGTGCGAATATCCCCTCAATTTTCACTGCAAATTTCCAAGGCAGCTATTCAGTTGTTCAGCTGCGATTTAGATGTGTCTCAGATGAAAATTTTTAAAGCTGGTGGCCACCGGCATCTTTAACATTAGCTGGTTGTTAAGGAGCGGTCAGGAAGCTGGCCGCCGCGTCCTTAACAACTGATGATTTATCAGCGTAATGTAAAAAAAAAAACGTGCCAGCAATAAAAAATTGACTTTTCGGGTCTGGTATCAATTTTAAGGGGAACCCCATGCCAAAATGTAAAAAAAAAAAACAGAGTGTGGTCCCTCCACAAATCCATACTAGATCCTTAGGTCTAGCATGGATTTTAAAGTGAACCCCCACGTCAAAAATGTTTGAAAAATGGCGTGGGGTCTCCCCCAAAATCCATACCGGACCCTTATCCAAGCATGCAGCCTAGCAGGCCAGGAAAGGGGAGGGATGAGCGAGTGCCCCCCCTGAACCATACCAGGCCACATGCCCTCAACATGGGGGGGTTTGGGGCAGGGGGCTTTTCCCCATAACCCTGGCCGCTGGTTGTGGGGGTCTGCAGGCAGGGGGCTTATTGGAATCTGGAAGCCCCCTTTAACAAGACCCTACCCCCCATGTGAATGAGTATGGGGAATGTACCCCTACTTATTCACCAAAAAAAGTGTAAAAAAAAACACAGGGACAGTTTTTTAAAAAAAAACAAAAATAATGTCCCCCTGGTGTAGATCCATCGTCAATCACAACACCGGCTGCCACAGCCGACCCGAAGAAAGAAAACAAAAAAAAAAAGCTCCACTGGCACCGAAGGCTCCTGCTGTCTGCTATTTCTTAAATAGCTAAGGGGCGGGGCCACCCAGTGACATCACCTATTGGCACTGCCCCCTAGTGGCGATGGACGCACAGAAACAGGATTTGCTGTGTTTCCCACATCACATCAGTGTGAACCAGGGTAAGGTCAAATCCATTTTGACAGAAGTCACCAGTGCATCTCCTTTGGAGGATATTTTTGTTTTGGTGTCAACTGTAACGTTGTGGATTTCTCATCACTGATCTCCAGGACAAATAAGGGGGATGAATGTCCCTAACAGGGTCACTTTAAACTGAGAAGCAAAATACAATGTGAGCGGCAGATTGGTATGGTTAAAAGTCCATGGCATGGAAAGCACCAAAATTGCCAACATTAGCACCCAAAGCACTCAAAGATAGCAGAAACCGGCATTTAACTTTTACCTCCAAAACAGATAACAATTTAGAAAATTATACGACCAACATACCAAGTGAAATGTGGTTGCATCCCCTTTTAAGAAACGTTAAAGAAAATATTCTTTAAATAAAAGCAATAAAGCTACATTTAGAGATGTAAAGAGATCATTTTCACATTTAACAGGAGAGCCAGAAAAAAAAGTAGGATGCACTTGGTCTCTCGGGCGGTGTTATCCTCATCTTAGGAAAGTGATTTTTTACTATAAGTGTTTTAAGACTGAAGAGCATGTCCCCTTGTGTATGATGGATGAAGAGCCAAGTTTCATTTTTCTAAAGAACTCGGATGACTTTCTAAACCTTTAGGGTATTAATAGGTACAGTGATGTGCTTTAATGAATGTTATTTAACAGAACTCTTTGCCATAGGCAAATCCTCCAGAAATGCTGGATTTGATGGATGTGTGTTTCCTTCAGACTCAAATTCGATGCAATCAAAGCTTTCTTAATGTCTCAAAAATGTAAATGTTTCAGCAAATGACATGTGGTCAAGATAGTGGATGTCGACTTTGAAATTGTGTATTATGTTGTGTTTTCTTTTCGGTTACAAAAATTTAAAGAACTCCAGTATGTACTGAGGGTTTCTAAAGTTGCAGGAAAGCATAGAACCGCAGTCATTTTAGAAAAACTCAACCTTTAAAAAAAATACACAGTCTCTCATAAAAGTGAGTATACCCCTCACATTATTGTAAATATTTTATTATATCTTTTCATGTGACAACACTGAAGAAATGACACTTTGCTACAATGTAAAGTAGTGAGTGTACAGCTTGTATAACAGAGTAAATTTGCTGTCCCCTCAAAATAACTCAACAAGTGAGTACACCCCTAAAGCCGGTTACATGCGATCAGATTAGCAGACTAATTTTCGTCAGTTTTTTGTTGCATGCTAGTCTCATATCGAAAGTGAAGAGGTTGCTCAAACATACGAAAATTCTCGTACGACCAACTTCAGAAGTGATGTAATGTGTTAAATTGTTTTGTATGTGTTCGTTCGTTTCTGAGCATGCCTAGTCTGGCTCTTACGATTTTTTTCGGACAAAAAACTGTACTAATTAAGCGAAAATCGAATGTTGTGTTCACATATGACAAACATTTTATAACCTGCACATCCAGTTTTTGTTGACCAAAAATTCGGAATCGGCTGTTGAAAGCATCATAATAATGAACCGAAAATCTACAGATCGTTCCTCGGACGAAATTTTACTTCTGATTTTCTGATCGTGTGTATGGGCCTTAAGTGAAAATGTCCAAATTGGGCCCAATTAGCCATTTTCCCTCTCCGGTGTCATGTGACTCGTTAGTGTTACAAGATCTCAGGTGTGAATGGGGAGCAGGTGGGTTAAATTTGGTGTTATCGCTCTCACTCTCTCATACTGGTCACTGGAAGTTCAACATGGCCGCTCATGGCAAAGAACTCTCTGAGGATCTGAAAAAAATAATTGTTGCTCTACTTAAAGATGGCCTAGGCTATAAGAAGATTGCCAAAACCCTGAAACTGAGCTGCAGCATGGTGGGCAAGACCATACAGCGGTTTAATAGGACAGGTTCCATTCAGAACAGGCCACGCCATGATCGACCAAAGAAGTTGAGTGCACATGCTCAGCATCATATCCAGAGGTTGTCTTTGGGAAATAGACATATGAGTGCTGTCATCATTGTTGCAGAGGTTGAAGGGGTGGGGGGACAGCCTGTCAGTGCTCAGACCATATGCCGCATACTACATCAAAATGGTCTGCATGGCTGTCATCCGAGAAGGAAGCCTTTTCTAAAGATGATGCACAAGAAAGCCCGCAAACAGTTTGCTGGAGACAAACAGACTAATTATGGATTATTGGAACTATGTCCTGTGGTCTGATGAGACCAAGATAAACGTATTTGGTTCAGATGTTGTCAAATGTGTGTGTGGCGGCAACCAAGTGAGGAGTACAAAGACAAGTGTGCCTTGCCTACAGTCAAGCATGGTGGTGGGAGTGTCATGGTCTGGGGCTGCATTAATGCTGCCGGCATGGGAGAGTTACAGTTCATTGAGGGAACCATGAATGCCAACATGTACTATGACATACTGAAGCAGAGCATGATCCCTCCCTTTGGAGACTGGGCCACAGGGCAGTATTCCAACATGATAATGACCCCAAACACACCTCCAAGACGACCACTGCCTTGCTAAAGAAGCTGAGGGTAAAGGTGGTGGACTGGCCAAGCATGTCTCCAGATGTAAACCCTATTGAGCATCTGTGGGGCATCCTCAAACCGAAGGTGGAGGAGCGCAAGGCTTCTAACATCCACCAGCTCAGTGATGTCATCATTTAGGAGTGGAAGAGGACTCCAGTGGCAACCTGTAAAGCTCTGGTGAACTCCATGCCCAAGAGAGTTAAGGCAGTGCTGGAAAATAATGGTGGCCACACAAAATATTGACACTTTGGGCCCAATTTGGACATTTTCACTTAGGGGTGTACTTTTGTTGCCAGCGGTTTAGACATTAATGGCTGTGTGTTGAGTTATTTTGAGGGGACAGCAAATTTACACTGTTATACAAGCTGTACACTCACTACTTTACATTGTACCAAAGTGTCATTTCTTCAGTGTCGTCACATGAAAAGATAAAATAAAATATTTACAAAAATGTGAGGGGTGTACTCACTTTTGTGAGATACTGTATATGCTTGTTCTTAATATTATGTGCTGGCTACACTAGTTCTTCGGCTCCCAATTAATTTGATTATGTAATTGCTTAATTTCCCAGGAAGGGAATTCCCTCTGTTCACAGAGGCCCTGTCCTGGGTGGAGGCTCTACCAACTTTATTATCAAATCCACTCTTCAACTTAGCGAAGGTTCTGGTTCTCTTATTTATCTACGGGCTTAGCACAATATCCTGTTTGGAGAGGACCATTTATCATACCCCCCTCCCCAAAAGAGGGCTACAAGGCTATTCATTTTTATTTTATTATAAATAAAGCTTACTAATAATAATTATCCTTCCCTTACAATGAAGAAGCAAGAGGATAACATTTGAGCCATAGCGTGCATAATGCATTGTCATCACTCAGCACTGGGAAATGCCTTTCACAAAAAAGTAAAGTTGTTTCCTCTAGCAACCAATCAATTCCCACATCTCAGTTATTCGGAGCTGGTTAACAGTCCAATGCTTAAATAGGTGCTATAGGTAACAGCTCAGTATTTCTGTGTCTGTCTCTGTGTGTGTTCTCTCTGTAGTACATTCCTTCTTTCAGGCACAAGCAGCTTTGTCTATTACTAGAATCCCCAGTGTTAAAGTCATGTAATTGAACTGCACTTGGAAAGTGTCTTTTCTCCGGAGTGGAGCGTTCATTCTACAGAAAGAGTCTGTGATCATTTTTTAAAGCCCGGACCGTGGTGATTTTACAGGCTGTAATCTAAATTGAATCCTAGGGAAGGATGTTAAGATGATAAACATGTTGTTGGTGATGTGTGACTCTTTAATGATGATGTTATTGAACACAGAAATTAGATCTGTGTCAGATGTGATTTTAAATAAGATACCTAACCTGTGAAAATGGTTTTCAGGAGGCATTTTAATGCTGGGAAATCACTTCTGATAAACTTGATATCATAGTGTGCCACACAACATGCTATATTTTGTTAAGAAATAGGATTTCATGGTACAAAACTAGGTTGTACAAAGTATTTAGCAGATAAGCAAATACATGCTATATATACTGAAAATAGTGAATAAATAAACCAACTCATGCGCTGCCACTATCCTATTACCGAATCACCTTATCCCAGAGCTCCTGCAAAACACCAAATGTGTTCCCACATCAACCGAGAATAAATAAATAGAAAAGGTGCACTGCTCAATCCTAAACATCATCAAACTTCAAATATAAAATGTAATAATATTCTCATTGAATTCTAAATCAGTGCTATAAACAAAATAAAGTCTATAATAATGCATAAGTGTAAACCTATACAAATGCTATCAAACTGCATAATGTTTTATATCATGTAGACTAATCCTTAGTGTGTGAATAATGCCTGTGTTGTTTATTTATTTCTTTTTTTCTATGATATACATTTACTTTAACCACTTCCCGCCCAGCCTATAGTCAATTGTCGGCTGGGCGATACATCCTCCCGAATCATGGCGCAATCTGTCACTTACACAGCTGATGACTGCACCACCAGACACACCAGACACAGGACACAGCCGATGACTGATCACTGTACCGGCCTGCAGCCGGTACCATGTGGCCGCTGTAACCAATCACACCAGATTACATGACAGTTGTAAACAATGGATGGCTTCCTTTCAAGCCATCCATTGTGTACAATTGTGTCGCTAGCTGTGATTGGTCACAGTGATCACATGGTAAAGACTGTGCCAATCATCATGTGATCAGCTAATCACAACAAAACAAACTGAATGAATCTATTTCATTCAGTAAAATGGCAAGGTGTTGCGCTGCTCAATCCTAAACATCATCAAACTTCAAATATAAAATGTAATAATATTCTTATGCATTATTATAGACTCTATTTTGTTTATAGCACTGATTTATAATGCAATAAGTATAAACCTACACAAATGCTATCAAACAGCAAATGTGCAAATAAATATCCAAAACTTCTGTTATCTAGTACAACAGTTCCCAACCTTTTTGGCACCAGGGACCGGTGCAGGGGATATTCACAGAATCAGTGTCCTCCGTTCCCCTTCACATCACAGCCCCCCTTTACATTACAGTGCCCATTTACAGTGCAGTTCACTTTAAATCACAGTGTCCCTTTACATTAATGTAATGGGGACTGCTCTGTAAAGGGGGCACTGTAATGTGAGGAGGGACTGCAATGGAAAGGGGGCACTGTGATGTAAAGGGGCCTGCACTGTAAAGGGGGGTACTATAATGTAAAGGGGGGCTGTGATATAAAGGGGACTGCACTGTAAAGGGGCACTGGAATTATTCCAGTGCCCATTTACAGTCCAGTGCCCTTTAGATTACAGTGCCGCTAGCAATCACAGCCTCCTCCATCAGAGTACCCCTGCAGTCTGCCCATCACAGTGCCCTGCAGTCTGCCAATCACAGTGCCCTGCAGTCAGCACCCCCCCCCCCATTTCCTCTCTAACATCACTGTTCCCTATTTTTATCTCTGCCTCCCCTGCACAGGACTCCTACTTTTAGCAGGGCAGAGGCTGTGATTAGTCATGTGTCCTCCCCCGCCCTCCCGATGATGTTATCAGCAGGGCAGGGGGCAGGAGGAGCTCTCCATTCCAATATACAGCTCCTCCCACCCCCTGCCCTGCTGATTGAATGACATTTTTGGGCAGAGGAGCCAGGAGAGGACACACAGACATGGCCGCTCAGCAGAAGATGAGCAGCAACTGTGGTCTTTGATAGCTTCATGTGGACCACGGTTGCCACCCATCTCCTGCTTTGCGGCCTGGTCATCAACAGGCCATGGACCGCCACTGGTCTGTGGACCGGAGTTGGAGAACCCCTGATCTAGTACAGTAAGTGATAACACAACCCATGTGCTGTAAGCATTCACTAAACATTTGTATAAAAATCTATCAAATCCGCAATATGTGTCACAACCCGGTGTAATTAACATAATATGTGCACGTGAGTCTTTCAAAATTCAGCAGTGCTCCATTTGTGACCACACGTAGATTGTTGCTTGTGCTCCACTGCACTCCAACGACAGTGTTCCACCACCATGCAGATTGCCTGCTCATCTCAAGCTAAGACACATAAATATTATAGGTCTTATCAGGTCTTTTTTTCTCAAACAATAGGTGCTGGAACCTAACCACGGCCCCACAAAACCCCTCCCTCTACACACACCCTCCAAATCACATCAAATAGTGGATGTGTTCAGTCAGATTTCACGAAAACAGTAGGAGGGTCTTAAAGGAGCAATAAATACCAGTATTACATTACACACAGAGTGCAGAGCTGTCACTTGTAAACACAGAAACCAGACTTCTGTGTTTACAAGTGATTGTGGTGAGCAGGCACCAAAGGGTCTGAGCCAGAGATGGTGGAACTGAGTTCCACCAAGTTCCCCCTGAATAAAAGCCCTGAGTCTTATGCGGTTTATCCCTTAAATAAAACAGCTCATCCACACAGATGTACTTCCTGGACCCAAGGAGAAAGTGTACAGTGGCTAGGGATAATACTCATAGAAACACGAAGATCACCAACAGTATATTATATTTCACTATGAACCAATTTACTTAATAAAAAATGCACTAATGTTACGTGTATGAGTCACAGACTCAATACAGCATATAGAATCGCAGTTTCACCGACTTCCATTTTCTATTCTGGACCAGAAGTTATTATTATTGTGTTGTGTCACTAACCATGAGACTTTCTCAGGGATAGCTATATGTCAGATGCAGGGACGTGCGGTGAGGTCAGTGGCTGGCGAGGCACTGCCTCGTATCAAAGCCAGATACTGTACACACAGGTTACATACGCCACGAGCATTAGAACGAGAACAATAATTCTAGCACTAGACCTCCTCCTGTAACTCTAAACATGTAACCTGTCAAAATTTTTTCAAGCGTTGTCTATGGAGATTTTTAAGTACTGAAGTTTGGCTCCATTCCACAAGTGTGCGCAATTTTAAAGCGTGACATGTTAGGTATCTATTTACTCTGTGTAGCATCATCTTTCATAGTATACAAAAAAATCAGGCTAACTTTAGTGTTTTTTTTGTTTTTTATTCATGAAACAGTTTCTTTCCAAAAAAAAAAATTGCGTTTGAAAGATTGCTGCGCAAATACAGTGTAACATAAAAAGTTGCAATGACCACCATTTTATTCCCTAGGGTGTCTGCTAAAACAATATATATAATGTTTGGTGGTTCTGAGTAATTTTCTAGAAAAAAAATGATGATTTTTACATGAGAGAAGTGTCAGAATTGACCTGGGGGGGAAGGGGTTAATTACCGTAAGTTATATAAAAATAATTATTATATATTATTTTTAAGGTAATTTACTATATTTTCAAAAACTGTACTCAAGCAGGTGGCTTAACGGACAAATTTATAACTTCAAACCAGTAATTTCACAGTAAATAGATAAATAATACATTATTACCGTATAACATATAGCATAATAATATATGATTTAGCTTGTACCTTTTCAGCAGCAGCAGATTCTCATTCTCCCTCTTAAATGTGTGAGAAAAACATGGAATTGTGGGTAAATCTATACATATAAACCCATGTTGTTCCTTCTAGTTAAGAGGGCTAGGCTGGAAGGGAATATTTGTCTTTAAGACACATGGCTCCTTCTATGACACTGCAGTGAGAGGCGTGCCTCCACTGCAGCATTTTTATTGGACAGCTTGGGCCAATGGTACTTTACCATTGGTCGAAGACTCCAAGCTGTCCGTTACGCTTAGTGCCTCTGATAAGAAGTGAGGAGAGGCACTGTGAGCTCATCCTCTCAGTCTGCTGCAAACAGAGTGTGCCAGCTTGTATTTAAACTGGCTGCTCTGTATGTAGCTTCTGACAGGCTGCACAAGGATCCCCGTAGCTCCAGGACCATAGATGATAGGAGTGCCAAATTGACCAGTGGTGGGGTCGGACTCCTATTTTGTTGAGAAAAAAACATTACCCTCCGGTTGATCGATGTACATTGCAAGGATATTAACAAACTTTGTTGCAGATTTCTACCTTTTGTTATTCTGAAGAAATCACTGTTTGTTCCTTTGTGCCCATGTGCTATGTTAGCCTAATGGGAGTGGTTTCATAATTATTAATCAGCTTCTGCAGCTGTAGGGCTCTAATGAGGGAAAACTGCAGGGTCTGCATCCCTTTAGGAGTGATTTCCCATTGGGAGTATCTCACCAAAAATTGCACTTTTGTTGCAGGGGATGCCAAAAATTAAACTTGTATCTTAGGGAAAATCAGTGAGCCAATCACACAAGTAGGAAATTATGTTTCGGGGGCGGGGAGGGGGGGGGATCTGTACACATTCTGTAGTCATGTTGCATTGCATTTATAGAAGATTACAGCGCTGCGGATTGAAAGGGAAAGGTAATTTTTAATAACATTCAATTACAATATGACTTGTGTCGCTATTGAATACGCTATATTATCATTATTATTTTCTTATTTGCTATTTTTTTTACCCATGAAAGTGGAGTTACCCTTTAAATTACCATGGTTATTGGTTTTAAAGATACATATATAGTTACTCTATTTGTGTTTGTATGTACATTTGACATTTGGTATTTGAATATACAGTGTAAAACAGACATGCTCTGCTATGAATAGGAATGGTCTGAAGCATGAGTAATTCCTTTTTTATGTTTCACTGATTTATTGAAGACATCAAAGTTTTGAGGGGTCAGGCTGTGCTGCAAAGCTTCCTAAATATTAAATTTTTTACAATCAAAACCTATTTTCCTATATGATACAACTCTCCAAAAATCCTTCACTCGTCTCTCTGTGGTTGCAACCACTTTGGCTCGGCTTCCAGGGAAGGAAAACCATTCCGTCTAGTAAATGTTTTCGTGATTTTATTTCTAAATATGTCAGAGGAAGAAGAACATACGTCTTTGGGTTGCTGAATTATCCATCACACAGTGGGAATACCAGAAATGTTCCACTCTGCCAGCCAGCAGTTCATGTGCAGAACAGATCAGAAGGGGGAATAAGGGATTGACTTACCCATATAGGAGCCAAACTAATGCAGTTACCTCCTGTAGTTACCTGTAGAAACGTATCTCCAACCACCGTAGGAGCCGCTGGATAGGATGGGTTCTCTGCTCTTTGCCTCGACCATCTCAAGGACTTCAGCCCCTCTGACACACCAGGTTGAGTGTACAAACATACAAAACATACAATATCACAGGAAATCACTGGAAGTATTACTTTGTACCAAATAGTAGACCTTTATCAAAAAAAAATAGGCAAGGTAGATGTGGTGCAGATTCAGTAAAGTTTCGGTATAATATGGTAAAGAGTTGGCATAGGTGCAGTTTAGGTTTGGAATAAGTACAGTATAGAGTGCAGTATGGGTGCTTTATGGATTGGGTACACTTGGTGTCCTGCTCTCAGTGGCCCAGTCTCTGCTAGTAGTATCAGCAATGGGCGAATAGCGCTCTTTCCAGTCCCTAGGATATTGTGGTGACCTGTATAAAGGGGGGCCTCTTGGTCCCTCCCTGAGAGCCTCCAGTGATCAGCGGTGGGAATCAGAGGGTGAGTGGACTTTGCAGTCTCGCTGTGGCAGCAGTGCAGGTGCTGAGCTGTGGCTGGTACTGCGCTGCTCCCGGGTGTCCTCACTCCCAGTGCCAGGCTCGGATCTCTGCTGGTATGGTCTCCAACTGGCAGGCGAATATCCAGAAAGAGGTGCACTTGCTTTAACTCCCTCAGTACCAAGTGGAAAAATTTTCCCAGGCAGGCAAATAAAAATAATCTCTCCACTCTTCCTACTGCACAGTGCCTATTGGGATCTGTAGTGTAAGGAATCTGTTCATCTTATAATATGGCTGCCATCCCAAACTACAACTCCCAGGATTCTCAGCACTCTCCATAAAAGTCTAGGGGGTTGCTTAAATTCAGCTCACCCCCCACTGACCGGAGGAGAATGATGCAGAATAACATCAGTATCTCGGTAGAGAAGAATAAAAGACAATGTCTCCATCTCCATATTGCTGTAGCCCAGCACTTGACTACATTTCATTTGTTGGCTCAAACCTGATTGGTCACCATTGTCAGTTGGTTTAATTTTGGTCCTCTTTTAATTTTTTGCAGCTTTTGTAAATTGTTCCCTGTTGACAAAAGACTAAGCTGTACAGTTGTCTGTTTTTCAGCATTAGAGTGCATAAATACAGAGGTCTAAAAAGGCATCACATTTGCAGACCATTTATTTTGCTTGTCAGAAAGACCTGGTATTTGGCCATAATAGTAGGGTCTTAGAGGCTGTCTCAAGGTCCCTGTACTTGATATATGCAGTATTTTTTTTGGTGGTAGCTCTTTAAAATTGATCTTTTCCCTTGAAATGTACTTTGTTTGAGAGAGGTGTGTTGGAGATTGCAGGGAGGAGTGTCAGCAGGAGGCAGTGATAGAGCAATACACCAATCTTTACAGTGATTAGCTATGTAGGGGGGCGTGTCAGCAGAAGTCTGGCCATTGGAGGACAGGCAGGCTGTGATCCCAGCTTATGCAGAAAACTGACCACACTGGATAGGATGTTCTTTTATTCCTTGGGTGGTCAGTTTTCCATATGAAAGCAGCGGGGCTGGCAGGATCACCAGGGATTTCACACACAGGAAGCAATACATAGAGAACAGGATACATTTTAACACAAGTACACAGTACAACATACACATATTAAAAATATGAAATCTTGGGGTAACAAACACTTCAACTAACTCAACTCCAGAAAGTTTTACCCCCTTCATGACCAGGGCATTTTTTGCTATTTGGCACTGCGCTATTTTAACTGGTAATTGTGCAGTCATGCAACGATATACCCAAATTAAATTTCTAGATTTTTTTTCACAAATAGAGCTATTTTTGGTGGTATGTGATCAGCACTGGGTTTTTTTATTTTTTTTATATAAATTAAAAAAGACCTACATTTTTGAAAAAGATTAAAATATTTTTTACCTTCTGCTATACCAATTTTCAATAAAAAAATTAAAAAAATAAAATGTCTTCATATATTTAGACCAAAATGTATTCTGCTACATGCCTTTGATAAAATACAAAAATACCAATTAATATACAGTATATTGATTGGTTTGCAAGAAAGTTATTGCGTCTACAATCTATAGTATATATACTGGATTTTTTTTTACATTTTTTTTGATCAGCGACTTATAATGGGACTGCAATAGTGCGGCGGACAATCTGACACTAACTGAAGCTGGGAGGAACAGACAAACTGCCACTGACATCACACTAATACAGTGATCAGTGCTAATACTATGCACTGTCACTGTACTAATGACACAAGCAGGGAAGGGTTTAACATCTCAGGTAATCAAAGGGTAAATGTATGCCTGTAATGAGTGCTGATTTTTACTAAAGATCGCTTTGTTTCTAACCATTGGTAGGGTCCTGCTGACAGACTGTCGCTGTGTACAATCACAGTGGGTGTCGGTGGGGATGCCCTAAACCCAAAAGCAAGCAGCAACCTCCCAGTACATCGCTTTGTCAGTAGTGGCATCTCCAGCTTTCAAATTTAGGGGGGGCACATGGGGGGACAGGGACAAAAGTAGGGGGGCAACTATAAAATGTGTGTGTGTATGTATATGTATGTATATATATATATATATATATATATATATATATATATATATATATATATAATCTCCTGGGGCCCTTTACTACGACCCCACAACGGGCCCTTTCACATGTTCTGCAGTGAGCTCCCTTCCTACTGTATTGGGGTCCCCCAGGGTGGCAGAAAACAAGAGATATATGTCACCATCATACCAAGAAAATATAAGGATCCAAAGCAGTGGGAGAACTATCAGGATTGCAAAGGTTGTCTTGCCTCCGGGCCCTGGTGTTCTGCCACTGTGGGGTTCCCCAGCCTCCTCTTGCTGTCCTGCCCCTGCTATTGACAGCTCTGGTCTGGCATCTCTTGGAATTTACAGGCTGGTCCTCCTGTCCTAAGGACGGGAGAAATCAGTCTGTTTTTTCAGTAACTGAGAGTCCTGGTGGAGTCCTTCCTGCAACTCGCTCTTCTCCCTGCCAATGAGGATGCAGGTGAAGGAGCAGATCGGGCGGCCGTGGTTGTGTGAACGCTCGCATTATGCAGTGTCAGCGAGCAGGGGAGGGGGGAGGAATCACCTGCAGGAGCTGACTGGGGACTCTCTCCCTCTTAGACATTGATTTTTTGTAAAAAAAAAAAAAAATTTTTTTTTTTTGGGGGGGCACATGGTGGGGCACAGCATAATGTTGGGGGGGTCAGGGCCCCCTCTGGCCCCCCCTAGGGTCGCCATTGCTTGTCAGGAGTACATTGCAGGTATCTGCTTAAAGTAGAAGTCCACCCTAACACTAAAATCTCTGCATCTACAGACATCCACAATCTAACACTAACCTATATAGCCCCGTAAAGAAGAAATCAGTATAGATAGGTTAGTGTTAGATTATGGATGTCTGCAGATGCAGGGATTTCAGTTTTAGGGGGGACTTACACCGCTTGCCGACCAGCCGCCGTCATTTTACTGCGGCAGATCGGCACGATCCCTCGAGCCGTTGTAGCTATACGTCGGCTCGTGGGATCAGGATAGCAGGCGCGCACGCTGCACTGCAGGGGTGCTGATGCTCAAGGTCGATGGTCGCGATGACCGCCCGCCACTAGCGATTGCGGGCACGAGAGGCAGAACACGGCAGTGTGTATGTAAACACACAAATCCCTGTTCTGTTCTGTGAGGAGTGACAGATTGTGAGTTCCTAATAGCTAGGCACCACGATCTGTCCTTTCCTCTAGGTCAGTCCCCTCCCCTACAGTTAGAAACACACAAAGGGAACACATTTAACCCCTTGATCGGCCCCTAGTGTTAACCCCCTCCCTGCCAGTGACATTTTTTACAGTAATCAGTGCATTTTTATAGCACTGATCGCTGTATAAATGCCAATGGTCCCAAAAATGTGTCAAAAGTGTCCGCCATAATGTCGCAGTCCCGATAAAAATCGCAGATTGCCGTCATTACTAGTAAAAAAATAATAATAAAAATGCTATACATCTATCCCCTATTTTGTAGACGCTATAACTTTTGCGCAAACCGATCAATATACGCTTATTGCGATTTTTTTTTACCACAAATATGTAGAAGAATACATATCAGCCTAAACTGAGTAAAAATTAGCTTTTTAAAAAAAAAATGGGGATATTTATTATAGCAAAAAGTACAAAATATTGTGTTTTTTTCAAAATTGTCGCTCTTTTTTTGTTTATAGCGCAAAAAATAAAAACCGCAGAGGTGATCAAATACCACCAAAAGAAAGCTCTATTTGTGGGAAAAAAAGTATGTCAACTTTGTTTGGGTGCAACGTCGCACGACAGCGCAATTGTCAGTTAAAGCGACGCAGTGCCGGGGCTGAAGTGGTTAACAAATATACGTGTTCTGTTTCAGGCAATCTAGTTTACCTAAAATTTGTTTTCACGTGAACTCAATCATTTCATATGCTTGCTGTTCATTTTTTGTAATCATGTTTAAATTGTTGAGAGTTCTTTATATGCCAGACAAGCTCAATTATCCACTTTCTAAATGACTGCTGAGATAAAAGAATACCGGAAAAAAGACAGAATTGTTCTCAGTTAGTTAGACCTGATGATAGACTTTCATTGAGCTTGGGAAAAAGTAAAGCACATTTAATTAAATTTAGCAATATACTGTATATATAAATATAGACATTTTTAAAAAAGATATTAACCCACTTTATTTAGGTTGCTAATATTTAAAAAAAATCTTTATGCTCTGAGGACTTGGATTCTTGTTTTAAATCCCAACTAGTATGCTATCTGCATGGAGTTTGCATGTTCTTCCAGTGCTTGCACAAGTTTCCTTTCAAGCTCCATAACCATTCTGGTAGGTTAATTGGCTCCTGTCTAAATTGGCCCCAGTATGTGTATGTATGAATGTATGTTAGATAGAAACCTTAGATTGTAAGCTCCTTGAGTGCAGGGACTGATGTGAATGTCCTGTCTGTAAACTGTCAGTGCTACAGTATATAAAGACCTGTAATAAATAGATCGGGCTTAATTCTGTCACATCTCACTAGCTATCCCTAGGCTTATGCAAAGCTAAATTTAAACTCATTGCTCTGTTTTGAAAGCTCATTGTTGATCTCCTCAACTAGACCTCACACTGAACTTGAAACTTAAACAGTTTATCCCTTAATTTTATAATTTATAAAACAGGAAATTAGGTCAGACTTGTCTCCATTTATAATGTTCACAAATTTGTAATGCAAACTTTCCACTCTAATTTACTCTAGCTTCAGCTTTGGCTCTGTAGTCCCAGGGACTTCTGGAAGTGTTGTCTATCCTGCCAGGATCATTGCCATGATATATATTCCGTTTTCTTTTCTATGGAGTGACATATACCTGTAAATGAAAACTGAAGCTCCTGCATGTTAAAAAATAATTGAGTGATAATAATGATCCTTAGCATTAAACCTGATTGTGACTGAAGTGTCATCTCCAACATTGAAAACTAACGTTCACCTGTTCTCCTTGTAGAGCTACCCCATAGGAGCCGCTGGTGAATGGGACCCCCCCCCCTGCACAGCCAGGTCACAGAGGCTGCATATGAAGGGCACAGAGGCTGTATGATGGGCACAGGCTGCATATGATTGGCACAGAGGCTGTAATATGGGAACAGGCTGCATATGATTGGCACAGAGGCTGTATGATGGGCACAGGCTACATTTTATTTTTATTTATTTCAGGTACTTATATAGCACCATCAATTTATGCAGCGCTTTACAATATACATTGTACATTCACATCAGTCCCTACCCTCAAGGAGCTTACAATATAATGTCCCTAACTCACATTCATACATACTAGGGACAATTTAGACAGGATCCAATTAACCTAGGATGTCTTTGGAGTGTGGGAGGAAACCGGAGCACCTGGAGGAAACCCACGCAGGCACAGGGAGAACATGCAAACTCCAGGAAGGTAGTGTCATGGTTGGGATTCGAACCAGTGACCCTTCTTACTGCTAGGCGAAAGTGCTATCCACTAAGAAAGTGCCGCCCCACATATATTTGGGCACAGAGGCTGTATGATGGGCACAGGGGGTGCATATGATGGGCACAGGCCGCATATGATGGGCACAGAGACTGTATGACGGGCACAGGCTGCATATGATGGGCACAGAGGCTGCATATGATGGGCACAGGCTACATATGATGGGCACAGAGGCTGCATATGATGAGCACAGAGGCTGCATATGATGGGCACAGGCTGCATATGATGGGCACAGGCTACATATGATGGACACTAAGGCTGCATATGATGGGCACAGAGGCTGCATATGATGGGCACAGTGGCTGCATTTGATGGGCACAGTGGCTGCATTTTAGGCGCACAGTGGCTGCAATTTAAGGCAAAGTGAGGTTGCAATTGATGTTTTTATCCCAGTATTTTTAAAAAATTTTCAGTTTGTTTGCGCCCCCCCAAAAAATGTTGAGCACCAGCCGCCACTGTATACACACAATATATACACTCCTCTGCCTCCTGCACAAACTTGCTTGCAGATCTCCTTCAACTTCTCCAGCACAACTCTTGCTTGTGGAACTACAACACTCAGGACCAGCTGGCACTCTGGTTTTGAAGCAACTGCCCTTTACAGGTGGGCCCCTTTGGTGTAGAAAAGTTCTACTGCTTAGGTGTCCTATCTGTGGCTACTGCTCCCAGTACCACCTCTTCAGGCACTGCCAGCCCACCTGGATGCAGCTGTCCCTTTCTCCTGCCCAGTTCTCCTGACTGACTCTGCATTCATTTTGTACTGTTTGTAGATCTTATAGCAGCACCATCTTGAATTTAAATGCATTGTATGGTGTGCCCCCCAAATATGTTCTTCTATGTTGTAATAGGCCCTGACCAGGTTTTTTGGGCTGGAGCACCCCTCCCCCTCCTCATTACCTCCTATTTAGTGGCCACCAGTGTTTTGGATGTATCCCTTTCAGTTCTCCCACATAGAGGAGTTCAGCTCCCATGGTTGAGACAAAGGATCTTCCATTCTATTACTAGTGTAGGACCCACTAATTCAGGGTACTTTGTCGCAGTAAGTGGGCTTAGCACTATATGACCATATAGTGTGACCAAACCCCCGTATTTTTTTAATATGTTCAGGTGTTTTTAACTAGCCCTGCAGGAAATGTCATTCTTGTATGTGTGCACTGTAAAATATTTTGTACTGTTTGTAGGTCTTATAGCAGCACCATCTTGAATTTAAATGCATTGTATGGTGTGCCCCCCAAATATGTTCTTGTCTGCATTCATCCCAGACTGCTCTCACCCAGTCCTTTCAGGCTACCTTTCAGTCTTCCAGACTGTGTCCCACTCACCAGCCCACCTGGCTGTCTTCCTCCCTGGAGATTTGCCCAGCAGTGTCCTCCTGCTGTCCTCTCCTTGTTCCTCTGCCTCCTGGTCAGATCTCTCCATGTGTCTTGAAGAGGGGTCCTTTCAGCACCCGAGCCCAGGCCTGAGTTCACCCCCCCCCCACACTAGGGGGCTACTCTCAAAGGCCTCTGACAGCTAACACTTCATCTTCAGCTTCCACCTGAACTCCACACTCCCCAGCTGGGCTGATCCTGAGTATTTGAGGAGGCCTGCCCCCTGCCAACCCATCTGTGGGGATTGGTTAGGGCCCTCAGAACACTCTAGGCAGCTCCTCCTTACTTCCCCTCTCATTCTTCTGGAAGTTTCTAGTAAGTTTGAGAAGTAGGGGGGGAGGTCTCAGTGATGCTGCCTGTGAGTCATCCAGCCCTCCCTGGATCTCTGCCCAACCCAGGAAAAACACACAGATTTGGCTACCATCCAAGCCTGAATTATTTTGCCTACCATGAGTAATCTGCAGTGGAATCATTCATTACCATGGATTTAGCTCTCACGCCTGTAAACACTGAATAGTCAAGAACCCAACTGTTAATAACCAGTGTATGAATTCTTTGTTATAGCGCTGTTATGTTTGCAAATTCCTTTATTTTTGGAAGGGATAGTTGTGTGGCCAAGAGAAGGGATTGATAGGGTTAATGGAATAGCCATTTTATTTATCAAATATTTATTTAGATTATCAATAGGGATGAGCCGAACACCCCCTGGTTCGGTTTGCAGCAGAACATGCGAACAGGCAAAAAATGTGTGCGAACACGTGAACACTTAAAGACTATGGGACATGAACATGAAAAATCAAAAGTGCTAATTTGAAAGGATTATATGCAAGTTATTGCCATAAAAAGTGTTTGGGGACCTGGGTCCTGCCCCAGGGGACATGTATCAATGCAAAAAAAGTTTTAAAAATGTCAGTTTCTTCAGGAGCAGTGATTTTAATAATGCTTAAAGTGAAACAATACAAATAAAATATTCCTTTAAATATTGTGCCTGGGGGGTCCCCTTAGTCTGCCTGTAAAGTAGCGCAAATTTCCCTTGTTCACAACAGTCCCGCAGCAAAATGACATTTCTAAAGGAAAGAATTTCATTTAAAATTGCTTGCGGCTGTAATGTATTGCTGGATCCCGGCAATATACATAAAAAATCAATAAAAGAAGGCGTGGGTTCCCCCAGTCCATTATTAGGCCCTTCAGGTCTGGTATGGAAATTAAGGGGAACCCTGCGCCAAAATTAAAAATATTATATCAAAAATTTTATTTACATGCCCCTTTTAAACAGGGGCAGAAAAATTGGGCCTTGGGTGGTGGTGGTGGTGCCACAACACTGTAACCCCTCACAGTAATGCTCTGTACACACGATCGGACTTTCCGCCAACAAAACCGTGGATTTTTGTTTGAAGGTTGTTGGCTTAAACTTGACTTGCATACACAAGGTCACACAAATGTTGGCCAACAATTCCGAATGTGGGAACACGGTGACGTACAAGACATACGACGAGCCGAGAAAAAGGAAGTTCAATAGCCAGTGCGGCTCCTTCTGCTTGATTGCAAGCATGCGTGAACTTTTGTGCGACGTACTTGTGTACACACGATCGGACTTTCCGACAACAAAGTTCAAAAGGGGGGCCCAGGCACCTGCCGAGCAGGAGGGCAGGCTGTACTGTCTTATTGAAGACACGGATCCTCGGTTCTAATATTTATGCCCCCACCCCCCTGCTGTCCGGGCCCCCGTGTGCCCCCTTCCCCTGCAGCGCTGCCAGTTTTCCTCCTCGCCTCTCCCAACGGAAGCTGCTGCAAGCACACAGGGGGGTCGGTTTCAGAATGAGCGGGGTGGGGGGCCTCTGTCAGGCTGTACGGGGCCCCATGATTTATAACAGCAGTCCTGGCAGGAGGTGTTCTGTATTCCTAATATACTTCCTCTCTAGGGATGAGCTTCGTGTTCGAGTCGAACCCATGTTCGACTCGAACATCGGCTGTTCGATCGTTCGCCGAATTGCGAACGTTATGGGCCGTTCGCGCTAAATTCGTGTGGCGCGTCACGGCCCATAATTCACTGCGGCATCGCAGTGCATTGCTGGCTGATGATTGGCCAAGCATGCACTATGACCCGCATGCTTGGCCAATCACAGCGCTGTCAGTAGAGAGAGCTGTAATTGGCCAAAGCCAGGGTGGCTTTGGCCAATTACGGCTCAGGGCATTTAGTACACACCCCACACTATATAAGGCCGCCTGCACGGCGGCCCTGTGTAGTGTGTGTTCCGGTGTGCGGTGTGCTGAGAGATAGAGAGAGAGAGAGACAGTGTCATTTGATTTGAGTTAGATAGATTAGGCAGAACAGTCAGTCAGTTAGCTGCACTTACAGTGTATTGTGTATATATATGCATCCCAGGTGTTGCATATATATATATACACTGTATTCAGTTTAGCTAGATCCGTTCCTGTTATCTTCTATCTAGACTATTTACATTTAATGCAGTGCGTCCTGCTCACAGTGTTCAGCTAGATCCGTTCCTGTTATCTTCTAGACTATTTACATTTAGTGCAGTGCGTCCTGCTCACAGTGTTCAGCTAGATCCGTTCCTGCTATTTACATTTAGTGCAGTGCGTCCTGCTCACAGTGTTCAGCTAGATCCGTTCCTGTTAAATTCCTACTGACCGGCAGGCTTGTCTGGTTACAGTATATAAAGCTACCTGAAGAAAATTACAGGTGTTCTATTTGATCCTATTAGTACCACGGTCAGGCAGCTAGACTATTTACATTTAGTACAGTGTGTCCTGCTCACAGTGTTCAGCTAGATCCGTTCCTGTTATCTTCCTACTGACAGGCAGGCTTGTCTGGTTACAGTATATAAAGCTACCTGAAGAAAATTACAGGTGTTCTATTTGATCCTATTAGTACCACGGTCAGGCAGCTAGACTATTTACATTTAGTACAGTGCGTCCTGCTCACAGTGTACAGCTAGATCCGTTCCTGTTATCTTCCTACTGACAGGCAGGCTTGTCTGGTTACAGTATATAAAGCTACCTGAAGAAAATTACAGGTGTTCTATTTGATCCTATTAGTACCACGGTCAGGCAGCTAGACTATTTACATTTAGTACAGTGCGTCCTGCTCACAGTGTTCAGCTAGATCCGTTCCTGTTATCTTCCTACTGACAGGCAGGCTTGTCTGGTTACAGTATATAAAGCTACCTGAAGAAAATTACAGGTGTTCTATTTGATCCTATTAGTACCACGGTCAGGCAGCTAGACTATTTACATTTAGTACAGTGCGTCCTGCTCACAGTGTTCAGCTAGATCCGTTCCTGTTATCTTCCTACTGACAGGCAGGCTTGTCTGGTTACAGTATATAAAGCTACTTGAAGAAAATTACAGGTGTTCTATCCCAGCTTAGTGCAGCTACAGGCCATTAGTATGTCTGGAAGGCCAAGAAGGAGAGGCAGACAGTCACAAGCCAATAAGAGAGGGCAAGCAGGCTCTGTGTCTAGTGCTGGTCGTGGAGACGGTGCATCCTCATCAGCACGTGGCCATGGGACACGCTTGGCCTTTTTTTCGGCAGCTGGCCATGTTGAGCCGCAACATGCGGAAGACTTGGTCGAGTGGATGACCAAGCCGTCCTCATCCTCCTCATCCTCTCTCACCCATGCCCAGGGTGCTTTGTCTGGCAAAGCAGCGGCCTCTTCCCTCAGCTCAATGTCATCAGTGACTCCTTCCCTAGCTCCACCATGTCCTCATGAGGATTCCCTCGAACTGTTTGACCACAGTGTTGGGTACATGCTCCAGGAGGATGCCCAGCGTTTGGAAGGCTCTGATGACGATACTGAGCTCGATGAAGGCAGTAACATGAGCGCGGACAGAGGGGGTGCCCAAGAAGGACAGCAATCTGGCAGTCATGCTCCCCCTGCTGCAGCATACTGCCAGGTTTGCTCCAGTGATGAGGAGGGAGGGGATGATGAGGTCACTGACTCAACGTGGGTGCCTGATAGGAGAGAGGAGGAGGAGGAGGAGGAGGAGGAGGAGGAGGAGGAGGAGGAGGCGGCAGCACATCACCAACGAGGCAGGATGCCCTCCAGGGGCCAGCCTAAGGGCAGCACATTGACTGCATCACACCCCAAAGCTCCACATGTGCAGGGCGCTGCAGTCTCTGCGCGTTATTCAAAAAGTTCTTTGGTGTGGGCCTTTTTTGAGACGAGTGCATCAGATCGCACCGCTGCTATTTGCAACATATGTCTCAAGCGTATCTCGCGTGGCCAAAATATCTCCCGCTTGGGTACCACATGCTTGACCAGACATATGTTGACCTGCCATGCAGTTCGTTGGCAAGCGTATCTAAAAGACCCACACCAAAGAACAAAGAGGATCTCTCCTTGCTCCTCATCAGCTGAGATTTCCAACCCCACTAGACCTTCAGTCCTCTCTGAGACCTGCAGTGAGAGGAATGAAGGTGTAGAATTAGGTGTGTCACAGCCAAGTACTTGTGGGCAATCTGCTTTTGGTACACCGACGTCAGATTGTACCAGGCAAATTTCCCTGCCCCAGCTGCTGCACCGCCGAAAGAAGTTTGCTCCCAGCCATCCACATGCCCAGCGGTTGAATGCTAGCTTGGCAAAATTGCTAGCACTTCAACTGCTGCCTTTTCAGTTGGTAGACTCTGCCCCCTTCCGTGAGTTTGTGGAATGTGCGGTTCCTCAGTGGCAGGTACCCAAACGCCACTTTTTCTCACGGAAGGCGATTCCGGCTCTCTACCGGCATGTGGAAGGCAATGTCCATGCCTCGCTGGACAGGGCGGTCAGCGGTAAGGTGCATATTACCGCTGACTCATGGTCCAGCAGGCATGGACAGGGACGTTACCTAAGTTTCACGGCGCATTGGGTGACTCTGCTGGCAGCTGGGAAGGATGCAGGACAAGGTGCAGTAGTGTTGGAGGTTGTTCCGCCACCACGCCTCCAAAATGCTGATTGTGACACACCTCTCTCCTCCACCCCCTCCTCTTCTTCTTCCTCCATGGCCTCTTCCTCGGAACCAGCGGTGCTCCGTAGGCGTTCAAGGGGCTACGCAAGTACGCAGGCCAAAAGATGCCATGCGGTGCTTGAGCTGGTGTGCTTGGGGGACAGGAGCCACACTGGGGCAGAGGTTCTGTCAGCTCTGCAGGGGCAGGTTCAGAGGTGGTTGACGCCACGCCAACTTAAGGCAGGAATGGTGGTTTGCGACAATGGCACCAACCTCCTCTCTGCCCTCCGACAGGGACAAATGACCCATGTGCCCTGTTTGGCTCACGTCCTTAACTTGGTGGTGCAGCGGTTCTTGGGCAGGTACCCGGGCTTACAGGATGTCCTGAGGCAGGCCAGGAAAGTCTGTGTGCATTTCCGCCGGTCATATAATGCCAGTGCTCGGCTGACGGACCTCCAAAAGGAGTTTAACCTGCCCAAGAACCGCCTAATCTGTGACATGCCCACCAGGTGGAACTCAACGTTGGCCATGCTGCAGCGGCTGCACACGCAGCAGAGGGCCATCAATGAGTACCTGTGCGACTATGGCACCAGGACAGGGTCAGGGGAGCTTGGTTTTTTTTCCCCACGCCAGTGGGCCATGATCAGGGATGCATGCACTGTCCTGTCACCATTCGAGGAGGCCACGAGGATGGTGAGCAGTGACAGTGCATGCATCAGTGACACTGTCCCCCTTGTCCACCTGTTGGAGCACACGCTGCGTGGAATAATGGACAGGGCACTTGAGGCAGAACAGAGGCAGGAAGAGGAGGACTTCCTTAGCTCTCAAGGCCCCCTTTATCCAGACAGTGTTCCTGCGTGCCCGCCGATCACACAGGAAGAGGACGAGGAGGAAGAGGAGGAGGAGGAAGATTGTGTCAGTATGGAGGTGGAGCCTGGCACTCAGCATCAGCAGCAGTCTTTAAGGGATCAGTCCCAAGAAACACATGGACTTGTACGTGGCTGGGAGGAGGTGGCTGCGGACCATGTCGTTCTTAGTGACCCAGAGGACTCCGGACCGAATGCCTCAGCAAACCTACGCTGCATGGCCTCCCTGATCCTGCAAAGCCTGCGTAAGGATCCTCGTATTCGTGGTATCAAGGAGAAGGACCAATACTGGCTGGCAACCCTCCTTGATCCACGTTACAAGGGTAAGGTTGCGGACCTTATCTTGCCATCGCAGAGGGAGCAGAGGATGAAACATCTTCGGGAGGCCTTGCAGAAAGGTCTGTGCAACGCGTTCCCAGAGACTGGGAGGTTACAAACTCCTGTTTCTGGACAACGTGTTGCTGAGGCTTCGGTCAGTCAAAGAAGGAGCGGTGGAGAAGGTGGCCGTCTGACCGATGCGTTCAGACAATTTTTTGGTCCGCAGCCCCAAGGTATGATCGGTTCCAGCAACCATCGCCAGCGTCTGTTTTACATGGTGCAGGAATACCTAGGGGCAAGATCAGACTTGGACACCTTTCCCACCGAAAATCCTCTGGGTTACTGGGTCTTGAGGATGGATCACTGGCCAGAGCTTGCACAGTATGCAATTGAGCTACTGGCCTGTCCTGCATCCAGCGTTCTTTCGGAACGCACATTCAGTGCTGCTGGAGGCGTGGTAACCGATCACAGGGTGCGTCTGTCCACCGACTCGGTCGATCGGCTGACCTTCATAAAAATGAATGAGTCTTGGATCACCACCAGCTACCAAGCACCTGATGCTGATGTAACCGAATAATTTTTTTTGAAATCTCAGATCCCTTCAAAGACTGCCTATGCTGATGCTGAGTGACTATCCCTGAGTAATTATCCTCTTCCTCCTCAATCATCACGCTGATAGCTTGTAAGAACATTTTTGGTTCTGGGCGCCACCACCAGTGCCTAAGGCACAATTTTTCAGCCCCTGTTTAACAGGGGCGTGTAATTACAATTTTTGATGTAATACTTTGCAGCAGGGCTCGTTCCTGCATTCCAACTAGAGTGTCTGTGAGGGGTTGCAGTGTTGTGGCACCAGCACCAGTGCCTAAGGCCCAATTTTTCTGCCCCTGTCTAACAGGGGCGTGTAATTACAATTTTTGATGCAATACTTTGCAGCAGGGCTCGTTCCTGCGTTCCAACTAGAGTGTCTGTGAGGGGTTGCAGTGTTGTGGCACCAGCACCAGTGCCTAAGGCCCAATTTTTCTGCCCCTGTCTAACAGGGGCGTGTAATTACAATTTTTGAAGCAATAATTTGCAGCAGGGCTCGTTCCTGCGTTCCAACTAGAGTGTCTGTGAGGGGTTGCAGTGTTGTGGCACCAGCACCAGTGCCTAAGGCCTAATTTTTCAGCTCCTGTTCAACAGGGGCATGTAATTACAATTCTTGATCTAATATTTCACAGCAGGGCCCTGTGAGGGCTTACAGTGTTGTGGCCACAGCAACACCTAAGGCCCAAATTTCTGCTGAGTATATAGGGCAGGACCCTACTTTCAAACATCTAACTTACAAACGACTCCTACTTGCAAACGGAAGGAGACAACAGGAAGTGAGATGAAATCTACCCCTAGGAAGGGAAATTCTCTCCTGTAAGAGTTAATATGGGAAAACAAGTTCTCCTTTCCACTGATGCTTTCCAATCCTTGTTCCACAAAAAAACCCAAATTTTCAAAAAACATTTTTCATTGGGACAAAAAAGTGAGGTGAAATCTTCTGAAGAGGAGGAAAGACAGCAAAACAAATGTCACAGGGGTGATAACCCTTCCCTATGTTTTCCAAAAAGCTTAGAAAAGATTTTTTGGCTGGAGCTAAACACGTTAAAAATGTTCAAAATTACAAACAGATTCTACTTAACAACAAACCTACAGTCCCTGTCTTGTTTGCACCGCCTGTATACTGCTGTTCAGAGTATATAGGGCCTGGTGGCCCCACACCTTTCCTTATTTTAATTTGGGTGCGGGGTTCCCCTTAATATCCATACAAGACCCAAAGGGACTGGTAATGGACTGGGGGGTACCCATGCCGTTTGTCTCACTGATTTTCATCCATATTGCCATGACCCGACATGACATTAAACCCGCAAGCAGTTTTAAATGAGATTTTTTCCTTTAAAAATGACATTTGGTGCAGGGACTGTTCTAAACATGGGAAACACGCGTCACTTTACAGGCATACTATAGACACCCCCCAGGTACGATATTTAAAGGAATATTTCACTTTTTTTTTTTTACTTTAAGCATCATTAAAATCACTGCTCCCGAAAAAACGGCCGTTTTTAAAAGTTTTTTTTGCATTGATACATGTCCCCTGGGGTAGGACCCGGGTCCCCAAACCCTTTTTAGGACAATACCATGCAAATTAGCCTTTAAAATGAGCACTTTTGATTTCGAACGTTCGAGTCCCATAGACGTCAATGGGGTTCTAACGTTCGTGCGAACTTTCGGTCCGTTCGCGGGTTCTGGTGCGAACCGAACCGGGGGGTGTTCGGCTCATCCCTATTCCTCTCCTAGGGTGAAAACACTGCGCCTCCATAGATACAGTACAGTGAATGAGTGTTGTCAGTCACCAGTGGCGGCCGCTCCATTAGAGGCCCAAGAGCGCTGCCCCCCTAATCCATGCGCCTGTCCCCTAATCTACATGCAGGGTGCAGGCGCATGGATTTGGATGGGTTTTTTTTTTTAAGCACATGATTATTGCCTAAGGCTCTAATTGGCTTCAAAAAGGGTGAGCTCACCCAGTTGTGTGACAATAGCAAATTAATATTCACTATTGTTTTCCTGTTTCTCCTCCCATCCAATCAGGAAGCGGGTCTTAACCCGACGATTGGCTGAGAGGAGAAGCGACTGTATTGGCCAGGAGCAGAAGCGGGGGGAAGCCGCCGAGAAAGAGACACAGGGGGAAGCCCCTGAAGCTGGATTGGTTAATTGGAGGGCTGGTGGGTGGACAGGCGAGCAACAGGGGGGGAGGTTTGTTCGCTGAGTGACGGGAGGGTTGGGTGGGGGATTTGATTGATTGACCGACCAAAAATGGTCATCACTGTCAGGATCACCAGGTGAATATAAAGAAAGAAAAAGAATGAATGCAGCCACCACATCTAAGGATGGATAAGCTGCAGTATATTACATTTTTGTTCTCAGATTTAGATAAATGTTTTGGATTTTCATTTTTTAAAACTGGACTGCAGGGGTGAATTATTGGAAAAAACTTTTTTGAAGAAGTGTGATCACTCCTAATAATCACTCGAATACTTCTTAACAAAGTTGGTGCAATGTGTTGCAAGTACCGAATACAAAATTAAGCATCTTGTGCTGCTGGGGAGACACACACATAAATATCTTGATTAGCCTAGGCTGACACCGGTATAAACATGTGCAACCGACAGATTCCTGGCCAAACCTTCCCGTATAGATTTCTGTTAGAAAAGATTAGAGAAAAGGAGAAAGAGAGCAGGACTCCCAATCAGGATAAGCAGGCATCATTTGATACTGCAAGGCAACCGCTACAGTAAATGAAAAGCTTTTTCTTCCTTTTAGCGCTTCCTGTTTTAAGGTTGGTTTTATTGATTTCTGGATTTTAATGCCACAAGATGTTGCAGGGATCACACTAAATTGTCTTTATTTTCTCTCACGCTGATTGAGGCTCTAGACACATTTACTATGAGGCTGCTGTGCCAAAGCCAGAATATAAACCTGAACTGGTTTGGAATATATCATTCTGTTCAGGAAAACTCCAGTGTGATTAACATATAAAAAGAGGAGATTAATTCAAATAAGTAACAGTTAAAAAAAAAAAAATTAGAGCATGCTGAAATAATTGTTGAACCTCTGTGAGGCTTGTATGGCTGTTTGTGCCTGTGTCAGGGAGATTTCTAAATACCTCCCATCCCAGTGACACCCTTTATGACAGAGTGAGAGAGTGACACCAGGACAAGAAATGTAGGGTAATCATCCAAGCAAGGATACAGACTGCATTAGAAATCTAACAGAGGTTCTAGAAGTAGTGGTCAAGTGTGGCCCCTGACACCCACCAGCAGTGCCAGGACAAGGTCATCTAGGGTCCAGGGTGAACATGCCAAACTGTGCCCTCCCCTTATAGAACTTTTGAGGAAGTTGGGACTTTAAATGAAGTGTGTGGTCAAATGAACACACACGTCCATCCCTAGTGTACATTGGGGAAAAGGGAAAATTTGGGACTTTGAACGAGATGTGTGTTAGAGAAAAACAATTAAATAAATTACATGATCAAAAAAGGTTTATTCATAACAATATGTATAGGACATGGTACATAGCAGGTATGACGAGCTGATGGGCATATAAAAAAAAATAATAATAATACGGTATTGCACAAACTTAATAATATCAAAGGAAAATTACAAACATGATTGAATAAAAAACTGCATTAATGAGCTTGACGCGTTTCGTGGATACATTCCACTTCTTCAGAAGCAAATGCAGAATTCATGACTAAAAAATATATATATCCAACATTACTCCAATGAATTGAATAAGGATGTAAAGAAAGAAAACAACCAAAACACCCCAAATAACCCCCAAATAACTTACTTTACAGCTCTAAAAAATGGTCATGTAGTGCTAAAGCCTGCTGGTCAAGGAAAGGCCGGACATATCCCCGCCGGGAGCTGGGGGGGGCGTCAAACTGCAGACAGCCTAGACGGAGAATACCACACTCCAGGGGAGCGATGAAATGTGTCCAGAGTGAGCTGCAGGAAGAGACCTGTAGACAGCTCCAATCTATGTGAAATATGAAATAATAAAATCAACAGAAAAAGTGGGGTGAAAATAACAAAGGGCAAAGGGCCCATTTTTTGATCATATAATTTATTTAATTGTTTTTCTCTAACACACATCTCATTCAAAGTCCCCAATTTCCCCAACTGTGCCCTCCTCAATATATATGAGCATTATGTGTCAGCAAAAATTCCCTCCCAAAAAAGCTGAGCACTAATCTGTATAATTACCCCTAAGCATAAACTCCCCCTCCTCCCAGAACAAATCCGCCCCCCTACTGAAATTTCCCCTCCCAAAACACATCTTTGGCCCTCCAAATCTCTCCAGCACAAATGACAATCTAACAATATCAATGTGCAAACCAATAATAAAGGAAACAATCTACACTAGCGAATAGCTGCCAACATCACAAGGTGCTCTCACGCTGGATAAATTGAATAAAGAAAAATGTGGCGCATATTCAATATAAACAATAATACATAACTATAAAGTGCAATGTTCAAAAAGTGCAATGTCCAAAAGTGCAGTGATCAGAAGAAATTCATAAATAATCTTGTATATAACTGTTAAAGAAAAAAATCCAAAAGTGCAAGGTGCATCAAAGTAATGGTAAATACATCAACCAGAATGTCCAATCAAAAAGTGAAGAAAAGTAGTTTCTCAAAATTTATATATAAAGTGATTGTGTAAGTAAACAGGAAACATCCAATTAATCCAAAGTGTTGTCACCATCCACTCAGTAGTATCCAATCAAGGATAGTGTATAAAAAATAAAGTGTTTTGTGCAAAAAAAAATAGAAGACATCCAATTTATCCTAGTGTCACCATCCGCTGTGTACCAATAGTTTGCCCCAGCCTCTCACCTCATACAGAGACCCCCATGGGTCTAGTCAAGCCTCTTGTATAAATGGGACACTGATTCCTCAGCAGACAGTTGATTTCCAGAGGTATCCACAGACCACTCTTATATAGGGATCACTTCCGTGGCTCATTAAGTATAGTTTACATGTAATGAGAAAAGGTGGGCTTCATAGTGCAGTAATCCAAAAACATTTTATTATAAAACACACGTAGTAACTCACAGTTTAAAAACGATGCAAACAGTATCACAAACGATAGGACTTCCGGTCTCATCTCAGACCGGAAGTGACGACACCCAGCTTCTCACTGACACGTTACGTCACTGAACATGTGACTTCATCAAAGGATATTCAAGAATTACTTTTCTTCACTTTTTGGTTGATGTACTTACCGATACTTTGATGCACCTTGCACTTTTGGCACACTTATATACAAGATTATTTATGACATTTTTCTGATCACTGCACTTTCGAACATTCCAGCACAAATGCCCCCCCCCCCCGCAATTTCCCCTCCTAGCACAAGTCCCCCCTTTCCCAAACATCCCTGTTAGCACAAAGCCCCTTCCCCCCCCAAAAAAATTCCCCTCCTAGCACAATTCCTCTTAGCACACCCTCCAAATTTCCCTTTCTAGAACAATTCTTACCTTCTGCCGCCCCCAAAATTCCCCCTTCCAACACAAACCCCCTCCCCCCAATCTCCCCACGGTGCCTTACCACCTCACATAATAACACAGTACCCTAGGGCACCCCCCCCCCCCGCCCACCAGACCCAAATTCTCTACAGGATACAGTAGTGACATAGAGGCCGGCAGATAAAACCACTGAGCTCAGAGGACCTGACACTCCCGGAAGTGTTGGATTCTGCAGCTGGCAGTTTCTCTTGACTACTGCAGTGATCGCCAGCCGGAGAGGTGAGCATCCAACGTCTTTAGTGCAAGAGACGTATTATTTTAATTTTTTATTTTTGTGACAGAGTTACTTTAATGCTTGAGAAATAATCTGTATATCTGATTTTCTACACATCAGAGGCCTCCTCTGTATTTGCATTCAAGTATTAAAGCACCTGTGCCCTGATCTAAATTGATTTCTGATATCTGTCTTGCACTTCCATCTTGTATAGCGTGTATTCTATTTCAGCACGGTGACAGGACATTCACGGGTTAGGTGTTGACTTGACTGATGGTTTTGCAGTATTTTGCTTTAATCTGCAGGACTGACAGTTCATCATGAGTTGCTGTAACCAATAATAATAATTCTCAGGAATAAGGCACATCTCAAGCCATCAGCTGTACACTTATTTGTGAGAAACTCTGGCACTTCTGACATCAGTCCCAAGCCGTACAACCACCTCGCCTAGGTCTGCACCCGAGAAATCCGCACTTGACTTCAGAGTCCTGTACTGCCTAGGCTCAGTGACAGAAAACATAAATTATTTCTTCAGTTGAGCCGCTGTTTTCATGGCTGAACATTGACACGTTGTCAAGAAAATAGCAGAGACTTGTTATAAGACCAAAGAGTTTGGGAGTATATCTATAAATCCGTGGTGACAGATACCTTGAGTGGTGGCTGAGATACAGCTGGTAAGCCACATTACAGATACACTATGTAGTACGTTGGGTCCTCTAGAGACTTTGGCTTTCCAAAGGAGCAAAGGGGATATATCATCATAAAGTTCTGTAAAAAGGCCATGCAGTAACTTTCTGTCTGAGCGCGATGTCTAAACAGGAACTCCAAGCAACAACTAAAGTCAATCAATGAACTGCTAACAAGGATGCATTTGTTTAACCTTTTGGTACAGCTAAACCCAATATCTAAAGCTGCATAAAAGCTTTAGACTGACACTAAATTCTGGCTGGAAAAAAATGATATTCAAGTATGTGTTATTAACTCAAAAAGTCCCTTCTATTGCTCTCAGCCTCCTCAAAATCTCCAGATTCATTTTTTTGCTGCTGCTGATCTGACTTCCTGTTAGAGGATGGCTACTTTTGTTCTCCATGGCCCCACTGTATGTAGGAAGGTAGCCACCCTCCCAAACTAGACATGGACTAAGGACTATAGACTATGGTATTTGAAGTATGCATAAAGTAATGCATGTGACCACAACTAACATACATGTGAGGTTTGGGAGCTTACAGAGGACATTACAAGGAGGCAGAACAGTAAGAACCTATTTAATGAAAATTACATTACAGAGCCTTTAAGTATTAGATGTGCATGGGTTATTTTTGGAGAATAAGGATATACATTAGTGTAACTTTACCATATTTATGAATCTAAAAAAAAATAGTTTTTAAATCATTCAAATTGTAACCTGGTGATCCTGCCATAAGGATCCTTGTTCAGGTACTTCCGGTTATAGGGGGTCAACTTTCTATCCAGGGATACCAAATAATTTTGTTATTGTAGCACCCTCCCAGATAGGCCATTAAGATACAGCTTCCTACAGCCTGAACTCAGGAACCAGGTATTATAGCTGAGCACCCAAGTTCTAGGCGACACTAGCTTAGGTGCAAACTGGAACTCTTTATTGAAAATTTACACAGAATATATAGCACACAAGATCAGGTGAGCCTGATCACATTATCATATACAATGCAAACTGAATACAATTCAAACTGTATACAATGCAAACTGTAAACAGGAATATACCTAACATAGCTAAGGAACAGCCAACATAAACATAAACATTAAGCTAATTAAACAACTAGTCACTTAAACAAGCTTAGGTGCCCAGACCGTTTGGCACCAAGCCCACAACCCTGGGTACACAAAGTATATTACACAATATTATAAGCATAAACATCCCACAATGGTTCGATAACAAGGTACAGTGTACACAATATTAATCACATCTTCATGAGATGAGTAGACAGACAGAAACAATAGTTAACTCAATTAGAAATGGATATTCACACCCAGGAGGCACACAATGGGACAAAGACACTTAAAACATAACACCTTAAACAGATTATAGCAGGAGACCCCAGTATCAGGTTGGTTTGAGCTGATTATATTAACATCTGCTCTGAGTCTTACAGTCTAAAGCAGTCATTGCTGGTTTGGGCACAAAGGCCCCAAAATGTGTATTCTGGTTCTAGATTCCCTGAGCATGTGTGTTTTGGGGAGATATGGACCTCAATCCTGAAGCAAGACCACCCTCCAGGCACACAACTCAAGAATAGAGCCCCCTCAAAAGCCAGGGCCCATAGGCAGTAGGCAAGAGGCTACTCTGCAGTCTAATCCAAAAACCTCTGTCCTGGTTGGGTCTGTCACAGGCTGCTAGGTTTGGTTAGGCAAAGTTAGTTATGTGCAGGACAGAATGTGATTGCCACAGGCTTCATGTTTGATTGTTTCCCCCTGTCTTATGGAGACTTCCAGAATATAGTAGGTGAGAGAGTCAAATAAGCAGCCTGAATCTTTATGCAGCTCCAGCCAATCCCTGAGAAGGTGTGCCCAGATAGTGGTTGGGTAGTGCATAAATAGTTCAGAACCTCAGAGAGCAGGTGTCTTCCCCAGAAGGATAGATTCAATCAGAAGGGCTGCTGCCCTTCTGGTCATCCTGCTGAAGGTTCTGCCTGTCTTACCAAGGCCCCAGCAGTGTCTAGCTGAGGAGCCTATTCTGTTACAAGTTCTTTGGGTGCCAAAACTAGGGGGCCTTCTGATCTAGAAGCTCCACAGAAAAGACTGTCTTCCTGAGTCTGGGGGAGACATCCAAGCCCTGGGGACACTGTAAGTACGGATCCAATGGAGAAGGAACCCAGTGATTGTTGTGGTTTTTAACCCCTGGTGCACTAGGTTTAAAGCTTGCCTGGCCTGGAGCATTACTGATGGTGTTCCAGTGCTGTCCACTTTATGTCCTCCTGCTTAATGGACTGTTTAAAGAAGTAGCAGCAAAGGGAAGAGTGTCCTCACATTCCTGTTCCGTGTTCTGGAGTATTCTACAGCTTCCCTAAATCCCATCCTAGTTATTCTGCAATAAACTTTAAAAAAGGCAAACCCTAGACAGTTTTCTGAGCCAGAGAAGTGAATGTTGCTGTTTGCCTGGCTGCCGCTGCACTAGTGAGTCAAGAACCTGGGACACAACTTACCGGCTCTTGTGGGGGTAGTTTTACCTGTTATAAACTCTTACCTTTGCATTTTTGTTCCCCATACTTTAAAAGCTGTCATGTGCCCAGCACAATGTACAGTACAGTACCTTGAAAAAGTATTCATACCCCTTGAAAATTTCCACATTTTGTCATGTTACAACCAAATACGTAAAAAAAAAAAATTATTGGGATTTTATGTGATAGACCATCACAAAGTGGCACATAATTGTGAAGTGGAAGGAAAATGATAAATGTTTTTCAATTTTTTTTTACAAATAAATATTTGAAAAGTGTGGCGTGCAATTGTATTCAGCCCCCTTTACTCTGATACCCCTAACTAAAATCTAGTGGAAGCAAATTCCTTCAAAAGTCACCTAATTAATAAATAGAGTCCACTTGTGTGTAATTTAATCTCAGTATAAATACAGCTGTTCTGTGAAGCCCTCAGAGGTTTGTTAGAGAACCTTAGTGAACAAACAGCATCATGAAGGCCACGGAACACACCAGAAAGGTCAGGGATAAATTTGTGGAGAAGTTTAAAGCAGGGTGAGGTTATAAGAAAATATCACAAGCTTTGAACATCTCACGGAGCACTGTTCAATCCATCATCAGAAAATTGAAAGAGTATGTAACAACTGCAAACCTGCCATGGCTGTCCACCTAAACTGACAGGCTGGGCAAGGAGAGCATTAATCAGAGAAACAGCCAAAGGCCCATGGTAGCTCTGGAGGAGCTGCAGAAATCTACAGCTCAGGCGGGAGAATCTGTCCACAGGACAACTATTAGTTGTGCACTTCACAAATCTGGCCTTTATGGAAGAGTGGCAAGATGAAAGCCATTGTTGAAACAAAGCCATAAGAAGTTCCATTTGCAGTTTGCAAGAAGTTATGTGGGGGACACAGCAAACATGTGGAAGAAGGTGCTCTGGTCAGATGAGACAAAAATTTAACTTTTTGGCTTAAAAGCAAAACGCTATGTGTGGTGGAAAACTAACACTGCAAATTACCCTGAACACGCCATCCCCACCGTGAAACATGGTGGTGGCAGAATCACGTTGTGGGGATACTTTTCTTCAGCAGGGACAGGGAAGTTGGTCAGAATTGATGGGGAGATGGATGGAGACAAATACAGGGCAATCTTAGAAGAAAACCTGTGAGAGTCTGCAAAAGACTTTAGACTTGGGTGGAGGTTCACCTTCCAGCAGGACAACGACCCTAAACATACAGCCAGAGCTACAATGGAATAGTTTAGATCAAAGCATATTCATGTGTTAGAATAGTAAAAGTCCAGACCTAAATCCAATTTAGGATATGTGGCAAGACTTGAAAATTGCTGTTCACAGACGCTCTCCATCCAATCTGAGCTTGAGCTATTTTGCAAAGAAGAATGGGCAAAAATTTCACTCTCTAGATTTGCAAAGCTGGTAGAGACATCCCCAAAAAGACTTGCAGCTGTAATTGCAGAGAAAGGTGTTTCTACAAAGTATTGACTCGGGGGGGCTGAATGCTAATACATGCCATACTTTTCTCATATATATTTGTAAAACATTTTGAAAACCATTTATCATTTTCCTTCCACTTCACAATTATGTGCCACTTTGTGTTGGTCTATCACATAAAATCCCAATAAAATACATTTCTGTTTTTGATTGTAACATGACAAAATGTGGAAAATTTCAAGGGGTATGAATACTTTTTCAAGGCACTGTAGATCGTAGCGTGGTTTATACTTGGGTTCAAAACATGGAAGGATTCCAAGATCCCTCTAGATGTCAAATCCTGCATTTCATAGTTTGCTGTGTAGAGTCACACGACATGAGGGTTTGGACAGAGCTTAGCTAAACTTATGCAATAGCTGCCTTCATTCGGCAGTTTGTTATCTATCTCTCCAGTGATTACATTAATGCCGTAGTTTATAGAAATATTTTATGGCTGCTAAGACAAAACAAATTGAACCAAATGGCTTTTTGTGTTATACTGTTGTTCGGGACAAGCTGCAGACAGGCTGAATAGAAAAACTGCAGAATTTGCATTATATTGTGACTGTGATGACAGCACTTACAAGGAAAACAACGGCAGAGATACAATATTACATTTGTAAAGTATCCACGTGTCATTGGATATATTAAAAGATCTAATGTGCTTTAAAAGTACAGTTATCTTTTAAACAGAACTGTTTGCAACCATATTTAGCAGGCTACTCCTAAGGCTTCTAGTGCCGCGTACACACGACTGGGCTTTGCGGCATACTTTGCCCGGCGGACTTTTCGACGGACTTTCCGAATGAACGGACTTGCCTACACACGATCAATCAAAGTCCGACGGATTCGTACGTGATGACGTACGACTGGACTAAAACAAGGAAGTTCATAGCCAGTAGCCAATAGCTGCCCTAGCCTCCGTTTTTGTTCATTGGACTAGCATACAGATGAGCGGACTTTTCGACTGGACTCGAGTCCGTCGGATAGATTTGAAACATGTTTCAAATCTAAGTCCGTCAAACTTTTGATAAAACAAAGTCCGCTGGAGCCCACACACGATCGAATTGTCCGACGAAATCCGGTACGCCGGACCAAGTATGCCGTAAAGTCAGATCGTGTGTACGCGGCATAGGTGTGACTACAGGCTCTTGTCACTTGATTCTTTGCTGTCCCATCCCCCTCTCATGCTCTAGTTCCTGCAGGAAGAAAAAAAAGAGGGCTGTGCTGATACCAGTGAACACACTTGTTCGTAGTCTCAGACTTAGGGCTATTGGAAAGCTAATGCCCTGCACACACGGGCGGACTTTTCGGCAACAAAGGTCCGAATAGTCTTTCTGACGGACTTGCGACAATACTTTTGACGGACTTCCGATGGACTTTCGAATGAACGGACTTGCCTACACACAATCACACCAAAGTCCGACGGATTCGTACGTGATGACGTACAACCGGACTAAAATAAGGAATTTCATAGCCAGTAGCCATAGCTCCCCTAGTGTCGGTTTTCGTCCATCAGACTAGCATACAGACAAGCAGACTTTTCGACCGGACTCGAGTCCGTTGGAAAGATTTGAAACATGTTCCAAATCTAAAGTCCATCAGATCTAAAAGTCTGCTGCAGGTCCGATGAAGCCCACACAAGGTCGAATTGTCCGCCGGACTCGGTCCGGACGAAAAGTCCGCTCGTGTGTACGTGGCATAAGAATACTGCAGCTTAGGGCCAATTCAAACTTTGGTTCTGCATTACATTAATGAACACATGTTGCTGCCAATGCATCATAACCAAAAAGGGACATTCACTCTTGTCAACCATGTTGCCCTCACGCAGAGGCACAGTGCAGAGCAAGGCGTAGTATGTGAGTAATGGGGAATGGATCAGCTGCAAAGAGACCACTCTAGTCGTTTACTCTCTACTTCCTTTTGACTGGCATGGCTTCTACAGTTGAAGTCTTCTTTAAATGTGTCTAATAACGATTCCTATATTTTTTTGCTGATCATTTTTTGAGAATGCATGTGACCTGCGATTAAGGTTGCCACCTGACCAGTAGTTTAGTCATCTGGCCATTAAAAATGGGACTTGTTTCTAATGTTAATAAGACAAAAAGGTAGGGTGACCAGACATCTCTGGTTTTTGGGGACATACCCTCTGACTGGTCCCACTGGTTTGTCCTTGGTTTTATACCCTTCTGGCAGCCAGGCACACAACATTCGCACAGTCTCTCACAATAACCAGGCAGAGAATGTCTTCTTTTATTTTTGGTTAAACTTGGATAGGGTGCAGGAAAAGCTTTGGGATACTCCAGAATGTAGTGCACAAACATTTGGAGGACTCTTTCTATTTTGTATATTCTTTCAACCCCCCTTCTTTGCAGAGACTAGAGACACAAGGCGTTATTAAATCATAAGCCCTTCCTACTTGTAGATGGGGTGCAGCGTGGTGCAGAGTCAATAATTCACACAGGCAGGTGCAGGAAACTTGTATTGAAGAAATGGGGCAACAGTTCACAACAAACCCGATGGAAAGCCAGCTAGCTGGACACACTCACAGTTCAGTAGTGGACAGAAGTAGATTCCAAACAGAATGACAGCGTCTGTTGAGAGGGGACTGAATGCGGCCTGACTGCCTGGTCCCCATTCGGGAGAATATCCAGAAGAGATGAGGCCCTACTCTTACCCTCCTCATCAGGAACCTTTCCCTAACACTGTAATGCCGCGTACACACGGTCGGACTTTCCGGCATACTTGGTCCGGCGGACCAGAGTGTGCCGGACAATCCGCCCGTGTGTGGGCGCCGGCGGACTTTTCCGGCGGACTTTTTCCCAAAAGCCCGCCGGACCTAGATTTGAAGAAAGTTTTAAATCTTTCCGCCGGACTCAGTTTCGGGCGGAAAGTCCGCTCGTGTGTGTGCTGGTCCGACGGAAAGCCCGCTCGTGTGTATGCTGGTCCGACGGACCAGATACGACACGAGGGCAGGGTATTGCATCTCGCGCTCGCTGCAATAGGAAAAACAAATTTTCCTATTGCGGCGAGCGCGGGGCATACCAGGCCCTTAGGTCTGGTATGGATTATAAAGGGAACCCCCTACGCCGAAAAAACGGCGTGGGGTCCCCCCTAAAATCCATACCAGACCCCGATCCGAGCACGCAGCCTGGCCGGTCAGGAAAGGGGGTGGGGACGAGCGAGCGCCCCCCCCCCCTCCTGAACCGTACCAGGCCACATGCCCTCAACATGGGGGGGTGGGTGCTTTGGGGGAGGGGGGCCAGGCTGCGTGCTCGGATCGGGGTCTGGTATGGACTTTAGGGGGGACCCCACGCCGTTTTTTCGGCGTAGGGGGTTCCCTTTATAATCCATACCAGACCTAAGGGCCTGGTATTCCCCGCGACGGGGCTCGCAAGGTGTCAATCTCGCCGATAAAAGCGGCAAGATTGACATCCTTTTCTAGTCCCGTCGCACCTGAGTCACGTTCAAAATGAACGGACTTGTCCGTGTGTGGACAAGTCCGTTCATTCTGAAAGTCCGCCGGAACTCCGGCGAAAGTCCGTCGGAAAGACGGGCGGACTTAGCCCGCCGGAAAGTCCGGGTGTGTGTGGGCAAGTCCGTCCGTTTTAAAGTCCGGCGCACCTGGCGGACAAAGTCCGTCGGAAAGTGTGCCGGACCAAGTAGGATAGAAAGTCCGACCGTGTGTACGCGGCATTACTGTCCCTCACAGATGGGGTACCTGTCCCTACTCTGCTCACTCGCCACAGCGCACCAAAACCCAGGAGTCAGGGCCTTAAACAGGCTCTGCCTAATCCAGGATGAGTCACGTAGCATCCAATCAGATAGCTTCCCCAGTGACCCAGAAAACCATAGAGAAATCTTGTTCCTCCTGACTCCCTCTCCAGCAACAGGACCGCTGCGGTGAGCACCACCTGCTGTGGGGAAAGTAGACTGCACCTGCCTACACAATATTAGCACATTTTGGTCACACCCAACATTTAGTGTGGTGTGCTTCGCATGCTGCCATATTCTCCAACCCCTACTCCATCCCCAATAAGAGCAAGTATGGTCAGTATGGTGCAGAGGTGTAGCTTGAAGCTTGTGGGCCCTGATGCAAAAGTTGACCTGGGCTCCCCCCCCCCACTACTTCCAACGTGCATGCAGATACACCCACGCATGCCAAGATACTCAAAGTGGCTTAAGAGTTTTGAGTTCCCAGAGTTCCTGTTTACATAAGAGGACTGGGATTACCGCTCGAGAATCAGAGGACAGGGATCACCGCTGGAGAATCAGAGGACAGGGACCCCTGGCAGGTCACTTGCCAGAGCTCCTTTCCCATCCCAGCACTGTATACAGCCCCCCCCCCCCCCCACACCACACAGGGCTGAAATCACATTCCTTTACACACAATCTGTCAGTCTTCACAGGGTGTATCTGGATTTTTTGTTGCCCTTCTGATCTGTGAAATCCCCTGGTCGGAACAGCGGTGTAGTTGCAGTAGGCAGATACACCCTGTGCAGATCATGGCTAACTGGCTGTGTTGTAAAGGAATGTGATTTCAGCCCTGCGGAGGAGGAACAGTATAGAGTGCTGTGATGGAAAAGGAGCTCAGCAGCCGGGCATAGCATGCAGGGTGGAGGGGGTGGTCAGGGGGCTTTGGGGGGGGGCAACTTAGATCTGGGAGGGCAAAGCCATGTGACACAAAATCTGGAGCCTGCAGCCCTTCAGGGGCCCCCCGAGGAGGTGTTAAAGTATTTGTTTTAGAAATTTCTGAAGGTTTCTCTGCCAGTGTTGTCAGGTGTTGAGGGAAGGTCACCACCCGGAGGTGTGTGTCTTTTCCCCGGTTGTTATGGAAGTGGGGTAAGTAGACATCCCCAGGTGGGGGGTACAGAGAATCCAAGCTGGTGACTCTCCTCCTCTTGCTTCACTTAGCTCGGTTACCATTCCATGTTGCCAGCACACAGCACAGACACTTCCCCATCCTGGGCTGTTCTCACCTCATGCTCCTCTCCATTCAGGAAATGGCTCACAGCTTCTCCCCAGCCAATGGGAACAGAGGGGTGTGGACTGTGGAAGCCAAAGTAGAAGCCCAGTACTGGAGCGTGGCTGTGGGGCCCTAGGGCAGATCGGAGCTGGATTTTGTAGAGGATATGATAATATGACAGGAAGGCTGCAGGGGCCCCCTGGAGCTAGGGTTGGGGTTGCGATTGTGACCCCTGCAACCCCTTATGCTACACCCATGGTAGGGTGTCCCTGGATTTAATTTTGAAAATCTAGCCACCTTATCATAAGGTCAGCATTTTTTCCCAGAAAAAGGTGGCAACCCTACTTTTGAAATTGGAGAGGGATGGTCGGCACTCAGGATGACATTCATAAAATAGTATTTCTGTTATGTGGAAAGAATGTAATGCCTACACACCTGTCTACCTTTGATAATACTTTCCAAGTCACTAAACTGTAATTGAAAATGTACCATCACTTAGTACTAGGTAGAGCACCAGTGATCAGTGATGCTCCTCCATGCTTTGAGGGATATGTCATTGTCATTCACTGCGCCACCAAAACCTTGCCCTCTGCTACCTCCACGATACTACACAGCTGTATGATTGGCATTAGATAATGGGTGACTTTTGAATCAAATAACGTGCCTTGACATAGCTGCTACCATTATTACTGCGATATTGTCAGCCTGTGCTGTTGCTCTTGCTATAATTGTTTCAAATCACATAAAAATATTACATTGATAAGGACGTAAAAGCTTACAAACCATTTTGTTCAAATGGACTATTTACAAGAAGCAACAGGGTATGTGTTTCCTGTCATTTCCATCATACATCGGCAAGACAGGAGCCCAATTACAGTGTGATATCTAATCAATACACACCTTATTCCTTGAGCAGGAAGTAAAGGAGTAGGCCCTTGGGAGGCACAGTTCAAATTACTGCGCTGTCAATTCTAGATAGCAGCTAATGATAGAATATACTTCTTCAAGGAGATGGTGGGCCTACATTGCTTAAAGGGAACATGTCACTTAGGCTGAGTTTAGCTGTTTTGACAGAGTATATTTTTAAAAGGCCATTAAAACACAAAAATGACTTTATCCAGAAGGGCTATAGTGTTCAACACATGAGCTGACATAGTATTTAACGTGGCTGCACAGCCTCTTCATATAGGCAGCTGATATCGGCTAATAAGGGCTTTTAATTGCAAAAAGAGTCATAGTTTCACTGCAGTGTCCTATCAGTAAAAATTTCCTGAAAGGTTTTATTTCCCAAAAACTGAGCTGAAAATTAGGAAGACTTTTTTTAAAATGTATTTTTTTGGAAATGTGCCTTCAATATTGAAAATTCAATAGGGAAGGGGAAATTAAAATGATATTCAGGACATTTCACATGCTTGTAAAACACTTAGGGCCCATTCACACTAGAAACTGCATGTGAATCGCACAGAAAAGCTGTCTGATTCCTGTGTGATTCGCCTGCAGTTCTGTGCAGTGTGATTTCAGCCCTTTTGTTTTGTAACGCCTGAAATCACACCGCATCGAAAGTAGTGCATGCTCTACTTTTTTAAATGCATGGCAACTGGATGGCATGGTACCATGCGATCTGGTGCAAGCCAGTGTGGGCAAATGCACAGCATTTGCAACCTGCGTTTGGGGCGTGGTTAACTTTGCACTGACCCACGCAGCAGATTGCAAGGACAGTGCGATTTGAATGCCCCATGGGAACGCGGTTTTCCCGCACTGCATTCCAGTGTGGGCGGGTCCTAGGAGCTCGTTCAGACTAGCTTTGCGTCCAGATCGCTCTTCAGAGAGCATCTTCGTGGGTGCAGAATTGCACGTAAATCGCATGCTCTCCCGCAACCACAGCAAAAACACTTTGCCGTTAGTAGACACGCAAAGGTGCCATTAATTCTTAATAGCACACCCACACATTGGAAATTGTGGCGTGTTTTCCCTGTACTGGGAAACACATATGCTGTTTCTCTGCGGCTGTGGTTTTACAAAAGGTTCAGCAACGTTTTCCTGCATTTCCAGCAGGTCCAGCAGCCCATTCAAATCAATGGGTTGCTGTACCCACGCAAATGTGGCTGCAGGAAAACCAGCATAGTGTGAACCTAGCCTAAAGGTGAATACCAGGTATGGATTTTTTTATGCATAGTTACATTGGTCCAGTTTGGCCCAATGTACAGTAAGTATGTATATTCCATTCCTGGCTGATCCATGTGGAAGTAGAGAATCATCATAGCAGCCACAGCTACTACAGTGATCCTCTCTGTCTTCTAGATCCCATGCCAAGCAGCTGATGTGTTCCAAGATAGCCACATGGAGTCACTTACTTGCCACGGGAGCCATTCGGAGAACACCAAGTATTTTTCTCAATTAATTCAGCGCTTTCTATGATTGGATGATGTGGACGTCATGACATCACCAAAACCATCCCCCCTCTGCACCTCATCCAATCAGAAAATACTTTGCTTTTATTAGGAAACACGTTCTTTGCATGGCACATGTACTGAGCGAGCAACTTCCTCGGGCTACTGTGCAGCAGGGCAGCCACTTGGCATGGGACCTGGAAGACATTGAGGACTACTCAAGAAATCTACTACAGCAGTTCTTTACTTCCACAGTGATCGGTCGGGTATGACATATACATACACTATATTACCAAAAGTATTGAATGGCATCCCAGTCTTAGTCTGTAGGGTTCAATATTGAGTTGGCCCACCCTTTGCAGCTATAACAGCTTCAACTCTTCTGGGAAGGCTGTCCACAAGGTTTAGAAGTGTGTCTATGGGAATGTTTGACCATTCTTCCAGAAGCGCATTTGTGAGGTCAGGCACTGATGTGGACGAGAAGGCCTGGCTCACAGTCTCTGCTCTAATTAATCTCCATAGGTGCTCTATCAGGTTGAGGTCAGGACTCTGTGCAGTCCAGTCAAGTTCCTCCACCCTACACTCGCTCATCCATGTCTTTTTATGGATCTTGCTTTGTGCACTGGTGCGCAGTCATGTTGGAACAGAAAGGGGCCATCACCAAACTATTCTCACATAGTTGGGAGCATGAAATTGTCCAAAATGTCTTGGTATGCTGACACCTTAAGAATTTCCTTTACTGGAACTAAGGGGCCAAGCCCAACCCCTGAAAAACAACCCCACACCATAATCCCCCTTCCACCAAATGATTTGGACCAGTGCACAAAGCAAGGTTCATAAAGACATGGATGAACAAGTTTGGGGTGGAGGAACTTGACTGTCCTGACCTCAACCTGATAGAACACCTTTGGGATGAATTAGAGCTCAGCCTGTGAGCCAGGCCTTTTGTCCACATCAGTGGCTGACCTCACAAATGCGCTTCTGGAGGAATGGTCAAACATTCCCATAGACACATTCCTAAACCTTGTGGACAGCCTTCCCAAAAAAGTTGAAGCTGTTATAGCTGTAAAGGTTGGGCCTAGTCTGCTACTATCAGTTTATGAAGTATCTCCATTGGTTTCTTTATTAGATTTGAGATAAAGGACTCCTTACAGGTAAATTGTTTGACAAGGTATGGCAGGAAATGAGGAAAATTACTGAGATAAATGGATATACGTCATATACTCCAATCTGGAATAATAGCAGCTATGAGGAATTGATGAAATTGGAAGGGTTTGAGATCTGGAGGCAGAAGGGTCTAAGGTACATTGAACAGCTATTTCAGGAAGATGTGATGAAAACCTTTAGTGAACTAAGTAAAGACTATAATATTCCAAATCAAAGATTTTTTCAATTTCTACAGCTCAGGCATGCATTAAAAATACAGGGCCGATCACATGAATTGAAGTTTAATAAGTCAGTGGTAATAGCCTTGTTGGATAAGATAGGAAAAAAAGGGATTGATATCACAATTATATGATATACTATTTGATAAACTTAAAGGCACTGTGGATATACCAGCAAGATTAGCCTGGACGGGTGACATAGGGCCAATTGCAGATGAACAGTGGGCACGGCACTATCGGCAATACCTCAGGCCTCTTTATCTCCAACACAAAATTTAACACAATTATTCATCTTACATAGGGCACATCATACACCAGAGAAATTATTCAAATGGAAATGCAGAGATACAGACCAATGTCCCAGATGTAAAGGGAGAGCAGCCAATCTAATACACTTGCTATGGAGATGTCCTAAACTCCATCGCTATTGGTCTGGGGTGGTATCTATGAATAATAAGGTATGAGAGTGGGATGCCTATGGAGCCTGGGGGATGCCTTCTAGGTATACTGGATGAATCAAGAATTCCGGGGGAATATATTGTTTCAATAAATAGAAGTCTATTCCAGGCTCGTAAACTCATAGCATTAAAATGGTTATCACCATACCCACCTACTGTAGCAGAATGGAAAATACAAGTAAGGGAAACTTTAATTAAGGAAAAGTATACTTTCCTACATAGAGGCTGTTTAGAAAAATTTGAAAAAATATGGAAAAGGTGGTTTGATATCTTGGAGGTATGACAAGAGAGGAGAGGATCAATTTATGAGTAGTGGGGGGGCGGGGGGGAGGGGGAGCATGGGGAGCAGGGGTGCATTTTTTTTTTCCCTCTTAATACGGGCTGGGGTTGTATGTCATTTGTCGTTTTTTTTGTGTTTTTTCTTTCCTGTTGTTGGTATATAAAATGAATAAAAAGATGATTTGATTGAAAAAAAAAAAAGGTTGGGCCAACTCAATATTGAACCCTACGGACTAAGGCTGGGATGGCATTACAGTTCACGTGCGTGTAAAGACAGGCGTCCCAATACTTTTATAGGAAGAACAGTGCATCAATACAATACAAAACAATACAAAAAATGACAACAACGTGTGATAACCAATAAAAATATATCAATCGGTATACGGTTAATCAACCGTGATAGATTATATAAAAGTGAAAAACAATAAATATAAAAGGGTGACGGTAAAAAATAAAGTCCCAAAAAAATATTGGTGTTCAAATATGGACTCCTGGATCTATGTTCCACCGCAGGTGCTGCCCACCACCTAGTGAATAGTATTGGAGGCTTACCAGATAGACTGCGCTCGTCCTTATTCAGGGGGGTCAAAACAGGCTCAGTAGAGATATGTAGACCTCAGAATGTGTCCCACAGGGAGCTCTGTGGATGTTCCTCCAGCCTCCTTTCAGGAAGGTTAGCCAGCGACAAAAGGGTACAATCCAAAGGATACTATCCTGGGGGTGTTCCTCATATAGCAATCAAGGTTTTTTCTCCAGCAGAATCCAGCAAAGGGTTATCTCTCAGGGTTATAATCGTACGGCAGACTGGTGTAAATCCACTTTGGGTGCACCAAATACCTTCACAAACTTAAACTGGGACTCTGCACAAGATATAATTGATAGCAAAATCACCAACCCACCCTCCCAATACTTTTGGTAAGATAGTGTATATGGTCATTGGTCCAAGCTAGACCAATACAACTATGCAAAAAAATCCACACAGGAATTCAGCTTTAATATTCTTTCATACTTCCTCTAAATATAATTAAACCTGTGCAGTTCCCCGATGCTTCTACCTGTCTTCTAGAATGAGTCTTTCAGGTCTTCTAATGCAAACACATGGTGCTCAAGAATTTGTATCCAGAATAACTTCTATTACAGCAGAGCCACATCCTAAAATATCGCCAATTGAGCTGCCTGCATGCAGCTGTGTTTATGGAGGTCTGTATCATGTATTTAAATAAATTCAGATGGTGCTGGAATAATATTAGGACAATCTGTGTAACACTTATCAGCTTGCTCAGAGGCATTGAGTTTCTGGGTGAGAGTGAGCAGGTCGCTGCCGCGAGAATGGAATTCTGGGTAATCTTGCCAGCTGAAATGCTGGATAATAAATGTTTGGACAGTAGAATCTCCGGTGTCAACAAGGACAAGGTAGAGAACACATAATAAATATGACATTTTCTGCTCTTCGTTTACATTCAGATAGCTAGGGGAAAAATATACATATCTATTTGTTGTTCAATTCATTATTGGTGTATCCATTCCTTGATAACAATATAGCATCGCAAATGGTTTATACTAGAAGACCCTAGGACCTAAATCTCTTAAAGTGTACTGAAAGCCAAAATGTTTTTTTTTTCGTAACTAAAGCTCTGTTACTGTTTGTTAAGAATACGCAAATTCTATAGGGGTTAATTCACGCCAGAATGCAATGGTCTTTATCACGTACTGCAGCCTATGGCCTTAAAGTGTTACTAAACCCACAACAGTAAAATCAGTCTGTATATGTAGTAAAACATGCTTGTTACAGTGGGGACGGAAAGTATTCAGACCCCCTTAAATTTTTCACTCTTTGTTATATTGCAGCCATTTGCTAAAATCATTTAAGTTAATTTTTTTCCTCATTAATGTACACACAGCACCCCATATTGACAGAAAAACACAGAATTGTTGACATTTTTGCAGATTTATTAAAAAAGAAAAACTGAAATATCACATGGTCCTAAGTATTCAGACCCTTTGCTCAGTATTTAGTAGAAACACCCTTTTGATCTAATACAGCCATTTTTGGGAAAGATGCAACAAGTTTTTCACACCTGGATTTGGGGATCCTCTGTCATTCCTCCTTTCAGATCCTCTCCAGTTCTGTCAGGTTGGATGGTAAACATTGGTGGACAGCCATTTTTAGGTCTCTCCAGAGATGCTCAATTGGGTTTAAGTCAGGGCTCTGGCTGGGCCATTCAAGAACAGTCACAGAGTTGTTGTGAAGCCACTCCTTGTTATTTTAGCTGTGTGCTTAGGGTCATTGTCAAGGCGTTAATAGATCTACTGATTACCAACAATACAACCTGATCACGGATGTGGAAATACGGGGCAATTTAGGAAACAGCGATCACAGATCAATTGGCTTTGGTATAAAACACAAATAGGAAACACAAGGGGAACACAAAGACACTGAATTTCAAAATAGCCAACTTCCCTAAACTACGAACCTTGCTAGAAGATATAAATTGGGATAAAATCTTAGAAAAAAAGAGTACGGAGGAGAGATGGGTTTGCTTTTAGAGCATATTAAATAAGGGCATTAGCCAATGCATCCCATTGGGAAATAAATTTAAAAGAGCGAACAAAAGTCCTGGATGGCTTAACTCCACTGTAAAAATGCATAAAAAAGCAAAGAAGAAGGTCTTAAAGAAAAAAAAACAAGGTTGAGGGATCATCAGCAGCATTTAGACTTTACAAAGAATGCAACAAGATATGTAAGGGTGCAATAAGGGCGGTTAAGATGGAACAGGAAAGACACATAGCAGAGGAGAGCAAAAAAAATCCCAAGAAATTCTTTAAGTATGTAAACAGTAGGGATGAGCTTCGTGTTCGAGTCGAACCCATGTTCGACTCGAACATCGGCTGTTCGATCGTTCGCCGAATTGCGAACGTTATGGGCCGTTCGCGCTAAATTCGTGTGGCGCGTCACGGCCCATAATTCACTGCGGCATCGCAGTGCATTGCTGGCTGATGATTGGCCAAGCATGCACTATGACCCGCATGCTTGGCCAATCACAGCGCCGTCAGTAGAGAGAGCTGTAATTGGCCAAAGCCAGGGTGGCTTTGGCCAATTATGGCTCAGGGGATTTAGTACACACCCCACACTATATAAGGCCGCCTGCACGGCGGCCCTGTGTAGTGTGTGTTCCGGTGTGCTGAGAGATAGAGAGAGAGAGAGACAGTGTCATTTGATTTGAGTTAGATAGATTAGGCAGAACAGTCAGTCAGTTAGCTGCACTTACAGTGTATTGTGTATATATATGCATCCCAGGTGTTGCATATATATATATATACACTGTATTCAGTTTAGCTAGATCCGTTCCTGTTATCTTCTATCTAGACTATTTACATTTAATGCAGTGCGTCCTGCTCACAGTGTTCAGCTAGATCCGTTCCTGCTATTTACATTTAGTGCAGTGCGTCCTGCTCACAGTGTTCAGCTAGATCCGTTCCTGTTAAATTCCTACTGACAGGCAGGCTTGTCTGGTTACAGTATATAAAGCTACCTGAAGAAAATTACAGGTGTTCTATTTGATCCTATTAGTACCACGGTCAGGCAGCTAGACTATTTACATTTAGTACAGTGCGTCCTGCTCACAGTGTTCAGCTAGATCCGTTCCTGTTATCTTCCTACTGACAGGCAGGCTTGTCTGGTTACAGTATATAAAGCTACCTGAAGAAAATTACAGGTGTTCTATTTGATCCTATTAGTACCACGGTCAGGCAGCTAGACTATTTACATTTAGTACAGTGCGTCCTGCTCACAGTGTACAGCTAGATCCGTTCCTGTTATCTTCCTACTGACAGGCAGGCTTGTCTGGTTACAGTATATAAAGCTACCTGAAGAAAATTACAGGTGTTCTATTTGATCCTATTAGTACCACGGTCAGGCAGCTAGACTATTTACATTTAGTACAGTGCGTCCTGCTCACAGTGTTCAGCTAGATCCGTTCCTGTTATCTTCCTACTGACAGGCAGGCTTGTCTGGTTACAGTATATAAAGCTACCTGAAGAAAATTACAGGTGTTCTATTTGATCCTATTAGTACCACGGTCAGGCAGCTAGACTATTTACATTTAGTACAGTGCGTCCTGCTCACAGTGTTCAGCTAGATCCGTTCCTGTTATCTTCCTACTGACAGGCAGGCTTGTCTGGTTACAGTATATAAAGCTACCTGAAGAAAATTACAGGTGTTCTATTTGATCCTATTAGTACCACGGTCAGGCAGCTAGACTATTTACATTTAGTACAGTGCGTCCTGCTCACAGTGTACAGCTAGATCCGTTCCTGTTATCTTCCTACTGACAGGCAGGCTTGTCTGGTTACAGTATATAAAGCTACCTGAAGAAAATTACAGGTGTTCTATTTGATCCTATTAGTACCACGGTCAGGCAGCTAGACTATTTACATTTAGTACAGTGCGTCCTGCTCACAGTGTTCAGCTAGATCCGTTCCTGTTATCTTCCTACTGACAGGCAGGCTTGTCTGGTTACAGTATATAAAGCTACTTGAAGAAAATTACAGGTGTTCTATCCCAGCTTAGTGCAGCTACAGGCCATTAGTATGTCTGGAAGGCCAAGAAGGAGAGGCAGACAGTCACAAGCCAATAAGAGAGGGCAAGCAGGCTCTGTGTCTAGTGCTGGTCGTGGAGACGGTGCATCCTCATCAGCACGTGGCCATGGGACACGCTTGGCCTTTTTTTCGGCAGCTGGCCGCGTTGAGCCGCAACATGCGGAAGACTTGGTCGAGTGGATGACCAAGCCGTCCTCATCCTCCTCATCCTCTCTCACCCATGCCCAGGGTGCTTTGTCTGGCAAAGCAGCGGCCTCTTCCCTCAGCTCAATGTCATCAGTGACTCCTTCCCTAGCTCCACCATGTCCTCATGAGGATTCCCTCGAACTGTTTGACCACAGTGTTGGGTACATGCTCCAGGAGGATGCCCAGCGTTTGGAAGGCTCTGATGACGATACTGAGCTCGATGAAGGCAGTAACATGAGCGCGGACAGAGGGGGTGCCCAAGAAGGACAGCAATCTGGCAGTCATGCTCCCCCTGCTGCAGCATACTGCCAGGTTTGCTCCAGTGATGAGGAGGGAGGGGATGATGAGGTCACTGACTCAACGTGGGTGCCTGATAGGAGAGAGGAGGAGGAGGAGGAGGAGGAGGAGGAGGAGGAGGCGGCAGCACATCACCAACGAGGCAGGATGCCCTCCAGGGGCCAGCCTAAGGGCAGCACATTGACTGCATCACACCCCAAAGCTCCACATGTGCAGGGCGCTGCAGTCTCTGCGCGTTATTCAAAAAGTTCTTTGGTGTGGGCCTTTTTTGAGACGAGTGCATCAGATCGCACCGCTGCTATTTGCAACATATGTCTCAAGCGTATCTCGCGTGGCCAAAACATCTCCCGCTTGGGTACCACATGCTTGACCAGACATATGTTGACCTGCCATGCAGTTCGTTGGCAAGCGTATCTAAAAGACCCACACCAAAGAACAAAGAGGATCTCTCCTTGCTCCTCATCAGCTGAGATTTCCAACCCCACTAGACCTTCAGTCCTCTCTGAGACCTGCAGTGAGAGGAATGAAGGTGTAGAATTAGGTGTGTCACAGCCAAGTACTTGTGGGCAATCTGCTTTTGGTACACCGACGTCAGATTGTACCAGGCAAATTTCCCTGCCCCAGCTGCTGCACCGCCGAAAGAAGTTTGCTCCCAGCCATCCACATGCCCAGCGGTTGAATGCTAGCTTGGCAAAATTGCTAGCACTTCAACTGCTGCCTTTTCAGTTGGTAGACTCTGCCCCCTTCCGTGAGTTTGTGGAATGTGCGGTTCCTCAGTGGCAGGTACCCAAACGCCACTTTTTCTCACGGAAGGCGATTCCGGCTCTCTACCGGCATGTGGAAGGCAATGTCCATGCCTCGCTGGACAGGGCGGTCAGCGGTAAGGTGCATATTACCGCTGACTCATGGTCCAGCAGGCATGGACAGGGACGTTACCTAAGTTTCACGGCGCATTGGGTGACTCTGCTGGCAGCTGGGAAGGATGCAGGACAAGGTGCAGTAGTGTTGGAGGTTGTTCCGCCACCACGCCTCCAAAATGCTGATTGTGACACACCTCTCTCCTCCACCCCCTCCTCTTCTTCTTCCTCCATGGCCTCTTCCTCGGAACCAGCGGTGCTCCGTAGGCGTTCAAGGGGCTACGCAAGTACGCAGGCCAAAAGATGCCATGCGGTGCTTGAGCTGGTGTGCTTGGGGGACAGGAGCCACACTGGGGCAGAGGTTCTGTCAGCTCTGCAGGGGCAGGTTCAGAGGTGGTTGACGCCACGCCAACTTAAGGCAGGAATGGTGGTTTGCGACAATGGCACCAACCTCCTCTCTGCCCTCCGACAGGGACAAATGACCCATGTGCCCTGTTTGGCTCACGTCCTTAACTTGGTGGTGCAGCGGTTCTTGGGCAGGTACCCGGGCTTACAGGATGTCCTGAGGCAGGCCAGGAAAGTCTGTGTGCATTTCCGCCGGTCATATAATGCCAGTGCTCGGCTGACGGACCTCCAAAAGGAGTTTAACCTGCCCAAGAACCGCCTAATCTGTGACATGCCCACCAGGTGGAACTCAACGTTGGCCATGCTGCAGCGGCTGCACACGCAGCAGAGGGCCATCAATGAGTACCTGTGCGACTATGGCACCAGGACAGGGTCAGGGGAGCTTGGTTTTTTTTCCCCACGCCAGTGGGCCATGATCAGGGATGCATGCACTGTCCTGTCACCATTCGAGGAGGCCACAAGGATGGTGAGCAGTGACAGTGCATGCATCAGTGACACTGTCCCCCTTGTCCACCTGTTGGAGCACACGCTGCGTGGAATAATGGACAGGGCACTTGAGGCAGAACAGAGGCAGGAAGAGGAGGACTTCCTTAGCTCTCAAGGCCCCCTTTATCCAGACAGTGTTCCTGCGTGCCCGCCGATCACACAGGAAGAGGACGAGGAGGAAGAGGAGGAGGAGGAAGATTGTGTCAGTATGGAGGTGGAGCCTGGCACTCAGCATCAGCAGCAGTCTTTAAGGGATCAGTCCCAAGAAACACATGGACTTGTACGTGGCTGGGAGGAGGTGGCTGCGGACCATGTCGTTCTTAGTGACCCAGAGGACTCCGGACCGAATGCCTCAGCAAACCTACGCTGCATGGCCTCCCTGATCCTGCAAAGCCTGCGTAAGGATCCTCGTATTCGTGGTATCAAGGAGAAGGACCAATACTGGCTGGCAACCCTCCTTGATCCACGTTACAAGGGTAAGGTTGCGGACCTTATCTTGCCATCGCAGAGGGAGCAGAGGATGAAACATCTTCGGGAGGCCTTGCAGAAAGGTCTGTGCAACGCGTTCCCAGAGACTGGGAGGTTACAAACTCCTGTTTCTGGACAACGTGTTGCTGAGGCTTCGGTCAGTCAAAGAAGGAGCGGTGGAGAAGGTGGCCGTCTGACCGATGCGTTCAGACAATTTTTTGGTCCGCAGCCCCAAGGTATGATCGGTTCCAGCAACCATCGCCAGCGTCTGTTTTACATGGTGCAGGAATACCTAGGGGCAAGATCAGACTTGGACACCTTTCCCACCGAAAATCCTCTGGGTTACTGGGTCTTGAGGATGGATCACTGGCCAGAGCTTGCACAGTATGCAATTGAGCTACTGGCCTGTCCTGCATCCAGCGTTCTTTCGGAACGCACATTCAGTGCTGCTGGAGGCGTGGTAACCGATCACAGGGTGCGTCTGTCCACCGACTCGGTCGATCGGCTGACCTTCATAAAAATGAATGAGTCTTGGATCACCACCAGCTACCAAGCACCTGATGCTGATGTAACCGAATAATTTTTTTTGAAATCTCAGATCCCTTCAAAGACTGCCTATGCTGATGCTGAGTGACTATCCCTGAGTAATTATCCTCTTCCTCCTCAATCATCACGCTGATAGCTTGTAAGAACATTTTTGGTTCTGGGCGCCACCACCAGTGCCTAAGGCACAATTTTTCAGCCCCTGTTTAACAGGGGCGTGTAATTACAATTTTTGATGTAATACTTTGCAGCAGGGCTCGTTCCTGCATTCCAACTAGAGTGTCTGTGAGGGGTTGCAGTGTTGTGGCACCAGCACCAGTGCCTAGGGCCCAATTTTTCTGCCCCTGTCTAACAGGGGCGTGTAATTACAATTTTTGATGCAATACTTTGCAGCAGGGCTCGTTCCTGCGTTCCAACTAGAGTGTCTGTGAGGGGTTGCAGTGTTGTGGCACCAGCACCAGTGCCTAAGGCCCAATTTTTCTGCCCCTGTCTAACAGGGGCGTGTAATTACAATTTTTGATGCAATACTTTGCAGCAGGGCTCGTTCCTGCGTTCCAACTAGAGTGTCTGTGAGGGGTTGCAGTGTTGTGGCACCAGCACCAGTGCCTAAGGCCCAATTTTTCTGCCCCTGTCTAACAGGGGCGTGTAATTACAATTTTTGATGCAATACTTTGCAGCAGGGCTCGTTCCTGCGTTCCAACTAGAGTGTCTGTGAGGGGTTGCAGTGTTGTGGCACCAGCACCAGTGCCTAAGGCCCAATTTTTCTGCCCCTGTCTAACAGGGGCGTGTAATTACAATTTTTGATGCAATACTTTGCAGCAGGGCTCGTTCCTGCGTTCCAACTAGAGTGTCTGTGAGGGGTTGCAGTGTTGTGGCACCAGCACCAGTGCCTAAGGCCCAATTTTTCTGCCCCTGTCTAACAGGGGCGTGTAATTACAATTTTTGAAGCAATAATTTGCAGCAGGGCTCGTTCCTGCGTTCCAACTAGAGTGTCTGTGAGGGGTTGCAGTGTTGTGGCACCAGCACCAGTGCCTAAGGCCTAATTTTTCAGCTCCTGTTCAACAGGGGCATGTAATTACAATTCTTGATCTAATATTTCACAGCAGGGCCCTGTGAGGGCTTACAGTGTTGTGGCCACAGCAACACCTAAGGCCCAAATTTCTGCTGAGTATATAGGGCAGGACCCTACTTTCAAACATCTAACTTACAAACGACTCCTACTTGCAAACGGAAGGAGACAACAGGAAGTGAGATGAAATCTACCCCTAGGAAGGGAAATTCTCTCCTGTAAGAGTTAATATGGGAAAACAATTTCTCCTTTCCACTGATGCTTTCCAATCCTTGTTCCACAAAAAAACCCAAATTTTCAAAAAACATTTTTCATTGGGACAAAAAAGTGAGGTGAAATCTTCTGAAGAGGAGGAAAGACAGCAAAATAAATGTCACAGGGGTGATAACCCTTCCCTATGTTTTCCAAAAAGCTTAGAAAAGATTTTTTGGCTGGAGCTAAACACGTTAAAAATGTTCAAAATTACAAACAGATTCTACTTAACAACAAACCTACAGTCCCTGTCTTGTTTGCACCGCCTGTATACTGCTGTTCAGAGTATATAGGGCCTGGTGGCCCCACACCTTTCCTTATTTTAATTTGGGTGCGGGGTTCCCCTTAATATCCATACAAGACCCAAAGGGCCTGGTAATGGACTGGGGGGTACCCATGCCGTTTGTCTCACTGATTTTCATCCATATTGCCATGACCCGACATGACATTAAACCCGCAAGCAGTTTTAAATGAGATTTTTTCCTTTAAAAATGACATTTGGTGCAGGGACTGTTCTAAACATGGGAAACATGCGTCACTTTACAGGCATACTATAGACACCCCCCAGGTACGATATTTAAAGGAATATTTCACTTTTTTTTTTTTACTTTAAGCATCATTAAAATCACTGCTCCCGAAAAAACGGCCGTTTTTAAAAGTTTTTTTTGCATTGATACATGTCCCCTGGGGTAGGACCCGGGTCCCCAAACCCTTTTTAGGACAATACCATGCAAATTAGCCTTTAAAATGAGCACTTTTGATTTCGAACGTTCGAGTCCCATAGACGTCAATGGGGTTCTAACGTTCGTGCGAACTTTCGGTCCGTTCGCGGGTTCTGGTGCGAACCGAACCGGGGGGTGTTCGGCTCATCCCTAGTAAACAGTAAAAAAGGGAGGACAGACCATATTGGCCCCATAAAGAATGAGAAAGGAAACCTGCTTACAAAGGATGGGGAGATGGCGAAGGTATTGAATTTATTCTTCTCCTCAATCTTCAAGAGGGAATCGGGGGGCTTCAGTAACCAAAACTGCAGTGTTTATCCTCATGACACATCACTATCTCTGTGTGTAACAATAGGTACTTGGGAGTTAACCCTTTAAAGCCAGAACACTGCAAGCTTTGCTAGGCGCAGCTTTTGCCATCCCCTGGAATTGCACTGCCTACCTCTCAATCCACCTTGACAAGAATTCCCAGAGCTTTCAATCTGCAATAAAGATGTTGTTAAATGTTAAACATGGAAAGTGCACACATTGTACATCTAAGAATATATGGCAATCCAGTAAACGGGAATTTAGAAATGGGGAAAATAATCGCCCCAAGCCTAGCCATTTGTTTTATGGTTTCAGAGGCCGATTGAATGAAATCATATTGATGCTGTTTTGCTGAGTCCTTTTCTCCCACAGCAGATGTAATATAATGACTTTTTGTGCTCTCTCAGAATTCCACTTGTTCCTACGTTCCATTGTCGTTCTTCTATGGATTCTTTTACACAACTTCATATTAAAGCAAATGGCATGATATTCAACAGCGGTGTTGTGAGCTACTTGTTAATAAATTAAAGTGGAACTGGAAAAAATCCTTGAGGCAGGTAACCAATAAAGTTCACTACTACTCCTTAACCACTTCCGCCCCCGAAGGATTTACCCCCTTCCTGACCAGAGCATTTTTTGCGATATGGCACTGCGTCGCTTTAACTGACAATTGCACGGCCGTGCGTTATTGCACCCAAACAAAATTGACGTCCTTTTTTTCCCACAAATAGAGCTTTCTTTGGTGGTATTTGATGACCTCTGCGGTTTTTATTTTTTGTGCTATAAACAAAAAAAGAGCAACAATTTTGAAAAAAAAAGCAATATTTTTTACTTTTTGCTATAATAAATATCCCCCCAAAAATATAAAAGAACTAATTTCTTCCTCAGTTTAGGCCAATATATATTCTTCTACATATTTTTGGTAAAAAAAACAAACGCAATAAGCGTATATTGATTGGTTTGCGCAAAAGTTATAGCGTCTACATAATAGGGGATAGATTTATGGCATTTTTATTATTTATTTTTTTTTTTTATTAGTAATGGCGGCGATCTGCGATTTTTATCATGACTGTGATGTTGCGGCGGACACATCGGACACTTTTGACACTATTTTGGGACCATTCGCATTTATACAGCGATCAGTGCTGTAAAAATGCACTGATTACTGTGTAAATGACACTGGCAGGGAAGGGGTTAAACACTAGTGGGCAATCAAGGGGTTAACTGTGTTCCCTCAGTGTGTTCTAACTGTAGGGGGGATGGGCTTACTAGAACATGACAGAGATCACTGCTCCCGATCACTGGGAGTAGTAGATCTCTGTCATGTTGCTAGGCAGAACAGGAAAATGCCTTGTTTACATAGGCACCGCCCCGTTCTGCCTCTCTGTATCACGATCGCGTGCCACCGGTGGGCATTGAGTCCGCGGGACCCGTGGGCAGGCTCACGCAGCGCCCACTAGCCCACGATTTAAAGGGGAAGTACAGGTACGCCCATTTGCACAGCCGTGCCATTGTGCCGACGTATATCGTCGTGCGCTGGACGGCAAGCGGTTAATGGCTTTCAGCCTTTTTATCAGTTGCAGAATTATACACACACCGGCCACTTTATTAGGTACACCTTGCTAGTACCGGGTTGGACACCATTTTGCATTCACAACTGCCTTAATTTTTCATGGCAGAAATTCAACAAAAAGGGCAATAAAGCTAATAAAGGATCTGGAGGATATTAGTTATAAGGAAAGGTTGCGGGCACTGAACTTGTTCTCTCTGGAGAAGAAACGCTTGAGAGGTGATATGATTTCAATATACAAATACCGTACTGGTGACCCCACAATAGGGATAAAACTTTTTCACGAAAGGGAGTTTAACAAGACTCATGGCCACTCATTACAATTAGAAAGGAGGTTTAACCTTAAACTATGTAGAGGGTTCTTTACTGTAAGAGCGGCAAGGATGTGGAATTCCCTTCCACAGGCGGTGGTCTCAGTGGGGAGCATCGATAGTTTCAAAAAACTATTAGATAAGCGCCTGAATGACCACAACATACAGGGATATACAATGTAATACTGACACATAATCACACACATAGGTTGGACTTGATGGACTTGTGTCTTTTTTCAACCTCACCTACTATGTAGCTATGTAACTATGTGTTGGAAACATTCCTCAGAGATTTTGGTCCATAGTGACATTATAGCATCACACAGTTGCTGCAGATTTGTCGGCTGCACATTCATGATGCGAATCTCCCGTTCCACCGCATTCCAAAGGTGTTCTATTGGATTGAGATCTGGTGACTATAAAGGCCATTGGAGTCCAGTGATCTCATTGTCATTCCCTACAGCGCATAGTCATATGACGGCGGCAGGAACCCTTTGTCCCTCCGGGCCGCCGTCATATGATGTCTTTTAATTCCTGAGCCTCTAGGCACGCCGCGTCACTAGGAACCCGATGTGCGTGCCCGGTGGCCGCAATGTCCACCAGGCACCAGCGATTGCCCGTGAACACAGCAGGACCGTGGATCTGTGTGTGTAAACACACAGATCCACGTCCTGTCAGAGGAGAGGAGACCGATGGTGTGTTCTCAGTACAGAGGAACACCGATCTGTCTCCTCCCCTTGTGAGTCCTCTCCCTCTACAGTTACACTCCCTAGGACACACATTTAACCCCTTCAGCGCCCCCTAGTGTTAACCCCTTCCCTGCCAGTCACATTTACACAGTAATCAGTGCATTTTTATAGCTCTGATCGCTGTATAAATGTGAATGGTCTCAAAATAGTGTCAAAATATCGCAGTCACGATAAAAATCACAGATCCCTGCCATTATTAGTAAAATAAAATAACAATAACAATAAAAATGCCATGAATGTATCCCCTATTTTGTAGACGCTATAACTTTTGCACAAACCAATCAATATTTGCTTATTGCGTTTTTTTTTACCAAAAATATATAGATGAATAAATATCGGCCTAAACTGAAGAAAAAAATAGTTTTTTTTTTTTTTTAATGGGATATTTATTATAGCAAAAATTAAAAATTATTGTGTTTTTTTCAAAATTTGTTGCTCTTTTTTTGTTTATAGCTCAAAAAATAAAAATCGCAGAGGTGATCAAATACCACCAAAAGAAAGCTCTATTTGTGGGGAAAACAATTATCAAAATTTCATATGGGTACAGTGTTGCTTGACCACGCAATTGTCATTCAAAGTGTAACAGCTCTGATAGCTGAAAATTTGTGTGGGCAGGAAGGGGGTGAAAATGCCCGGTATTGAAGTGGTTAAGAAGCCAGTGGTGAGATGATTTGATCTTTGTGACATGGAGCATTATCCTGCTGGAAGGAGCCATCAGAAGATGGGTACACTGTAGTCATAAAGGGATGGACATGGTCAGCAACAATAATCAGGTAGGCCGTGGCGTTCAAACGATGCTCAATTGGTACTAAGGGGCCCAAAGTGTGCCAAGAAAATATTCCCCACACCATTACACCACCACCAGCCGGAACCATTGATACAAGGCAGGATGGATCCATGCTTTCATGTTATTGACACCAAATTCTGACCCTACCATCTGAATGTCGCAGCTGAGATCAAGACTATTCAGAACAGGCAACATTTTTCCAATCTTCTATTGTCCAATTCTGGTGAGCCTGTGCAAATTGTAACCTCAGTTTCCTGTTCTTAGCTGACAGGAGTGGCACCTGGTGTGGTCTTCTGCTGCTGCAGCCCATCTGCTTCAAAGTTCGATGTGTTGTGTATTCAGAGATGGTATTCTGCATACCTTGGTTGTAAGGAGTGGTTATTTGAGTTACTATCGCCTTTTTATCATCTCAAACTAGTCTGCCCATTCTCCTCTGACATCAACAAGGCATTTTCGTCCACACAATCACCACTCACTGGATATTTTCTCTTTTTCAGACCATTCTCTGTAAACCCTAGAGATGGTTGTGCGTGAAAATCTCAGTAGATTAGTTGTTTTTTTAAATACTCAGACCAGCCTGGCACCAACAAACATGCCATGTTCAAAGTCACTTAAATCACCTTTCTTCCCCATTTTGATGTTTGGTTTGAACTTCAGCAAGTCGTCTTCCCCACATCTAGATTCCTAAATGCATTAAGTGACTGCCATGTGATTGGCTGATTAGCAATTTGTGTTACCAAGAAATTGAACCGGTCTACCTAATAAAGTGGCCGGTGAGTGTATGTACCATGGTTTCTTATTGGCCATATGCTATGAATTGGATTGCATCTCTTCTTAAAGTGATTGTAAACCCTTACATATATCCACGTAGGTGTTGAACCTCAGATGATACACAGGGATGAAACAAATCCTCCTAAATAAGTGGTACCTGTATATCTGCAGCTATCTCTCATCTAAAGCCTCTTAAAACACACATTTTACACAGCATTTCTCAGCTTCTAGAAGCAGGAGGTGGTATTTTAGTTCACACACTGCACACCATAGAGCAGAAAGCTGCGTGTAATATGAGACCTGAGTGAAGGGAAAAGACATGCCCCCTCTACACAGTCTCATAGGTAAACATGTACAGCTGAGGCTTTCAATCACCTGCTGTGTGCTGGAGTTGGGGCGGGACCATCTCCTGTGATTGTCTGGTGTCAACATAGACTGTCAGAAGAGGCTCATGCATGCAGCACAGGAATGACAGAGCAGACAGAAATAGTAGGTGCTTTGAATCAAGGCAACTACATGCTATAGAAGGATATACTTTGTTCATTTTTCATTTCAGAGGTTTACAACCACTTACATACATTTGTTTACCCTGGATCTAAGGCAGACTTGCAGTGTTTAAATTCTGTTCTTAGAAGAAAGATATCACTTCATCTAATGTAATAGGAGGTCAGATTGTTAGAAGCGGCGGCCTAAAAGCAAGCCATTATTTCAGTGCAGTGTGAATGCCTCCATTGCTGCTAATGAGTGGCAAATTAGATGAAGCAAGTAGAATATTCCCATTGCACACATTCCTGGAATTGGCTTGAAGAACGTGGGTGCTGTACCAACTACTGACTGAGAACCAATGTCAACACAAGTCATATTGTGTATATTGCTAGCAAACCATGGATCTTCAACTAGTGTCCAAACATTTATTGATTGTGCACAGGACCGATAAAGGGGATCCTGTGGGACCCTGAAACATCACGATTTACTATCATCCTTTCTGTCTGAGGACGTGTATATATGGAGGACGGGAAGCTTTTAATAGACAAAACACTGTGGGCGGATCGGGACAATAGGAGCTGGAGTTTTGATCTTTCCAATCCATAGCCTTATTAACCGCTTGACGACCAGCCGCTGTCATTTTACTGCAGCAGGTCGGCACGATCCCGCGAGCGGTCATAGCTATACGTTGGCTCGCAGGATCGGGATAGGCATGTGACTGCTTCAGAGCGGGGGTGCTGATGCTCGTGTCCGACGGTCACGATGACCGCCGGCCACGAGCAATCGCCGGCATGAGTGGCAGAACAGGGACGAGTGTGTGTAAACACACAAATCCCTGTTCTGTGAGGAGTGACAGATCGTGACTTCCTATTAGCTAGGAACCACGATCAGTCACTTCCTCTTGGTCACTCCCCTCCCCCTACAGTTAGAAACACAGGGAACACAGTAAACCCCTTGATCGCCCCCTAGTGTTAACCCCTTCAATGCCAGTGACAATTTTTAAAATAATCAGTGCATGTTTATAGCACTGATAGCTGTATACATGCCAATGGTCCCAAAAATGTGTCAAAGTGTCCGATGTGTCCACCATAATGTCCAAATAAAAATCACAGATCGCCGTCATTACTAGTAAAAAAAAAAATTAAAAAAAATAAAAATGCCATAAAACTATCCCCTATTTTGTAGACACTATAACTTTTGCGCAAACCAATCAATATACGCTTATTGCGATTTTTTTTTTACCAAAAATATGTAGAAGAATACATATCGGCCTAAACTGAGGGAAAAAAAAGTTTTTTTTATATATTTTTGGGGGATATTTAACGTAAAAAATATTGCGTTTTTTTCAAAATTGTCGCTCTTTTTTTGTTTATAGCGCAAAAAATAAAAACCGCAGAGGCGATCAAATACCACCAAAAGAAAGCTCTATTTCTGGGGAAAAAAATGACGTCAATTTTGTTTGGGTACAACATCGCATGACCGTGCAATTGTCAGTTAAATCGGCGCAGTGCCAAATCACAAAAAGTGCTCTGGTCAGGAAGGGGGTAAAATCTGAAAAAAATGGCAAAAAATGGCCCGGTCATTCAGCAGCCAAATCTGGCTGAAAAGGGCAACATCATTCTACCCATAACCTAACCCCATTTCTGAATCGTCTCTTGCTCTAACTTCCTGACAGGCAGGAGAGGACCCTATTCGGTCCAAACCCCTAAAACTACTTACAGTATATTAAAAGGGTGTTTATTTTTTTTTTATACATTTTTATATTTTTAAAATAATTTTTAAAATATTTATTTATAAGAGTGTACCTTTTAATAGAGAGATTACAAACCTAAATACGAAATATTTTATAAGTACCAAAACAAACAAGAATAATATCAGTTTGCTTATGAGAAAACTTAACTTTCCTGTTTCCAACGTAGAGCATCACAAATCTCAGTAAGATTTTAATTGTGTGAACATGTGATCCATGTCAAAACCATTTCCAAAAATAATCTGCCCACTAGATAACAGCCATGTAAAACTCTTATTGGGCAAAAAGTCAAGAAGAGCCTGGCACCAAGTGCACAACTACGTGCCCATGCGAATTTGATATGCATCTTAGTTCCAGTAAACTAAGTTCCTGAACAAATCCCAATTTGTATTTCCCAGTTACCAGATCAATGACACAAGTTTTTTTTTTTTTTTTATTAACATGATTTTATTTTATTATCATGATTCCTAGACCTACTTTCACACACTATAAATGCATAATAGCCTTCTTATGTTTGTTTTTGCCCTGTTATGAAAATGGGAAAAAGTTTCTTAGCAATCAAACAAGAGTTCTGTGTCCTATCTGGGACAATGAGCTTTTTCATAACGGCAGTAAACACAGATCAGATTATTTGCAGTTAATAGGAATGACAGACAATTTAACAGCTTAGTTTACAGCTGCTGATAAAGTTGAGCAAACTATAACACAGGTCATCTCTATATCTTTCTTTGGGAACACTGCACATATTTGCTCTTGCTGTTGACATACGTGCCGGTGGCATGGTCGCCTTTAAGAACTTACTTAACCTAGGCTTCACATGCCAAAAAAGAAAAACAGGTTTCCCTGTAGTATGTACAATACATTGCTTTTTCAGTCTTCTGACTCTTAAAGGAATATTGAAATACACCGACTGCAACTTTGCCATTTTGTAGTTTATTATTATTAAAAATCACTTTCCATTTCCATGAAGCCAACTATTTTTTAAAAGTGCCAAAAATCCAGATGTTGCTTGTTGGCAATTATTGCAACACTGGGGACTTTTATGCTATGTTGATTTAGAGGTGCCCCAGATATTACAATTATCAACCCTTTGACTGATCATGTATATAATACGTGCAAACTCCCTTCCGCCCCTACCCCCTTCCTTAGCATGAATTGTGAAGAGTAATGAAGATTTCTAAAATAAAATTGTTGAGTATATCAGTGTTTTGAAAATAACAGTAATATCTTGCAAATGCCTTAAAGTGGGGTTCCACCCAAAAAAACAAAAATACATAATAAATCCTAAAAAAAAAAAAACAAAAAAACATTTGGATATTTTTTTTTTTTTTAACTTACCTCTAAATGCCTGTTGCTAGGGGGTCCCTCGTAGTCTGCCCCTTCCAGTGCCTGGGCTGATGACATCACTTCCCCCTCGGCACAGGAAGGGCTCCGCTCTGCTCCTTCCCTCCTGTCAATCATCTGGGACCCATTACAGGTCCCAGGTGACTGAGCGGCCAATCACGGCGCGCGGCGCCGCTCACGCATGCGCAGTGGGTGCCAGGCTGTGAAGACACAGCCCGGCGCCCACAGTTGCAATGCCGGTGCCGCTGAACGGAGGGGGAGACGTGCGGGGCTTCGATCCCCCGCATCGCTGGACCCTGGGACAGGTAAGTGTCCAATTAAAAGTCAGCAGCTGCAGTATTTGTAGCTGCTGACTTTTAATTTTTTTTTTTCATGGGCCCCCTGGGTGGAACTCCTCTTTAATTACTTAATTGTGGACCCAGTCTCAAAGATATTTTTTTTTTTTTTAGAGATACTGAATGGCCACAGAGTCTCTTAAAAGCCTCCCCTGTCCTACTTTTACTCCCTTTTGCTATACTCCTCACTACTCTATTGGAAACCTTGTGAAAGCTCCATGTTAGATAGTGTTGAGGCTTAAAGTGGTTGTAACCCTAAAAAAAAAAAAAAAAAAAAAAAGGTGCTCTTGTCCTTTTAAGGCACGAGATATATCACAGTGTGTTTGCTATGTCAATTGTCACTTTCTATGTTGTACAATACCTGGCTGATCCTGCCTGTTCCTGTCTTCCCCTCTGTAAACTGACTATATTTATCATGGCTGCTCATCTTTGATAGCATGGTCAGTTTATTGTCTGTGCCTTCGTCATCCAGCTCTCTCCTCAGCATCTCCCCCCTCGCCCTTCCTCTATCCCTTTCTCTTCCATAGTCTGTGTGAAAGCTGATCTCCTCTCCTCTCCTCCCATCTCCTCCCCTCCCCTCCCCGCCTGTGTAATTCTATTATCTGCAGCTGCTCCAGTGCTTGGTTTAGGTCCCTGTTCAGTACAGTGTGTGTGTTTTCCTAAAATTATAATGCTAAATACCTTTTTTGCCGGGGTCCTGCTGTGCAAACCCATGAACCCCCTTTGCTAGCTTGCATTCTTCAGAGAGAAATCTCAGCCCCCCCACTGTACTCACTTAAGCCCTGTAGACATGGGCCGAATGTCGAGAGACAATGGCTGGTTCAGAAAAAAAAAAATGGCTGCCATTTGGCCCCTTGTGTATGTCGGTCTGTCCAACAGAAGCCCTTGGGCCGGCTTCTGACGAACGTGCATGCTGGAAAACCAGCATCCGACTGACTCCCGATCAGCACTCTCAGCCAATAGCAGAGAGTGCTGTATCGGAGTGTTCTGGTGGTCAGAACACAACAGCTCAGCGGGGGAGATTGCTGAACTAACCTTGCAAGGTTAGTACAGCGTCTCCAACCAGAGCTGACAGTTTTTTTTCTACTTTACTTTAAATAGAATTGATGACATCAAACTCCTTCTTACGTAATAGACTGGCTGCTCAAGCTCAAGCACTGCATCCTGGGAGGAGGTCACATTCTTCATCATACACAGGCAATTCCTGAGGGCTTTGGTTGAATGGGAAAAATGACAGAATTTATTTATCTGCAATTGTGCATTGGATGCTAAATTATTTGTACACATTGTACACAGAAACCAGCTTCCAGTTTTTTTTTTTTTTTTTTTGTCAAAGCTTAATTGAACAAGCTGAAGTTAGAAGCTGATTGGCTGCAATGAACAGTTGCACCAGATTTTGCATTCCCAAGTTTTAGTAAATCAACCCTATTGCACAAGTATGTATTTCCTACCTCTCAAAGGGATTTTCAGGGTTTAGAGTGTACTTCCAAGACTGATAACAGAGCAACGAAACAGCAGAAACACACAGGACTCGGGGCTTTGGAGAGAGATAAGAAAACACTACAGATATGTGTGCTTAGGTCAAATTTCATGAATCAGGTTTACATCCACTTTAAATTTCATGAATCAGGTTTACATCCACTTTAAATTTCATGAATCAGGTTTACATCCACTTTAAATTTCATGAATCAGGTTTACATCCACTTTAAATTTCATGAATCAGGTTTACATCCACTTTAAATTTCATGAATCAGGTTTACATCCACTTTAAATTTCATGAATCAGGTTTACATCCACTTTAAGTTTAGCTCCAGGTTGGTCACACCTCATGCCATAAACTATTGAGAACAATGATACTGGTTGTTGGGGTCCTTTTAATTGTTTGTGGAGGTAAGTGATGGAGCTCTAAATCATAGCTAATGTCTAGGCCTCCCTAGTTTAGCAGACACTTGAGATCAAGGGAGCTCCCTATTCACGCAGAAAAGGATTTGATGTTTCGTTTCAAACCTTTGTTATCTCTGACAGGTTCACCTAAAAAGAACTGTCACAAATGGGATCAAAGTATATGTACGTTGTAAATATGTCTTTTTTTTGTTTTGTTTTGCATATAGTGGAGAAGGGTTAAACTATATGCTAAGTTTCTCTCCGTAGAGAATCACAATCTCCTGTCATGCGAATTGGATGTGGCGAAAGCCTCATCCAATTCACATAGGTATGAACTCAGCTTCATACTATGGTTTAGGCCCTGAAATGGGAACTTCATTCACTTTCTGTTGCATCTCCAAGACAGGAGGTGAAGGAAAACCTCACCAGCAGGACACCGATGACCAAAATAATTTCAACACATCTCAAAAACATCAAAACATTTTTGGGGCTATACATATACTTTGGGGTTGATTTACTAAAACCAGAGAGTGCAAAATCTGGTGCAGCTGTGCATGGTAGCCAATTAGCTTCTAACTTCAGCTTGTTCAAATAAGCTTTGACAAATAAACCTGGAAGCTGATTGGTTTCTATAGAGAGCTGCACCAGATTTCACACTCTCCAGTTTTAGCAAATCAACCCCTTTAGGTAGGAATCTAAGCTTTCATTCTTATCTTAAATCATTATAATTGTGTAGACCCTCTTATTTAGACTTTTTTTGTCTGAGTCTGGTGCTTCAGCATTAAATCTTCTAATACTCCTGCCCAGATTAGAAGATTTTTTTTTCTTTAAAGACAAAAGTTGGTTTGCTGGGGATCTTTATACTGAATGAAATTCCACTTTAATGAAGTAGCAGTGCCTCATCAATGAAGTGCCTCTGGAGTCATAAGGACTTGTATTATTCTTTATTATTCTATAAAGATACTTAGTATCTGAGGTGTTGAAGCTTCTATACACTTGTAAGGTTGGCACAAAATATGCTTGAAAAATAAACTTGTCTTCCAATTAAGTTGTACTTCTCAAGGATTACAAGCGGATTTACTGGGCAAGTGATTCATGATGCTTTCCAAGCTTGAGATAGGGAACTGAGGTATTTGATTAAGTGCTACATGTCAGAATAATTTATTGATGCCTGATTTGGCTGCTTAGCCTGACACCCCAGACCAGATTTCTTCACTGTATAGGGAAAGATATATATAAATATTTCACTTTATTTTTTTGTTTTGAATCTTGCAGTTTGGAAGCACAAATGTTCAATCTCAGTGGTGTAACTGGGCAACTTTTGGGTAAGGAATTAACCTATGTTTAAAGAAACCCTTTAAAAGAGATTCCCAACACCAGGGAACTTAAAGCGGAGCTCCACCCAATTTTATGACAATAGCTCAAGAGCATTACCGCAATGTCCTAATGAAAAAACTGAACTTTTTTTTTTTTTTTCACTGTACCTTTGTTGTTCAGATCATCTTGTTTAGTTCCTGGATGTACAGCCTGCGGATATGGGCGGGTATAGTGCGGCTAACTCGTCATTTCCTATTAGCCGCACTGGCTCCTGGGAGCTTGTGTCATTGTTCCCAGGAGTCAGTGCGGCGGCCTGGCGCGAGTTATCGTGTGATTTCAATCCTGGAAGTGACGTGCTTATCTCAGTTGCCATCACAACGGGGCGGGACTTCCGACGCCGACGCCCGTTGTGATGGCAACCTGAGCTGTTTACGGCGCTCCGATTTAAGGTTACTGCACATGAGCGAGATTGGGAATACAATGGGTGGTGCATGCTGGTCGATCAGCGGCACAATATCCTAGAAGAGGATGCCTGTGGGCTTCACATGCCCACAGGCAAGATGAGAACCGCGTCAGTAGAAATGTTTAAAAGTTAATTTTTTGGGAGAAAACCGACATCCGAAAGTAACAAAAACGGAACAAGTGAGTAACATATTTCGATGAAATAATCTTTAATCTATGAAAGTCTAAGGCGCCTTTCACACGGACGGCTGTTCTGCTGCAGTTAAAAGCATAAAATATGTTCTGTGAAATTCAAGACTCCTGGCACTGTGATCAGCTGCATTTGTACAGTGCGATTACCTGCGTTTACGTGCGGTTACATGCGGTTGCGTTTAACTGCGGTAGTCAATGTTTTTGTTTGGTCCCTTGAATCTACCCATGATGCATTTCGGTCCTCTGCATTTCACACCATCTATTTCCTGTCTCTTTGTTGACTGGCTGAGTGTGTGTTGGAGTTTTGCAGTGAGAGGAGTGTTCTGTGTATTGTGCTGAGATCGTTCAAGATGAATGCATGTATGGGTAGTTTGATGGTAATGCTCATATTGCTGCTCATGAGAATGAAGAGAAGAGAGATCGAGCGGAGGAGATGTCCCCGTCGTTACTGGGTGCACCCTTTAACCTCACAGCGTCTTTCTATTGGCTACTTTGCCCTCATGTTTGGTGACCTGAGAACTCACGGAGACAAGTTCTATAACTACACGAGGATGTCGGTGGCGAGTTTTGATGAATTGTTGGGACTTGTTCGAGGACGCCTCACCAGCCACAGGACAAACATGAGATGATGCATTAATGAGGAAGAACGGCTGTTACTTACTTTAAGGTTGGTTTTCCCTATCTTGAACATATGCTTATATTCATGCACATGCAGGATTATATTATTGACAATAGTGTGTGTGTGTATATATATATCTATATATATTTTATACTTTTTTATATTTTCTGAATTCTTCTCAATTTTGTATTGCAGATACCTTGCCACTGGAGCGAGTTTTACCTCCCTTCATCATCAGTTCCTAATGGGAATTTCAACTGTGTCGACTATTTATTTATTTATTTTATTTATTTATTTATTTCAGGTACTTATATAGCGCCGTCAATTTACGCAGCGCTTTACATATATATATTATACATTCACATCAGTCCCTATACCCTCAAGGAGCTTACAATCTAAGGTCCCTAACTCACATTCATACCTATACTAGGGCCGATTTAGACAGGATCCAATTAACCTACCAGCATGTCTTTGGAGTGTGGGAGGAAACCGGAGTACCCGGAGGAAACCCACGCAGACACAGGGAGAACATGCAAACTCCAGGCAGGTAGTGTCGTGGTCGGGATTCGAACCAGCGACCCTTCTTACTGCTAGGCGAAAGTGCTACCCACTGCGCCACTGTGCCGCCCATAGTACATGACACCTGTATTGCCATTTGGGAGGAGCTTAAGACCACAGTAATTCCGGAACCAACAGCCAGTCTGTGGGAAGAGATAGCGGAGGAATTTTGGGAGAAGACTAACTTCCCAAATTGTATTGGGGCATTAAACGGGAAACATATCAGGCTCATCAAGCCACCAAACTCAGGTTCATGCTATTTTGATTACAAAAAGTACTTCTCCATTGTCCTGTTGGGACTGAGTGATGCAAACATGTGCTTCATAGCGGTGGACGTTGGAGCTTACGGCAGTTCTGGAGATTGGAGAACTTTTAGGAATTCCATGATGGGCCAGCGTTTGCAGTATGGAGAGTTTAATGTACCACAGTCAAGGCCTCCACCTGGTACTGCTGGACCGGATCTGCCCCTAGTAGTGCTAGGAGATGAGGCATTTGCCCTATCCACCCACCTCCTCAGGCCCTGTACGAGGCATGGTCATACTGCCAAGAAGCGCATTTTTAATTACCGTCTGAGCCGTGCACGCGGAATGGTGGAGTGCGCATTCGGTATTTGTACTGCCAAATGGCGTGTACTGTTGACTGCAATGCACCTTGAAGTGGATTACGCGGTCAATGTGGTTTTGGCATGCTGTGTTCTCCATAACTTTCTAAGGGGAAAGGAGATTGCGCCCAATGAATCCCCGTTACCTGTTTGTTAAGAACACAGAGGGCGTGTTACTACCACTCACCCAAGCAATCATGCGCTACAAGTCCATGATTATTTCCTTACTGACGATGGACAGTTACCGTGGCAGTATGATTATGTTTAGTATTTTGTTTGTTACCCATTTGCATCAACCTTCTTGTTGTCACTGTTTACATTTTTTTTTAAATAAAGTAGTTGACAACTTTGCCCAATTAAATTGGATGTATTTTTATCTTTGCTATGTAAATTAACAAAGGGTATAAAAAATAGAAAAACCTTACAAAATGCTTGCATCTGTAGAAGATTTTTTGTATTATTTGTATTCCTTTGGAATGTTGAGATGTTTTTTTATCTTCAAGTAAAACATGACTCGGTACAACAGATAACATCCCATAAAATATAGAGTGACTCAGTAGAACAAATAACATCCCAAAAATCCTTTATATGAACCCTCAAGCAACCACAAATATAGAATATTCCACAAATATAGAGTAAGGGGTTGTAAATATTAGTTCGTGTAAAGCAGGGATCTTCAAACTACGGCCCTCCAGCTGTTGCGGAACTACACATCCCATAAAGGAATTGTAAAACTCTGAGATTCACAGACATGACTAGGCATGATGAGAATTGTAGTTGCAGAACTGGAGGGCCATAGTTTGATGACCCCTGGTGTAAAGGTATAATTAAGTGCTTCAGAGTGTGTCCAACATTCTCCTGAGAGATGGCCCCACCGAAAAAGTGTCAGGAACCTAACCTTGGTCTCCTTAACTTAAAGTGGTTGTAAACATTAGTTTGTGTAAAGCAGGGATCTTCAAACTACGGCCCTCCAGCTGTTGCGGAACTACACATCCCATGAGGCATTGTAAAACTCTGAGATTCACAGACATGACTAGGCATGATGGGAATTGTAGTTGCTGAACAACTGGAGGGCCATAGTTTGATGACCCCTGGTGTAAAGGTATAAATAACATTGCATTAACAAAAACTGAAAAATAAAACAGTTATTAAAATAATAAAACTACAAGTTTTCATACACTGGGTAAGGGGAACGCAGGGAAGATTGTCTTGGTTCACTGCCAACATCTATAGGTGATCCAGATTGGGAAGATGGGGGTGAACTGACTGGGTGTGGCTGCACATGCATTCTTTGAAAACCAAGATGAGATGGGAAAGGTGTATATGTTGGTGGCGGTCCTGCGTATGGGTTCATGGCTGGTGTGGTCTCATGGTACTGATGACTTTGCATTGGTTTATTCAAAGAACCACTAGGTGTATTAAAACCCAGACCCCATGGCTGAAATCTTGGATATGGGCGTGGCTCTTTGCAAGCAGAAACTATATACGTAAGATAGGCATGTATATCACCCCTGACTTCAGTACGCTTATCAGGAGGAATCTCCCTGACTACACACAGTAACATTCTCAAAAAGATCACATAAGGGTCTGAGATGTTGAGGAATTCATCATCTTTTGTGGCAGGGTTTTGTGATTGGTTTCTCATTTCTTTAATTATACAATCGAAATATTCTTCAAAAGGTGGCTCTTGCTGAGTACGGCATGTTCGATGAGTGGTGGAAGTAGACCGGACTCTCCTATTAAGATTTGCCTGCAAATAGATAGAATATATAGATTATGTTTCTGATGTTGAGGTTACACTTGGTGGACAGCATACTGATAAACTTGATGCTTGCCCAAATATTGAAGTTGTGTCAGAGCTTGCAGCACCTGTTTTGAATAGATCAGACACAGGCACTTGTTTTTGCCCCCAAAAAACGATGCCACTGTATTAGCAGTAAGACCTCCAAAGCCAGAAGTACTGATATGGTACTTTGCCCAAAAAAAGAAGCCGTTGTGTACCAACACCAGCTGCCATTGTAATATGTAAGTAATACGTTTATTGTGGATGGAGGTTGTGACGTTTTGAAAATACATACCGCAGGTTCTTGAGTGACCGGTTGATAATCTTGAGATGAAACTGTCTCTGAATTGGTTTCTTGACTTGGGTCAGCGTCATCATTTTCTGGTGACGAACTTGCACGCCTTGCTCTTGCTCTTGCAGGAACACTTGAGACAGTTCTAGGTAAGAATAACAACATTACAAGTTTAAAAAAAAAAATACCATGGTTGTAGTGTTTACAGAATATTGTCATGTGTACACTACAGAATAGACCTCTATCTGGAGCTGGGGGAACATTAAAAAAAAAGGGGTTTAGACACCTTTCACACTGGAGCGGTGTGCTGGCAAGACGCAAACAAAAATCCTGCTAGCAGCATCTTTGGAGTGGTGAAGGAGCGGTGTGCAGCGGTGAGCGGCGGTTAGGCCTACGACGAGTTGAGGGTGCTCCGCTTCTATCTGCAGACCTCTCTTCGTTTAGTTTCTTCTTGTCCCGGTCGTGTAGGGATCTCCATTGTGTATAAAGCTCCTTTCCTGCAATATATATTTCATTGTATAAATTTGTTATATATCAAACATAATGCATGTTAGGAACAAAAGTTGAGAGAGTTCTGCTCTCACCCCCCCCACCCAAGAAACACTTCTAGGGGAGACACCAACCATTTGATTTCCCATTAGTATTGACCCCTTTCACTGCCAGTGACATGAATACAGTAATCAGTGGCTATTTTTTAACTACTGTCACTGGTCCCAAAAAAAAGGGTCAAAAGTGTGCAATCTGTCTGCCAAAATGTCGCTGTCCCTCCAGCAAATTTTTTTTTTTCACAAATGACCATACTAGTACAGACAAAAAAAAATACAAATGCCATAAACCTTTCCCAAAGACACTGTATTTGTTTAGAAAAAATAAATGAACAACAATTTTGGTTTGTAGCATTGCACAATTGTCAGTGACGCAGTGCTGTATCGCCACAAAATGGCCTGGTCATTTTTAGAGGATAAATCTTCAGCTTGTGGTTAAAGTTTGGTAAACAGCTATGATGCATGTGTACCCTGCTACACAGACACAACAAACGTTGCACTCACCTCGGTTATCCTGTTCAGTTGCAGACATATCGTCCCAGTTCGGTGTGACATATCTGTATACTTCCTCTCACTTTGAACTCTTCAACACTCGGTCGGCATATCTTGGGCATTCCCCATAACTCCGGTCGGGCATGCATCAGGGCTATAATGGCCTCATGGGAGATATCTTGTGCCGCCATGCTGCCTTTTCCTCTTTCCTCTATCCCTCTGAACTTCCTGTGTCATTTCCCAGGTATACCTGCTGCTTATGATGTGCTTCCTGTTGTTCTTTTTTTTCTCACGCTGCTATCCGCAGTTGACACAAAAGACTGCGATTACCTGCGGTTATGTGCATATAGCTGCGCTAAATCATTCCTGGATGCAGTCAATTCTATTTTTTCTAGCCGCACCAAACCGCAAGTAACTAAATCGCAGCTAAACGCAGTGTGTGAATGGGGCCATAGGAAAGCATTGTGTGCTTTTAGCTGCAGTAGAAAACTAGAAAATCCGCAGCTAAAAGCACAATTCTATCCGTCCGTGTGAAAGGGGCCTTATGGTATCCAGCAAACACTGTAGCTAAAGTCAGAAACATTTATTTGACCTTTAGTTAGTTCTCTGTAATACCCTAAAGTTGCAGTTCACACAGCTTCTCTCCTGTTCAGTATGAAGGTAATTCCTGAAACCTGTGTTGAGTACCTTTCATTCTCTGGATGTTTGTTTTATCACCACTTGAATTAAAACATCCAAGGTATGATTGAATGTGGCTAATAGGAATGATTTGAGTGTGCTGCTGGACATTTTTATGTCCTGAACATTTAGAGCATTCTGCATGGACGAACGTGTCAGCTTCCTTGTGTTAATGGTTGCTAAAGAAGCATTGGGTGCCTGCACATGCTGCATCCTTAACAACCACTAATTTCACCTAACCCATTAGCTTACATAGCCAAATCTCCAACAATGTAAGCATGTGGGGGGTGACATAATTTCCTAAATTTGGCCACATTTACCAAATTTGGCCTTGGCCATATTTGGACATGGACAACAATGTATCCACAATCCCCAACCTTTCCATTTTTTTGCAGATGACAGCCCAGGGAGCTGTCATTCGGCAAGTGGCCACCACCTTGAAAGAGCCTTTCATTTTTTTCTTTTGGTGGTTGTCAGGCATTGGGATTAACTGGGATCTATGTCATGGTCCTGTGTATGCCTTTTTCATATGGATAGGGTGGTATCTGGGTAACGCCCTATTGTTAAAGGAAGTGTCCAGGTTCTGATAAGCCTAGGGCACAAGGTGCTGTGCTAGAGGGGGTGCCCCCTGGCAAGGTATCCCCATGTTGGGGGCATGTAGCCTGGTATAGTTCAGTAGAGGATGTACATCTCCCCACTTTCCTTACCTGTCAGGCTGTATGCTCAGATAAGTGTCTGGTATGGATTTTGAAGGGGAGGAATGCATGCTTTTTAAAAAAAAAAAAAATTCCATTGAGTTCCTTCTTTAATCACTTGCTGACCACCCTATTGCAGATTTACTACTACGGGGCAGCTGTCATGCATATATACATGATTCTGCACTTCCGGGTAGAGGGCGTGCAAAACCAATCAGCAGGTGCAGGCCAATAGCTGTCAGCCAGCACCCACTGAACGCAAGTCATTCTTGATAAAAATCTGCTGCCATCTACCAGGATGATGAAGATCAAATGAGGGTGGACATTTTAGCTAGACAATGATCCCAAACACAAAGCCAAGGAAATTCTTAATTGGTTTCAAAGAAAGAAAGTAAAGCTGCTAGAATGGCCCAGCCTATCACCTAACTTGAATCCTATAGCAAATCTATTGAAAGAACTAAGGATCAGGGTTCATAGAAGAGGTCCACAGAACCTTCAAGATTTAAAGACAGTTTGTGTGGAAGAATGGGCCAAAATCACACCTGAGCAATACGTGAGACTAGTTTCTCCATACAGGAAGCTTCTTCAAGCAGTCATTACCAACAAAGGATTTTGTATGAAGTATTAAATACATTTCAGTTAGCGTGTTACATGCAGCATTAGTAGTACCTAGTTCCATTGACCATGGTCTAGGCCAGGGATCTCCAAACTAAGGCCCTGAAGCTGTTGCGGAAATACACATCCCATGTGGCACTGTAAAACTCTGACATTCACAGACATGACTAGGCATGATGGGAATTGTAGTTCCTGAACAACTGGAGGGCCATAGTTTAACCATACAAACATGCAAGTGATAATGTAGTAGATCCATACGTGTGCCTCCATGTATACTGGGGGTTTCATTATTTACCACAAAGAAAGATAAATGGTAAATGCGTTATCATTGCTGAGTGATCAATTTCCTGTGCCTATTATGGGGGTAGTAAGCACTGACCCAGAAATGTAATTACGGTATATACAGCGCCCCTCACTGATAATCATTCAGTCCGAATCTCTAAGTATATAAACATTTTAGAACAAAATACAAAAAAATCTTCTAAACTTATCACACTTAACCAGAGAACTTTGTGACCTTACACATATATAAGCAGTAGGGCAAAGAACAGTGTTAATTGGGGAAAATTACTTCCAGGTGAAAAGCAAGACAATATATCAATGGTGGATAAGCCACTGAAGCAATGTAGCAACAAGTCATAAATTAGTTAAAAATAAACTACTTTTCTGATATGTCTGGAATACTAAGGAAATAAACATTCTATTAGAAGTACTTAAATAGATTGAATGTAGATATAAGATTTATGGGGAGAAAGTGCCACAGAAGTGAGGAAATACAGTTGATACATGATCCCCGAGTGTATTCACATAGACATCATGAGTGTCTGCCCCCCCCCCCCCCTCCACCCCAAAGCACCTTGTCCCTATGTTGATGGGGACAAGGCCATTTTCCCAACAACCCTGGATGGTGGTTGGGGGGGTCTATGGGCAGGGGGCTTATTGGAATCTGGAAGCCCCCATTAACAAGGGGTCTCTAGACACCCTCCCATGTGAATGAGCATGGGGTACCTGGCTTGCCATTTAGAGTTTTTATATAGGTAACGGCAGGGCCACCTGGCGACATCACCTGGTGGCACCACCCCTCTGTGACTTCACTGACTGACAAGGAATTGTCAAAAACGCTCTGTGTTTGTATTACTTTTTGACACTTTTTTGATGAATGAGTAGGAAACTCATTCACATGGGGGGGGGGTTTAGGGTCTGGGGACTTCTCTTGTTAAAGGGGGCTTCCATATTCCGATAAGCTCCCCACCCGCAAACCCCCATAACCACCACCCAGGGTTGTCGGGAAAAGACCCTTGTCCCCATAAACATGAGGACAAGGTGCTTTGGTGCCCCAAAGCACCCCCCCCCCATGTTGAGGGCATGTGGCTTGATATAGTCCAGCTGCATGCTGGTATGGATTTTGGGGGGACCCATGCTGTTTTTTTTTAATTTTGGCATGTGGTTCCCCCTTAAAATTGATACCAGACCCGAGGGGCCAGGTATGGATGGAATTTTTTTTTCACTTTTTGATTGCCTCCAATGTTTTTTTTTATTCAGCTGTCAGCGGGGAAGCTCATGACAGCCGATGACTATCGGTTGTTAAGGATGCCGCGGCCGGCTTCGCGGCCCCTCTCCTTAACAATCAGCTATCCACTGCGCTGATGTGCAGCGCGCAGTGCATTGCAGAGCGTTCAGTGGGGTGAACACCCGCCGAATGTCCTGCAAATTCGGGTGTTGGCGAACAGGCGATCTTCAGGCAGAGCAAAAGTTCGCCCAACTCTAGTTAGAACCCTTCCTCCAAAATATAAAAAAAAAGGTTTGCCTCTACTTCTACTTCATTTTTTAATTTTTTATTTAGAAATTTAAACATTTTAGATGCACTTTTTGCTTGTTTTCTGTATTTTTTGGTGTGTTTTATTGCAGTTTAATGTTTTTCTAACATTGGTAAAGCCAACAGAGAACAAGAAGGCTTTGGTTAGTGCTTTACATATTAAAAGCCTTCTTGTAGCAAGAACTAACACTACCATTGTCCTAAAGAGAGGTAGAGTGCCTGTAATTATCTAATGATGATGAATCCAGTGCACAGAACAATTATGTGTTTTTAAAAGCTGCTTGCTTATCCCAGGTGTCTTCAAATTGCACATTTTTTTCTCGATTCGGCTTGCATTGCCTAAAGTTAGGCAAGTTACCCAAAATTTGGATAAATGCAAATTAGTCAACTTTAGTTCACATATTTCAGTTTTTATCTTTAGATTCTGCCTTTTGAACTTTCCCAAGAGTATACATAGATATTGAAATGATGTCAATAGCAGAAGAAAGCTGATTAGAAAATTATAAACTGAAGTGGCGCCAAACTGCAACTAATGCTTTACAATGATTGCCATAACAAAATCTATACAGTATGTGAAATGTAATGTTTTTTCCAGTAAAGGCAATTTCATGCTTTATGACTGATCCACTTTAACATTGTGCTATTACTGTGTTACAATGAACATGGTGAGTAGAAAACAGCCCAGGATGCATATAAGCATAAAGTACTGGATCAAAGTCATAGCAAGCACTACAATCCACATCATACATAAATGTGGATCTAAAATCAAAAATTGAAGATTAGCTCTGGTAAAGAAAACATCTAAAAAGGTTAAATGTGCTCAATAGGACTCCCTGAAAAATGAAGCATTATGCCGCGTACACACGGTCAGACATTCCGATGGGAAATGTTGCATGTGAGCTTGTTGTCGGAAAGTCCGACCGTGTGTATGCTCCTTCGAACATTTGCTGTCGGAATTTCTGTCCACAAATGTTTGAGAGCTGGTTCTCAAATTTTCCGCCAACTTCATTTTGTTGTCGGAAAGTCCGAGCGTGTGTACACAAGTCCGTCGCACAAAAGTTCAGGCATGCTCAGAATCAAGCAGAAGAGCCACACTGGCTATTGAACTTAATTTTTCTCGGCTCGTCATACGTCTTGTATGTCACCGTGTTTCCACGTTCGTAATTGTTGGCCAACATTTGTGTGACCACGTGTATGCAAGACAAGTTTGAGCCAACATCCTTCGGAAAAATCCTCAAAAAAAATTGCAGTGCGTTTTTCTGATATGTGAGGGTGCCTAGGCAGGTCTGTGCCTACAGCCACCTAGCTGTATACCTGCAGTGTGAGATCTAAAACAATGCTGCCTTTGACTACTAGTCTCAAGGGATTCAGAGTGGGATTTGGTGAGGTCACTTAGCCAATATGAACGACACTGTGCCCACCCCCTTCCCCAGCGTGCCTTATTTGACTTTACAACTGGAGGTGCCACCTGCTGGAGCGACAGGAGAGGGAGTCCATCCCACAGCCTGCAGTGTAGGATGGACTTCAGCCTACCTGGAGAAGGTAAGCTGGGCTGAGCACAATGTAGTCAGTACACATACATACACACGCATGCAAGTGTGTTTGAGCATTGGGGTGAACACCCTAATGCAATAGGCTGCGCACATCAATACTGGAGGCTCTGACAAAAAGAAGAAAAGTCCTGCCTCTACAAAGATGGCTGCCTCCACATAGAGACACGGCAAACAACAAGGCATGATGAGTTAGTTACAGAGTGACCACAGGCAATATTGGTGACTAGTCCTTTGTCCTCCACCAACTTTTTTGTGGGCAGAGTTTTCAGAGTTTAGTTTCACTTTAAAGGAATTTTTTTTGCATTTGTGTTTGCATAAAAGAGGAGGAGTATTCTAAAGTGTAGAGTTCTTATGGCACAAAAGTTATAAGAACACATACTGTAAAATCACAGCATACAAGTGTTACCACTCCCATTTACTGTAAGTGCCTCCTACCACAATAGAAATGTCTTTTTTTTTTTAGTGTAACATATTAGTATAAAATCCACATAGTAGTGTATGGGCTTTCTGGATGAAATACATTGTATGTAGTAGTACAGCATGTTTTCCTGCACAGAAACAGTTAATGCTGCATAAACACGAGCGGACTTCTCGTCCGCCTGAACTCCGAAGGACTTTTCGATGGAGTTCCGACTGAGTTGCGACGGAGTTCCAACGAAACGGACTTGCCTACACACGATCACACCAAAGTCCGATCGTTTTGAACGTGATGACGTACGACTGGACTAGAATAAGGAAGTTCGTAGCCAATAACTGCCCTTGCGCCTTTTTTTATCCGTCGGACTAGCATACAGATAAACGGATTTTTCGATCGGACTCGAGTCCGTCAGAAAGATTTGAAACATGATCTATTTCTAGGTCCTTTAGAATTTTCAACAAAAAAGGTCTGATGAAGGTCCGATGAAGCCTACACACGATTGGAATGTCCGACAGAATCGTTCCATCGGACCTTTTCTGCTGGACAGTCCGCTCGTGTGTACGCAGCATAAGAGTTAACCAATAGCAATAACAACATCAAGCCACGGCACCAGTGATGGCATGCTCCTTGCTGATTGGGGAGCTGTAGCTCTGGCTCAGCAGTGGGCGAGTCAGACCTCTGCAGTGAGACCACTGCTTCCAGACAGAGGTCCGAAAAAGTCCGCTGCAGGTCAGATGAAGCCCACACACGGTCGAATTGTCCACCGGACTCGATCCGTCGGACCAGTCCAGTCGAAAAGTCAGCTCGTGTGTACGCGGCATTACTTTACAAAAAATTTAAACTATTTCACTAGGGGCTGGTTTCAGTGGTGGCTGGTGAAGTTTTAGTATGGGGGGGCAGACCCCGCCCTTCCTTTTTGACCCCTCCCACTTGGTGAAAATGGGCGTGGTTTCAGCAAAATAGTGGGCGTGGCTCTAAGGTGGTGTGGTTAGCGTCTGAGATGAGGATGGATGGGACAAGGGATGGAGTGAGAGGAAGAGAGGGACGGAGGGACAACAGGCCCAGATCCTACAGAACAATAGAAATATGTGTATTCTAGAAAGTTTAACAATCAGCAGAAAAAGATATTCCAAACACCTGGTGTTAGCACTTAAATCATCCCGGCACCATGGTTTTTATGGTGTCAGCATGATTGAAGCGCATTATTTCTATTATTACATTGTAATAAAAAAGGAAATCATTCAACTCACCATAATGCCGAATCAGTGGGAGCCCTGAGCGTGTCACATCGCCTGCGACCAGATGCCATCAGGTGTCCCCAGCGGAGTCCGTCCTTACATCAGGTGCCCCCAGCGGAGTCCCTCCTTACATGCAGCCTGTGTCACATAAAATGCAGCCTGTGTCCCACTAAATACAGCCTGTGTCCCACCAAATACAGCCTGTGTCCCACTAAATGCAGCAGCCTGTGTCCCACCAAATAAAGCAGCCTGTGTCACCACCAAATAAAGCAGCCTGTGTCACCACCAAATAAAGCAGCCTGTGTCACCACCAAATGCAGCAGCCTGTGTCACCAACAAATGCAGCAGTCTGTGTCACCACCAAATGCAGCAGCATGTGTCACCACCAAATGCAGCAGCATGTGTCACCACCAAATGCAGCAGCCTGCCTGTGTCCCATCAAACCCCCCCCCCCGTTACCCGTTACTTACCTTGCTGTGTGTTGTCCTCTCCAGCGGTGTCTTCTGTGGAGAGGTCCGTTCCTATTATACTTCCTGTTTCCTCTCTCCCGGGCGCAATGGGAGAGAGGAAACAGGAAGTGACATCAAACTCAGATGTCAATCAAACCGCCCAGCCATAGTAATAAATACTACAGGCGCTGGGCGGAAGCTACTCGATGTGTAAGAGAATTTCCGCGCTCACAGACTGGAAGCAGGTTTGCAGCCTCCCCTCACACACCCCCAAAGGGGGTGAGATATAGTATTGAGAGCTTATAGATAGGGGCGAGTGGCGCTACCTGTATTGAATACCAAACTACGTGCTCGTGTATAAATATATAAAGGGTGTGTGCCCAGTAGGTTTATAACCCGTGCTACTGTATGTAAAACCAGTGCCTCCTAATCCTAGGTTATAAATAGTTAACCTTCCACCCAAATGTGAATTAATCAAGTAGATAATATACTAAATAAAACGATAAACATTCCCTCTAGTGCGTGAAGGAGAATAGATATCTATGAATTACTAGATGCAGATTATCCTCTTATAATGATACCTGTGCATTAATAACATTGGTTTAAAAATGTATCTTGACACCCAATATTTCATACAACTCCCTGTGCTCTCACCCGTATGACTGAGCAGGTGAAGAGTGTAATCAAAATCCAATACTACCACATTTAGAAAGTGCAATATTAGTGAATTATTGAAAAAACATTTTTTGAAAAAATGACACCTATAAAAATATAAAAATTAAAAAATAAATAAAATAAAAATGAAAATTATTAGGAATAAGAATTAACATATATGAAAAAGTCCCAAATTACAGAGTTCCAACTTAGATATAATTGCATAGAATTGCATGAAGTTCCACCATGAATAGGGTTCCCGTGGATAGTGACTTTTGTGATGGCATCAATTTTAAATCCAGTGACTTGCGGTGCTCCCCCTCAAGGATCCCCACTCACCGGCTCCCTATACCCCTGCAGGGGTAATAGGCATGTATTATCTGGCCGTGGATGACATCTGGGATTCCAGTAGAGTTGTCCCCGGGGTTTACCCTCCAGATATGGTATCTCCTTAAGTGATCCTGGTTATCCTCATGAGAAAGAAACAGGGCTCTCGTAGTGTGATACCGTAAAAATTACTTTATTTAAAAAGCTAGTAAAACCAGCACAAAAACGAAATAAAAAGTTTAAAAGTTCCAAACTCCTGCTACAAGAGCCTGGCATTCACACTGCATATAGAAATCAAGCCCGGATAGGAGCCGTGGATGTATTTCCTCAGCTGAGCGGCGTGCGCCTCAGCTGCGCTCCAAGCTCCTTCCGACTTCCGTGTGTGACGTAAGTACGTAGCCCCGCCTTACGCGTTTCGTCATCGACGTTATCAAAGGCGTCTTGATGCCTCAGAAAGTGCCGCAAGGCAGGCTAAACGCCCGCAAATGAAGCACCACGTCTACAATCTCGTGATTGCATAGATGTGGCGCTTCCAATAAGTGCACTGTGTCCGGCGTTGCACTGCGTCTGGCGTCCAAACACAGTGCTCTTAAGGACCTTTTTTTGTATTTTTGTTTTTTTTAAAGGGCCAGTTTTAAATTTTTTTTTTTTTTTTTTTTTTTACATCTTTTTTTTGTGACTGCCTGGAGGGCGGGGGGGTAGGGGCACCCCTATGGACGGGCCGCCACTGGTTGATTTACTAAAACTGGAGAGTGCAAAATCTGGTGCAGCTCTGCATTGTAAGCAATCAGCTTCCAGGTTTTATTGTTAACGCTTAATTGAACAAGCTGAAGTTAGAAACTAATTGGCTACCATACACAGCTGTACCAGATTTTGCACTCTCCAGTTTTAGTAAATCAACTCCTGTGTGTATTCGCTTGAAGGCCAACTGGTGCAGAGGCTTTCGAAATTGCAGCTAAACAAAATTATGGTTGACGATACTTTTAATACAAAACAGCGCAAACAAAGGCAAAAAAAAAAAAAAGATTAATAATTCATCATGCAACAATATTTCTCATTGAGTTGTCTTTTAAAATATATAGAGGAAATTTAGTTAGAAGCAAAAAATGTTGCTATAAATAGGGCTAAATATTTCCAAGCAATATTTCCATTTATATAGATGTTTACTTTATTCACCCTACAAGTAATTTGCCCACAAATCCAACTCCGTCTTAGGATGTTTAGGAAAAGTTTGGCGTTTAAGTAACAGATGATACAGTCGACAATGCTCCAATCAAATCTGCATTATGAGCGCATGGAACGTTTTTTTCTCTTTAGATTTCGAAGAAATATCTGCTCTTTGTTCCCACTCTGCATTGTACACCTCACAAATCATCCCTAAAAACATAAAACCGAGCTAAATAACCTGCTTTAACAAGTGCTCCGCATACACATAAACACATTTACATAAATATAAGTGCTGAAGCATTACAAAGGGGTTTCGGAATCCCATGCACTCTGGGAATAAAAGAAAATATCTTGATTTGACAAATATATTTCTACATTTGTGTTTCTGCCCATCTCTTCCTATGATAAAGCCTCTTTCCAGAAATAAACTAGGCATATTTTATGCTAATGCATTAGCTATTTTTCCATTCAGTGTTTTGCACATGAAAATAGGCTGTTCCCAAATAAATGAAATCCAGACAGATAAACCTTTTGCGGGATTTATTGTGTTGACCTCAAACTAGAGTTCCCGAAGATTTACCAAATAGGTCTATTTTCTACAATTTCGAGGTCAAGTAATTTTTATTGTTTATTTAGAAAACAGCACTTTTGTATGTCGTTTGTATTTATGATAATGCAAACTAAGGCCTGACTCATAATAACGCAAAGGAAAGTACTGGCTTTGATTACCACTAAATTACCCCTTTTATAAAATAAAAGGATATCGGAGGTCACAGTAGATTTTTTTTTTACTAGATCTAGTTTGTTAATGACATTCAGGTTTTTTTTTTTCTTTTTTTTTTTTTTACATCACTTATAAGCTTTTAGGCTTTGGGTCGTACTGCAAATCACTCTATAAGATATGCATAATGTAATTGATGTATTTGTGTATTACAATTACATAGAAAATCACAATGACATCTCTGTACTGTCATCAAGATTTCCTGTCACCTTCAACAATCATCTTAGAAGTGGGCAAAGATGATCCAACTTCTGCTCTGCTTCCTGAACCACTTGCCGACTGGCTCCTGTACATATACGTCGGCAGTTATAAGATGGATATCCCGGCAACGGCAGCAGCAGCTGCTGCCACAACCGAAGTATCCATCTTTTCGGCTGGCGGTTCTGTTTACGATAATGGTGGTCTCTGCGGTGGATTCACCGCTAGATCACCGTTATTGGCGGCGGGAGAGGGGCCACCCCCCTTCCCGCCTCTCTCCCGCGCCCTCCGCCGCTTACCGGAGCTGTCGGCAGCGGCGGAGGCGATCGGGACCTGTCCATGGCTGGGTATGGAGACGAGTGAGGGGAAGATGGCCCCCACCTGTCTCCATACTATAGCAGGGCGGAAGCGACGTCAAAATGTCACTTCCGTCCATACGTCTTAAAGGGCCAATTTTTTTTTTGTTGTTGTCATTTTTTCAAATGACAAATTTTTTTTTTTTTTATTGCATTTAAGTCCAAATATGAGATCTGAGGACTTTTTGACCCCAGATCTCATATTTAAGAGGACCTGTCATGTTTTTTTTCTATTACAAGGGATGTTTACATTCCTTGTAATAGGAATAAAAGTGACACTTTAAAAAAAAAAAAAACAGTGAAAAAATAAATAAAATCAAGTAAAATAAATAAGAAAAAAAACTATTTTTTTTTAAAGCGCCCCGTCCCGACGAGCTCACGTGCAGAAGCGAACGCATATGTGAGTAGCGCCCGCATATGAAAACGGTGGTGAAACCACACATGTGAGGTATTGCTGCAATCGTTAGATCGAGAGCAATAATTCTAGCCCTAGACTGCCTCTGTAACTCAAAACATGCAACCTGTAGAATTTTTTAAACGTCGCCTATGGTGATTTTTAAGGGTAAAAGTTTGACGCCATTCCACGAGCGGGCGCAAGTTTGAAGCGTGACATGTTAGGTATCAATTTACTTGGCGTAACATTATCTTTCACAATATTAAAAAAATTGAGCTAACTTTACTGTTGTCTTATTTTTTTATTCAAAAAAGTGAATTTTTTCCAAAAAAAGTGCGCTTGTAAGACCGCTGTGCAAATACGGTGTGACAAAAAGTATTGCAATGACTGCCATTTTATTCTCTAGGATGTTAGAAAAAAATGTATAATGTTTGGGGGTGCTAAGTAATTTTCTAGCAAAAAAACTTGCTTTTAACTTGTAAACACCGGGTCTGAAAAAGAGGCCTGGTCTTTAAGTGGTTAAGCAACAGATCATTGCAGTAGATTACTACTAGGGCAGGTGTAGACAGCCAAAGCGGAACTTAACTGTATCTGAGCACCACAAACTGAAAACACTATTTAAAGCAGAGTTCCACCCAAAAATGGAAGGTGACCACCAGACAGCTCCCACTTCCTCCCGGGGCTCTGCGGTTCTGGAGGTCAGTTCACCTCCCCCCCCCCCTTCTCGGCAATCATCTGGGACACGTCACAGGTCCCAGATGATTGCCCGGCCAGTCACAGCACGCCACGCGGCTCTTGCATGCGCAGTGCGTGCCCAGCTGTGAAGCCACAGCTGGGCGCCCACAGTGACAATGCCGGCGCCGCAGAGAGGAGGGGGAGACAAGCGGGGCATCATTTCCCCACATTGCTGGACCCTGGGACAGGTAAGTGTTCGATTATTAAAAGTCAGCAGCCGCAGCATTTGTAGCTGCTGACTTTTAATTTTTTTTTTTTAAGCGAAACTTTAATTCATGTTTAATATTCAGTGTAAAATTACTCATCCATCCATCCATGTCTCCATGATTTACTTTGTTTTGAAACCACTTTTGAAAAAAAACCAAAAAACTCCTAGCATTTCCAGCTGTTGCCATCTTGAGTAAGGGCAGATAATTCATGTATAATTTACTTCCTGAAATCTATAGGACCTTAGTTCAGACATGCAGGCAGGAGGGTGTGCTTAGCACCTTCTCCCCTCCTCCACATGAAAGAAAAAAATTCCCATGAAGACTCTTGGGATGTATGACATCATTTTGGCCTAGGCCAGAAACCAGAAAGAAACATAAAGAAAAAAAAAAGTTTAAAACAAGTAAATATAATATACTTTCCTATCTATTTACTAGCAGTTTAAGGATTAAATATAGTTAATACTGATTGGGGGTGTTTAGTGCCTAATCAAAAAAAAAAATTATATATATATATATATATATATATATATATATATATATATGTATACAGTACATATCGGCAGTACATATCTATTTATCATCTATATATTTATTTTCTTTTTAAAATGCTGCAAGTAAAGGAATTACATGTTGATCCTGTAATTAATCCTGCAGGCTCCTAACTTCCTGTGCAAGCTGACAACGCTGCCTCTGTTGCATTGAAACTCCAAGCAATGTTCACCTCCCCCTTATTTTTTTGAGAGGTCAAGGTGGGGAGGAAACTACCAATATTTGCTTTGCACTCCACAAACTAGCCAATAAAAACTACAAACAGTGGGACAATCCAAGAGAATTGATGCAATGATCAGTCCTAGCTTAACTTGTTTCTTTGTTCAGCTCATGTGCCACATTAGACAGGTCTGACTATCTCTGTGTCTGAATAAATATGGTATCAATTGGTCTGATTTTGTTTTTGGGTTTAGGTATGCTTACGGCAGCCCTCAAAATTTACACTCGCCTTCTTGCATTTGGCGAGTGGGAATTAGCTGAGGGTGAGTGTGGTGGAGCCGCATTGGAGGGGGGTGGGGGGTGTGGGCAGGGTTGAATGGGAGCCAATTCTCCACCCAGCGATTGGCCAGGGGAAGGGAGAGGAGAGGAAGAGGAGAGCCGGCCAGATCACACAGAAAGGGGAACTCCGCTGTCAAACAAAGTCCCGCCTCCTGGACCGGCTCCTATGATAGACAGTACACTGGTCAGATTTAGTGTGATGTCTATCATAAGAGGCGGTCCAGGAGGCGGGACTTTGTTTGACAGAGAGTTCCCCTCTCTGTGTGATCTGGCCAGCTCTCCTCTTCCTCTGCTCTTCCTTCCCCTGGTTGATCATTGGGAGGAGACTCAGCTACCATGAGGCTGCATTGATGGGCACTGATAGGCTGTATTGATGGGCACTGATGGGCACTGATAGGCTGCACTGATGGGTACTGATGAGGCTGCACTGATGGGCACTGATAGGCTGTATTGATGGGCACTGATAGGCTGCATTGATGGGCACTGATAGGCTGTATTGATGGGCACTGATGGGCACTGATAGGCTGCACTGATGGGCACTGATAGGCTGCACTGATGGGTACTGATGAGGCTGCACTGATGGGCACTGATAGGCTGTATTGATGGGCACTGATAGGCTGCATTGATGGGTACTGATGAGGCAGTACTGATGGGCACTGACTTGGTCTTCACGCCATTTGTGTTAGAAACAAATCTAAAGAAATGGTGCTCACATAATCACAACCTAATGTGATATCAAAGTATCAAATATAATAGGTGAATCTTAGTAAGTATAAATCGAAAACCAAAATCACAAAATATATAAAATAAATAGATAAATTATATATAGTCCAATGTGACAGCATTCCTCCATCTTAAATGGGCAGCCACATTTATTTGTTGTGCACATTCAGTTTACACGAGGCGCCACTCACTGTTTTATATATTTCCACTAGGGATGAGCCAAACACCTCCCGGTTCGGTTCGCATCAGAACATGCGAACAGACAGAAAATTTGTGTGAATTAGTGAACACTGTTAAAGTCTATGGGACAAGAATGTGAAAAATCAAAAGTGTTCGTTTTAAAGCCTTATATGCAAGTTATTGCCATAAAATGTATTTGGGGACCTGGGTACTGCCCCAGGGGACATGTATCGATGCAAAAAAGTTTTTAAAACGGCCGTTTTTTTCAGGAGCAGTGATTTTAATAATGCTTAAAGTGTAACAATAAAAATTAAATATTCCTTTAAATATCATGCCGGGGGGGGGGTGTCCCCTTAGTCTGCTTGTAAAGTAGTGCATCTTTCCCATGTTTATAACTGTATTGCAGCAAAATGACATTTCTAAAGGAAAAATTTTAATTCAACCACTTAAGGACAGAGCCTCTTTCTGAGATTTAAAAACTGTTTTTTTTTTTGCTAGAAAATTACTTAGAACCCCCAAACATTATATATTTTTTTTCTAACACCCTAGAGAATAAAATGGTGGTCATTGCAATACTTTCTGTCATACCGTATTTGCGCAGCGGTCTTACAATCACACTTTTTTTTGGAAAAAATACACCTTTTTGAGTAAAAAATAAGACAACAGTAAAGTTAGCCCAATTTTTTATATTGTGAAAGATAACGTTACGCCGAGTAAATTGATACCCAACATGACACGGTTCAAAATTGCGCCCGCTCGTGGAATGGCGACAAACCTTTACCCTTAAAAATCTCCATAGGAGACGTTTAAAAAATTCTACAGGTTGCATGTTTAGACTTACAGAGGAGGTCTAGGGCTAGAATTATTGCTCTTACTCTACCAATCACGGCGATACCTCACATGTGTGGTTTGAACACCGTTTTCATATGCGGGCGTTACTCACGTATGCGTTCACTTCTGCACGCGAACTCGGCGGGACGGGGCGCATTTACATTTTTTTTCTTATTATTTATTTTACTTTTTTGTGTCACTTTTATTCATAAAAAAAAGCATGACAGGACCTCTTAAATATGAGATCTGGGGTCAAAAAGACCTCACATTTCATACAGTATTTACACTAAAATGCAATAAAAAAAAAAATGTCCCTTTAAGAGCTATGGGTGGAAGTGACGTTTTGACGTCGCTTCCGCCCTGCAGTGGTATGGAGACGGGTGGGGGCCATCTTCCCCTCACTCATCTCTATGCTAAGCCAGGGACAGGACACGATCGCCTCCATGGCTGCTGACAGCTCTGGTAAGCGGTCGAGGGCACCGGAGAGCAGCTGGAGGGCGGGGCCTCTACCGCTGCCTATAAAAGTGATCTCGCGGCCAATACGCTGCAGAGACCACTTTTATCTTGAAGTGGACCACCCGCTGAAGAAGAGGATACCGGGGTTATGGCAGCTAGCTGCTGCCATAACAACCTTATTCCTCTTCAAAGTAGCGACGTAAAACGACAGCGGGCGGTTCCGTAAGTGGTTGCTTGTGGCTGTAATGTATTGTTGGATCCCGGCAATATGCATAAAAAATCATTGTAAAAAACGGCATGGGTTCCCCCTCAGTCCATTACCAGGCCCTTCGGGATGAGGCCCTTGTCTCCATGAACATGGGGACAAGGTGCTTTAGGGGGCCCAAAGCACCCTCCCCATGTTGAGGGCATGTGGCCTGGTATGGTTCAGGAGGGGGGGTGCTCTCTCCTTCCCTCTGTTTTCCTGCGGCCTGCCAGGTTGCGTGCTCGGATAAAGGTCTGGTATGAATTTTGGGGGCGACCCCACGTCATTTAAAAAAAAAATGTTGGCACGGGGTTCCCCTTAAAATCTATACTAGCCCTGAAAGGCCTGGTATGGATTTTGTAGGGTCCCCATGCCATTTTTTTTTTATTTTGGAGCAGGGTTCCCCTTAACTACTTCAATACACTGTGTTATATAAACTACACTGCCTACATTGACTGAATATAGAGTCTACACTGAATATGTAGGCTACGCTAAATGCAGAGTTCAAAAAGCCGATCGCCGGCGGCTGCGAGAGGGACATCGGTCCCGATCGTGGAGAGGCTTCTGTGCCCACTAGCCTCACCTACCAGTGCCCATCAGCGCCACCTATCAGTGCCCACAGTGCCACCTATCAGTGCCCACAGTGTCACCCATTAGTGCCCACAGTGCCACCTATCAGTGTCCACAGTGTGTCATCACTAGTGCTGCCTATCAATATCACCTACCAGTGCCACCTACCAGTGCCCATCAGTGCCATCTCTCAGTGCCACCCACCAGTGCCACCCACCAGTGCCACCCACCAGTTCCACCCACCAGTGCCACCCACCAGTGCCACCCAGTGCCTTCTTATCAGTGCCCATCAGTGTCGTCTTATCTGTGCCTATCAGTGCTGTCTTATCAGTGCCCATCAGTGTCGTCTTATCTGTGCCCATCAGTGCAGCCCATCAGTGCTCATCAGTGTAGCCTCATCAGCGAATATCAATGAAGGAGAAAAATTACCCGTTTGCAAAATTTTATAACAAACTATTAAACTTTTATTTTTTTCAAAAATGTTTGTCTTTTTTTGTTTGTTTAGCAAAAAATAAAAACCCCAGTGGTGATTAAATACCATCAAAAGAAAGCTCCATTTGTGTGAAAAAAATGATAAAAATGTAGTTTGAGTACAGTGCAGCATGACCGTGCAATTGTCATTCAAAGAGTGACAGCGCTGAAAGCTGAAAATTGGTCTGGGCAGGAGGGGGGTTAAGTGCCCAGTAAGCAAGTGGTTAAAAAAGGAAAAGTCATTTTTAATAACATTCCATTACATTATGACTTGTGTCGCAATTCTACATGCTGTATTATTATTATTTTATTTGGAGTTACCCTTTAAATGAAGGATTTTTTTTTTTTTTTGCCTGGAGTTCAGCTTTAGGGAAAGAATTAAAGAATAAAGAGAGGAGGAAGGGATACGGGGCCCTACCAGACTCTTCAAGGCTGCAGACACTAAAAAATAATTGAATAATGCGTTAGACTTTAAGTGAAATGAAGGCTCCGCGCACCACCCTGGGTCAAGTGTAGAAAAAAAAAAAATCACCGTACTCTCAGGTGCTGCGGTATCGTCTTTCTTCTCATTAGAAAATGATAGCGCTCTTTTCACACAAGGTCACTCCCGGCAGTTAATGAATTTGACATGTTGCATGTTTCCCGATAAATTACATATGTGCTGCAATATTTTCCATACATTAAGAAACCTATAATGACCACTTTGTCCAGCACAGAAGACTAGCAGAGCAGCTGCAGAGACGCTCAGGAAACAGAGCTGTCACTCAGCATTTCGCTCCATGACTTTGGATGTCAGCCATCTATGAAGTAAACAGCTGCTGTATAGCCGAGTGTCTGAACTCTCACATACTGTACAGGGCAGACGCACAGCAGTTCATCATATATGCCATAGAGACTTTACATATACTGTTTCATGGCCTCCATCATCACGGATTTCATTGTATGACAAGAGCCTACAATACTAGACTTCTTTTTTTAATTAATTTATTTTATTCATTAATATGGCATACATATTTTATAGCCCCATACAATGTACTATAATACGCAACAGCAAATTAAAGTGGACATATTGGCAAAACCAAAATTTCAAATATAAAGCAGTCTGTCAAAAACATTAAAGACTTGTACACACGATCAGATTGTTGGCCAACAAAACCGTGGAATTTTGTCCGAAGGGCGTTGGCCCAAACTTGTCTTGCATACACATGGCCACACAATTGTTGGCCAACAATTATGAACCTAGTGACGTACAAGACGTACTACGTGGTTTTTCAGCACTTTAGCGCCACCCTTTGGGCTCCTTCTGCTAATTTCGTGTTACCCTGTTTGGCCGAAAATATGACCTAACGTGATTGTCGGTGATGGCTGCAATATAAGCCCTACCCCCCAAATAAGCCCTACCCTGTTTCCCCAAAAATAAGCCCTACCCTGAAAATAAGACCTACAAGGACTTTAACTAGGGCTTATTTGAGGGGTAGGGCTTACATTGCAGCCATCACCGACAAACACGCTCGGTCTTATTTTCGGGGAAACAGGGTAACAGTTTGGTGAGTGTTGATTCGCGCTTTTCTTTTCGTGTTTTTCATTTTGCGCTTTTCATTTCGTGCTTTTCAGTTCATTTCTGAATGGCCGTTCGCCAACCAGCCATGTTGCGGAATCGGAGGAGATAACATGATATTTATTATTGGCTTTGGAGTTATTGCTTTAACATTCTTTTTTTGGTTGAATAATGATTTGATTTGGTATATTTTCTATATTTTTGGATGCATAGAATGCACTTTTTGGTTAAGTTCTATTGGCAGATAGAATGTCTAATTTTATTTGTTTTCTTTTTTTAATGCACAATAAAAAAATTGTGTAGAATAATACTTGGCTATGTGTTTTACTTCAAATGACAGTTTGGGAGTCGGCAGTTACATTTTAAAAAATACAATGTAAAATTAACAAGGGACACCAACATAGTTGTATCTTTGATCTTAAGAAAGACGGATAATGGTGTTGTGGTAACTTGCCCAAATAAAAAAAAAGCATAATAATATTATTCTTGATATCACTAGAAAAAAAAAAGCCTTTGGAAATTTGTCAGCAATAACTCCATCGGTATCACCAGTAAAGCAGCTTCATTATTCTCCTATTAAAGAAGAAGAGAATTGTGCGCTGCATTTGGAGATTTCATCATTTGCCACGTCACGAATGTTAATTCTCCATTACAAACGCTAGTTTACAAGACCGACCGCTTCTGGCTCATCCTTGCATCCGAGCATGCGTGTTTGTATATTGGACTTTTGTCTGATGGACTTGTGTACACACGCTTGGAAAATCCGACAACAGACATTTGTCCGTGGAAAATTTGAAAACCTGCTAGCCAACATTTGTTGTCGGAAAGTCCGACAACAATTGTCCGATGGAGCATACACACGGTTGGATTTACTACAAACAGCCTCTCATCGAACATTTCCCATCCAAAAGTCCGATCGTGTGTACGGGCCTTTAAACATCAGGTTCTCTTTTTTTTGGAGTTCCTTTCCATAACAGATTTATTACCTGAGACTCAAAAATACTTTGCAGCTCCATTCCAAGCAGGAATGTATGATGATTTCCGCCTCAGGTGTAGGGGCGCCAACTTTTGACTATCAAATCCTGCAGTGGCAATGACAAGATTTGATGAACGCCGCTCTCCCTCCCAACCCATAGAAGATGTCCTGGATGGTTTCAGCCACCACTCTTACGCTGACCACACCCATTGATGCACTTCGCCCCACCCACAGGGGGCCTAGTCATATGACTAAGCCCCTGGTGGGCGGGGTGAAATGCATCAGCTGCAGTATCAACAGTGTTGTCACCCTGTTAAATAAAGTAAAGAAATAACAGATCTACTGGAAGCATCAACAAGTAATAAATCTATAAAAGTTGTATTAAATGGCCTCAGCCAGCACTCCTCCGCTGACCACACCCATTGATGCATTTCACCCCGCCCACAGGGGTCTAGTCATATGACTAAGCCCCTGGTGGGTGGGGTGGAATGCGTCAGTAGACGTATCAACAGTGTTGTCACCCTGTTAAATAAAGTAAAGAAATAACAGGTCTACTGGCAGCATCAACAAGTAATAATTCTATAGAAGTTGTATTAGATGGCCTCAGCCAGCACTCCACCACACGCATTGATGTATTTTGCCCCGCCCACAGGGGCCTAGTCATATGACTAAGTCCCTGGTGGGTGGGGTGAAATGCATCAGCTCCAGTATCAACAGTGTTGTCACCCTGTTAAATAAAGTAAAGGAATAACAGATCTACTGGCAGCATCAACAAGTAATACATCTATAAAAGTTGTATTAGATGGCCTCTTATACTACTTTTATAGATGTATTACTTGTTGATGCTGCCAGTAGATCTGTTATTTCTTTACTTTATTTAACAGGGTGACAACACTGTTGATACTGCAGTGAAATCATAGTGCAGCGTAGTCATAGATGGGTTTGAAGTTTAACCTCTTCGTGCCAAGCGCACGCAAATATGCAGCCTCTCGGCAGCCGAGCCTTGGCGCAGAGTAGCCGCATATTTGTGTGAAATTGCACTGATAGAGCTGTTTAGAGGAGTGCCGACATTTATAGTGAGGTATAGAAAAAAAAGGGGGTGGGGGGTACCTTCATCCCAACAAAGTAGAAAGGGTTTTTTTTGGGGAGGCTGAAATGGACTTTAATGGTACCATACAAAACTTTGGATAACATAGTTTAAAAAGTTTTCAATTGTATTACAGACACAGTTTAAAATACACAGTTTTAAAACAAGAAAGACATAACAAAGGCTCTATATAGTCACAAATGGTGTGACATTGGAATGATTATACCACGATTATACCATGTAAACACTGTCGCTCAGAGCGAACAGTGTTTACATGGTATAATCATTCCAATGCTATAACATTAGTGACTATATAGAGCCTTTGTTATGTCTTTCGTGCAATTATTTGCAGTGTGATTTGAGCCGATTCATTTTATATGGGCTCAAATTGCACCACAAAGGTTTTGGGTATCGGAGCATTTTCGGAGTACTCCTGTAAATACTCAGTGCAACCCCAGCAGTGTTATAGAGTTTGTCCCAACACCTGTGACTACCGCTACTTTACATTGTAGTGTCATTTCTTCAGTGTTGTCACATGAAAAGATATAATAAAATATTTACCAAAATGTGAGGGGTGTACTCACTTTTGTGAGATACTGTACATGGGAACTGTTTTACTTGCCCTACACTAGCAATAGGACCTTTGCGCTTCCTGTCATCCCTCTGCCACCACTGTTTCTATATTCTATATACAGTATAAGTGCAGTGCTAATACAGTAATAAATTAAAACCTTCAAATAAGTATAAATACACATAATCCAAAGAACATCAATAGAGTCCACAAGGTGAGTGAAATAGAAATTAGTCCATCAAAAGTCCCATAAAAGTGAAAAATAAAAGTCCAGTCCTGTCCAAAAGACTGCTCCTCTGCAAAAAAATTAGGCAAGAGATATCTGCCATTGTTGGCTAGAGCCTACAAACATACAAATTTTCCTTGATACATGGCCAGATTGAGTCTATGTTCTCTGATGTCCATAGACAACTATAGAGCGGGCCTAGCAGATCACTTATTTTTTTTCTCCAGTGTTTGGGATATGATTGACAGAGTCATTATTGTGAGTGAACATCTGGCTCAAAGTATTGAAGAATTGACTGTCAAAGTGATACAGGGCTGGGGAAACATTCCTTTTAGAAGTCTTCAAAGATCTTTTTGATGCAATGCCTAATAGAATAAATAAATGTATCGCTGTAAATGGAAGCCATAACTCTTACTGATTTTTATTAAATAAAATATGTTGAAAATCAATTCAATATGTAATGTGTTCTTATAGATAATATATGTAGCACCCTCTACAAGAAGGTAGGTGCTACTAATGCCGTGTACACACGGGCGGACTTTTCGGCATCAAAGGTCTGACGGTCTTTCCGACGGACGTTCGACAAAGTTACGACTGACTTTCGACAGACTCTCTAATGAACGGACTTGCCTACACACGATCACACCAAAGTCCAACAGATTGTACGTAATGACATACGACCGGACTAAAATAAGGAAGTTCATAGCCAGTAGCCAATAGCCCTAGCGTTGGTTTTCGTCCATCGGACTAGTATACAGACAAGCAGATTTCTCGACAGGAACTGGGTCCAACGGAGTTCCGGCAGAAAGAATTAAAAAATGTTCCAAATCTAAAGTCTGTCTGATTTTCAACAGAAAAAGTCAGCTGAAGGTCTGATGAAGCCCACACACGGTCTGATTGTCTGACGGATTCGCTCTGTCAGACCAGTCTGGTCGAAAAGTCCGCCCGTGTGTACACGGCATAAGGGTTGTTTTACTAGGTTTGTTCAGCACAGGCAAATTTAGGCAGGCCTATGCTGCAAGCTAGGCCTGTCTGTTTTGATCTGGGGGCTGGGAGTGGTTAGAGCAACAGTGGGTGTGACCACCTGACTCCAGTTCTGAGGCGCCTCCTCTGCTTCCAGGGAGAATGTTCTGGAAGAGGAGGCTGGGCCTAGAGCTGGAGTGGCAGGCAGCACATGTGGGAGCTCTGACCAATCCCTAACTGGCATTGGCAGGGGCGGGCCTCCTATATAGGTGGAGGTCACATGCTGCTGGGGAGGAGTAGTCGACTGGGTGACGCGAGGAATGGAGTGCTAGACAGCCGCAGAAGCACACCCCCCAACTGGGGGAGTTGTAGCGACCACAGGAGGAGGCCCAGGGAGAACTGTGAGGGAACATTGCCTCTACACGGTCATTGGAAATGTCTCTGTCAGTGGCAGGGAACTCCTGGATAAGAGGGGGAGGTGAAGCTGTCGGACGCATGGTCCGGACAAGTTCCTCATCAAAGACTCAGGGCTGGAAGGTCAGTGAGTGTTACCATAGTGGATGGCTGGAGGTGCCAGGGATTCTGTAAGCGAACTCTGCTTCTACACGGTCACTAGCAGAGTCTTTATCATGTACACGGTGGATGGTGAAGAGTCCTGCAACAGAGAAGATACTGTGGGGATGTGTGTCAAATCAGTGTGGCCGGCTGGCACATGGTTTGTAAGTTGGACTGGCTGAGAGCAGTAGTCCATTTCCTAGAAGATAGTCTTTAACCTACTAGCATATCTCCCAACTTTTTGAGATGGGAATGAGGGACATCTATCTGCAAAAGTATGCAGGCATAGGACACACCCCTGCCACTCCCCCTTAAAGGAGAATTGTACAAAAAAAAAAAACAAGATTGATTAAACCCACAAATGCTTTTTTACCACTACTATTCCTTTATACTAGCTTTTGGAATTTACAAATGCAGCAATTTAGAATTCAGATGAAAGGTTTAGCAATGGGAAACATTTTTTTATAGCTAAAAAGTGCATTTTATATACAACTATATAGATCAGACCCAAATGAGGGACAAATGGGGAGGAATGAGGGACGGAGGGACATTGCTCCAAATCAGTGACAGATGGAGAACTCTTAGGAACAGCAGTCTGCATGGAGATGCAGAGGGAGTAACAGTCTGCAGGGAGAAGATTTCTACTTAGTCAAGTGTGCACATTCCATCTTTAGGCTCTAACTATGATCAAAGTATATATGTAAATATGATGGCAATGATTAATTCTATGGGCATCCCATATCCCAATCCCTATCCAAGTTGTGCCCCCCAATAAAACAACAAAAACAAAGCTTGCAAAAGACTGTTCATTGTCTCTGGAAAGGATGTATGAAGTCTGGCAGTGGGGTGATTTTACGGATTGTTTGTCAGTAGTGCTAACACCATAGCTACATATATATATGGAGCCGGTTCACATGTCTCAGGGGCGGCTGCGGAGTGCACTGCACAGAAACGATGAACGTCTTTGCCTCCATTTCTGGGCCAAATTCAGGCAAAGATTCTGCCCTGATTCGTCCCTGAAACAGAGAACAGGGATGGACAGCGTTGCTGTGCAATCCGCAAGCCAGTTTAGGCGTAAACCGAGCCTTAGAGGTCTTGTCCCTTTCCCAGCAGTCTCTCTCTCTCACTCTGCTCTCTCCTCCTGTCAGCATGTTCATATTTGCACATGACCACTGCAGCACAACTGACCTTCTTTTTTAGCTGCCTCTCCCATTTACTAGTCTGGTCTTGTGCTTCAGAGGGGACTGCATAAAAGTGATTGATGTGGTATTAAACACAGTGTTGCAATAATTTGGTGTTTTGTATCTGCCTGAAGCCCCGCATTAATTATTTTAAGGCTATTTATTTTAGGCTGTTTTATATTATTATTTGCATCATTCCCATGCCTTAGGAACCTACCCAAACCCCACTGCTCCGCTCCAGACTTGCTCCTTTCTATTGACAGGGATGACCCAGGTGCTGGCACAGAGTGTCTCCACCCTCAGTCAAAAGTACATATATACTGCAATCCAAAACTTAGCTCTTCTTTCTATATTTAATTCATCAAAAGATAAAAACTTCATACATTAATGTCTCCACCCGAAGCCACCTTCCTTGACACACTGTTGGCTTGCTTACAAGAGTAGGGGAAGTCCCCTATCCTCCCATATTTTGTGAGCAAGCCAGCAGTGGTGAAACACATCAAGGAAGATGGCTTCAGGTAGAGACATTAACCACTTCAGCCCCGGTCGGTTTTACCCCCTTCCTGACCAGAGCACTTTTTACAATTCGGCACTGCGTCGCTTTAACTGCTAATTGCACGATCATGCAATGCTGTACCCAAACGAAATTTGCGTCCTTTTCTTCCCACAAATAGAGCTTTCTTTTGATGGTATTTGATCACCTCTGCCGTTTTTATTTTTTGCGCTATACACGGAAAAAGACCGAAAATTTTGAAAAAAAATGATATTTTCTACTTTTTGTTCTAAAAAAAATCCAATAAACTCAATTTTAGTCATACATTTAGGCCAAAATGTATTCGGCCACATGTCTTTGGTAAAAAAAATGTCAATAAGTGTATATTTATTGGTTTGCGCAAAAGTTATATCGCCTACAAACTAGGGTACATTTTCTGGAATTTACACAGCCTTTGATTTATGACTGCCTATGTCGTTTCTTGAGGTGCTAAAATGGCAGGGCAGTACAAAACCCCCACCAATGATCCCATTTTGGAAAGTAGACACCCCAAGGAAATTGCTGAGAGGCATGTTGAGCCCATTGAATATTAATTTTTTTTGTCCCAAGTGATTGAATAATGACAAAAAAAAAAAAAAAATTACAAAAAGTTGTCACTAAATGATATATTGCTCACACAGGCCATGGGCATATGTGGAATTGCACCCCAAAATACATTTAGCTGCTTCTCCTGAGTATGGGGATACCTCATGTGTGAGACTTTTTGGGAGCCTAGCCGCGTACGGGGCCCCGAAAACCAATCACCGCCTTCAGGATTTCTAAGGGTGTAAATTTTTGATTTCACTCTTTACTGCCTATCACAGTTTCGGAGGCCATGGAATGCCCAGGTGGCACAAACCCCCCCCAAATGACCCCATTTTAGAAAGTAGACACCCCAAGCTATTTGCTGAGAGGCATGGTGAGTATTTTGCAGCTCTCATTTGTTTTTGAAAATAAAGAAAGACGAGAAAAAACATTTTTTTTTTCTTTTTTCAATTTTCAAAACTTTGTGACAAAAAGTGAGGTCTGCAAAATACTCACTATACCTCTCATCAAATAGCTTGGGGTGTCTACTTTCCAAAATGGGGTCATTTGGGGGGGTTTTTTGCCACCTGGGCATTCCATGGCCTCCGAAACTGTGATAGGCAGTGAAGAGTGAAATCAAAAATTTACGGCCTTAGAAAGCCTGAAGGCGGTGCTTGGTTTTCGGGGTCCCATACGCGGCTAGGCTCCCAAAAAGTCTCACACATGTGGTATCCCCGTACTCAGGAGAAGCAACAGAATGCATTTTGGGGTGTAATTTCACATATTCCCATGGCATGTTTGAGCAATATATCATTTAGTGACAACTTTGCGCAAAAAAAAATAAAAAAAATAAAAAATTGTCTCTTTCCCGCAACTTGTGTCACAATATAAAATATTCCATGAACTCGACATGCCTCTCAGCAAATAGCTTGGGGTGTCTACTTTCCAAAATGGGGTCATTTGGGGGGGTTTTGAACTGTCCTGGCATTTTATGCACAACATTTAGAAGCTTATGTCACACATCACCCACTCTTCTAACCACTTGAAGACAAAGCCCTTTCTGACACTTTTTGATTACATAAAAAAATAATTTTTTTTTGCAAGAAAATTACTTTGAACCCCCAAGCATTATATATTTTTTTAAAGCAAATGCCCTACAGATTAAAATGGTGGGTGTTTCATTTTTTTTTTTCACACAGTATTTGCGCAGCGATTTTTCAAATGCATTTTTTGGGGAAAAAACACACTTTTTTAAATTTTAATGCACTAAAACACACTATATTGCCCAAATGTTTGATGAAATAAAAAAGATGATCTTAGGCCGAGTACATGGATACCAAACATGACATGCTTTAAAATTGAGCACAAACGTGCAGTGGCGACAAACTAAATACATTTTTAAAAGCCTTTAAAAGCCTTTACAGGTTACCACTTTAGATTTTCAGAGGAGGTCTACTGCTAAAATTACTGCCCTCGATCTGACGTTCGTGGTGATACCTCACATGCATGGTGCAATTGCTGTTTACATTTGACGCCAGACCGACGCTTGCGTTCGCCTTAGCGCGAGAGCAGGGGGGACAGGGGTGCTTTTTTTTTTTTTTTTTTTTTTTTCTTTATTATTATTATTTTTTTTATCTTATTTTAAAACTGTTCCTTTCATTTTTTTTTTTTTTAATCATTTTTATTGTTATCTCAGGGAATGTAAATATCCCCTATCATAGCAATAGGTAGTGACAGGTACTCTTTTTTGAAAAAATTGGGGTCTATTAGACCCTAGATTTCTCCTCTGCCCTCAAAGCATCTGACCACACCAAGATCGGTGTGATAAAATGCTTTCCCAATTTCCCAATGGCGCTGTTTACATCCGGCGAAATCTAAGTCATAAAATGCTCGTAGCTTCCGGTTTCTTAGGCCATAGAGATGATTGGAGCCACTCTGGTCTCTGATCAGCTCTATGGTCAGCTGGCTGAATCACCGGCTGCATTCTCAGGTTCCCTGTTGAGACAGGAGAGCCAGAGAAAAGCACGGAAGACGTTGGGGGGGGGGGCATTCCCTCCCACTGCTTGTAAAAGCAGTCTAGAGGCTAATTAGCCGCTAGGATTGCTTTTACATGAAAGCCGACCGCTGGCTGAAAAGAATGATACCAAGATGATACCTAAACCTGCAGGCATCATTCTGGTATAACCACTCAAAGTCGTGAATGGTGTACCTGAAGACAAAAAAATGGTTAACAATAAAGCACAGTAAACGGTAAAGTATAAAAAATTGCATACCTGAAAAGCAAACATGATAAAACATAATAACAATAAAACATTGCAGAATAGAATACAGTAAAAAAGAGCAGAACAATAGAGAGAGAATAGAGAGAGAAAGAACAATAAAACGACAACTATTATTTTTTATTTTATATTTTTGTTTGTTTTTTTTTTTACACTTTTTTTTGTAAGCTACTTTTATAACTGTAACCGGTTCCAGGTTCGGGTCTCTCAAAATGCGATGGCATCTTGGGAGACCCTGTGAAAGTGTGCCTAGTCTGTGCAATGCTGTACCCTACGCTAATACTCAACTAGTGAATGGTAGCGTTCAAAACATTCACCAATGCAAAGACCAGGATTGTCAGGACAGGAGGGACAATAATAGCGGGTGTCACGCCTATATCCGCGCTTGCTGCAGACACGACATCTTTTTTGGGGGGGTTCGTTGGGTAGGGGTACTCGGGAGGACATAAAGAAAATGCCTCTCATGCAGCCGACTGCATTTGGTTGGGGATGTGAATGGGGGAAGTACGGGCGCTGCAGAAGTGGTGGGTTCCCAATTAGGATTGGCGAATGCAGCAGGAAGGGCATTATGGGCACGGCGGGCCTGTGTTTGTCTTTTTGGTGGCAGCGGGACACTACTTGTGCTTGCCACCTCACCAGCTTGAACTGCACTTATGGGACTCGCCACGTCACCAAGTGTTACTGCAGTGCGGGTTTGACTACGACCGGGGTGTACTAGGCCGCTGGTGCTTGCCAGTTCACCAAAACGCTACAAAAAAAAGTGTTAGCGATCCCAGGGATCAGGCCTGACTCTGCGAACGCTGCAGTTATGCGTTTAGTGTTTTGTAAGTGTCAGTGATCGATCGATACTGCACTTGGGTGGGCTGGGCTGGGCCGGGTGGAGGGGCAAAACGCAGGTGCTAGCAGGTATCTGGGCTGATCCCGCTAACACTGCGTTTGTGGGAACCCTAAACTGCTGGGGACGCTAGTATAGATCTGATCGGATCAGATATTGATCCGTTCAGATACTATACCACTAAGGGAGGTGTACGGTGTGTGGGTGTTAGCGGTACTGGCGCTAACCTGACGCTGCCTGGGGCTGGTGCTTGCCAGTTCACCAAAACGCTACCAAGAAAACTGTTAGCGATCGCAGGGATCAGGCCTGACTCTGCGAATGCTGCAGTTATTTGTTTAGTGTTTTGTAAGTGACAGTGATCGATCGATACTGCACTTGGGTGAGCTGGGCTGGGCCGGGCGGAGGGGAAAAACGCAGGTGCTAGCAGGTATCTGGGCTGATCCCGCTAACACTGCGTTTGTGGGAACCCTAAACTGCTGGGGACGCTAGTATAGATCTGATCAGATCAGATATTGATCCGTTCAGATACTATACCACTAAGGGAGGTGTACGCTGCGTGCGTGGGTGTTAGCGGTACTGGCGCTAATCTGACGCTGCCTGGGGCGACGCATATCACCGCCGGGCGATCAGGGGGCTAAACCTTTATTCGGTAATAAATGGCGGGTGCCCTGACACTATAAAAAATAAACGAACTAACCAGCGTCACCCGTAACAGTTATACGGTGATCAGTGGTGAAAGGGTTAACTAGGGGGCAATCAAGGGGTTAAAACATTTATTAGATAGTATATGGGGGTCCCTGACGCTATAAAACGCTGACGGCGAACCTAAATATTTAGGTCCCTAACTAGCGTCACCAGCGACACTAATACAGCGATCAGAAAAATGATCGCTTAGTGACACTGGTGACAGGGGGTGATCAAGGGGTTAAAACTTTATTAGGGGGGGTTAGGGGGGTACCCTAGACCCAAAGGGGGCTACCACTCACTGCCCTAACACTGTAACTGTCACAAACTGACACCATGCAGTAATCAGAAAAAAAAAAAAAAATACTGCTTGGTGTCAGTTTGTGACAGGGGGGGGTGATTGGGGGGGGGTATCGGGGGGCGATCAGGGGGGGATCGGGGGTGTAAAGTATGCCTGGCATGTTCTACTGTGTTGTGTGTGTGTTGTGCACTTACATGTCTTCTCTCCTTGGCGCTGGAACGGAAACTGCCAAGCCGAGGAGAGATGACATCACATCCTCTGCCTGTGTGAAACTACACACAGGCAGGGGAGGATTCCGATTGGCTGGGAGCGATCGCGAGGGGGGGGCCACGATCGGATGGTCTCCCCCTCGCCTCCCAACGCTCCCAGTCAAATGCCGACCGCCGCTGGCACCGGGGGGGGGGGTCCGATCGGACCCCCCGCAAGCGGGAGGCAGATCACGTACAGGTACGTGATTCTGCCTGCCCGTGCCATTCTGCTGACGTATATCTACGTTAGGCGGTCGGCAAGTGGTTAAGGGCTCCTTTGCATTTGCTTCAAAATGTGGCATTGGACATACTGCCAATCAAAGCACCTGTCACTAAATAAATTGGTTAGCTTAGAGTCCTGTTTACACCTTGTGTTTGCTTTGCTTAGTTTTAAAAATTATACCCCATGTCGCTTTGTTGGTGCTTCAAAGCGTCTTCAAAGCCTCTATAGAAGTCTATGACAACGCTTGCTTACAGCACCTGCAGCTTTTAAAAGGCTATTATTTAGCTTTAGCTTTGCTTTGTTTTGTAGGTATTACAAGTATGAGATAACCCAGGATGATATGGGAAATCAACAAGCAAAACGGAAAGGATGTCAACAGCAGTCCCTTACCGGGAGAGTCTGGTGCAGACGTCAAATCTGGTAGAGCAGCGGGAAGATGAGCACGGACCGGACTGGAGCGGAGCAACTAGCAGACGGCACAAGTGCTGTGCAACATGGGAACACTATAGCAGCAGGTAAGTGTGGACCGTGGAGAGAGGACTGAGTGGCAGAGGATCAGCAGAGCTGGGGGACTGGAGCAGGAGAAACTAGCAATAGCACACATGGTGTGCAGCGTGGGAGCAATCTAGCGGGAAGTGAGCGAGCCCAGAGAGAGAGGAGGATCAGCAAACCAGAGGATCAGCAGAGCTGGGGATTACTACTGAGTCAGGGATCAGCAGAGTTGGGGATTACTACTGAGTGGGAGATCAGCAGAGCTACTGGTTACTACTGAGCAGGGCAGGGGGGGAAAGCAGAGATGGGGGTTATGACTGAGTGGGGGATCAGCAGAGCTGGGGGTTACTACTGAGAGGGGGAAAGAGAAGAGCTGGGGGTTATGGCTGAGCAGGGGATCAGCAGAGCTGGGGGTTACTACTGAGTGGGGAATAAGCATATTTGGGGCTACTACTGAGCATACTACTGAGCAGGGGATCAGCAGAGCTGGGGGTTTCTACTGAGTGGAGCATCAGCAGAGCTGTGGGTACTACTGAGGAGGGGATCTGCCGAACAAAGGTAATAAAAAGCTGAGTATCTGCTGAACATGGGTACTAATGAGCTGGGGTTTTGCTGAGTGGGGGTATTACTGAGCTGAGGTTCTACTAGGCCCCTTTAAAACAAATCAAAAATCAACACACACACAGGGCATTTGCCAAGCTTCATTAAAGCTTCAAAAAAGCATCACCGAAGCACCATAGAAGCATCACAAAAGCATTAAAAACACATTCAAAAAATGTGGAAGTGGTAGGCACTTTAATGTGTGTTAAAGTCAATGCAAGTGTAAATGAGCCCTAACGTATGCAGTTTTCAACTTTTGACGAATTAAATATGGAAAGAAAAGGTAGGTTTGAAAGTGTGAATAATGCCGCGTATACAGGAGTGGACTTTACGGCAGACTTTGCCCGGCAGACGGGATTTCGTCGGACAATTCGATCGTGTGTGGGCTCCAGCGGACTTTGTTTTCTCAAAAGTTGGGCGGACTTAGATTTGAAACATGTTTTAAATCTATCCGTCGAACTTGAGTCCGATCGAAAAGTCCGCTCGTCTGTATGCTAGTCCAATGGACAAAAAGCCACGCTAGGGCAGCTATTGGCTACTGGCTATGAACTTCCTTGTTTTAGTCCGGTCGTACGTCATCACGTACGAATCCGTCGGACTTTGGTGGATTGTGTGTAGGCAAGTCCATTCATTCGGAAAGTCCGTCATAAAGTCTGTCGAAAACTCCGCCGGGCAAAGTTTGCCAGAAAGTCCGCTCGTGTGTACGCGGCATATGGCCTAAGAAAGCCTAGAGATACCTTTATGCTTTGTTTCAAAGTGTGTAAATACACAAATTTTAAAGCTGCCACCTTGCTATTAGATGTGGAAGTGTGTGTGTGTGTGTGTGTGTGTGTGTGGGGTGGGGGGGGGGGGTTCAGGCAGCATCTACGTAAAAGGAAGATTTAACCAGAGGATAGACCATGTGTAGAGCTCCTACTGCGAGCTACAAATAGTAAATATGAAGAATGATATGCAATATGAAAAATGTACTGTATTTAATTCATTTTTTTTTTTTGTACATTTTTTTTATTCTTAGTTCTGGATATAATTAATAAAGAAAATATATTTACAAACACTTATATTTGGAATATACTGTGTGTCTCCAGCCGCAAGCACTTGGAAACCGCAAATAAAGTAAGCGATGCAGTATAGTTAAGGAATGGGATCCCATAGGGAAATCAGTCAGATCTGTCTGTATGCATTGTGGATGAATTTGGCCTTGTTTGAGAAATTTGGCTTATTGCAACATGACTTGTGGTCGTATTGTTGTTGTTTGACCCAAGAGATAAATTGTGGAAATGGGATGAATGATGAGTTGATTTTGTGGGATTGGGTTGTAGATTGTTAAAATTTACATTGCTTTGTAAAAAGAATTGTGGTTTTAACTTTTCTATATGTTTCTCTGACTGTTACTGGTGTCTTATTGTTGGGTAAAACAGGATTGTCCAATAAAACAGTCACCAGAAGTATTGGACAAAAGATGACTTGAAGTGGGTAATTAAAAGTCCAAAGTTGTCAATAAGTTGAAATTAACGAGAGCATGTAATCATAAAGCTGTAGCTAAAAAAGGGTAATACAGGGCTTAGATATTTAACTTTCCTAGACTGAACAATGCTTGCATAACCTAAAACCATTAGGTATTATCTCTGCTAAAGTAGAGTAAAGTTTTGAGTGGCCCAACGGAGATGGGCAAATGAAGATCTCCCATGGAGATCATGAGACCAAATGTCTAGGCTTTTGGTTAAAGTTTAACCAAAGGCAAACCTTTTTTTATTAGGATTGGATTAGGTAAGGGCTTAGAACCACTGTCAGGTTTTTATTGCTGTCTGTGTCCCAGTTAACATTCTAATAACCAATTTTCTTGATCACCAAAGTAACAGGGAAGGAAAGTGAGAGCAAATCCACAATTTTTAGTTGCCCCCAGAACAGGAATAGAGAGGAAATGGTACAATGGGGTCACTTGTTACCATGACAGTGATTTAAGAGGGCATTTCCCTCACATTGGAAAGATGTCATCTCACTACCTGTTAAGTTTACAGGACAGGAAGTGAAGGGAAAGCAATCTATTAATCTATCCATATATCTTTAACTGCTTCAATACTGGGCATTTTACTCACTTCCTGCCCATGCCAATTTTCAGCTGTCACACTTTGAATAACAATTGTGCAGTCATGCAACGCTGAACCCAAATGAAATTTGTTGCATTTTTTTAACACAGATAGAGCTTTTTTTTGGTGGTATTTAATCACCACTGGGTTTTTTATTTTTGCTAAAAGGACGAAAAATTACGAAAATTTTGAAAAAAAAAAGTTTTTCTTAGTTTCTGTAAATGTTCTTACTTTTGTGAATAAGTAATTTTTCTTCTTCACTGATGTGCACTGATGAGACGACACTGATGAGAAGGCAATAATATGCAGCACTGATAGGCGGCACTGATATGCAGAACTGATGAGCACTGATAAGTGGCACTGATGGACACTGATAGGCGGCACTGATATGCAGAACTGATGAGTACTGATAAGTGGCACTGATGGACACTGATAGGTGGCACTGATGGGCACTAATAGGCGGTACTTATGGGCAATGATAGGCGCCATGGATAGGCGGCACTGATGGGCAATGATGGGTGGCACTGATTAGCAGGCACTGATGGGCACTAAAATGCAGCACTGATGGGCACAAATTGGCACCACTGATGGGAACTGACTGGCATCACTGCTGGCACTGTTGGGGCTGCACTGATCATCAGGACATTGATTATCAGTACCCTGATTATCTGCACAGGTCTCCCTGATTATCTGCACAGGAAATGCCGCTGATTGGGTCTCCTCTCCTCACAATCTGTCACTATGAGTTGAGGAAAGCCGATAACCGGTATTTTCTTGCTTACATGTATGATTGGACACAGCTGATCACATGGGTAAAAAGCCGCGTCATCAACTCTTTACTGAGATTGGGGTTGCACCATTTCCAAGGCGCACAGCATGCGCGCACGTGCGGTGAGACCAGGGCAACACCATATGACGTCGCCGCAAAACAGAGCTCCCCACCCGCCGTCATTTGTCTATACAGCAGGCGGAAGGTGGTTAAAGTAGAACTATAGGCGAAACTTTTTTTTTCATTTTGGACAGAGTAAGGGAGGGTTATAGGCCCTGTAAGGTTTCTTTTTGCCCTCTTTGTCCCAATGGGGAGATTTACCTTTCCCATAGCCAAAGCAGAAAGTGAGAGGAAGTCCCTGCAAATTAAGCGTATCTCTTTAGGACCCCCAGGTCTCCAGAACTAGTGTCCTCATTGGAAGATTTCTCCTTTATTACTTTTCTGGGGACAACTTACAATTTGGGATTTTCTTTTACTTTCTTTTACTTTTTGGTATTTTCTTTTACTGACCCAGACAACAGTAAAAACTTCCCCTCTATCCAAAACCAAAAAAAAGTTTTGCCTTTAGTTATACTTGTATTCTTGCATTAAAAGTATCATGATTTATATTCATCTCCTTACTCTTCTAAGAGCTCTTTTAGCAGTATAGAAGAAAACATTGTCCTGCTCCCGAGCTCCGCATGTTTGGGGCTCAGGAGAAAGATGTCTCTCTCTCTTCTATATCACTAGGGGGTGCTCGTCCTAATGACTGCTCCATCCTAGCAGGAAGACAGGACAGAGCTTGGAAAACTGTTAAGAATTTTTGGGGAAGGCTTTACTTATTGCAAAAATAGCCTACATGTATGGAAATAGAAATAAAACATATTTTTAAAGCTAATTATTTTAGGGTTATGTAATGGTATTTAGGGATTGCATAGGGTATAGGGTGCATGAGTTCACAATGCTCCGACTGTGTGGTTGATCACTACAAGATGCTACTACATGCTCCTTGTCTAACTTACTTCATAGGGAGCTATTTGCTCTATCCATGTTGAGATCAGTTGCTGCTCCTAGCTATTAAATAATAATGATTTGATAACATGACAGAGCTACCAAAAATCTTTTTGAATGAGGTGACTGTTAGTAAATGGTTATAATCGTCTCTGTAGCTTAGCCTTTAGACCACATGTGTCAAACACAAGGTCCCTGGACTGAATCTGGCCCACCAGACCACTTCATGTGGCCCTCTCACCTCTCCTGCACCTGTATCTGCCCCTACTTTGTCTCAACAGATGGCAACAGAGAGGAGGACAGAACTCCTCCACCAGATCTTGTGCTTATCCATGCAGCTGCGGAGAGGCTCGTCTCTGCCCCACCCTCGTCTCAGCAGTCAGAAGCAGAGGGGAGGACAGAACTCCTCCTTCAGATCCTGCTCTCCTCTGTACAGCCGCAGCACCTCTTCATCACTGCCTCCCCTGGTCTCGGCATTCAGCAGACTCCGGCAGCTGACTGCAACCTTCCCTGGTCCTCCTTCACACCCTGCACTTTTTTTATTCCCAGCTCCACCCCCAGCTTCTTCCCAGCAGCAGTACAAATAAGGAGGGGTGCACTGTGATGTAAGAGAGGTTGGGGGACTCTTGATTTCTGATGGTGGGGGGGCTCTTGACATCAGATGTAAGAGGGAGTGGGGTGCTCTAGTCTTACAGAGAAAACAAGCCCTTTGAGGGCAACCATAATGTTGATGCAGCCCACGATGAAATTGAGTTTGACAAACCTGCTTTAGACAGCTGTTTATAGTAAAATATTAAAGGAAAAAGCGAGCACCAAGTGTCAGTTCCATTTTTAGTCATCAACGCATTTCAGAAGATTTGCCAATCCTCCTTAATCAGAGCTTGTGCAGGTGAGGGTTGGGCAGAAGCGGGTATTCAGGAGTGATTTCTTTAGCATGGATGGGGGCCTGCTCTAGTGGCCAGTCCAGCAACCTGATTAAGATATCATCAGGCGGAAATCCCCACCAAAATCCAGATTTTAGCACTCCACTATTATATCTTTATTTATTCTCAAATCTTGATTTTTCTACGTATTGACCAATAGGGTGGTGTGGAAGGCCTGCAGGTTGGACCAAAGCTCAACTTTCTCTAATAAAGCTGGGATATTCCTAAAATAATTCTATGTGCAAGTTTCTGTAGGTATCTGCATTCACTTCTTGGTGGCATTTAAATAAGTTCTAAAGAAGTTTGCTTTAAAAGCCAGTATAATCTATTTTATAGATCTCAATATGTTCCTCGTCATACAAACCCAAAACCTTAAGTTCTCGCTCTTTTTTTTTTTTTTTTTCAGTTAGCAGTTTCTAAGGAGAGAGAGAAGAAAGTGAGATTTACGCTTCAAGCATGGAAATAAATCCCTTTATTTAGATTAGGTTTCCATTGAAATGGCTCCTGCTTGTAATTAATCATTTCAATGTGTTTATATATCTGTGGGTCACTGAAATAAATTGAATTACTTACTAATAATCATACCACTATCCCTCTATACTTGGGGGAGTGAAATAAATAGTTTTTTTCTCTTTTTTGTAAATACTATAAAAAGAAAAAAATTTAAATAGTAGGAGTCGTTGAATAAGAACAAGTAAAATTTAAAATGCTTAGAACAGGTAGCCTAGGACAAATTAGAAAAATAAAATATATGCAATAAAGCTGAACTCCAGGCAGATATACACTATATTACCAAAAGTATTGCGGCACCTGCCTTTACAAGCACATGAACCTTAACGGCATCCCAGTCTTAGTTCGTAGGGTTCAATATTGAGTTGGCCCACTCTTTGCAGCTATAACAGCTTCAGCTCTTCTGGGAAGGCTGTCCACAAGGTTTAGTAGTGTGTCTATGGGAATGTTTGACCATTTATCCAGAAGAGCAGTTGTGAGGTCAGGCACTGATGTGGACAAGAAGGCCTGGCTCGTCGTCTCCACTCTAATTAATCCAAAAGGTGTTCTTTTGGGTTGAGGTCAGGACTCTGTGCAGGCCAGTCAAGTCCCCCCCCCCAAACTCACTCATCCATGTCTTTATGGACCTTGCTTTGTGCACTGGTCCAAATTATTTGGTGGAGGGGGGATTAAGGTGTGGGGTTGTTTTTCAGGGGTTGGGCTTGGCCCCTTAGTTCCAGTGAAGTGAACTCTTAAGGCACCAGTATACCAAGAAATTTTGGACAATTTTATGTTCCCAACTTTGTGGGAACAGTTTCGGGATTGCCCCTTCCTGTTCCAACATGACTGTGCACAAAGCAAGGTCCATAAAGACATGGATGAGCGAGTTTGAGGTGGAGGAACTTGACTGGCCTTGAGTTCAGAACTCAACCCAATAGAACACCTTTGGGATGAATTAGAGCAGGGACTGCGAGCCAGGTCTTCTCGTTCACATCAGTACCTGACCTCACAACTGCTCTTATGGATAAATGGTCAAACATTCCCATAGACACGCTCCTAAACCTTGTGGACAGCCTTCCCAGAAGAGTTGAAACTGTTATAGCTGCAAAGGGAGGACCAACTCAACATTGAACCCTACGGAATAAGACTGGGATGCCATTAAAGTTCATGTGCGTGTAAAGGCAGGTGTCCTAATACTTTTGACAATATAGCGTACCTTAATATTTTTTGCAAAAAGTCTACAGATTCTTTTGTACAGAAAGTAGTAGTCATTCAGTTTTCTTTTCATTGTCTTCCCTATTAACAAATCAGAGGTTCATCTCATCCATGTTACTGTATTACTCAAAGCATGGTTCAAAGAACAAGTGCAGACCATAGGTTGGGATGCCTTTATTCGATTACCCAGGACCATGTTATTGCAAGAGGAGGCACCTGTGGAGCCATGTATTTACCTCGGTTCCAGTGAATGAACAAGCTGAAAGGGAACCGGCACAGCCCTTGGCTTCATGAAAGGAAGTATTTTGTCATTCCTCATTCTTTCATTAAGAGGATTTAGGGCAGAGGATGCTGAAATGGTTTAAAGCTGGCACAAAAAACATTACAGATTAATAGTGCCGCCTGAATGTAGTAAAGCATCTGATTTCCGTGTTTCCATCAGCCGGCCCAATAAAGCAGAGCCGCAACTATTAACATACAAATAGACAGTTTTCTGATTAAAACAGCAGCAGTCTAACAAGCCAGGAATAGAGCTTGGCGCACGGAAAGCAATTACGATTGTGGAATGTAACTCTGCTCACTTACACCGATATCCAGCTTCTAGAATCACAGAGGTGACACTCAGAAATTCATCTTAAGCACACTTTTCTTATCATTTTCTTTGTCGTTTGTGGCTTTTTGAAAGCAGCGGCGGCATTTATGGTAATAAATCTGGCTTAGTAAGTTGTGGAGCATGAGAGGTAACTGTGATACTCAAGGCTTGCTTAAAGCCGCAAGCCTGATTTCAGCTTCCATCTACTATGTGACAGTACAATAAGTTTATAGATGTTATGTAATTATAATAGCTGAAGCTGAAACATACCGTATTTATCAGCGTATAAAACGCACCTTAACTTTAAGAGGGAAGTTTCAGAAACAAAAACTTAAATTTTAAAATAAGGGTCAGTGCCCATCAATGCAGCCTTATCAGTGCCAATCTGCAGCCTCACCAGTGCCCATCAATGCAGCCTGATCTATGCCCATCTGCAGCCTCTAATGTGCCCATTATTGCAGCCTGTTTAGTGCCCATCTGCAGCCTCTAACATGCCCATCTGCAGCCTCTAACAAGCCCATCATTGCAGCCTGTTTAGTACACATCTGCGGCCTCTAATGTGCCCATTATTGCAGTCTGTTTAGTGCCCATCTGCAGCCTCTAACATGCCCATCTGCAGCCTCTAACATGCCCATCATTGCAGCCTATTTAGTACACATCTGCAGTCTCTAATGTGCCCATTATTGCAGCCTGTTTAGTGCCCATCTGCAGCCTCTAACATGCCCATCTGCAGCCTCTAATGTGCCCATCATTGCAGCCTGTTTAGTACACATGCGCAGCCTCTAGCATGCCCATCATTGCAGCCTGTTTAGTGCCCATCTGCAGCCTCTAACATGCCCATCTGCAGCCTCTAACATGCCCATCATTGCAGCCTGTTTAGTACACATCTGCATTCTCTAATGTGCCCATTATTGCAGCCTGTTTAGTGCCCATCTGCAGCCTCTAATATGCCCATCATTGCAGCCTGTTTAGTATCCATCTGCAGCCGCACCAGCGCTGGATGACACAGATCCACGATCTCCTGTGTACCCGGCGCTCAGTCCCGGCCAGCTCAAATGATGGACAGAACAGTGGTCCAATGCCGGGCCAGGGGGGGCGGGACTGTGTGTGACTGAGCGCCTGGATACACAGGAGATTGCGGCTGTGGGTAATCCAGCGGCGCTCGTCCCCTCCTTCCACTCCGAGGCAGCAGGGATCGGCGTATAACACGCACACACGATTTCCCCCTGATTTTCAGGGGGAAATAGTGCATGTTATACACCGATAAATACGGTAATTTAAAGTGTATCCAAACACAAAAGCAAAAATGTAATATATTGACGCTCACCAGTCCTTAGATTTAGTGACTGTATTCATTTTTTTATTTTCAGGCTTTATTCTTTATTTACACCCAGTGATCCTGCCAGTAATATACATCAAATCTTAGGGTAACAAGGCTCACCCACCATACTATCTCTATGGATGAGTAGCTTTATCACCCTAGGAGGTTTTTTAGGACTACAGAACACCAAAGCACAAGTGACTACCCCTGTTCCAGCCCTGCTAGAACACTGCCCCTCCTGCTGATGCCGTAGCCTACGCCATTTTGTGCCCTGCTCCTTTCCATAGGACTTACATCCCCAAGGAAGGAATGTCCACACAAGAAATAGTTTGCTGTATTTTATTGATGGTGTTCAGTAAATGGCAGTACAGTCACATCACAAGGACATACATTGCGGAGTCACTTGACATTACACAATCAATCACATTTAGTGGACAATCCACAGTAGTCACAAGTGAAAGCATGTACAGCACTTTAGCAGTCATTTCCCTTTCAGTCTCTCTTCTGCTCAGGGTCATTAGTGCTCACAGAACTGTGCTTTTTGAAGCCACCTCCTCGCTAGGTACTTTTACATCCCCAAGCAAAGGCATCTGAACAGGGCGTGCCAGGTGTGCCTGGACACACACACTTATCACCCTGTGTGGCGCAGATTCCCCCTGTTTAGATTCCTGGTATTTTACCAAAGCCTCCTAACAGGGTTCCTAAACAAATTGTAAACAAAAAATTGTAAAAAAAATAAGATTGTAAAAAATAATAAAAATAAAAAACTACTGGCACCGTCCACTGCCCTACTGATACCGTCCATTGCCCAACTGACACTGTCAATATATACAGTATACAAATGCACACACATGCATATGTGTTTTAGCTTTGGGGTCCACACCAATGTCCCCAAGCAAGGAATGTCCACACAAGAAATAGTTTGCTGTACTTTACTGGTGGTGTTCAGGAAATGGGATTGCAGGTGGTGTTCAGGAAATGGGATTGCAGTCACATCACAAGGACTTACATTCCAGAGTCACTTGACATTAGGCAGTCAATCACATTTAGTGGACGATCTGCAGTAGTCACAAATGAAAACATGTACAGCACTCATTTCCCTTTCAGTCTCTCTTCTGGTCAGGGTCATTAGTACTCACAGGACTATGCTTTTTGAAGTCACCTCCTTGATAGGTACTTTTACATCTACATCACAAGGACTTACATTCCGGAATCACTTGACATTACACAGTCAATCACATTTAGTGGACAATCCGCAGTAGTCACAAGTGAAAGCATGTACAGCACTTTAGCAGCCATTTCCCTTTCAGTCTCTGCTGAGGGTCATTAGTACTCATAGGTCTGTGCTCTCTGAAGTCACCTCCTTGCTAGGTACATCTGTTCCTGGAACTCACCAGGTAAGCAGCCTCACGCATGGATCTCCAGCCTGGCCTAAAAGGCCTTTTGCAATCTGTCTTAGACCCCGCCTCCATAAGGGACAGATTGGCTACAGCCGGCTCCTCCTTTGTACAGGTCCTCTCCACCCGGCCTCCTCCCCTGTCCAGAGCCTACATGTGCTGGTTACATCCTCACAGTTGTGGGGTGTTTGGCTCCCATTCCCCAAGAGAGTGTATGCTCCTCCCTACCTGCCTTATTTATGGGTGTTGACCCACCCCTGACATCACTGAGTGAGGGCTCTACCTAAAAAGGGCCTACCACCTGAAGACACTGTCTGCTGTAACCAGACACTATTCTAGTACAGAGCCTACAGGTAGGTGTTCTGTAGTCCACAGAGAGAGCTGGAAACAATGGTAACCAATAAGAGCACAGCAGAGGCAGAATGTACAAAAAGTTATCAGCTTGCAAGATTTCTGGCAGGATATATAAGTATTTTTTTTACTTATCAAGCAGATATAACAAAACGCAAGATAGAGAAAATAAGAGAAGTTCATTGTCAGGGTGTACATACACTTTAAAAACATACAAAGGAATTCATAAGTAAACTAAAAGCTATTTTCGTATATTTGTCTCTTTGAAATTATCACAGAACTTCAGGTAGATTCAAAACATCTGTAGCGCTGGTAGATTTTCAATCTACTGCTGATAGGTAAATTTAGTTATTTATCTGTTCATACATAGTCAGATTTGCCTCTGTTCCAGCTTGGCTGTGTTGCATGTAGTTTCACACTGTGCCTGTGGGTGTCGTTGTCACCATGGGTCGGTGTTGGAAAGGCAACACGTTGAAGCGTATGAGTGCTCTTCTGTCCCAGAGATAACTCGGTGGAGGTGGTCCTCCGAGTTGCATTCTGGGAGAGGGTATTTATGGGGAAGACGCCATGTTTTAGGGTTCGTTTCGTTCCACCTGCTGACCCTCCTGGCCGACAGGTATGTGCTAGGAGTACTACCTCGTGGTCCTCCGTCCGGGAGGCCCACATAGCTGCAGCGTGTGGGTGGGCCCAGAAGCCTGTCTGGGGCCTACCACTGTGACAGAGAAATGGTCCTGGGCTGTCTGTCCTAGAGGGAAGAAGCTGGACAACTGAGAAGATCCCAGGGGAGGACCCGTCATGGAAGGATCATGCAGAGTGCTGGTCTGGAGAGGGGCCTGGTGACTCAGTTGGAGGACGCATCCTAAAGTAACCCTACCGCATACTACTGCTGGGTCGGCTTAAAGGTTCAAGTGCTGTGTTTGCTGTTCATCATAAACCATTACATCCTGTGGCAGAGGATTGTAAGGGTTTTGTTCCAATCAAGTCTGTGGCAGAGACTTTTGTTTGTGCTACGTAATGGCTGCTAGGTTAGTGAGAGAAACCTATCCAGGCGGGCAAAGATTCAACTCTAAAGAGATAGTACATTCATCAACAAGTTCTACATTCCTGATGCTACACCAAGAAAAGGTATTTGAACTTCCCTGCAACTCTCCTTCTACCTCTTTCCTGCTACTTCCTTCAATTTATGTTTATTAAAGCATTGGAAAAGATACTCAAGTGTCCGGTGCCTACATCGTATGGTGATAAACTCAACGGGACCCTAGACCCGGTTCTGGTGAAATAGAGGTAGCGAAGGTGACAGTAACAGCCCAAAAAAAAACAGCAGCTCCACCGTGAGCTAGTGCTACATGTGGGGGCTCCACATCAATTCATGAAGGTATGTGTTCATTATAAAATCATTCAGTGTAATTTTTTAAATCAACTAGTGTACATAAGTACATTTGACCTAGTATCAGCTGCCTGCAGTGTACAGACGAGCTCAGACTGAGAGAGGGAGCAGCAGCACAAGGAAGCATTCAGGTGTGTTGCAATGCTAATATGGAAAAAGCTGACAGTAGGAGAAAGCAGAGTGAGAGATGAGCTCATCAGTTTGCTGCTTCTGCTGTACTGTTCAATTTCAAGCTGGGGGAAGGACAAGAACTTTTTGTTTTACACAACTGCAGAAGAGAAAAATCAGGTCTCCTGGGTGTCTGTGCTGTCTGAAAGAGCTGTCTAAATTGCAGGACTAGATGGACAGAAGCAGGGGCTAGGTCTACAAAAGATCTGGGGCTAGAGCCCATAGCAGCGTAGTAGAGAAAGTCATATGCTTGGGCGGGCATACACATGTATATACAGTAATATACGTGTGTGTGGGTGTATATATCCCCAGAGAGCCCCCACTTACATGAGGGTCCCCAGAGAGCCCCCCCTTACATCAGGGTCCCCAGAGAGCCTCCTCCTTACATCAGAGTCTCCAGAGAGCCCCCCTTGCATCAGGGTCCCCAGAGAGCCCCCCTTGCATCAGGGTCCCCAGAGAGCCCCCCACTTACATCAGGGTTCCCAGAGAGCCCCCCTTACATTAGGGTCCCCAGAGAGCCCCCCCTTGCATCAGGGCCCCTAGAGAGCCCCCCACTTACATCAGGGTCCCCAGAGAGCCTCCCCTCCCCTTGGGGACCCCTGCAGAGACTCGGGGCTATGGGCCCCAGATTCGGGGCTATAGCCCCAAAAGCCACCCTCTAGTGACGCCACTGGACAGAAGAGATTTTTTTTCAGCTAAAACAGCTTCCATATACAGTATATGCCTGGAGCTGGGCTGAGCAAGGACAGTTTGGATATTTTTTTACTGTCTTTGCCCCCAGTGGTTACATCCTTAATACCCCCTGTGCTGTTGACACCTGCAACCATGGAAATCTCCCTAATGTGGACAATGCAATGAAACCAAGGCTTTGAATCCTTCCTGATTCTTCTAAAAAGATTTTTTCTTGTTGTCTTGATCCCCACAGGGTCTACAGTCACAGCAATGGTCTGGTCTTTTATCACTCCCCGCTCTTGGAATGAGTTCTGGCTGCCTGTGGTCAGCCTGAAGGGACTTATACACAAGGGCTCCTAACTTTCCATTAGAAACAATTGCTCTTTTAAAGCCTTATTGCTGTTTCATACATCCCAGCCTTAAAAGTTGAGAAAGAAGGACACCCTGGTGAAGACATGCGGTATGGCTATATTGCTGAATATTGGGAGTAGAGTAAAAGTGCAAAGTTAAATTGTAGCAGAATGTATTTCTATATCACATATTACAAGATTTGGAATCCTTTGCTTTCCCAGAAGCCTGTGGAATGCTGAATGACACGACCCCCACCTAGGCACAATCCAGAGTTTAGGGTATTTTCTTACTTTTTACTGGTGATGAAGGTTTATTTAACCTTTTGGTTTGTGTGTGTGTGTTTTTAGGGGGGTGCGAGGGTCCAGAATAGTTAAATCCTTTCTTTTTTTTTATTAAAAGTCCACTATAACCAATAGTGAAAAACCATGGATTGCCTATTGCTCTGCCCCCCCCCCTTCTGTAGGCCCCCACAGATGTAGTTTATTCTTTATTTTATTATAATTTCCTTTTTGAGATGTCACCAGGCTGCTCATGTGAGGTGTAGGAACCCCTTACTCTTTTTCCCATCCTTGGCACTGGGCGGGGTCCTCAATGATGCAGAGAGTGGCACTGAAATGATTAGAGCTATGATGCCCTGCACTCACAGGATGTCCTCAGTCTTCTGGGGTTAAAGTATAACTAAAGGCAAATCTTTTTTTTAAATTTTGGATAGTGGAGAGGAATACCCCCGTTTGGGAGATTGCCCCTCTCTATTTGTCCTGTTTACCATTATCAGTGAAATTAACAGAAAATCCCAAATTTTTGGTTGTCCTCACAAAAGTGATAGAGGGGAAATCTTCCAATGGGGACACTAGTTCTGGTGACCTGGGGGTCCCCAAGAGATTCCCTTCTTTTGCTGGGATTTCCTCTCACTTCCTGTTTTGGCTTTGGGACAGGAAGTGAAGGTAAATTTCCCCATCGGGACAAAGAGAGCAAAAATAAATCTTACAGGGGTTATAATCCCCCCTTACTCTATCCAAAATTTAAAAAAAAAACTTTAACCACTTGCCGACCGCGCTATAGCCAAAAGATGGCTGCAGCGGAGTCGGATAACTCTGGGAGGGCGTACTATGACGTCCTCCCAAAATCCAGCTCTCGCGCGCCCCCTGGGGCATGCACCCGAGAACATCGGTGACCGCCAGGTCCAGAGGATGGATCACGCTGATAGCGGCCGTTTACCACGTGATTGCTCTGTCAAATGACAGAGTGATCACCAGTAAACAAACCAGCGTCAAGTCCGGTTCCTCTCTCCCCTCCCTGTACAGATCTGTACAGTGCGAGGGGAGAGGGGGAGAGATCAGTGGCAGCAGCGCCGTGGGATGGATGTGTAGTGCCCACAGCGCTATGTGCCCATTGCAGCCAGCCATCCATCCATACCCAGCCATCCATGCTCAGCATACCCATCCATACTCACTCACCCATCCACACTCACTCGCCCATCCATACTCAGCATACTCATCCATCCATACTCAGCATACTCATCCATCCATCCATGCTCAGCCATCCTTACTCAGTATATTCATCCATCCATCCATGCTCACCCATCCATACTCAGCATACTCATCCATCCATACTCAGCATACTCATCCATCCATACTCAGCATACTCATCCATCCATACTCAGCATACTCATCCATCCATACTCAGCATACTCATCCATCCATCCATACTCAGCCATCCACACTGAGCATACTCATCCATCGATGCTCATCCATCCATACTCAGCATACTCATCCATCCATAATCAGCATACTCATCCATCCATGCTCAGCCATCCATAATGAGCATACTCATCCATACTCAGCATACTCATCCATCCATCCATGCTCAGCCATCCATACTCAGCCATCCATACTCAGAATACTCATCCATCCATCCTCATCCATACTCAGCATACTCATCCATCCATGCTCAGCCATCCATACTGAGCATACTCATCCATACTCAGCATTCTCATCCATCCATCCATGCCCAGCCATCCATACTCAGCCATCCATACTCAGCATACTCATCCATCCATGCTCAGCCATCCATACTCAGCCTACTCATCCATCCATCCATGCTTAGCCATCCATACTCAGCATACTCATCTATCCATCCATGCTCACCCATCCATACTCAGCATACTCATCCATCCATACTCAGCATACTCATCCATCCATCCATGCTCAGCCATCCATACTCAGCATACTCATCCATCCCTACTCAGCATACTCATCCATCCATCCGTGCTCACCCATCCATACTCAGCATACTCATCCATCCATCCTCATTCATACTCAGCATACTCATCCATCAATGCTCAGCCATCCATACTGAGCATACTCATCCATACTCAGCATACTCATCCATCCATCCATGCTACACCATCCATACTCAGCATACTCATCCATCTATCCTCATCCATACTCAGCATACTCATCCATGCATAATCAGCATACTCATCCATCCATGCTCACCCATCCATACTCAGCATACTCATCCATCTATCCTCATCCATACTCAGCATACTCATCCATGCATAAGCAGCATACTCATCCATCCATGCTCAGCCATCCATACTGAGCATACTCATCCATACTCAGCATACTCATCCATCCATCCATGCTCAGCCATCCATACTCAGCCATCCATACTCAGCATATTCATCCATCCATCCTCATCCATACTCAGCATACTCATCCATCCATCCTCATCCATACTCAGCATACTCATCCATCCATGCTCAGCCATCCATACTGAGCATACTCATCCATACTCAGCATACTCATCCATCCATCCATGCTCAGCCATCCATCCTCATCCATGCTCAGCATACTCATCCATCCATTAATGCTACACCATCCATACTCAGCATACTCATCCATCCATAATCAGCATACTCATCCATCCATGCTCAGCCATCCATACTGAGCATACTCATCCATACCCAGCATACTCATCCATCCATCCATGCTCAGCCATCCATACTCAGCCATCCATACTCAGCATACTCATCCGTCCATCCATGCTCAGCCATCCATACTCAGCATACTCATCTATCCATCCATGCTCAGCCATCCCATCCACCCCCATCCATAATTAGCCATACCGATCCATACTCAGCCATACCCAGCTATACTCAGCCATACCCAGCCATACTCAGCCGTACCCATCCATACTCAGCCATACCCAGCCATCCCAGCTATACTTAGCCGTACTCAGCCGTACTCAGCCGTACTCTGATAGCGGCCATTTACCACGTGATTGCTCTGTCAAATGACAGAGCGATCACTAGTAAACAAACCAGCGTCAAGTCCGGTTCCTCTCTCTCCTCACTGTACAGATCTGTACAGTGCGAGGGGAGACAGGGAGAGATCAGTGGCAGCAGCGCTTTGGGCACTACACATCCAGCCCATTGCAGCCAGCCATCCATCCATCCATACCCAGCCATCCATCCATCCATACCCAGCCATCCATGCTCAGCATACCCATCCATACTCACTCACCCATCCATACTCAGCATACTCATCCATCCATATTCAGCATACTCATCCATCTATCCATGCTCAGCCATCCATACTTAGCATATTCATCCATCCATCCATGCTCACCCATCCATACTCAGCATACTCATCCATCCCTACTCAGCATACTCATCTATCCCTACTCAGCATACTCATCCATCCATCCATGCTCACCCATCCATACTCAGCATACTCATCCATCCATGCTCACCCATCCATACTCAGCATACTCATCCATCTTGATCTATCCTCAGCATACTCATCCATCCATGCTCAGCCATCCATACTGAGCATACTCATCCATACTCAGCAAAGTCATCCATCCATCCATGCTACCCCATCCATACTCAGCATACTCATCCATCCATCCTCATCTATCCTCAGCATACTCATCCATCCATGCTCAGCCATTCATACTGAGCATACTCATCCATACTCAGCAAAGTCATCCATCCATCCATGCTACCCCATCCATACTTAGCATACTCATCCATCGATGCTCACCCATCCATACTCAGCATGCTCATCCATCCATCCTCATCCATACTCAGCATACTCATCCATCCATAGTCAGCATACTCATCCATCCATGCTCAGCCATCCATACTGAGCATACTCATCCATACTCAGCATACTCATCCATCCATCCATGCTCAGCCATCCATACTCATCCATCCATCCATGCTCAGCCATCCATAGTCAGCCATCCATACTCAGCACACTCATCCATCCATCCTCATCCATACTCAGCATACACATCCATCCATCCTCATCCATACTCAGCATACACATCCATCCATCCTCATCCATACTCGGCATCCTCATCCATCCATGCTCAGCCATCCATACTGAGCATACTCATTCATACTCAGCATACTCATCCATCCATCCATGCTCAGCCATCCATACTCAGCATACTCATCCATCCATCCATGCTCAGCCATCCATACTCAACATACTCATCTATCCATCCATGCTCAGCCATCCATCCATCCTCAGCAATACTCATCCATTCATCCATGCTCAGCCATCCCATCCATCCACATCCATAATTAGCCATACGATCCACACTTAGCCATACCCAGCCATACCCAGCCATACTCAGCCATACCCAGCCATCCCAGCTATACTCAGCTGTACTCAGCCATACCCAGCCGTACTCAGTCGTACCCAGCCATACTCAGCCGTATCCAACCATCCCATCTATACCCAGCCATACTCAGCCGTACCCATCCGTACTCAGCCGTACCTGGCCATACTCAGCCATACTCATTCATGCTCAGCCATCCCCATCCACAGCTCATCCATCCCCATTCATGCTCATTCATGTCATATCAGTTCTCTTCCATGCCACATCTATGCCACTACAGTGCCTCACAAAAGTGTAAAAGGTAGTCAAATTAGATTTGAAACTTATGCCCCTAGAACACCTGACGGTGCTCCCTGCATGTTGGTCCTCTGTATGTGGCCATGCTGTGTAAAAGTCTCACGCATGTGGTATCGCCATACTCAGGAGCAGTAGGAGAATCTATTTTGGGGTGTAATTTTTGGTATGTACATGCTATGTGTTAGAAACACTGTGTAAATGGACAACGTTGTGTAAAAAAAAATGCGTTTTCATTTTCTTTACACATTTTCCAAAAACTTGTAGAAAAAAATGACATGTTCAAAAGACTCAATATGCCTCACAGATTATACATTGGGTTGTTTTCTTTCCAAAATGGGGTCCTTTTTGGGGCGTTTCTATTGTCCTGGTTCTCCAGGGCCTTCAAAAGTGTAAGAGGTAGTCAAGAAATTATATGTGTCGTTTATGCTCCAAGAATGCCTGATGGCGCTCCCTGCATGTTGGGCCTCTGTAGGTGGCCACGGTGTGTAAAAGTCTCACACATGTGGTATCGCCATTCTCAGGTGGAGTAGTAGAATGTGTTTTGAGGTGTAATTTGTGCTATGCATATGCTGTGTGTGAGAAATAACCTGCTAATATAACAATTTTGTGAAAAAAAAAAGAAAAAAAATCTTGATTTTTGAAAAGAATTGTGGGAAAAAAATTATAACTTCAAAAAACTCACCATGCATCTTACTAAATACCTTGGAATGTCTACTTTCCAAAAAGGGGTAATTTGGGGGGTATTTGTACTTTCCTGGCTTGTTAGGGTCTCAAGAATTGAGATAGCCCATCAGTACTTCAGGTGTGATCAATTTTCAGAGATTGGCACCATAGCTTGTGGACTCTATAACTTTCACAAAGACCAAATAATATACACTGATTTGGGTTATTTTTACCAAAGATATGTAGCGGTATACATTTTGGCCAAAATATATGAAGAAAATTTACTAATTTGCAAAATTAACGAAGAAACAAAGAAATATGCATTTTTTTACAGAATTTTCGGTCTTTTTTCTTTTATAGCGCAAAAAATAAAAAACCCAGTGGTAATTAAATACCACCAAAAGAAAGCTCTATTTGTGTGAAAAAAGGACAAAAATTTTATATAGGTACAGTGTTGCATGACTGAGTAATTGTCATTCAAAATGTGAGAGCACCGAAAGCTGAAAATTGGTCTGGTTAGGAAGGGGGTTTAAGTGCCGAGTGGTCCAGTGGTTAATGATTGAGGGAAGACTGAGGACATCTAGCAACGGGTAGCAGTGCCGAAGAGAATTGCATTCTGAATTGGTTTATTTTTTAGGCCTACAGGGGATCCTGCCCTGTAGACCCTTAGTTCAGTTTCAAAGAAAGTGTCATGAAAAAAAATACAGGTGATGCCAACACTGATGTCCTTCCGAAAGTGCTACTTGCCTGTCTATCTATGTCTATGGCTTCTAAACGTTTCTGAGATGCTCACCCAGAACAAGCATGCAACAAAAGATAGCGAAAGAAGAACTTCTGGTTTGTGTTCTTCTTTCATGTCAGTGACTCAGAAAATATTGAAGCCATTGAATTGGCATGATGGCCAGACTATTCGTTTTTCCACAGAAGATCATCAGTGACAACCCTAGTATTTGCATCTTGACACGTTCTTCAAGAGGCACAATCATAGCTTGCTGCTGACATGGAGTCAGATTACCTAACAAAAATAACTTTCTCAATAATAAGTTCTTCCCTAGTCTTTTTATAGTAACACTTGTAGGTGTTATCAATTGGCTTTTGCTGGTCAAGACAAAACAAAGGCAAAACATACACTATCAAGAGTTGGATGCAGAGGGAGGATGTTGTCGTATCTTTAGGTTACATACCGGGAAGATCACGGATCAGCCGCAGTGTATTGTTGAAGGCACCAAGGACAGACAGAGACATCATACTTGTTGACTGAACGTGCTGTGTTATTTTTTCAGTACAATGAGAAACATGTTATTGATGACCTATTTATGACAATCATTATCAGAACCGGCTGACAAATAACATAACTGATAACAACAATTGCTCCGGGTCCACGTATGTCGACTTGATATCCTTCCTTCACACTGATATCTGTCATTTTGTATATTCATACAAAATATCAACATGTTGTTTTAGTACAGGGGTCTCCAAATTTTTTACTTTGAGGGCCGCATCATATATTTCACAGATATTTGCGGGCCGAAAAAAAAAAGTTATTTAGAAATAAATCCTTAGCCATGAAATAAAATGGAATTTTAAAGGCTGCCATCAGAGCCCAGAGCCTCGCGCACCAGGGCTAAACACTTAGAATTTCCCCATACAGTACATCTGTATCCACATCAGAGTCTCCTTACACAATTGTGTTCTCATCAGACTCTGCCTGCACATTTGTGTCCCCCTTTACAGCCACCCCCACACATTTGTGTCCTCGTCAGAGACCCTGCCACACACTATCCTCAAAGCCACCTCCCCACACCCATTAAATCCTTGTGTCCCCTATCAGAGTCCCCCTCCCACATTTGTGTCCCCACCAGAGACTCCCTGAACAACTGTGTCCCACTCATAATCCCCCCTGAATATGTGTCCCCATCAGAGCCACCCCCCAGACACTTATGTCCCCTATCAGAGTCCCCCCCCACACTTGTGCCCCCATCAGAGTCTCCCCCAAACACTTGTGCTCCCATCAGAGTCCCCCCTCAATTGTGCCCCCATCAGAGACCCCCTGAACAATTGTGTCCCCATCATAATCCCTCTGAATATGTGCCCCCATCAGAGCCCCCCATCCTTATGTCCCCTATCAGAGTCCCCTTCCCACATTTGTGTCCCCACCAGAGACTCTCTGAATAACTGTGTCTCCATCATAATCCCCTCTGAATATGTATCCGCATCAGAGCCCCCCACACTTTGCCCCCATAAGAGACCCCCTGAACAATTGTGTCCCTATCATAATCCTCCCTTAATATGTGTCCCCATCAGAGCCCCGCCCTGCACAATTGTGTCCCTCTCAGAACCCCCCTTTATATTTGTGTCCTCCATTACAGCCCCCTCCCTCCACACTTTTGCCCCCCATTAGAGTGCCCCCTTCTCTTGCGTCCCCACCAGAGCACATTTCTGTCTCCCTGCACCGTCCTATATTTCCCCCATAGATCTGTGTACATTACCGCTGTTGTACTCCTCTGAAGGGCTGGCTGTAGTGCAGATCTACTGCACTTCCCGGCTCCCGCCCGGCTGTTACACGGGCACGCTGTATGTGACATGACAGCGTTAAGGTCACTGAATTTAACTGCGGGCAGGTGGCAGGAGGTGCAGCCGGTCTGCACTGAATGAATCTGAACTTCTTTGGGTTTCTTGAGTTGCGGGACTTGTGCTGCACAGTCCTCACTGCCTATCAGTATGCAGAGCAAGCCCTGCAACCCGAGCAGAGACCGCCCCTGCAGTGAGTCTAATGACTCTAGCTACGGACCGGAAGAAACGTCCTAGCGGGCCGTACTTTGGAGACCTCTGTTTTAGTATATAGAATAGTGGTTTGCTTTTTAAGGAGAAACAGTCACAAAAAGACATTTGTCTTAATTCTGAATTCCATACCTGAATGGCTATAATAGTAATAACTCTCCAGAGAGAGAGAGATAGAATTTTCCCCTGTACAAATCATTAGTAGGACCTCATCTGGAATATGTAGTTCAGTTTTGGGCACCAGTTCTAAAAAAGGATATTGGGGAACTGGAAAAAGTGCAGAGAAGGGCAACCAAACTAATAGGAGGCATGGAGGAGCTCAGCTATGAAGATAGATTAGAGCAGGGGTCTCCAAACGTTTAAAACAAAGGGCTAGTTTATTGTCCTTCAGACTGTAGGAGGGCCGGAGTGTGGCCAGAAATGTCACGGGCCTGGCATCAGTGAGAATAAATATGGCCTCAGGGTTGGTGGTCAAAGAGGAGAAGTATTGCCCCTATTAGGAGGAGGAATAGTATCCCGTCATTGGTATCGGTGGAAGAAATAGTGCCCCATTGTTGGTGTCAGTGGGAGGAATAGTGCCTCATATCAGTGGGAGAAATAGTGCCCCAAGGGCTGGATAAAGGCTAGCAAAGGGCCTCAGGCCACAGTTTGGAGACCTCTGGATTAGAGGAACTGAATTTATTCTCTCTTGAGAAGAGGAAATTATGGGGGGATATGATCAACATGTAATAAATACATAAGGGTTCCATATACGCCTTACGACTAAGGCTATTGCCGAAACGCGTCAGCTTTATTGTTTTATTGTCACTCTGTTGTACCAATAAACAACACTTCAAGGATTACAGTTTTGCCGGCTCTCCTTATTACGGTTCCATATAGTGAACTTGGTTTTGAGTTATTCACTTTAAGGTCATCACAGAGGATAAGGGGACACTCTTTACGTCTGCAGGAAAAGAGATTTTATCTCTAAATACGGAAAGGTTTCTTGTGGAAAAGACTCCCTCATGAGCTGGTTCTGTCCAGCTCAGGAGATTGCTTTAAAAGGGCCTGGGGATTCTTTCCTAAATGTACATAATATAACTGGATGCTAACATTTATAGGTTAAGTTGATCCAGGGAATATCTGATTGCCTCTTGGGGAATCAGGAAGCATTTTACACCTGCTGGAGAAAAATGGATCATGCTTTGCTGTTTTTTTTACCTCTGTGCCTCCTTGGATATATAGCAGGTGGTACAATATACATTTTGGTAACTATGGGTTATCACATACATACAACTCAACCAATAGACAACCAATAAAAAAAAAAACTGCTCCAGTCAGACCCCAGAATCCAGGCTCTATTTCCATTGGGTGCTGCCATATTCTCTCTCATAAAGCATTTAGAAAGTGAAGTAAGGTTGTCAAACAAATCTCATGAGCATCTTGGGCATCCAAGATATCTCTAGCCTTCCTGTTACAGCTCTCTGCATACATCATTGGCATTATGAGAATGGTTAGAGATGGAGATGAGGATTTGGCTACTGACTTTTGATGCATAGTCTGAATTTTCATATTAGTAAGCTCTGTTTACAATAGGCAACCTGTTTTAGGAAAGAAGAGTGGACTTGAACAGGGAATGGAGCCAATTATGAGCATACAATTACTTTAACATTTTTGGGGAAACTCCATTAAGTTTTTTAGAGCACCATGACATCCATTTTGAGATACAGCTCTGTCAAAACACATCAGTACTGTAAGCTGACCATTGAGAGCAGGGGTGGACTGACAACTCATGGGGCCCCCGGGCAATAGGAGATTATGGGGCCCCCAGGCAATCAGAGATTATGGGGCCACATAGTATACACACACACAGTATACACATACATGTACACACAGTATACACAGACATGTTTCTATTGGCTGTCTCTGGTCCAAACTGTCTATTGGCTGTCCCTGGCCCATACTGTCCCTGGTTTTACTGAGGCTGGCAACCCTGATGGGGCCCCCTAGTGGCCCAGGGCCCTCGGGCAGTGCTCAAGTGGCTTAATGGTCAGTCCGCCCCTGCTTGAGAGTCTCTAAGGATTACTTTGAGTTGTAGTAGTCAGTGCATTAGAAGTCTATGGGGCCAACTACTGCAACTGAAGTAATGCACAGAGCAGTATTGCCCAGCATCAGTGACCAGTACCCAGCATGGGAGAGTAAAAGAAAATATTCATTACTTCAAAAATCTTTTGGTGGATATCACAATATCTTTATGTGTTTATCAACTGTATGTTTAGATGTTTGGATTGAGTTTTATTTTGAATAAAACATTTTTCCTGTAGTCATTTATAGATTGCTTTGATTCAGCTGTAATAGTAAGGTCATCCTCTACTGAGTTATCTATCCAGTAATACTAGCTCACTCTTCACTGAGGCCACTTCCAATCCTCTGTTTGTGAAAATGGACATGTTACCTTGAGCCAAAGACAAATTGTTGAAAGAATACCATAAAATGTGCAGCAACAACTTCAGTGTTTCCGTTCCCTGCTATCCTCCACCTGCTGCCAAATCTCAGACTTCTGATCCATTAGCTACATTTACTGGCCTTATCGTTTAAAATACAACAATACAGTTGGCATGTGATATGAAGTTGTGGAGCTATTCCCATCAGGACGTATAATCATGCTCTTTGATGAATAGCTGGTTAGCAGTTTCTTGTATAGGACATTAGATATATTGCAGTTTTATCATATTTGCTGTAAACAGTCATACAAATCACGCATGTGGGAGACACGTGTGTTGGATGGTGAAATGTTTCATCTTGTCTTCCAAATGTCTTTAGAAGTTTGTTTCCAGTTAACTCCATTTTGGTCTCTATATATAGCGGCTTTCAATACAAACACCTACTCTATGTGTGTGTCAATAACTTTATTCACTTTAATCAACTTTAATTATAATATAGATAACTGATAGCAAAATTGAATGGTTGAACTCTGTAATAATTGGGGTTACAAAAAGATGCACCTAGGCAGGAGACTAGGGAATGGTGGGTGTCCAGGACACCTAGCTACGACCTTCCAGCTCCTGCAGTAAACCAGAGCCTTCACCTGCCTTTGCAAAAAAGGCTCCAGAATGTGGAATGGAAGTGTGACGAGTAGGGGAGGGAATAAGAAGTCCTACTTGGCCACTGATTCCTTTTCCAATAATAACCCCTGTACCATTTTCAAGACTTTCACACTGCATAAGAGCCCTTTCACACTGGGGTGGGGGCGGCGTCATCGGTAAAACGGCGCTATTATTAGCGGCGTTTTACCGTCGGTATGCGGCCGCTAGCGGGGCGGTTTTACCCCCCGCTAGCGGCCGAGAAAGTGTTAAATACTCTGCAGAGGCGCTTTGCCGGCGGTATAGCCGTGCCGTCCCATTGATTTCAATGGGCAGGAGCGGTAAAGGATCGGTATACACACCGCTCCTTCACCGCTCCGAAGATGCTGCTGGCAGGACTTTTTTTACCGTCCTGCCAGTGCATCGCTCCAGTGTGAAAGTCCTCGGGCTTTCACACTGGAATGAAAGTAGCGGCACTTTCGGGTCGGTTTGCAGGCGCTATTATTAGCGCAATAGCGCCTGCAAACCGCCCCAGTGTGAAAGGGCTCTAAGAGGATGGTTGGTGGGAAGGATATACAATATGCAATGTGATTTAGATTTTCGGATGAACGTTCGTCCATTTTTTGTTGCATGCCAGTCTCATATAGAAAGTGAAGAGGTTACTCAAAATATGAAAATTCTTATAGGATAGAATTCAACTTCAGAAGTAATGTAACGTGTCGAATTGTTTTGTATATATTCTTTTGTTTACGAGCATGCGTGGTCTTGCTCTTACGATTTTTTTCAGACAAAAACTGTACTGATTAAACAAAAATCGGATGTTGCGCTCATGTACGATAAAAATTTTATAGCCTGCACAGTCAGTTTTTGTCATACAAAAATTTGGAATCGGCTGTCGAAAGCACCATACTAACGATCCGAAGATCGGCAGATCGTTCGTCAGACGAAATTTAACTTCTGATTTTCTTATCATGTGTATGGGCCTTAAGAGTAATGTGACATTACGTTAAAAAAAAATGTATGAAGTAATTGTATTTCTACTGATAATGGGGGAGACTGTCTGACTGACAGCTATACAGGGAAAAAAACACTTTACCGTTGTTGCTTACAGGCACAGGACTTCTGTATTTAATGGTAAATCCAGCACCTGCTACAGGTTGAAGAAACTGGGTCTCCATGCCAAGGTGAAAGCAGTCTTAGCTTGGACATGAAAGGTTTTTCTGGATGAGCAAGGTAATAACACCTTGTGGTATCTTCTCTTAGGCATGTGGTTTCTGGTTAGAATTGAAGATAGATTATCTTTAAAGATACAGTTTTTATCCTTGAGCCAATCAGTTGCTGCTGTTACTATCCTTATGTGGAAACCACATACTTCTGTTATCTTCTTCATAACTGCTAGAGCCAGTGTGAATGGACTTTTGTTTGAGTTAGAACGGCTTCTTTCTCCATTAGAGCCAGTGTGGATGGACTTTTGTTCAAGTTCGAATGGCTTCTTTTCCCATTAGAGCCAGTGTGGATGGGCTTTTGTTCCAGTTAGAACTGCTTCTTTCCTCTGTTAGAGCCAGTGTGAATGGACTTTTGTTTGTGTTAGAACTGCTTCTTTCCCCATACAAGACCATAAGGATGCTAAAGCAGGTTGGTGGAGCTTAGAAGGAGGTCAACTGTAGCTCAAATACATCTGTCAATGCACTCTGAAGGATCTCAGGAGTGCCTGAAACCGAACTCAAATGCAAACAACTGCACCAATACTTTAGTATAAAACAGAGTCACGTTAATTGGTGCTTGGCGGGAGGAATTCTGATATAACTACTATGTGCCCTATGGAATATTTGTGTCAGAAGTTTGATAAAATCAAGGGACATATCTCTGAAATTTACACTGTTTTGACAAACTCCTCCGTAAAGCTAGAGTATATGGCAAGATGGGAAGCAGACCTCCAGGAAAATATTGAGCTGGAAGAATGGCAAACAATAGCCCAAGGGGCCTCAAAATCCATCAAAAACACATCTATGATAGAAGCAAATTATAAAGTAATACTAAGATGGTACATGGTCCCGGCAAGACTGGCTACCTTTGTCCCAGGGGCGTCTCCCTTATGTTTCCGTGGATGCGGACAGGAGGGAACGATGCACCATGTGTGGTGGCAATGCCCTAAGGTGAGGCGGTACTCGATTAGGGTGTATAACTTTAATTACACTCTCACCCAAGTAAACCTCATCAAGTCCCCGAGATAGGCACTGCTGGGGTATAAGATGGAGTCAGCATCGAAACCCCAGAGACGTCTCATAGTGTTTATATTCATAGCAGCAAAAATTATAATAGCGAAATCTTGGAAATCGACATTAGTGCCGTTCGACCAGCTCAAATACAAACTTTCCTGGATTATGCTCAATGAACATATGACAGCAAGCTTAAACGATAGAATGCAGATATTTGAGAAAATCTGGAACCCATGGGTCCGGTATCTGACAGGGGACCCCCAATCTATACAAGGGTAGAGCGGCCTTGGGGTGGCGGGAATTGGAGAGCGGGGTCATTCTTTACTTCTTCCTTCTTTCTTCTCTCATTCTTTATCCTTTCTTTCTTTAACCCTATATGAACTCTGATATAAAATAATGAGGATTGTCTTACATACTCCCTGACACGCCTAGATTGGGGACTATTCCCTAGCTGGGGTCCTCAATCGGGAAGCTAAGGGAAGGGATCTCTTCATTTGAAGGGATAGACTCTTTTCAGGGAAATATCAGATAGATATTCAGCATATCTGTACATTACTGAGTGTCATTTGCTGATCGTTAATTTGAACTTATGTGAGATAATGGTTTTATGGTCAAAAATACATGAAGATTGAGAAGCATTTCGATAAAGTTACATTTAGAATAACAAACGAATACAGGGGTCACCCCATAGAGATATGGAAAATACCAACAATATCTTCAGCAGAGACCTCAAATTGAAGGAATGTACATGAGATGATGCTCTGATCTGCAAATGTTTGGATAATTATACATTATGTTTATATTTGATACTGCACGTATTCATTACAAACACTTTTGTACTCTTTATTGTGAAAATTTGAATAAAAATTGAATAAAAAAATGAAAAAAAAAAAACAGAGTCACGTTAAACAAAAAAGATAAACCTCACAAAATAATAAAAAACATAAAAGGAGAGTCCCCATCTAGTTACATAGTAGGCGAGGTTGAAAAAAGACACACGTCCATCAAGTCCAACCTAGTGATAAAACAGATTATCAGTTGTGAGATCCCTCTCATCAAGGAACTCCCCCTCCAATGTGGACTGTATTTGTCAATGCCCAAAAAAATTGTATTTGTGGGATTCATAATGTGCACCAATGCGTAATGTTTTGAAACCAAATGGTTCATAAAGCCCTTACTAATGTTGTTGATATGCTCGTTTAATCTCACCTGTAGGGCCCACTTGGTCCTGTCCATATACTGAAGACCACAGGGACATTGTAATAAATATACAATCCCTGTGGTGGAACAAGTCATAAAAGGTTTCATCTTAAATTTGCAGGAAGAACTTGTAGCTGTAAATTCTCTGATATTCCTACGTCTGCACTCATTCAGGGGGTTTAAAGTAGGTGGATGTAACAAATGCATCTGATTCCATCTGTATCCTTAGATCTAAAAAATAGATCTCTTCCCTACTTGCTACATAATTGAGTATGATACCCCTACCATTAGTATTTAGGGACTCATGAATTTCCAAAGGATATCACCATCTCCATCCCATAGGAAGAGGATGTCATCTATATACCTTATTCACAGGCCCAATTCAGGTCTCTGATGAACATTAAGAATGGGCTTTATGTTCGGGTCGAACAAGAGTTCGACTCGAACATTGGCTGTTCGCCCGTTCGCCGAACAGCGAACAATTTGGAGTGTTCGCTACAAATTCGAAAGCCACGGAACACCCTTTAAAAGTCTATCGGAGAAATCAAAAGTGCTAATTTTAAAGGCTTATATGCATGGTATTGTCATAAAAAGTGTTTGGGGACCTGGGTCCTGCCCCAGGAGACATGTATCAATGCAAAAAATAGTTTTAAAAATGTCAGTTTTTTCGGGAGCAGTGATTTTAATAATGCAAAATGACATTTCTAAAGGAAAAAAAGTCATGTAAAACTACTATCACTAGCGCCGGCTATAATGAATTGTCGGCCCGGCAATACACATAAAAGTTCATTGATAAAAACGGCATGGAATTTCCCCACAGGGGAACCCCGAACCATAATTTTTAAAAAAATGCGTGGGGGTCCCCCTAAATTCCATACCAGGCCCTTCAGGTCTGGTATGGATATTAAGGGGAACCCCGTGCCAAAATATAAAAAAAAAATGGTGTGGGGGTCCCCCTCAAAATCCATACCAGACCTCTATCCAAGCACTCAACCTGGCAGGCCGCAGGAAAAGAGGGGGGAAGAGAGAGCACCCCCCCTTCCTGAACCGTACCAGGCCACATGCCCTCAACATTGGGAGGGTGCTTTGGGGTAGCCCTCCAAAGCACCTTGTCCCCATGTTGATGGGGAGAAGGGCCTCATCCCCACAACCCTTGCCCAGTGGTTGTGGGGGTCTGCGGGTGGGGGGCTTATCAGAATCTGGAAGCCCCCTTTAACAAGGGGACCCCCAAATCCCGCCCCCCCATGTGAATTGGTAATGGGGTACAAATGTACCCCTACCATTTCACAAAAAAAGTGTCAAAAAGGTTAAAAAAACACAAGAGACGTTTTTAACAAGTCCTTTATTAATTTCATCTTCTTTCCACTTCTTCTTCCATCTTCTTTCTTCTGGTCTTCCTTCTGTGTTCTTCTTCTTCCTCCATCTTCTTTTCCATCTTCTTCTTCTCCTTCTTCCTCCGCTCTTCTCGTCCCACATCTTCCTCCGGCTTCTTCTCCGCTCTGTCCTCACGATCCGCCTCAGTGGGAGTCTTCCACCGTATGACGCTTCGGTTCTTCTGACACTTCTTATATAATGGAGAGCGGGGCCACCTGGTGACCCCGCCCTCCTCTGACGCACAGGGACTTCACTCCTACTGAGACAGATCGTGTGGACGGAGCAGAGAAGAAGCCGTAGGAAGATGCGGGATGAGAAGAGCGGAGGAAGAAGAAGATGAAGAAGAAGATGAAGAAGAAGATGGAGAAGAAGAACACTGAAGGAAGACCAGAAGAAAGAAGAAGCGGAAAGAAGAAGGAATTAATAAAGAACTTGTCAAAAACCATCTCTTGTGTTTTTTTAACCTTTTTGACACTTTTTTGTGAAATGGTAGGGGTACACTTGTACCCCATTACCAATTCACATGGGTGGGCCGGAATCTGGGGGTCCCCTTGTTAAAGGGGCTTCCAGATTCCGATAAGCCCCCCGCCTGCAGACCCCTACAACCACCGGACAAGGGTTGTGGGGATGAGGCCCTTCTCCCCATCAACATGGGGACAAGGTGCTTTGGGGGGCTACCCGAAAGCACCCTCTCAATGTTGAGGGCATGTAGCCTGGTATGGTTCAGGAGGGGGGGCGCTCTCTCATCCCCCCTCTTTTCCTGCAGCCTGCCAGGTTGCGTGCTCAGATAAGAGTCTGATATGGATCTTTGGGGGGACCCCACACCATTTTTTAAAAAATTTTGGCAAGGGGTTCCCCTTAAAATCCATACCAGACCTGAAGGGTCTGGTATGGATTTTGAGGGAGACCCCTACGACATTTTTTTAAAAATTTTGCCACGGGGTTCCCCTTAATATCCAAACGAGACCTGAAGGGCCTGGTATGGAATTTAAGGGGACCCTCATGCATTTTTTTTGTGGGGAAATTTCATGCCGTTTTTATCAATTAACTTTTATGTGTATTGCCGGACCGACAATTCTTTATAGACGGTGCTGGCGATAGTTTTACATGACTTTTTTCCTTTATAAATGTCATTTTGCTGTCAGACTGTTCTAAACACGTGAAACATGCGCCACTTTACAGGCATACTATAGACACCCCCCAGGTACGAAATTTAAAGGAACATTACACTTTTATTGTTTTACTTTAAGCATTATTGAAATCACTGCTCTCAAAAAAAGTCTGTTTTAAAACTTCTTTTTGCATTGATACATGTCCCCTGGGGCAGGACCCAGGTCCCCAAACACTTTTTATGACAATAACTTGCATATAAGCCTTTAAAATGAGCACTTTTGATTATTCATGTTCGTGTCCCATAGACTTTAACGGTGTTCGCGTGTTCAAACAAATGTTTTGCCTGTTCGCATGTTCTGGATGCGAACCGAACCGGGGGGTGTTCGGCTCATCTCTAATGGACATATGTATAAACCCTTCTCCCATTTCGCCATGAACAAATTGGCTAAACTAAGAGCATATTTAGTCCCCATAGCCACTCCTCTATCCTGGTGGTAGAACTGGTTCTCCCACCAAAAATAATTGTGGGATGCTGCAAATCTAAGAAATTCCATTGCGAACTCTATTTGTCTTGTGGGTAGGCCTGAATGTCTACCCAAAAAATATTCGACTGCCGACAAACCAAGATCGTGTGGTATAATTATATATATACATGTGGGTAGGATTTCAGAGCCAGAATGTCGCACCGCCACAGCAGAGTTCCATGTGGCAGTGTTATATGTGAGTCTAGTGGCATAATATATTCTTTTTATGCAATTTTATCTGTTCATTGTATGTCCTTTTAATAAATACTACACTATGAAGCATATTGTTTGATTATGGCCTTTGGTATTTTGGGACATATGAATGGAGCTCTACCCTGTGAAGTGAGATAATATGAGAGGAAATCCTTGTACTCAAACCTGTGGACACTCCCGTTTTCATCTTTGATGCTTCTTATGATCTTTTGTTCAGTGAGTGTGCACTGCACTTAAAGCTGGTGATCGGCCAGTGATCGGCAGTTGCACATACTTATGCATGTGAGTTTTACTCACCTGGGTGTAATTTATCAGAGTGGTAATAATATTACACCATATTAGTTTTTTTCTCTTTCCGGCCTATCCGGAGTTCCAAAGATAAGGAGAGGATTCATCATACTCCACATGAGTGGCATTATCACAAGCGTGTTTGCTGCACTTAATTGTGCCACAAATTCTGGTAAGCCTTCAATCCTTATGGTGGTTGGACACCTTCTTTTGCACTTATTGAGTGGGAACATTGGACTTTTTTGTTTAACACAGAAGGACTTTTTTAAATGTCTTTTATGTTTATGTAACTAGCGTTTATAATCATCACAGCGCTGCATATATTATGTTTATAATTGTATATAACAATGTTACTTCGGCAGAGACCAGCCACATACCCATTCTTAGATGGCAATTAGAAAGAATATTACTGCACCAATACTCATGCTACATTTTCCTACTGATACAAGCTCCAAAGCCCATCAATTCAAGCCATTATTGTAGATGCTATCCAACACTGCTGCTCCAAAAAAATTTTTTATATTTTTTTTTTTATATTACTAGCTGTACACATAACCAAAAAAAGAAAATTGGCAAAATACTTCTCAGTATTCAATGTCTCCAAGTATTTAGACACATTCGAAATTACGAAGGCGAATACCTTATTTGTGTCCCTCAAAAAATCGTTTTTTTTTTCAAAACGCGCTGCATGAACTGGCACTATACAAATCCTGCATTATAATATTTATAATAATCATTAAAAAAAGTGTGAAAAGTCCTGAAATAGATCAAGGTATTGAATCAGACAACTGTTGATGGAGATAATTTTTGTGATATCCAAAGAGGGCATCAAATTGTTTTAATTACATGAAGGTTTGAAATTTTCTAAACTTATAAGGCACTGTTATGTGGCCATTGTAGAAAATAGAACATTGAGAAAAGTCAGTCTGGAAAACCTTCACCTGTTTTTCTCTTTTAGTTGGTTGACTTAGCTATACACCACTATATACCTTAATCTGCTTTGTTTCATTTTTTTCAGAGTCAGTTTCAGACAATGAAACGTCTTCCAGAATGGAAAGAACTAATGTATGCTGTACCATCTCTTTTCGGTGCTAATTAGGAAGGCTTGTTATGTTGTGTTCTAACACGTAAACTCTCAAACTACCGTTTACTCCTTACTGCAACTTTGCAGTTGCACTTAAGAATTTTAAGCTATTTATGGGTTGTTTTTATGAGATAATTTGGACGTCTCGTTTTACACCTAGAAATTAATTTCATCCATGAGAAGTTTGTAATGTAATGCATAGTATCAAGAACCATATAATTTTATTTACTTGCACAGTCAAAACAGTTGTTGTCTAAACTCTAGTAACCCTTTAGCATCTTACATACAGTTTATCATCATTGGCCGAATGCACTGAAAGAAAAAAAACACATCGGCAGTTGAAGCTGGTTATACACCTGCAAAGATTGTCAAATAATATTCATAATTTTAATAGAACTTTGAGTAAAATGACCAGTTGTAGTGCTTGGCTATAAGAAAACATCATTAAAGGTCATTTTAAGGATTTTAAAATATTGTTGGACAGCTAGTTGATTCTTGTTAATTATGCATAGATAAGCCAACCTTATGCTGCTTGGCCCTTTATTGGACAACTGAGAAATCATCCAATATGTACTAAATAATGGATGATATACTGTAAGATGTATAGGTGACTATAGAAATCTCCAGAACTTCTGAAAATGCTTTAAGGAACAATCTGACCTTCCATCCCTCAATGAATGGCCTTCTGTACCTAAAGCAAACCCTTGCTTTGTCCATGTGGAACAAAGCAACAAAGTGGCTTTAATACCCTCCTCCTTTCCAGCAGCACATACTCATCATTTCCTCAATCCCCTACAGCTCCGTTCAGCTATTAGGAATTAAGAAAATGCCTGGTAGTACCCAGTATGGAGTGCTATGGGCTGTTCTATAACCATTATAATGCTTGGTCACTGGCCCATCTTTGTCACATTTGGAGTGGGTCAACACTCCTTAACCCTGTGCAAGAACTAAGTAGAGCAATTTAAAGCTTTACACAAGGCAGCTTCTCCTGCTTGCAGCAAATGAAGGAAGGAAAGAAGAAGGCATAGAGAGGAAAACCTTCTTGTCTATATGTCCTTCTGTGGAACTTCTTGATGTTTGAAAACGGATCAAAGATTTCATCCTAGGATGTTGTTGGACTGTGCTAGGTAGACAGGGAGCCCACTGATTTTAGATAGAAGGATATTTCCTAATTTTAATTTCAATAATTGTTATTGGTTTTATGTGCACGGAAACAAAGTACATTTCGAAAAAGGGAACGTTTGGTACATATGACATAATAGAGTATATAAATTAGCCAACATGGCCCAACAAACTGTGTGACTTATTCAGAGGATACAGCATAGGTTATACATGTATAATTGCTAAAGAGCAGTTTGTCAGTAAACAACGCAAGCTCTGCTCTGTTCCCAAGTCAGAATGGTAAGCGCGTTAGTGGGCTGGTGATGAATATGGGTGTGTTGCCCACAAGCTCCTAGCTAGTAATGGAGAGGAGGGTGAGAGGGAGTTCCCCCAGCCACCCTTAAAGGGGTCATGCTGTGGTCCCCCTACCCCTCGACTTCTGTAATATTTGACCCAAATCCCCACTTGGAAGAGTAATGTGTGAGGAAGTATTCTTTAGATATATTAGCATATCATAGAGGGAAAAACAACTACGGATATATCCAGAACTGAAACTTGGCTGCTAGGAACGGAGCGGAAGTGAGCTCAGCTAGCCTAGAGATATTTCCTAATTTTATTCCTTTTATGAGACTAAATATTGCCTTGCATCTCAGAGCTGTAAGTTTAACTCAAGCATAAACTGTATTTTTGAAGGAAAATGTATAAAATTTCTTTTGAACAGACATGGTGCTTTTTCATTCTCTTTACAGAAGTTCAGGGATACAGGATGCAAGATCAGGAGTCAGCAAAAGGAGACTGCTGTTATCGCCTATGAAGATTCAAAGTACACCAACTGCACATGCACCATCCTATTTTAGTAGTATACCAATGTTAACATAGAGAAGGCAGCATTGGATGGCGCAAGAACATGGGGGACAAGTCAAAATTCAGCTGATTTTAAGGCAGCTGCTTTTATTTAGCCATTGGATGCAAAAATCCATAGTGGATAGAGATTGGGAAATTTTAAGCCAAAGGCACAGTGTCCTTTAAAATCTATGTAGTACATCACCACAATACATGCACATTTAGCAATGTTTTATCCCTTTAAAGTACAGAAAATGCCTGTTAATTTGCCAAAAACACACTACATTCCTAATTTCCCATTGTGCGCTGACACACATGATTTTTGTGGACTCAACTACTAGTCAACCCTAGTAGTTAACTAAACTCATGATTTCCTCCCAGTCTCTTCATTTCCACAGCTTAGTGGCTAATTGTTCTGTAGTCCAAAATAAGAACCGGGAGGGCTAACTACACTCCTTGAAGTCACACAGGAAGAGTATATATGATAGTTCTAATTGCTGACGTGATCAACAGATATTTTGGCACTTATTGATCAGATATAACAAAACACATTCAATGGCAGGACCGTCTTTTCACATGGGCACACTGGGCAGTTGCCCCACTTACCTGGGGGGGCCCCACCTGCCCAGCGACCCCAGCCAGGGCCGCACTGGCCTACCAGGATACTGGGAAATTTCCCGGTAGGATGCCTGCCCTGGGGCCACTTTGAGTTGCGGCTGCAGCGCGCCACTCTTTCCCTCTCTCCTCCTCCTCCGGTGTATCATGCAGCTGGCTGGGTCTGTGTTTGGCAGCCACACTGTAACAAGGTCCCACCCCCCAGATCGGCTTGTGTAATAGTAGCTTGAATCAGCGTTCCGCCTGTCACATGAGCCGACTGCATTCATGACTGCATTCATGGGCACAGTGAGGCTGTAATGGTGGGCACAGTTAGGGTGCAATGGTGGGCACAGTGAGGCTGCATTCACGGGCACAGTGAGGCTGCAATGGTGGGCACAGTGAGGCTGCAATGATGGGCACATTGAGGCTGCAATGGTGGGCACAGTGAGGCTGCGTTCATGGGCACAGTGAGGCTGCAATGGTGGGTACAGTGAGGCTGCATTCACGGGCGCAGTGAGGGTGCAATGGTGGGTAAAGTGAGGCTGCATTCACGGGCACAGTGAGGCTGCAATGGTGGGTACAGTGAGGCTGCATTCACGGGCACAGTGAGGGTGCAATGGTGGGCACAGTGAGGCTGCATTTGATGGGCACAGTGAGGCTGAATTCACAGGCACAGTGAGGCTGCAATGGTGGGCACAGTGAGGCTGCATTTGATGGGCACTGTGAGGCTGCATTCACAGGCACAGTAAAGCTGCATTTGATGGTCAACCGTGCGTGATTGATAATAAAAAATGTCCATAGATGGAAAAACAATAAGTGTCAGTGGTGATGCAGGGTGCTTCATGCAAATCCACAGTGCTCTTAAATCTGTGCTCCCCCTCTTGCCACTCAAACCACTCACCTTGTTATAGGGGCCCCTGAACTAACAGGAAGGTCTCATAAGCGTTCACCACTTATTAGTGGTCAGGGTGGTATCTTGACTGGAAAGCTGGAAACCTCTTCCTTAATAGGGCTCAACAATTTTCATGACAAGCTGCTCTCCATTCATCCAACCACCGCGCGACTGGCAAGAGGGGGAGCACGGATTTAAGAGCACTGTGGATTTGCACCCTGCATCACCACTGACACTTATGCCGCGTACACACGGTCGGACTTTTCATCTACAAAAGTCCGACAGCCTGTCCGACATACTTCCGACGTACCTTCGGCGGACTTGCGGCAGACTTTCTTACGAACGGACTTGCCTACACACGACCACACAAAAGTCCGACGGATTCGTACGTGATGACGTACACCGGACTAAAATAAGGAAGTTCATAGCCAGTAGCCAATAGCTGCCCTAGCATGGGTTTTTGTCCGTCGGACTAGCACACAGACGAGCGGATTTCGGGGTCCGTCGTACTTACGACGTAAAGATTTGAAGCATGTTTCAAATCTAAAGTCCGTCGGATTTGAGGCTAAAAAAGTCAGTTGAAAGTCCGGAGAAGCCCACACACGATCGGATTACCAGCCAGCTTTAGTCCGTCAGCGTCCGTTGGACTTTTGTAGACGAAAAGTCCGACCGTGTGTACGCGGCATTATTGTTTTTCCATCTATGGACATTTTTTATTATTGATTAGTATTTTCAGCGCTGCACTATATATATTTTTTATTGCATCACGTGAAAGGACTTATATATTTGCCTTTGGTGTTCAGCAGCTTTGCTTTGTTTGATGGTTTTTGCTCTGACTGTTTGTTTTTGAATATTAACCGTGCGTGATTGTGTAGACAGGGCCCCAGTGCACTGTATTGCCTGGGGGCCTATAATGCTCTTAAGATGGCAATGTTCAATGGTCATTATCATACTCAAAGGAAGAACATAAGAGAGGTTCATTTGTAGGGATTGCATGCACTTTAAGATTCAAAGAGTTGACTCAGGCATGCATGAGTTAACTCATCCTTTGTTCAGCACTGAAGTAACCTGCAACCAGTGGCCTAACATCCAAGAGAGACGGGTGTGTTGAATTACAGTGCCCAGGTCTAGCCAGAAAGGAAGGAAAAAACAAATTCATCGAACATACTTGCTGCCAAACCACACTACTTAGCGCTCAGATGAAGAGTCGTTACTATTGGCTCCACTTATTAACAGGCCCGGCCTATCATAAATACTGTGATTAATGCAGCTGATAAAGAGCCCTTATTTGCTGTGCCACATATGAACCTGCTTTCCTTCTCATTAATAATGATTCTTTGCATTTATATTCCAATCCTCAAAACAAGGAAATAGTTCTCTAGCTGGCACGATAATGAAATTGTATTAGGATAGAGTTTATTCATTATAATCTGATTTCTTCAAATATTACTTTGTGGTTTTCCGCAAGATTTAAAATTAGAACTTGCGATTTTCTTGTTGCGAGAAGGATAGGTTTCAGTGGATTTGTGTATATGTTGGCTGCATTCAGCCTATTGTACTGTAGATTTTATATGTGGCATTCAGATGTCTGTTGTGAGCATCACTTGTATATAAGCAAAACAGATATTATTAACCTATGAAGAAACCTTAAGTAACATTGAAATTTTTACAAAAGTTTATTTCCGTTCACACACCAGCTTCAAAGCAGTATGGCTGTTCCGTCTTCAAGGGCTAACTCTTTTTTCAAAGCAGTCTCAACTCTGTCTCAAAAAATGTTTTTGAACTCTGTATGACCTTTTGAGGTTGATTTACTAAAGGCAAATAAAGTTGCTCCAGAGTTTAGTGAATAAGGTAAATCTTCACTTTGCAAAGTATAGCCAATCACGTGCAAGGAAAATTTTAAAAAATGCATTTTTGCTTGCACGTGATTGGATGATGGAAGTCAGCAGAGCTTCTGCTCATTTATTAAGCTCTGGGGCAACTGCACTGTGAAAAGTGCACAATCTATTTGTGTATTTAAACCCAATGTGTGTAGGTGGTTCTTCTAGTTTAGAATTTTTTTTACCACAGGCCTTGAATTAAAGTGGATGTAAACCCTCTCTTATATCCAGTGAAGTGAACAGCCTCAGATGATACACAGGGATGAAACAAATCTCCCTACATAAGTTTTACATGTATATCTGCTGTTTTCAGCTTTCTATATTCTTTAAAATTCTAACATTGGGGGTTATTTACTAAAGGAAATCCACTTTGCACTGCAAGTGCACTTGAAAGTGTACTGAAAGTGCACTTGGAAGTAAAGTCGCTGTAGATCCGAGGGGGACATGCAAGGAAAATAAAAAACAGCATTTTATCTTGCACATGATTGGTTGATAATATCAGCAGAGCTTCCACTCATTTCAGATCTACTCCTTAGATTTAGAGCGACTGCACTTCCAAGTGCACTTGCAGTGCAAAGTGGATGTGCCTTTCATAAATAACCCCCAACATGTTAGAATTTTTACTTCCTCATTCAGCAGTAGGAGTGTAGTCTTGGCTTACACTGTGTGAGAGCTGATTGGAGGAAAAGCACACACCCCCCTCCACATAGGCAGAGGAAAGAAGGAATGTGCAGAGCCATGCTGCGAATAGATCAGCTCTCTGCTAATTTATTTATAGTACCCTCCCCAACACAAATTTTCAGCTGCCTTTATCTCTTGTGTCGGAGAACTTGTCAGAAGTACTCATGCTGATAACAGAGGAATGAAACAGGAGAAAGGCACGGGACTTAGGGCTTTGGGGAGGGATGAGTAAACACTACAGATGTATGTGCCCAGGTCAAATTTCATGAATCAGGTTTTTATCCACTTTAACCACTTCCGGACCGCCCTCCGCCATTTTACGTCGCTACTTTGAAGAGGTATACCATTGTTATGACAGCAAATAGCTGCCATAACCCCGGTATCCTCTTCTTCAGGGGGCAGTCCGCTTCAAGATAAAAGTGGTCTCTGAGATTTAGGAGAGTGTCTGACACGAATAAAGTGAGACCCTATCCCTCGGACATAGTTTTCCCATGATTATATGTACAAATCACATACTCCACACCGAATAAATGACAGTGCGCAGCACATACTACCGAGGGAGTTTAAGCTCCTAGGCTGTTAAGACCCTCTCCCAGATAGGTGCTGGGTTCTATATCCCAGATTGACATTGATAATATGCTGGCTACCTTTTGGCCTGGCTGGGATTTCTCTTAAAAAGGTTTTTTTTTTTTTTTTTCTCTTTTCTAAACTCATTCTGTAAAAGTGTTCATGATCTTTGATTTCTGATGTTTGTTACACATTTTGCTGTAAAATCTTTACAATCCTCAATAAAATATTTGAAACAAAAAAAAAAGGGGTCTCTGAGGCGGAGTCGCCACAAGATCACTTTTATCGATGGTGGGAGGGGGGCCCCCCTCCCACCGCTCTCCAGTGCCCTCTGCCGCTTACTGGAGCCGTCGATAGCGGTGTAGGCGATCGTGTCCTGTCCCTGGCTTGGCATGGAGACGAGTGAGGGGAAGATGGCCCCCACCCGTCTCAATACCACCGCAGGGCGGAAATGACGTCAATACGTCACTTTTGCCCATAGCATTTCAAATGACATACATTTTTTTTTTTTTTTTTTGCAGTTCAGTGTAAATATGAGATCAGAGGTCTTTTTGGCCCCAGATCTCATATTTAAGAGATTATATCATGCTTTTTTTTAATTACAAGTGATGTTTACATTCCTTGTAGTAGGAATAAAAGTGACACCATTTTTTTTAAAGAACAGTGTATAAAAATAGAATAAAAGGTAAAATAAATAAGAAAAAAATTAAAATACATTTTAAACGCACCCCCTTCCGCCGAGCTCGCGTGCAGAAGCAAACGCATATGTGAGCAGTGCCCGCATATGAAAACGGTGTTCAAACCACACATGTGAGGTATCACCGCGATCGGTAGAACAAGAGCAATAATTCTATCCCTAGACCTTCTTTGTAAGTCTAAAAACGCCTATGGAGATTTTTAAGGGTAAAAGTTTGTCGCCATTTCACGAGCGGGCGCAATTTTGAAACATGACATGTTGGGTATAAATTTACTTGGCGTAACATTATCTTTCACTATATAAAAAAAAATTTGGCTAACTTTACTGTTGTTTTATTTTTCCATTCAAAAAAGTGTATTTTTTCAAAAAAAAAAGTGCGCTTGTAAGACCGCTGTGCAAATATGGTGTGACAGAAAGTATTGCAATGACCTCCATTTTATTCTCTAGGGTGTTAGAAATCCCCAAACATTACATATATATTTTTTCAAAGTAATTTTTTAGCAAAAAAATATGTTTTTAACTTGTAAACACCAAATCTCAGAAAGAGGCTCGGTCCTTAAGTGAAGGGAAAAAAAAAGGACGTCAGTTTTGTTTGGGAGCCATGTCGCACGACCGCGCAATTGTCAGTTAAAGTGACCCAGTGCCGAATCGCAAAAAGTGCTCTAGTCCTTTGGCCAGCCAAATGGGCTTAAGTGGTTAAGGATGCACTGGATAATTGCTTATGTAACAAAGGTTCACAGCTTTGAAGATGCCTATTAAAGTGATTGTAAAGGATCGTTTTTAATTTTTTTTTTAATAACAAACATATCATACTTACCTCCACTGTGCAGCTCGTTTTGCACAGAGTGGCCCCGAACATCCTCTTCTGTGGTCCCCTGGTGGCTCTCGCGGCTCCTCCCTGCATCAGATAACCCCCTAGAAAAAGTGCTCTCCCGAGGGGGTTACCTTGCGGGCGCGCTCCCGAGTCCAGCATTTGCGTCCACAGACACGAATGCCATACTCGGCCCCGCCCCTTGGCGCCTGCATCATTGGATTTGATTGATAGCAGCGGCAGCCAATGGCTGCACTGCTATAAATCGGGAACCCGTGGAGAGAGGGACAGCACGTCCCCGCCAAGGAGATGAAGGGGCTCAGGTAAGTAAAACAGGGGGGGGGGTGGCTGGGGGGCCGGTGACTGTCAGGTGTTTTTTCATAGGATGCGTTAAGGGGAAAAAACATGAGGGTTTACAACCCCTTTAACTTCCTCATCATCATGTCACAGTCAGAAGGATGGTGATGTCATGCCCAGTGATACAAACACAGGGGTAAGGTAAGTATAAATGTAACTTTTTTTTCATGTACATTTTACACCAGCAGTAGATTTGTAAAGGAGAGGGGGCCTAGGCAATTTGACCTTGTATTGGTCCACTTTAAACACCTACCACCCAGCCTATAGTCATATGATGTATCGGTATCATGTGACTGACATGACGAATCACAGCAGGTCCCAAGACAGTTGCACACAATGGATGGCTTCCTTTTATGCCATTCATTGTTTACAATTGTGTTGCTAGCTGTGATGGGTCAATTTGATCCCATGGTACAGACAGGGCCAATTACAGCCCATTTGTACCATGTGATTAGCTTTGACAAATCACAGCTAATCCCAACAAAACAAACTGAATGATTCAGTCATCCAGTCATTCAGTAAAATGCTTGCTTATAGCAATGTAATTCACTGCTATAAGCAAACACAATGTTTAAAAGAAAAAAAATCCTCATCACTTTCCTAGAGTAGTACAATGTTACTATGGTAACATTATATTGCTTAGATCACAGTGTGCTAAAAAAAATCGTAAAAAAAAAAAAATGTAATAAGAAAGAAAAGAATAACAACAAAAATTATATATATATATATATATATATATATATATATATATATATATATATATATATATATGGTATATTTTTTTTTTTCCTACTCCAGTCATTGTCCCTGATCACCACCTCAACAGTTATATGGTGCTGCTGTACTGCACATGTGAAAGTATTTAAAAAAAGTAAGACAAGTTTTTTTTTTTATTTCAGATTTCTTCATTTTCCAAAGAATTACTTCAAAAAACCCACCATGCCTCTTACTTAAATACCTTGGACTGTCTACTTTCCAAAAAGGGGTCATTTTGTGGGATATTTGTACTGTCCTGGCATTTTAGGGCCTCAAGAGATGAGATCAGTCCGTCAGTACATCAGGATTGATCAATTTTCAGATATATACCATAGTTTTTGGACTCTATAACTTTCCTATAGACTAACTAATATGTGCTGATTTGGGTTATTTTCACCAAAGAAATGTAGCAGAATACATTCTGTGCTAAATTTCTGAAGAACAATTATTTATTTGCAAAGATTTATAACAGAAACGAAGAAAAACTTGTTTTTTTTCAAAATTTTCAGTCTTCTTTTCGTTTATTTAGCAAAATAAAATAAAAACCCAGTGGTGATTAAATACCACCAAAAGAAAGATTTTTGTGAGCAAAATAATAATAATAATTGGTTTGGGTACAGTATTGTGACCACACAATTGTCGTTCAAAGTTCGACAACGCTGAAAGCTGAAAAATGGCCTGGGCAGGAGGGGGGTAAAAGTGGCTGGCATTGAAGTGGTTGATGATGACAGCATTTGGTTATTTTAAAATACCATATTTATTGGCGTATAACACGCACTTTTTTCCCCTTAAAATCAGGGGAAAATCGCAGGTGCGTGTTATACGCCGATCCCCCGCTGACTGTGAGCGGAGGAGCGATCGCCGCCGACATTCATACATAGCCGAGTGTACTCGGCTAGGTTCGGCTAGCTCCACTCACAGTCACGCCTAGTCCCGCCCTAAGATGGACATAACACAGGGACTGGGCGTGACTTTGAGCGGAGCTAGCCGAACCTAGCCGAGTACACTCGGCTATGTATGAATGTCGGTGGTGCTCGGCTCTGCCCACAGGGCTCCGAGAGGAGCCGAAAGCAGCCAAGAGCCGCCGAGAGTCTTGGCGGCGCCATATTTAAAAACGGCACTGACACTACAAGGCTGCAGTGTCACTGGGCAAGGCTGCAAATGACACAAGGCTGCAAATGACACAAGGCTGCAAATGACACAACAAGGCTGCAAATGACACTGGACAAGGCTGCAGATGACACAAGGCTGCAGATGACACAACAAGGCTGCAAATGACACTACAAGGCTGCAGATGGACACTGATAAGGCTGCATTGATGGCAATTTTGGTGTAAGTTTTTTTTCCTTAAAATTCCTTGGGGTGCGTGTTATACCCCGGCGCGTGTTATACGCCGATAAATACGGGTATATCCTATTAATCAATGCGAGGTGTGTAAATATGAATCTATTTAAATTTGTTATATGAAGGGATCTTAGAGTTAGTCCATGACAAAACTGATATCAACAGGAGTTGCTTGGGCTTACAATAATTTTAACTAAGAACGAAGTTTTAGCTAAATTTTTATTTAAATGTGTAACTTTAAGTAAACCTGTGGCCAAGCTATAGGCAGCCAACTAAATAAATATGCATGCTTAGCATTACAGTACTTTTAAGACAAGTTATCTTCAACTCCTATCCCTGCAGGTGCTGTTGAGTAATTCCATGTGGAATGTCATGGCCAGAGGGACTTGGGTTCACGTCACACTCTCTGGCTGCCCCACTAACCCCACTTGCTCCCCTCCCTCACACTTGTGCAATGTAAACAGAGGCTCTCACAAGAGCAAGCTGATCAGCTCAATGTTGTATTCACATGGTCTCTATAATACAGCAAACACATTAACAGATGAATTCAATATGGCGGCACCCAAGGCATTATAACAAAAAATGAGGGTTTAGACAATGCTATTCTCAAAGTATTTACATACAATCCTTAATATTTGGGCAGCTTTTGGTGATCCCATGGTCTAATTACAGGTTTGGTTTAAGGGCAGTATAGGGCAGTGGATAGATTTACTATGAAATCCAAGAGCGTCCTCAGGCTTTCTATGTGTAGATACCACTTATAATGTGCATTGCCAGAAAGTTTGTATCCCTGTTGACATGTAAATGAATCATGTCTATGAATGCCTGTGGTATTTGTGTGTTGGTTTAGGGGGCTGCAGGCAGAAGCCCTCCTCAATTCAGACTAAATATATCAAGGGGCAATCATTTGAGAGAGACATCAAAACAGAAGTCAGATAGTACAAATACTCATTAAACTCAAACACCAGCAACAATCCTGCAGTTGTTCCACAAAAAAGTTTTTTTTTTTAATTTTTTATAATACCTAAAAGGTCAATACACTTACAAGAAACATAAAGTTTTGGGCTGGATGCAGGCATGATAATGTCCAGTGGGAAGATGTTGGCATTAGAATTTGAGAGAGTTGTAGGTGCCAGTGGTTGGTTTCGCACAGCAAAATCTATTAATAATAGTCATGTGACCCCTTGAAGTGCAAAATACTTAAAGCAGTAAGCAAATGCTCTTTGCTAAACTGAAATAGAAGCAGGAAGAGTCTAATGACCTTATGTGATCTAAAGAAAGAGTAATGGCTAAGAGGGAGGGGTGAAGCTGGGAACTCATTGAAGGCAATCTCACCATTGAAATAATGGAAACTAGTATTTGTCTAGTGTGCTCTACAACAGGGGTCTTCAAACTAGGGCCCTCCAGTTGTTCAGGAACTTCAATTCCCATCATGCCTAGTCATGTCTGTGAATGTCAGAGTTTTACAATGCCTCATGGGAAGTGTAGTTCTGCAACAGCTGGAGGGCCGTAGTTTGAGGATCCCTGCTTTACAACATAATAGCCTGCCGTTTCTAGTGCCTTTAGCAGATAATCTGTATCAAGCTTGATCAATAATCTAAGAACATCTACTGGTCAAGCCCTGAAGAAGGGGGGGTATTGCCCTTGAAACGCGTTGGCTGTATTTGATGCTCTTAACCAATAAACCCTATAAAAAGATCTTTAAGTGTAGCTTTTGTAGTAGGTGCTCCTCAGTCACCATCCAAGAGTTTATGGTGTGCTGAGCGATCATTTTGTAGAAATAAGAGAGGAAGCAGTCCAGGGCCACAACAAGATCCACATACACTATACTTTTTTTTTTTATAATTCTTTATAGATAATTTTCATACAGACAAGCATGGGAAGATCAGAACCAATTCTCACTTCCGCTGGTCCAGCACTGTCACACAAACTTCAGACTACAACATAGTTAGTCATAGTTACATTGTTAATCCAGTTACAAAATGGCACAAGTCCATTGAGCTAAACCAAAACATGTATGTATCTTCTCAATATAAATAAAGAGCTTTGGATTAACTTTTAAAGAGATTTTAAAGGCTTTTTTTACATTAAAATAATAAACAGATTTATACTTACCTGCTCTGTGCAATGGAATTGCACAGAGCATCCCCGATCCTCCTGGTCTGAGGTCCCCCGCCGGTGCTCCTGGCTCCCCTTCTTTCTCATGCACAAACATAGAAAGCAGCTTTCTGTGGGGGCACACAGATAGGCTCACTCCCAAGCCAGGCCGTGTGCATCCATAGACATACCCAGCACGGCTTGGCCCCGCCCCCGCTCTCTGCTCACAGGATTTGTTTGACAGCAGGAATCAATGTCTCCTGCTGCTTCTTCTCTGTCCTATGCGAAATGGGCAGAGTGTTGGAATGATCGAGGTAAGTATCTAGGGGGTGATGGAGAGATGCAAATACTGGAACATTTTTTACCTTAATACAGGGAATGCATTAAGGTAAAAAAATGTACTACTTTAAAGGGTTAGTTCAGCTTTTTAGAAAAAATGAAAAGGTGAGCTAACATTGTATACTTTCTCCTTCCCGACACCCCCAGTCCCTGCTGTACTTACCTTCGTAGGTGATGAACTGTCAGTGCCCACACAGCTGGTTTAACGGTCTAGGGATTTGAAATCTTTGCTCTTGTTTCTGAAATTTTACAGATAGGCAACTCCTATCCTCATATTGATTAGTGGTTCCAAATTAACTGCTTGCTGACCAGCCGCCGTCATTATACTGCAGCAAGTTGGCACAGCTGCGCGAATCGCCGCAGGTGTACGTCGGCCACTTTCAGAGCCATAGGGGGCACGCGTGCGACCCCGCAGCCGAAGCACGCGGCCAGCGGCCACCCGCGATCACTCCACAGAGAGCCAGATTGGGGATCTGTGTATGTAAACAAACAGATCCCTGTTCTGACAGGGGAGTAAAGAGAGATCTGCTGTTCCTCGTGATCAGGAACAGCAATCTCTCTCCTCCTCCAGTCAGTACACTGCCCCCACAGGTAGAAACACCTCTGTAGGGAACACTTAACCCCTTGATTGTCCCCTAGCGTTAACCCATTCCCTGCATGTGATATTTACACAGTAATCAGTGGCTATTTTTAGCACTAATCGCTGTATAAATGTCACTGGTCCTAAAAAAGTTTCAAAAGTGTCCGATCTGTTGGCCGCAATGTCGCAGTCCTGCTAAAAATCGCAGATCGCTGTCATTATTAGTAAAAAATAAATAAATTTAAAAAATGCCATAAATCTATCCCCTATTTTGTAGACGCTATAACTTTTTTGCCCAAACCAATCAATATACGCTTACTGCGATTTTTTTTTACCAAAAATATGTAGAAAAATACATTGGCCTAAACTGATGAAGATTTTTTTTTTTTTAAATTTTGGGATATTTATTATAGCAAAAAGTAAAAAAAAAAGTTTTGTTTTTTTTTTCAAAATTGACGCTTTTTTTGTTTATAGCGCAGAAAATTCAAACCACAGAGGTGATCAAATACCACCATAGGAAAGCTATATGTGTGGGAAAAAAAGGACATCAATTTTGTTTGGGTACAACGTGCAATTGTTAGTTAAAGTGATGCAGTGCTGTATCGCAAAAAATGGCTTGGTCATTAAGGGGGCAAATCCTTCGGGTCCTTAAGTGGTTAATTACTGCAGTAGGGAACAGACACAAAAGATACACTCAGCATCTTTCCAAATAACTGTTCTGTTTATTCAACGCAATTTAAGTTTTTACATAGGTATCACATTAATATTACAATTGTACTTGTATGGTAACATAGGCAGGCTAATTTCTAATCAGGACTTAAAAGAATGCAAACATGTAATTAAAACATTATTAGTGCCGTGTGCACAATGAGTTCAGTGTGCAATACATTTAAAATAGAATACAATTATATATAGAATTTACAATTTCTTTGACACTCTTCTCCCCCTTCTTTCTGTAGGGCTTCCAGGACGGAACAAAGCAATTCTCTGTGCCATCGGTGACCAATCACAATTGCTCTGATTTGTCCTGGAAGCGCTGCAGATAGAAGGGTGAGAAGAGCAGAAATTTAAAATCCTTAGACTGCTGATACGGCAGTGTGGGCACTAACATCTCATCACCCACGAGGGTAAGTACAGAGGGGACTGGGGGGGTGGGGGGGGGGGGGGTGTACGATTATGTTCATTGTTTGACTTTTCCTGAAAAGGTAAACTTACACTTTAAAGCACCTTCCCTTATTAAAAATTTTTTATCCTGGTAGAGAACATTAACTAGATATCCAAAAAGCAGTTATGTTTTTTAATATTTTCCATAGCAAAAATATAAATACATGTTATTTACATTAGAATACAACATGATGGAAAAACTCCAAGAGTCTCTGCCAAAAGGACACAGCCTAGGATCATATAAAACTCTCTGCTAGCTGCCAACTCTACTTATAGCTAGAAACTTTATTTTAAAATCTCCAAGGCATTTATTTCTCAGTAGAAAAAGTCAAACAGAAAAAATATGGCCCTTTCAGGTCATTGTAAGGGCTGCACACTTGCTGTTTTGCTTGGTCAAATTGTGTATTTTTCGGCTTTAGCATGCAAATCCAAACATTATATTTTAGTGAATGAAAATACATGGTTACCAATCACATGTATTAACAATAAAAGAAAAGAAATACCTCGCCCCTAGCAGTATCCATATTCCCACCATTTACACCCTCCCCAAAAGACACAAGAATCCTTAAAACCCTCCGGCTAGGCCCATCGTAAATGGGATTGGATCAGTTACATCAAGGATGGGCCAAGATCTAGACCAATTGCTTACCTTCGAGATACAAAAAATCTTTAACAATTGCTTCAAGAGGTTAAATTTACTGAGAAAGGTGAGATTTTTTTAGTCACCTCTGACGTGTCATCGCTGTATACAGTTATACAGCATGATGACGTGTTATTGGCCCTTAATTGGGCTTTGAGCCAAAGAGAGGATTTGCCCCACCGCCAGAAAATATTCTTACTGATGTCCTTGATTTTTGCCTCTCTCACAATTATTTTTGGTTCAATAATCAGTTTTTTTTCAAAAGAAAGGCGTAGCTATGGGCGCAAAATTTGCGCCCAGTATAGCTAATTTATTTATGGATGAATGGGAGGACAAATTTGTGTTTGGGAAGAAGAGGGATGAGCTTTTATTCTACAGGCGATATATAGATGATTTAATGTTTATATGGGCGGGGCCTGAATCATCTTTGATTGACTACTTCGACTATTTAAATAGCAAAAGGAATAATATAAAACTAACTAGCCAGTGGAGTAAAGACCAAATTAACTTTTTAGATGTCAATATATATATAGGGTTAATTACAAATTGGAGACCAAGGTTTATTTTAAGCCAACAGATCGCAATAGCTTTCTGCCCCTCATCACCCTTTATGGCTAAAGAACATACCTAAGGGCCCTTTCACACTGGGGCGGGGGCGCTATTATTAGCAGCATTTTACCGTCGGTATTCGCCCGCTAGCGGGGCAGTTTAATCCCCCGCTAGCGGCCAAGAAAGGGTTAAAAACCACCGCAAAGCGCCTCTGCAGAGGCGCTTTGCCGGTGGTATAGCCGCGCCGTCCCATTGATTTCAATGGGCAGGAGCGGTGAAGGAGCGGTATAAACTCCGCTCCTTCACCGCTCCGAAGATGCTGCTAGCAGGACTTTTTCTCCCGTCTTGCTAGCGCACCGCTCCAGTGTGTTTGTTGTGTGTGTGTGTTTGTCTCCAGTGTTTCACACTGGAGACAAAGCAGCGGCACTTTTGGGTCGGTTTGCAGGCGCTATTATTAGTGCAATAGCGCCTGCAAACCGCCCCAGTGTGAAAGGGCCCTAAGGGTCAAATAATGCACGTAAAAAGAAACTGCTCAACAATGGACGACATTGTGGTACAGTCAGAAGTAATAAAAGAACGCTTTGTAGAGAAGGGTTATAACCCTCAACGATTGGATGCAGTTGTTGATGAGGTAAAGCCATCCCATGGGAGGACTGTCTAAAAAATGTAGCATTGGTCAAGACACACACAGATCATGAATGGGGTTTTATTTAATCATTCCACTCCCAATATAAGGACATAACTTTTTTTAAGGCCCATTGGCATATCCTGTGTTTAGAATAGACCCTTAAACCTGTTTTACCCCCGGTCCCCATGTTTATTTACCGTAAGGCCCCTAATGTGGGAGAAAGGGTAGTAAAAAAAGTTCTAGATCCCCCTAACAGACCTTCCACATTTTGGGACAAGGATGGTTTCTACGCATGCCAAAAATGTAAGGCATGTAGGGAGGTTGCTGCCCCTATTAGTGGTCTAGTTAAAAATACCTCAACAGTGAACTATAAAGAATTTATAATCAAAGAATTCATTACATAGAATATTAGGCATGTAGTGTATGTCTTGGAGTGCCCTTGCGGGTTAATGTATGTGGGCCGCAATAAAAAACCTTTAAGGGTTCGTATTGCAAAACACATACAGAACATAAAACTTGGGTTTAAGGACCTTAATGTGTCGCTGAATTTAATCATAATCAAGACCTCTCAGGTCTGAAATTTTGGGGAGTAGACCATGTGAAACCAGTGTGGAGAGGTTCTAATATGGTAAGGGAACCCTCCAAACGTGAAACTTACTGGATTTTTTAAATTAACACTCTCACTCCTAAAGGGTTAAATGTGGACTTGGACTGATTCATCGGCGGTTATTGAAGCTATTCTGCACTAAACTTTGCACTTTTTAGTTTACATTCAGAATTGTCTCTGTCAGAATTGTAATATGTAAGTACCTATAGTCTTTAGTCTCTGCTCTAGACTTAGTATGGTCCCTTTTTTCTGTGTATAGGATTTTATATGTAATTTTATGTTATTTTAGATATATAGATTAATTTTAAATAATTGTGTATTCTAGTGTTGCATGAATTGCAGTGGATATGAATTATATGCATTATAAATATAGGGATGACAGCAGTAATATAATGGCCCTATAAAGCATTAGTAATGAAATCAGATGTTTATTCTAGTAATTTGCTATAAAAAGGATGCACAGTGTATGTTACATTCAGATACACAAGTCATGTATACTTTTCATGTCGACTGTACACTGATCCCTAAGTCAAGTAATGATGGCCGCCAATGTGTACTTGTTGATATGAGCGGTTTTGTACTCGGAGGGTAATATTTACACTGCAATGTGTTGATATAAAAACCGCGACGCCGCGCCGTAAGGCCATGCCCTCAGAGGAAGTCGTGATGACAAAACGCATCAGGCCGTGACCTTACGGCGACCGGAAGTGACGTTTGTGTTCGACGGCCAGAAAGAGACAACCGGAACTAAGCGGTGGACGCTGTCTTCCTTAGTTTAGTGAGTCTTGTGGGTCCTGTGCCGTCTAGAACGCTTTTTTAATGCTGATAATTTTAAGCACTGATTTCAATTTTCTCATGTACCATTACCATATGAAAGCTGGTCATAATAAGCAATGACAGTAGCCAGGCTTTAGAAATCAGAGGTACCTTTGGAGTACCTGTGGACATTTTACTATATTGTATGGATTAATGAAAATACAATGACTTGGTTTAATAGAGCTTTATTTAATATATGTCTGAGGACTGACTTAGTCTCTTGCAGATCTGCTGTGTGCACTCTGGGGTTTTCATTTGTTGTATTATATAACAACCTTTGTTGAGTCATCCAGAAGGTTGTTTTAGATGTTCCATAGGACTAGGGACTTACTTTAAATATTTGAATGCTATTCAGCCACGGAGTCAGTTATGTCCAATGGAGAAACCCTACAGAAAGGTCTTGAGTCTGGGATCCTATGTGTGAGTTTTGGTCTTGAGAACTCAGCTTTTAAGCTGAGAAAGGAACTGCTGGAGTTATTATGGCCTAACCCATGCAGTTCCTGAAAAAAAAAAATGTAATGGAGTTTGGGACACAGGAGCAACACTAGGACTTCCATTGAACTTGTTGCTACCGTCACACACCTGGTGCAGTGAAGACACAGGAACTTCTACTCAGTGGATATAACTTCAGCCTACCATTGTTGAGAATCCTCGTAAGGAAGTTTGGGCATCCAGCCAAGGACTGTTAGCGTTAAATCCTATCCAGGTTACTTGTCTCCTGCTTCCCTGTGTGCTCCCTGCCCCCCCCCCCCCCCCCCAGCAGCGCTGCCGGCTTCCCCCCTCCCCTCTCCCACTGGCTCCGGCGGGAAATGTGTCAGGATGGAGCATGGGGAAGGGTCTGGTAAATATGTCCTACACTGGCCCCTTTCTTTTCTGAATGGACACAGTGAGCGATTGGTACCGATCGCTCATGTAGCCATTCATGACTGAAGCATAATAAACTGTTTTTACTATGCTTTAGTTTGTGAATGAATGGGAATCTCTGTACAGAGCTATTCATGTCCATTTATTCTGTGCAGCTGAGGCTGCAGAGATGGAGATTAAGGGCTGTGTCCTCAATCTCCTTTCTCTGTCTCAAAGATGAAACATCAGAGGTCTGTTTAGACCCATGATATTTTACCAAAACCCCCAACTAGGCTCTTAAAAAAATAGTAAAACTAATAAAAAATTAAAATTGTAATAAAGTATCAAAAATAAAAAAACTACTGACAGGTCATAAAGGCAAAAGGAAAATAATAATAATAATAATTTAAAAAATGCATATATGGCATGCCTCTTACCAGCTTGTTACGTCCATATTGCAACAATGAGCTTCTAAGAAGCATACTATATGGCCATTTTTCTTTTATTCTGTTTCTATACCAATATCTGTTTGATTTACAATACCCAACACCGCAAGCCCTGGTGCAGGGGGCACTTCTAAACCCCCCAAAAAGGCACCCTATGTTGCCTTCATTAACACCCCATGTACTAAAAAATTTGTTTTTGTCTGCATCAACATAGATCAAAAATGTTTTTGGTAAAGGAATGGGATTTTTAAGGTATAACCCCTTAGTAAAAGATTAACACATAGAGGAAAAATCAATGTCTTTAAAAACAAATAGATAATAAAAGCCAAGCTATAAAAGCATCATACATGACTGTAAATGGTTGCCTTCATTAACACCCTATAGAGGCTATATCACGAGACAGCAAATACAAAAAAAGTTTAAAAAAAAGTGTGGTTTTGGTATACAGAACCCAGGACGAATACAGTTAAAATGGTGGTTTGATGAAGGAATGCCTCATATTCAGCATGTTTCGTATCTAAGCTTCGTCAGGAGCTGGGTGCTATAACATAAGAAACACAATATAACAGATTATATTGTCAATACAACAGCGTGAAGCAAAAAATGGATAACATGTGGGGAAAGGCAGGACTCACAATAGAATGATTTGTCCAAAAATGAAGGTCAAATAAAAGCATTAAAAGCACACTTGTCGAAAAAGGTCCAAGTGCACCGCAGATGCCCCACATCCAACCCGTGGCATCATAAAGGGGAACTATCCCAAAAGCAGGTCCAACAGTCGGGGCAGAGATAGAACACTGGCATAGTAATGCTGAAAATATACAGAGAAAAAAACATATATTTGTATAATGGTGTTTCTATAAAGCTCAACCAAGTAATAACATATGTGAGTTCAGACATGTCCAAACCAAACATACCAAGAAGTGGATTTGGAATTGTATGCATCTACGTAGTCAAGATCTACTATTACTTGTTGTCAGTCTCTAACCCTTCCTCAAAAAAAAAAAAAAGTTTTGGTTAGAGTTGGGGTATAAGTTGGTGGCACATGATGAAGTCATCTTTTATCTGAACTATTGCCAGCTGAAAAAAATGTCTTATATGTCTTTGTACAGTGTTTGCGTCTTGCTTGGTTTAAGAAAGGACTTACATGATAGTTAAGGCAAAAGGTAAAATAAGGCCTGTTTTCCAGCAAAGACATAAAAATATTGTATGTCTTAAATATTTATCTCCCTTTGATGAAATGAAGCCTACAAATGAGCTGGGTAAATGAGGCTAAAATGTTTATTTGATCTGGTTAGAGATCAAAATATTTTTGAAAGAAATGAAGTCAGAAGTAGAAAAAAAAATATGTCTTCACTTCTGCCCTAAAGCAAGAGGCTATAATGAAGCCTTCGCCGAGCCAACGCGTAAGAGTTAACAATGTATCTGCTGGCTGGCAGGACTCCCACCCCAAATCAAGCCTGCTGCATCTCATGTGGATGTGAGACACAAACTGTATAGATTGGAAACATCTGTATCTTGACTGAATCAGCCTCACGGCAGCAGTGTCACGCAGGGATTTACTTAAAGACTGTCCCTTTTTTGTTTGACTTAGCCGAACAGAGCAAATAAATATGGTAGGTTTTGTTTAAATAACGTTTCTGATCAATAGAGGTTTGTACAGCTTTACAACCTTCAACTATAAACAGAGCAGAGACAAACCCACACATCGCTAGACACAAAATTACTTGTTTTCAATCTACGCCGTTATGGGGAAGCTGTCTTTGGGAGTAGACATATATTCAATCTAGAGACCCAGTAATATTTATTTTATTTCATTCATTTATATTATGCCAGAAAATTTCTTTAGTGCTTAAAGTGCTCATAGACAGCTCATGTCACTCCCTCGTTGACTCGTTGAACACAAAGGAACTTAAATTTCAAATTCTCAATCATTGGAGAGGTGCAGGAGAGGGGAGAATGCATATTACCCATTGAACCCATGTTGCAAAGGGGCACAAAGCAAAAAAGTCACACCAAACGATATCCTTATCCCCAGAAACAATCCATACACATCCTCTACTCCAGGATTTCTCACCTAGGGTTCCTCCAGAGGTTGCTAAGGGTTCCTTGAGCAATAAGCAATTTCTGCCTCTCATCTAAGTTCCCACTGACACCATTGATATTTTTAGCTATATTTAAGGGGGAATTCTTCCCAATAACCACAAATGTAAGGAGCACTCTTTCTACTGACCATCACACTATTGTACTGTGAGCTGTAAGTGTAATAATTATTAGCAGGGGTTCCCTGAAGCCAAATAATTATTTCAAAGATTTCTCCATGTTGAAAAGAATGAGAAATTCTGCTCTATTCAATGGCCCTGTAATCCATTTTTCATTTCTTACTTTTTTTTCTGCCTCCTTGTAATTTTTTTTGCCATGATCCCACTAACCTCCTTTACCCCCTCACTACCTTTTGTTTGTAACAAGCAAGTTGTGGTCATGTGCACTGCTCTATGTACACTATAAATCCCATAGTCCAGGATCCATCTTTTTGGATATGTGGACAACAGCTATAAGGTCCAGGGTGTCAGTGCAGGACTTTTCGTATTTACATTTTGGGAGAGAACAAGAGAGGATGGCTATATTCCTGGCCTAGTGGGGCCATGAAGAACAAATCTAGCAACCCTCTAACAGGAAGTCAGATTATAGCAGCAAAAAAAAATTAGGAATACTTTTTTTAAAAAACATAATTTAGTGTACAATTCCACAATTCCAAAAAATATCTACAGCCCATATCCAGGCTGATGTTGCTCTCCATCCCTTTCCACTCACTCACAATTCAAAATGAAGGAAAACCTCTAACATCTCCCCAAAGCCTGTCATCACAGGAATCTAAACGGAGCCCTCCCAAGACAAAGAGCAGTGATCCAGCACTGGAGATCTGACAGGTTTTTTTGTCACCCTTCTTTGTGACGTCTGCAGGCAGCTGCAGTCTTCTGGAGCCTTAGAGGATTCTGGCTCTGGACAGCCAATGGCAAGTATCCAAATTACCAATCACCCAGGCAGGGAGGTGGACATCTGAAGAGGGCCTCTCCCACTCAGTAGTCATGATAGATAACTCTGGGCCATCACATGGCTTTAATAAAGGCTTTAGGATGAGTTTTTTTTTTTTTTTTACAACTGCTACAGCTAATAGCTACAAGGAAACAGGCATATTGTTTGTGCAATGGGCCTCAAAAAGAAAGTAGCTTCAATCTGGTTCCCTTCTGTTCTCAGTGACGCCCTCCTACACCCACCAGCCCACTGTTCTCTCTTTTTACCTTTAAACTGGATCCAAAGCTGCTGTCACTTGACCTCCACAGCTCCTCCAGGCTCCCATCCAGCAAACATTGCCTAGAGCACATGAAGGGAAAAAAAATCTTAATAAAGTGGTTCAACTATGAATTATCATACAAAAATAAAGCTCATCTGAACACCCTTGTGTATAAGCCACTGGCAGTAATCGCATGTATAAAATCCAACAGGCTGGTTGTACCCAAGTCGATCTATTAATTGACTTGGGTACAATCTGCCTGTCCATAAATGGATCAAATCTCGGAACGTCCCATGCCGAGATTTGATCCATCTATGGCTGGCTTTAGTTTTTATATCTGGTGTAGAAGAGCTGAAATCTATAGTAGTTTTCTATAGTGATATATGGTGTTGAAGACCTAGAGAGGCTGTTCTCTATCAACCAGGGTATACTGTAGGACCCTCTCAGGAGAGCACTAAAGCACATTGGAAAAATTAAAGCACTAGTTATCTAGTCCATAAAAAAAGCCAACAGTAGCCATTCGTGTTAAGATAAACAACATGGATAGAGGAATCGGCAGTGCCCACTATTGTATTCTAACAGCCAGCACCAATCCAACCCAAAAAGTTCCTGCATCTGATTGAAACTTTGCACATGACTCCTTCAACAAAAGAAGAAGAGAGGTAATATTAGGTCACGTTGCACATTATATGATATTCTGACCAGTTTTAAAGCGATAGTAAAGCCCGATTTGCGATTTTTACCTGCAGGTAAGCCTTATTATAAAATAAATATCTCCTAAACGTGCACCGTTTAGGAGACATTCACCCTGTATGCAGCCGGTGATGTCACCGGCGCATGCACTCTGAAGGTCCGGCATACCTTCAGAGCTTTGTCTCGGAACCAAGGGCTCCCACGCGCGTGCGACTGGGGGAAGATGTCAGCCCTCTCAGCGGTGACAGCACATCACTGGAGGGCTTCGTTCCAAGGTAAGTATTTCACAATGTGCTAGTATGTGATGCATACTAGCACATTATGCAATTACCCTACAGGTGTTTTTCTTTTTTCACCAGCCATGATTTACTACCGCTTTAAATGTATATATTAACTTTTTTTGCAATAAATGAAAATAAATCCCTTAATCCCTTGTCCAGCTATCCTGGATTACTTTGGCTGATATCCCTTTGAAAAATTGGTAGCTTCCTGGTTATCTGTTATTGGGTGGAAGTTTTTCCTTACTCTCAGACAAAGCTACTACAATTTATGGAAGATTGACCTTGATGAACACTTGCCTTTTTAACCTTGCTAAGTACATAACTATGCCTATTTCTCAAACACCTTTCTACACAAGGCCCTTAATCACTGCCCCCATTGAAGACACGGAACAGTTGATTCTGTACGTACAAACTTTCAGTGACGCAGCGTTCCTTCACAAACAGGGACATTTATGAAAATGGAAACCAGGCTGCGCAAGTCTTGAAATGTGGCTCTCATTATATTTCACTTTAGTTAAACAAAAGTCAGAAATCACCTTCTACAATATGACGACTTTAAAGCTTGGCCAACTGGCTGCAGAACACAACATTCTCCGAGTTTGAGCTCACAATGTTTTCTCAAATTGTATATGAATAGCGAGCTGGCTGCCTCTTCTGTGATGAAGATAACACATTTCACAGAGAATTTACTAGGTCTCGTGTTTAACATGTTTGCCCACTTTTTCACCTAGTCTTATTTTGCTTGAGTGTGACATTCTTTCATGAATGCTTGATTTCCTTCACTCTCGATTCTATTTTCGGGCTGCAATTTTAAGCACAAAAAGGTACTTTAAAAATATACAAACACATACTTCTTTTTCTAGCCAATCAAATAAAAAACAACACTTTCTCTCGGTCCTTGTGTTGGTTCTTAGCAGGGTTGTGTAATAGTAGGGTGATGGCTTCCAATGTACAGCATAATATTTACTCTTGGCCAAAACATAATTTTTTACACCTTTTAACCAATAGGTCTGGCCTACCATCCTACCAAAAATAGACATGGTTATAGTGAGTATGTTCCTAGAAGTTACAAACTTAAAAAAACTTCTCCCTTAAAAACAGAATCCCACTGCCAATCTTTGCTTTATTGAAAAGCTAAGCTTGCCAAAGAAACTTTAGCATTCTGGGAGTATTGAATGACTGATCCACCTCTGCACTTGGTGACTCCTGTGATTCCTGCTCCTAGGTTACTAAAGGACAAAGGAGTGACATAGGAAGGATAAGGAAGGAACCACAGTGTGTCTTCCACCAGCAGTGGATGGTCGAGCCTTCAGTCATTGTTCTGTCCACCACCTCCTCTGTCTCCTCTGCTGCTTCTTCTGGGTCTACCAAAACTCTTCTTTGCCAATTGGACTGCTACTGCAGATATCAATTCTGGGCATGCAATATGCATTGTACATAGGAAAAGAGGGAGTGTGGAACAAGAGTTTTTAGGCAAAATAGACTTTGCATTTTCCCAGCCTACCTATAATCAGCTCTAGGTGCCTTAACAACCAATTGCAAGTCTGAGTGTTGCCACATGAGGGAAGTATGCACAGTCTATGTAAGTTTGGGCTTTGCTCTGCAGTTTGACTCTTGCACTGTAGTTCTGGATGGGCTTGGCAGTGGATCAGAGGGGCAGGGGAGTGCACAGAAGATAAGTATTGTGGTATTGGGGGAGATTAAAATCAAGTGGTCGGTGCGTTTACAATGAGTTGTGCCAGACCAAAACTGTACTTTAGGGTATGGCAGCCCACTTTTATTAAATTAATGTAAAGTTTGCATGCACATTAGTGGCCACACAGAGGTTTATTCTGCACAAAAGCTAAACAATAAAAATGCAGAGCCACCTGGTTTGCTTGTTGCAGCACCGCTGCTCTTCTTATCAGTCCCTCTGACTGTGTTGTCCAGCTCTCCTGGATCATTTTGGCTCTCTTAGCCTTTAGTCACAGCATCCATTCTGCTGCACAGCTCACTTCTGCTCTATGGATTGGGGTTCTCCCGACAACCCGATAGGAGCCAACCTGACTCCTGGAACGAGACCTCCCATCTCCAGGCTGTTAGCTGGGGCACCTCTGACCCCTCGGTGAGACCTTCTGTCTTTTGGCCACTAGCTGAGGCATCTCTGACACCTAGGCGTGCCCCTCTGTCTCTTGGCTTCTGGCTGGGGCACCTCTGTCTCCTGGCTTTTGGATGGGGATCCTCTCACTCGTGGGTGAGACCCTCTGCCTCTTGGCGTCTGGCTGTGGCACCTCTGACTCCTTGGGTGAGACCCTCTGTCTCCTGGCTTCTGGCTGGGGCCCTCTGACCCCTGGATGAGACCTTAATTCTCCCACTGAGTATATACAGTAACAACCCTGCACCCTTGTCTACTAAGATATATTGCAGGCATCTGGTAAAACCAGGACACATGATTGAAAGTTCCGATCCAGAACTACAGAATTCAGAGAAAGCAAAAAAGAGCCAATTTTCTATGCTCAGAAAAACTAGTCTGGAACGTCCCTTTAACACTAAATACGAATCCTGTGTCACATTTTCCTATCTTCTCACAGTGATAGGGCCTCTCACTGTCACAGCTTATATAGCTTTTGCTCCACACTGCAAAATAAACCTGTTATTTTGTCCAATATGGGTGAACTTCAGATCCATTTCCAGGTGAACCTATGCTTACTGTAGGTTAAAATAATAAACAGCAGATACCTGACAAAGCAAGATCATATCTTTGCATTTGCATTTAGTTTGCAGATGCTGCTGAAACCTACTAGGGACCCTATGCAAATCATCAATTCAAGCTGTGGGAATACAGACACTTCGCTTATTGCATTCCACAAAAAAGGTCTGGTGCCTGAGCAGTCTATTTTCAGGCTTAAACATCACTAAATGAGAGGCAGCGCAGGATATGTTTATGTAAATACTGGTTTTCAAAAAGTTGTTATTTGCATGGGCACATTGAGGGGCATTGATTCTTGAGTGACTTTGTTCTGTGACCTCTCAAGAAAACTTAAGACAGCAATGTTAATTTACTTGAAAGAAGGTATAAGAGATGTGGTGCTCAAGGACTTTAGTTTCACATTGCTTTCAAGTCACTCTACAGAGATGGCTTCAGAGACCTGTGTTTGGGGTGTGGGGCTGGGAGTTCTGTCTTTCTTGTCAGCCTGTAGGCAGGTGCAATCTACTATCTCCACTGCAGGTAGTGCTATTCCGCAGGGGCACTGCAGTTGGAGAGGAGGTCAAGAGGTACATGGTTCCTCTATGGTTTCTGGGGAAGCAATCCAATTGGATGCTGTCACCCCATGTGACTCAAGCAGCCATCTTGGGTCAGGCAGAGCCTATTTTGGGCCCTAGCTCCCAGGCATGGCATGCATTTTGCAAGTGAGTAGAGTAGGAACAGGTATCATGCCTGGTTGGCACAGAATTAGCGGCAGGGAAATGTTCCTGACAAGGAGAGAAAGCGTAGGGCTTACAAATTCTCTGGACATCTGCTCATTTGGGCATGAGACAGCCAGGCCACACTCTGCCCCTCCTAACAGGCGCTGTCAGTTCGGCTAAAACCTGCCCTCTACATGCTGTTGGATCTGTGAGTGTTCCTGGTTGGGTTGTTTTTCTGTCGGCTTTATTGTGAATTGTTTTTGCATTATTTCAATATAAGTTCTTTCATTGCACTTGGACTGTGTGTGTTATTGCCGTCGCTACACCACATCCAGGCTGGACTGGGACAAAAACGTGGCCCTGGACTTTATCCAGACCGGCCCACTTTAATTTTGCAAACAGGCACAAAAAGTATCCTGTGCACTTGCATGAGAGTGATGACATCACGGCCTGGCTATCCACTCAGCAAGAGCACACAAACCAAAAAGGAAGACCGGGTGAAGGGGGAAGCCCCTGGCAGCAGTGACAGAGCGCTGCTGGAGGGCTTTGCTTCAATGGTAAGTTTGTCATGTGACAATAAAATCGTGCCCACACTGTAAGGGCTTGTTTAAGTCCAGGTAACATGAAAAAGGAAGATTTGCTTACTTGATCCTCCGTCCTAGACCGGTCCTCAGAGAGTCTTCTCCCCCATGCTCCAGCGGTCTAAGGTCTTCTGATGTCATCAAAACTGATGCAGAAACCATAACCCTACACTGGACGCGATGACAAGTATTCCTCCACATGATGTGTTCTCCTTCCCCATGCTCCAGCGGTCTAAGGTTCTCTGATATCATCAAGAACAGAGCAGGGTCCATAGCCTTACACTGGAGGGATGATGCCTTGATGACATCAGTAGACCCTAGACTGCTGGAGCATGGGGGAAAAGACTCTTTGAAAACCGGTCTAGCAGGATGGAGGATCAAGTAAGCTAATCTTCTTTTTTATGCTGCCAGAGCATGGGGGAGAAGAATACATCATGTGGAGGAAGACTTACAGGAGCGGACCAGAGGCGTGTCACAGTTGTGATTGGTCTGGTCGAGTTAGTTTTGCATGGAGGAAATCCTCACCATTGTTTTGGAGTATCCAGTAATTCCAGACCCCTCCCCACCCGACACTGCAAAACCTCCAGCCTGCATGCTGTTTGTTGGGTTGGTAAGCTGTAGAGCAGATCACCTATAGAAAAAATCCATCCCCTCCTTCAGGGGTGACCACTGCATAGGAAAGGAACATGATATGGGAAGGGGAACATGATTTGGGAAGGGGAGAGACTGCATTATCTGCTTCCCACCCGCTGGCCTTTAAATGACGGCTGGGCGGCGTGGCTCTCGTTCTGGGTGGATGTCATATGACAGCCTCCCAGAACGACTGCTATCTTGTGCCCGTGGGGGGCGCGCATCGCGGCGATTGGTGGTGCACTTTGGCAGTCTGACACACCACTACACTGATCTCGGTAAAGAACCTCTGACAAAATTTTATAACAGAAACAAAAGAAAAACTTTTTTTTTTTTTTTCAAAATTTTTGTTTTTTTTATGTTTAGCAAAAAATAAAAAACACAGAGGTGATCAAATACCACCAAAAGAAAACTCTATTTGTGGGAACAAAATAGTAAAAATTCTGTTTACGTACAGTGTAGCATGACCGCGCAATTGTCATTTGAACAGCGACAGTGCTGAAAGCAGAAAATTGGCTTGGGCAGGAAGGGGGTGTAAGTGCACTGTATTGAGGTGGTTAAACTCCTACTTATTGTTTTCCAAGGTATTGCCACAGTGTTGAGAGTAATTGCTGCAAGGTGAGGGCCACCTAACACCCCCCCTACACAGGTTAAAGAATGCGGTGTAACTGATTTATGTGTCTACTATTTCTTACAATATCCCTGCTGAAAAAGCCTTCATCTTTATATCTTTCTAGAAGGATTGCGCCATCTTTGTTGGCATCATACAAAGTCATTATGTACTTCCTGAACTAAAATATAATGAAATGTAATCTTGGTGCTTGGGCAGTAGTCATTATGTCCCTAGCTCTTTGTACACATATCTCTTCACACAGATCAGACCCTAGCTGCTGCTTCTTACTGTGTAAGCTGCCAAAAAGTTACAGTAGTCTCAGGGATTTATCCCTCGTGGAAGAGAGAAAGAGGAAATGCTTTCCTCCCATCTGTAGCAGGTTTACATCATTGTCATGTTCCTCCTATACTTACACCTAGGCATATTTATGTAGCACCTCTAGTTGGGGAGGTGCTAGAGTGAGGATTTTCTGCCAGAGTAGGAAAACTTAGGCAGGCCTAGCTGGTGGTTAGGCCTGTTTGTTTTCATTCTGGCTGGGAGTGACTCAGGGCAACAGCTGGTGACTCACAGGTAGCAGCACTGTCCCCTCCACCTTCTTTCTAGAAGGTGCTAGAAGGAGAGAAGGAGAGGAGGGGAGGAGAGGTGGAGCTGCCTGGGGTATTCTAAGGAGCCTTGACCAACCCCAACTTGGATTGGCAGGGGGCAGGCTTTCTTAAATACCTGGGGTCAGCTGAGCTGGGGAGAAGTAGTCCGGTGGAAGAGCTGGAGTAAGAGAGAGTGGAGGTTGTCGGGCGCACAGGGAACTCCCCAATCTGGGGAAGAGGGGTGACCCTGGGCTGGGGCTCGGATGCATCCAGGAGAAGTGATGAGATCCTGGAAGGAGAGGCACATGAGAGAGCAAGTAGAGGACAGTAGGAGAGTTTCCAGAGAGGACAACTGGTCTCAGCCAGGAGAGCTGGTGAGTGAGCACAGTCGAGAGGACTGGGGAGGCACGCCTGAAAGAAATGGGAGATTGCAGTTTGAGATGGGTGCAAAACCGGAAGAGAGGACTGTGGGGAGGGCAGTGGAGAGAGGTCACTGCAACCAGGGTGGCTGGCAGGGCCTGAAGAGAGGTATCTGGGAGTTGTAGCTGAATAGAGAATAGCTAGCATCTGAACTATTTCTACACCACAGGGACCCGAGGTCCCTGCCCGCAAAAGGCAGTTCATTGAGGCCTGGCTGAAGCAGTGATAGGCCTACCCATGCGGTGCTAGCTAGTCTGGAGGAGTAACAGTCTGCAGCAAGAGAAGAACTGGTGGAGTAACAGTCTGCAGTAAGTGAAGTGCTTGAGGAGAAACGGTGTGCAGCAAGAGTTTGTGCTGGAGAGAAGATTGGAGTGTATATACTGGAGTGTATATAGAAGTCCCAAGCAAGTTTGCACTGAACATTCCTGGGCATCCCATAATTCCCCATTTCCCATCCAAGTTTAATCCCCTTAAAAAAAACAAAACAAAGCTATGGACTGTTCTATGTCTCTGAGTGACTGAGAGACGGATGTCTGGCTGGGCACTATTCTCCATTTGAACTGAATGGAGAATGGTGATATCTCTTACAGGTTTTTATTTCTGCCTCATTCACGTTGAGCGTCATCACTCCCAGGAACAGGAAGTGAAGGAAATCTTCCAGCGTGAACACAGCCATCAATAAAAAACACTGGCAGATATTTTATGTCCTTTCTATTCCACAAAAAAAAAGTGTTTTATTACTGCTACTGCCCCTGTTGGAGACATTTTCTGACACTTCTGGTCTTGATGACCGTGTCATTGGGAAGGTTTGAGAAAAATCCTCCCCAACAGGAGCACAGTTAGCAATAAAACTGCCTACACTACTGTATATAAAAAATGTGAAATGTAAAAAATGTTGCAGTTGGAGTTCTGCTTAAGTTCCAAGGAAATTTGACCATTTGCAAGATTGTTGCACTGTGTTTGTATATGATTCTGTAATGTGCAACTTTTCGCTTGGTCCCCTGTCTAACAGAGAAGGACCCTGACATTGCTGAACTAATGCCGTGTACACATGAGCAGACTTTTTCGACGGACTGAACTTCGAAGGACTTTCGACGGAGTTCCGATGCAACGGACTTGCCTACACACAATCACACCAAAGTCCGACTGATTCGAACTAGAATAAGGAAGTTCATAGCCAGTAGCCAATAGCTGCCCTTGCGTTGTTCTTCGTCCGTCGGACTAACATACAGTCGAACTGATTTTTCGACCGGACTCGAGTCCGTCGGAAAGATTTGAAACATGTTTTATTTCTAAAGCCTGTCTGATTTTTCGACAGGAAAGGTCAGATGAAGCCCACACACGATCAAATTGCCTGGTGGATTTATTCTGTCGGACCTTTGTTGTCGAAAAGTCCAGTCATGTCTACACGGCATTAGTCTACCTTCCCATCACATTAATGTGGTTCAGCAAAAAATGTTCATAAAACCCTAGAATAGCAACAACAAGGCCATTTAAGGCAGTTTGGTGTTCTAGTGTACTAAAACTATACTGAAGTAAATAATATAATCCTAAAACAGACAAGATTTGTTACTGTTATGCATTTAAGACATTATTTTGCACTCAGTCAGTCTAGCACTTTGAACTGATTGTTACTAGGGATGAGCTTTGAGTTCAAGTTAAACCCATGTTCGACTCGAACATCGCCTGTTCGACCGTTCGTCGAATTGCCAACGTTATGGGGCGTTCACGGCAAATTTGAGTGGCACGTCACGGCCCATAATTCACTGCGGCATCGCAGTGCATTGCTGGCTGATGATTGGCCAAGCATGTACTATGACCTGCATGCTTGGCCAATCGCAGCGCCGTCTGTACAGAGAGCCATAATTGGCCAAAGCCAGGGTGGCTTTGGCCAATTATGGCTCAGGGGTTTAGTACACGCCCCACACTATATAAGGCCACCTGCGTGGACAGAGAGACAGTGTCATTTGATTTAAGTTAGATAGAGTAGGCAGGCGAGTCAGTTAGCTGCGCTTACAGTGTATTGTGTATATATATATATGCATCCCAGGTGCTGTATATATATATACTATATCCAGTTTAGCTAGATCCGTTCCTGTTTTTCTCTTCCTACTGACAGGCAGGCAGGTGTTTTTACAGTATTTACAGCTACCTGAAGAAAATTGCTGGTGTTCTTCTGATCCTATTAGTACCACAGGCAGGCAGCTACAGTATTTACAGTTAGTGTACTGTGTCCTCTGCACAGTGTACACCTAAAGCTACCTGAAGAAGATTTCTGGTGTTCTTCTGATCCTATTAGTATCACAGGCAGGCAGCTGCAGTATTTACAGTTATTGTAGTGCGTCCTCTGCGCAGTGTGCACCTAAAGCTACCTGAAGGCAATTGCTGTTGTTCTGATCCTATTAATACCACAGGTAGGCAGCTGCAGTATTTACAGTTAGTGCACTGTGTCCTCTGCACAGTGTGCACTTAAAGCTACCTGAAGAAAATTGGTGATGTTCTTCTGATCCTATTAGTACCACAGGCAGGCAGTTGCAGTATTTACAGTTAGTGTACTGTGTCCTCTGCACAGTGTGCACCTAAAGCTACCTGAAGACAATTGCTGGTGTTCTCATACTAATAATACTACAGGCAGGCAGTTGATTCTGCTAGCTGCAGTATCAGTATATATATACATCCCAGCTTTGTGCAGCTACATCTCACTGCAGGCCATTAGTATGTCTGGAAGGCCAACAAGGAGAGGCAGACAGTCACAAGCCAATAAAAGAGGGCAAGCAGGCTCTGTGTCTAGAGGCAACAGTGCTGATCGTGGAGACGGTGCATCCTCATCAGCAGGTTGCCGTGGGACATGCTTGTTCTTTATTTCGGCAGCTGGCCGTGTTGAGCCGCAACATGTGGAAGACTTGGTAGGGTGGATGACCAAGCTGTCCTCATCCTCCTCATCCTCTCTCACCCAGGCTCAGGGTACTTTGTCTGGCAAAGCAGCTGCCAATGCTGCCTCTTCTCTGGGCTCAATGGCATCAGTCACTCCTTCCCTAGCCCCACCATGTCCTCCTGAGGAGTCCTGTGAACTGTTTGACCACAGTGTTGGGTACATGCTCCAGGAGGATGCCCAGCGTTTTGAAGGCTCCGATGATGGTACCCAGATTTTCGACACATGTGCAGCAGATTGCACCATTGCTGTTTGCAACCTGTCTGAACATGTCTGAAGCGGATCAAGCGTGGCCATAACACCAGCCACTTGGGCACCATATGCTTGACCAGACATAAGACAACCTGCCATGCAGTCCATTGGCAACAGCACTTGAAAGACCCACATCAAAGAAAAAGGCGGACTTCTCCTTGCTTCTCATCTGGGATCTCCAACCCTACTATACCTCCAGTCCTCTCAAAAACCTGCACTGGGAGGAATGAAGTTATAGCAATAGGTGTGCCAATCTGCTAGCAGTACACCACCACCTGATTTTAGCAGGTAAATTTCCCTACCCCAGTTGCTGAACCTTAAAAAGAAATTCGGTCCCAGCCATCCACATGCTCAGCATTTAAATGCTAGCTTGTCCAAATTGCTAGCACTGCAACTGCTGCCTTTTCAGCTGGCAGACTCTGCCCCCTTTCGTGAGTTTGTGGAATGTGCTGTACCTCAGTGGCAGGTTCCAAAACGCCATTTCTTTTCACGGAAGGCAATGCTCTCTACTGGAATGTGGAAGGCAATGTATTGGCTTCGTTGGACAGGACGGTCAACAGCAAGTTGCATATTACAGCTGACTCATGGTCCAGCAGGCATGGGCAGGGACGTTAACTTTCCTTCATGGCGCACTGGATAACTCTGCTGGCAGCTGGGAAGAATTCAGGACAGGGTTCAGTGTTGTTGGAACTTGTTTCGCCACCACGCCTCCAAAATGCTAGTGGTGATTCTGCCACAGCTCTCTCCTCCACCCCCTCCTCTTCTTCTTCCTCTATGGCCTGTTCAGCAGATTTGTCCTCTGAACCAGCGGTGCTCCATAAGCTTTCAAGGGGCTATGCAAGCAGTCAGGCTAATAAATGCCATGCAGTGCTTGAGCTGGTCTGCTTAGGAGTCATACTGGGGCAGAGATTCTGTCAGCTCTGCAGGGTCAGGCTCAGAGATGGTTGAAGCCACGCCAGCTTTAGCCAGGAATGGTTGTATGCGACAATGACACCGACCTTATCTCCGCCCTCTGACAGGAACACTTGATCCATGTTCCATATTTGGCACACGTCCTGAATTTGGTGGTGCAGCGGTTCTTAAGCAGGTACCCAGGCTTACAGGATCTCCTGAGGAAGGCCAGAAAAGTCTGTGGTCATTTCCGCTTATCATACAATGCCAGTGCTCGGCTAGCTGACATTCAAAGGGAATGAAACCTGCCCACCAACTGCCTCATTTGTGACATGCCCACGAGGGTCTTGGGAGCTTGGCTTCTTTTCGCCATGCCAGTGGCTACTGATCAAGGATGCATGCACTGCCCTGTCACCATTTGAGGAGGCCACAAGGATAGTGAGCAGCGACAATGCATACATCAGTGACACTGTCCCTCTAGTCTTCCTGTTGGAGTACACGCTTCATGGAATCATGGACAGGACATTTGAGGCTGAACAGCGGGAGGAAGAGGAGGACTTCCTTACCCCTCAAGTCCCCCTTTATCCAGATAGCATTCCTGCTGGCTCGCCAAACACACAGGAAGAAGAGGAGGAGGAGGATTGTGTCAGCATGGATGTAGAGGATAACACTCAGCAGCAGTCTTCAAGGGATGGTTTTCAGTCCCCAGAAACCCAAGAAGTTTTACGTGGCTGGGGGGAGATAGTTACGGATCATGAGATCCTTAGTGACCCAGAGGATTCAGAATTGAATGCCTCTGCAAACTTACGCTGCATGGCCTCCCTGATTCTGCAAAGCATGCGAAAGGACCCTAGGATTTGTGGTATCAAGGAGAGGGATCATTACTGGCTGGCAACCCTTCTTGAGCCACGTTACAAGGGTAAGGTTGCAGAACTCATTCTGCCTTCGCAGAGGGAGCAGAAGATGAAACATCTTCAGGGGGCCTTGAAGAAAGGTTTGTGCAATGCATTTCCAGACCCTGCGATGTTACAATTTCCTGGTGCTGGACAACGTGTTGCTGAGGCTTCATTCAGTCAGTGGAAGAGCGGTGAAGAAGGTGGCCGGCTGACCGATGCCTTTAAACTATTTTTCAGTCCTCAGCGCCAAGGTCTGATCGGTTCAAGCAACCATCGTCAGTGTCTGCATTACATGGTGCAGGAATATCTAGGGGCAAGAGCAGACTTGGAGACTTTTCCAACAGAGCATCCACTGGGTTACTGGGTCTTGAGGATGGACCACTGGCCAGAACTTGCTCAATATGCAATTGAGCTACTGGCCTGTCCTGCATCCAGCGTGCTTTCTGAACGCACATTCAGTGCTGCTGGAGTGTTTGTAATAGATCAAAGAGTGCACCTGTCCACAGACTCCGTTGATAGGCTCACATTCATAAAAATGAATCAGTCTTGGATCATGTCAGGATGCATCCATCAGCAGACAGCCTCGTTCTTCCAGAAGACTTCTAAGGCACAGAAGAATGCACATTCCTGTTACACACAGAAGCCGGGCTATGGCGCATAGATGTGCGCATGCGTGAACAGGAGCGCAAACAGCATCCGTCGTGCATCCTCATGCGCGATCGGCGCTAGCGCGCACCCACGTTGGCGCCAAACAATCTATTTAAGTCCAGCCAGTACTTGGCCTGGTGCTGCTTTGTCTTCAGCTCCTGAGTATCCAGTATCCTGTGAACCTGTATCCTGATCCCTACTGTCTACCTGGCTTGTCTTATACCTCCCCTTGAACTCTGCCTGTACCGACCTCGGCTTGTCCAGTGACCAACCTTCTGTCTACTCCCTGGCACCTGCACTGCTGATCTGGCTTGACCTGGCTTTTTTCCTGACTACGATCCTGCCTTCACTCAGTACTCAATTCGGCCTGCCGTGTATGATCCTGCCTGCCTGACCTCGCTACTTGCTGCTGTCATCTGCACCTGCTGCCACCGGCTGGTCTTTTGTTGAAGCTTTCCTGTGTCTTCTCCAGCACGATCGGGACCAGCCGCCCTGCTGCCACCAAGGACTTTCTGGCACTTGTGCGACTCTGTACTTCGGTGCCTTCTGTTTGCTCTATCAGGGGCCCTAAGTCAGAGTAGTAAGGGAGGCCTTGCTCGTCCATTCAGGCTCTTCTACCAGGTACGTGTTAGATCAGCAGCTATCAAGCACCTGATGCTTATTTAACTGATTGAATTTGCTATGGATGTGGGATCACTTGAAGACTGCCTATGTTGATTATCCTATTCCTCCTCAATCTTGATAATGCTAGCTTCCAACAATATTTTTGGTTTAGTGCACCACCACCACCACCCAAGGCCCATTTTTTCTGTCCATGTTTAACCACTTGACAACTGGGCACTTAAACCCCCTTCTTAACCAGACCAATTTTCAGTTTTTGGTGCTCTCACATTTTGAATGACAATTACTCAGTCATGCAACACTGTACCCACATGAATTTCTTTGTCCTTTTTTTCACACAAATAGAGCTTTCTTTTGGTGACATTTAATCACCTCTGGATTTTTTCTTTTTTGCGCTATAAATGAAAAAAGACTGAAAATTCTGTAAAAAAAAATAAATACATTTTTCTTTGTTTTTGTTATAAAATTTTGCAAATTAAGAATTTTTCTTCATAAATTTTGGACAAATTGTATACTGCTACATATCTTTGGTAAAAATAATCCAAATCAGTGTATATTATTTGGTCTGTGTGAAAGGTATAGAGTCCACAAACTATGGTGCAAATCACTGAAAATTGACTGAAAATAATCACTGGAAATAAAGTACTGACGGCTTAGCTCATTTCATGAGATCCTAACAAGCCAGGACAGTACAAATACCCCCCAAATAACCCCTTTTTGGAAAGTAGACATTCCAAGGTATCTAGAAAGAGGCATGGTGGGTTTTTTGAAGTTGTAATTTTTTCCCACAATTCTTTGCAAAATCAAGATTTTTTTTCTTTTTTTTTTTCACAAAATTGTCATATTATCAGGTTATTTCTCACACACAGCATATGCATACCACAAATTAAACCCCAAAATACATTCTACTACTCCTCCTGAGTATGGCTATACCACATGTGTGAGACTTTTACACACCGTGGCCACATACAGAGGCCCAACATGCAGGGAGCACCATCAGGTGTTCTAGAAGCATAAATTACACAGCATAAATCTAATTTCTTGACTACCTCTTACACTTTTGAAGGCTCTGGAGCACCAGCACAATGGAAACGCCCCAAAAATGACCCCATTTTGGAAAGAAAACAACCCAACGTATAATCTATGAGGCATATTGAGTCTTTTGAACATGTCATTTTTTTCCACAAGTTTTTGGAAAATGTGGAAAGAAAATGAAAATGCAAAAATTCTCCATTTATACAATATTTCTAACACATAGCATGTACATACCAAAAATGACACCCCAAAATAGATTCTCCTACTCCTCCTGAGTACGGAAATACCACACGTGAGATTTGTACACAGCCTGGTCACATACAGAGGTCCAACATGCAGGGAACACCATCAGGCGTTCTAGGGGCATGCATTTCAAATCTTATTTGACTACCTATTACACTTTGAGGCACTGTAGTGGCATGGATAAGCCATGGTTGGGGATGGCTAAGCATGGTTGAGCCATGAATGTGGATGGCTGGCTATGGCTAAGTATGGCTGAGTATGGATGGGATGGCTGAGTATGGCTGGGTGGGTATGGTTGAGTGTGGATGGGGTGGCTGGGTATGGCTGAGTATGGCTGGGTATGGATGGGATGGCTGGGTATGGCTGAGTATGGATGGGATGGCCGGGTATGGATGGGATGGCTGTGTATGGCTGAGTATGGATGGGATGAGTGAGTATGGCTGGGTGGGTATGGCTGAGTGTGGATGGGATGGCTGAGTATGGCTGGGTATTGATGGGATGGCTGTGTGTGGCTGAATATGGGTGGGATGGCCGGGTATGGATGGGATGGCTGGGTATGGCTGGGTGGGTATGGCTGAGTATGGATGGATTCATGAATGGATGGATGAGTATGGATGGATGGATGAGTATTGCTGAATATGGAAGGATGGATGAGTATTGCTGAGTATGGATGGATGCATGGATGAGTATAGATGGATGGATGAGTATTGCTGAGTATGGATGAATGGATGAGTATTGCTGAGCATGGATAGATGGATGATTATTGTTGAGCATGGATGAGTATTGCTGACCATGGATGGATGGATGAGTAGGCTGAGCATGGATGGATGGATGAGTATTGCTGCGCATGGATGGATGGATGAGTATTGCTGAGTATGGATGGCTGAGCATGGATGGATGGATGAGTATTGCTGAGTATGGATGGCTGAGCATGGATGGATGGATGAGTATTGCTGAGCATGGATGGATGGATGAGTATTGCTGAGCATAGATGAGTATGGATGGGATGGATGGATGAATATTTCTGAGCATGGATGAGTATTGATAGGATGGATGGATGAGTATTTCTGAGCATGGATGGGATGGATGGGTGAGTATTTCTGAGCATGGATGGGGTGGATGGATGGGTATTTCTGAGCATGGATGGGATGGATGGATGGATGAGTATTTCTGAGCATGGAAGGGAGAGTATTTCTGAGCATCCATGGGATGGATGGATGGCTGGAATGGGCACAGATAAGCACTGTGGGCAGTACACATCCAGCCCACAGCGCCTGCTGCACCCGATCTCTCCCCTCTCCCCTCGCACTGTACCGATAGGAACGGGGAGGGGAGAGAGGAACCGGACATGGTTTGTTTACAAGTGATCGCTCCATCATTTGACAGAGCGATCACGTGGTAAACGGCCGCTGACAGCTGCCATTTACCGTGATCCATGGCAGTCACGGATATACCCGGGTGTGCGCCCCAGGGGGCACGCGGGAGCAAGATTCTGGGAGGACGTCCATGGACGTATTTTATATATATATATATATATATATATATATATATATATATATATATATATATATATATATATATATATATGTGTGTGTGTGTATATATATATATATATATATATATATATATATATATATATATAGTATATATACTGCTGTTCAGATTTTCATCTATATTGCCGTGACCCGACAATACATTACAGCCACGAGTAGTTTTAGATGACATTTTTTCCTTTAGCAATGTCATTTTGCTGTGGTACTGTTCTAAACACAGGAAAAATGTGCTACTTTACAGGCATACTAAGGACACCCCCCCTCCCCAACTCCCCAGGAACGATATTTAAAGGAATATTTCATTTTTATTGTTTCACTTTAGGCATTATTAAAATCACTGCTCCAACAAAACTGACGTTTTTAAAACTTTTTTTTGCATTGATCCATGTCCCCTGGGGCAGGACAAGGTCCCCAAACACTTTTTATGGCAATAACTTGCATATAAGCCTTTAAAATTAGCACTTTTGATTTTTCACATTCGTGTCCCATAGACAAAATTGTGTTCGCATGTTCGAACAAATTTTTTGCCTGTTCGCATGTTCTGCTGTGAACTGAACCGGGAGGTGTTCGGCTCATCCCTACTGGGCACGTATACAGCCTTGGAGAAATTCCCCCTCTAGCAACTAATAGCTGACAGTGATATAATTAACCCATAAGCTAATCCACATAATATATAACATCCCACAATAGTTTGCTACCAAGGCAGAGTGCACATAATACTAGCAGACAGACAAAAACAATAGTTGGCCAAATTACCATGGAATTCACATCTAAGCAATGCTTAATCAGGAATCACAGACTACAACAGTCTACAACAGGCTATGAGGAAAAGCTCATAAAATGTCCCAGCAGTCTGATAAGGTGGAATTAATTTCTCTTCATATATTTCTTGAGGGATATTGTTGATAAATATTACTGTCCCAAGTGAAGGAGCATCTCCAACTTTCAACACAAACCACACATATAAGACCCAGGATAACAGGGGTAAAACGAAATGCTGAGTCTGGTGTGGTTGTATGGTGAGTCTGGTTAGGGCAGACCAGACTGGGCTTCTTGGTCACCCTGTAATAGACACAGGGTGAATTACACATAGGAGGGGCCCAATGTGACTCCCGTCACATATAACATCACAGCTCTCCAATCTGTGTTTCTGACCCAACTAGCAGGGACAAGAAGGAACTTGTCTTTAACCAACTAACGCTTTGGTAATTACAAGCAAAAGCTGATCCCTACCTTAGAGATAATTTTGCATCATCGTGACTATGTTTCATGTTTATTCTGGTAGTCCTGATCAAGGGGGAGTGGTTCTCTTGAAACATGCTGGATGTCTTTATACAACTTTTCTTTTTACCAACAAAAAAACGATCTTAAGCTCTTTTTTTCGGTTTAGGTCTGGTGTTTATTTCTGTATTTCTATAGTGTCTAAAGAAAGGCTGGGTACCTGTGGGAAGGGTCACAGAGTGCTGGCATGGGAGCAGAGATAAATATCAGACTAGGTGGTCTGCACTCGGGGGGGGGGGGGGGGTAAGGCTATTCCTTTAAGAACAGCCTGTAGCAAAGGTATCTTCAGTTTTGGCTAAGGTATACCTGTTTAGGGTCTCTCTTTGCTCATGTACCCATCTTGCAGTTCTTTAGCCAATCCATGGTACCTGCTCGTATTCCAAGGGATTGCTTTGGAATGTTTTATTCATGTTTGTGGATATAATGTTTCCGTTATGGGCGTCTGCCTTCTGCACTTCTCATACACTGAGGAAGACAGAGTTTGCCGGTTCTGTCTCTAAACGTTAATGTATTTTCCACACATATGAAAGTTTAATTAACTCTGTCTGTACCAGGGAGGCCGCCAAGCTCTGTACAACACTTAAGTTCACGAGGAGGTGACCGAGCCCCACAAGTTCAATAGCTGCAAGCCGCTCAAATTCTGAATTCAGTCCTTGTCCCAGCTGACCCGTGGAAGTAACTGTAACACAATAACACTTTAGCGGGATGGATAAAGCTGTTGGCCTTCACAATAAGAACAGTTAATGCATTACAACTATCTGGTAAGTGCAGAGTTCTTTGGCGAGCTGAATAGCGTCCCGGCCCAGCGATTCATTAAGTGAAGGAGGAGCAGCCCTCTCATTAGGCTTATAGCGTCTCTCAAGACTCAAAAGCAATATTAAGACTCAACTGCAGTGTTACAGAGAAAATGCTATTTTAGTTCATCCTCAGCCAGTGACTTGGGATATTGTGCAGGGAATGTGCTAAAATCGCATTGTGTTCCCAGGAAATGAAATGATCTTGAGGGACGTGGTCTGTGGCTGTGCCGAGAGGTCAGCCACTGGTCAGGACCCCAGATTTTAAAGTAATTCACTAAATCTTCAGTGATAAATGCAGCATACACATAATTTTCATCCATATCCTTGTTTTTCTTAGGCCACAACATGCACACGGGCAGAAAAAAACACTTATTTTAGAATTTTATTTTGTTTGCTGAACACAGCTTTCTATTAACCAATGCGTCCATTCACATTGTGGCATTTCGATTCATAATTTATGCATTTAGGCCCCATTCACACCTAGCATCATGCATATGCATTTTTTTTGCACATTGTCACTATACACACATAGGCCAGCTCATTTGCTTGAGTGGGCTGCCCAATATGCAACAAACACAGCAAAGTGCTTCTTGCATCTTTTTGAGTTTTGACCGCTTTTTCACTGAGCTTCTTGCCATATTTCGTACTAGTGTTGGGCAAATGGTTGCTCCCATGCATGAGTTCCAGATGAACATTTGACTGTCCGACCATTCGCTGAATACCCGAATTTGTAGGGTGTTCATTGGGTGTTCGTTCATTCTGCACCCTGATTGGGCAAAGCTTTTCCCGATCAGGGCGCAGTGTAAGCTGGTTGTTAAGGAGCGGGTAGAGGAAGCGATAGACAGCGATAGAATTCCTCACTTATGTAGACTGATAAAAAAGTGGCCCAGTATAGGCAAAAATGTAAGTTATTGATCATATATGTGTATATAATAAAATAATAAAGTTTTACGCTAAAAAACGTAAATAAAAAAAGTAATAAACATATACCATACATAAATTCAGAACAAAAAGATAACTGTAAAGTGATGAATAAATAAATCATTTGGTGCACTTATATTCATAATAAGTAAAATAAAGTCCATATACAGTCCACCAAAAAAAGTCCAGTTAAGTCGCGATATAGTGTTCCTCAGTGAATTCCACTCCATAGGTATCACTGACATTCACTATCACCCAAAGTTTAGTAGGAATGTCTGCTTACCAAGGCTAAGGGCGGAGCCTCGTGCCCACGTCATTGCGCTCCCGATACTGTTGGTCCATGGTGATTTTACTATCCATGTGCACTTGTTTTATGTGATTGTAAGTGCACTCTTATATGAAATAAACTCACTAGAGGTTTTATTACACTATGGAGATGCATAATCACATGAATATCCTCCACTGGAGTCCAGTTATGTTTGCCCATTGGTGATACCCTAGGAGCTGAGAGAACGGTCTGGGAAGTGCATTGGAGATTTTGAATGATTACATATGCTTTATATGACTTCTCTTGTAATAAGAGGGTCATGGAAATTTGTTAAGCAGACACTCCTATTACACTTTGGGTGATGGTGAATGTTGGTGATTCCTTTGGAGTGGAATTCACTGTGGAACACTATATCACTAGTCACTACTTAACTGATTTTTTTTGGTGAACTGTATATGGACTTTATTTCACTTATTATGAATTATAAGTGCACCATATTATTTATTTATTTATTCATCACTTTATAGCTATCTTTTATTCTGAATTTATGTATATTATATGTGTTATTTATTACTGTTTTTTATGTCAATTTTTTTAGCACAACACTTTATTATTTTAATATATTCACTGGGAAGGATACAGTTGATACATTTTGAGTTGCACAAGTGCCCAGTTATTTTTTTATCCTACAACGTACAGCAAAATAAACTGAACTGCTCTGAACACATCTCCCGAAAAAAATCACACCCTCTAAAGGAAAATAAAAGAGTAAACAAAAATTGGAAAGGAAATTTTTCTGAAAAATTGATTCCCCCCAAAACCCCAAAATAATATAGCTTGTTTTATATATATATATATATATATATATATATATATATATATATATATATAGTTTGTTCTGTATTGTTTGTATTGTCTTTTTCTATATTTGTTCATTGGTTTAGACATTTATAGTACATGGTTTGTGTCATATTTATGTTTATTTATTGGATTGGTTATTCATTGTAGCATGCAATGTAGCATACATTTTGATCCATATCCAGCACTTCACAGGATTTCTCTGTAAGTCAAAAGAAAACGATTGTTAGCATAAAATATATCAGCTAGAAAAACAACTTATTATGAATCATTAAGTGATAAAATTCATTTAAAATGCATAACACAAAAGGTATCTTTGACCATTAATTTTATGGCAGAAACAGACACTAATATTTTATGAGTTTTGAAGTAATGTCTATAATGGAATATCCAGCATACCTTCATATTTTTTCCCCTTTTTTATTTTACCAGAACAATAAAAGTATAACAATAGCACATCATTATACAAGTTTAATGACATGTGGCTTAACAACCCCCTGCTTTATGTTCAAAGTTTAGTTTTTCCCAGACGGTAAATATTTTCAAAGGGAGAATATGTTTTTTATGGCCTCATGTTGGCACGTTGTTTGCTTACTTAAAGCTGAACCCTAGGCAGATATAAAAGAGACTCATTAACACAGCTATATAATTATTAATACATCATTACATTTTTTTTTTTATATTCAAGCAGTGTACGCACCCATATGTTACCTAGTATCAGCCTTGTACAGCAGGGCTGGACTGTGAGAAGAAATAGCAGCACAAGGAGTCGATAAGTTGATATGCTGCCAAGAAGCATGCTGATAGAAGGAGAAAGCACAGTGAAAGAGGGATGAGCTTATTACTGTGTTGCTTCTACATTCACTGTTCAGTCACAGGCAGAGGCGAGTCCAAGACAACCCGGGCTCAGAGAATGTGGGTTGAATGATACTGGCCATCAGACTGAGGGCATGTAGCAACAGAAAAAGGTACAGCAGGGAAAATCTCTGTATTGAAGTTGAATATTGCAGCAAAAGCTAGTTTTGTGTTTTTAGCCTGGAGTTCTGCTTTCTGTGTTATGGTGAAATGCTGTATTTAATACAAGGTTGGAAATAGATAGACCCAGCCGAGAAGTCTTAGGCAGTGTACATATTGTACTGTGATGGATTCAGTCGATAGGGTTTTTTTCTTTTTTTGGCTTAGGTTTTTTTTCTAATGCTTATAATGATACCATGGTCATTTCATTATGTTATCTGTTATGTGTATATATTTATGTAGCACCTTCCCAGATAGCCTGCTAGGATGACCGGCAAATTCTTTAATCATTGGAGTAGCTATTGATTTCTATGGGCTGCTCTGGATCTCACAGGTTGCAGGTTTGACTATTTCCCCCTGCCTTCTGGAGGCCTCTAGAACATAGGGGAGTGTCAAATAAGCATATTTATTGCGCTTCATCCAATCCCTAGGGATGTGTGCCCAGTAGGTAGGGTTTGGAGCAGCCCAGTAGTTTGGAGTTTGGAGAAGCCAGGTCTTGTCCTGCTGAAGAAGATCCACAGTTTTAGGGGTTATTGCCCCTTTGGAGCAAACCTACTGGAGTTTACTGATAGTCATTGAGGTCCCAGTGGTGGCAGAGCTGAGGGTGGGGCTATGTAGATTCATCTAAGGATTTGGTCCAGATAACTCACTGGAGGGTGTTTGGTGGAAGCTGAAAAGTAGCTGTCCTGGGACATTCCATTGTGAGTACTGACCTTGAGTCAAGATCCTGGTGACTGTGTGTTGTCTTAATTTTGGGGTAATACATGCCAGGATAGCTCTTTATCTAAGTCAACTCTTACAGAGGCTCTGTTGTGGCCTTTCCCCTTTGTTCAGGCTTAAAGACTGCTCAAAGAAGTTCAGTCTAGTGAAGTGTGTCCTCCTGTTGCTATTCAGTGTTTCCTTATCAACACAGAGGAACCCTTGAAATTTATGGGCTAAAAATTACTATATCTACAACTCATGATACATGAAGTGGTCAGTGGGAAGAATGCTTCTTACACTTTTGGTCATTGGGAAGAATTACTCTCTTACAGATAGCTAAAAAAGTCACTGGTGTCAGATGGGAAATCATCTGAAAGACAAAAACTGCTATTTGCTCAAGGAACCCCTAGCAACCTCTGGAGGAAACCTGATTGAGAAACCCTGCTCTAGACTGTTTATTGAAGCCAAAGGAAATGGACTGCTTCTTGAGTGATTGGTGGCCGAGACTCTACACTGTTTGGGGAAGGACCTGTTAAAAACATGCAGCCCCTTTGAGGGTAGCGCTAATTTAATATTTTTGAGGAGAACTTGTCACTATCAAGGTTATATAAAAATCTGAGTATTGGGTTATAAATGATAAACGATTGCCTATGAAAGATGTCTATTTTCTCCTTATGTAGTCTTACTTATTTTGCATGAGTTATGGCAAACTTTTTTGGCTGTTTGATCTTCACCTGTGCAGAAAGACCAAAGCTGTCCCTTTTTGCTCTGTAGGATACCATTCTTGTCCGGTTTTCTTCCAGGTTCAAATCTCTCCTCTTTGGTCATAGGCTGGCCACTGATGAAGTATCTCCCTTGAATGCTTACAAGAGTTTAACTGTCTTGGCACCCAGCTCCATTCTTGGCATCTTACAAATGCTGGGAGTAGACCAGGAATACATACTGCACTTTTCAGTGTATACTAGAAAGAAATTGCCAGAGGAAAAGGTTGTTTTAGCATAAGACACATGCTAATTCTACTAAAACAAAAAACCTCTACCTTCTAGCAATTGTTGCCTTGGTTCGCAACACTTTCTGGAGCACATGGACCAGGCTGTCACCACTGCCCTCTCACTTCAGCTGTCATTCCCATCTCCTTGTTTGCCTGTGAAGTGTGTGGAGCAGCTTTGCAAAGAGAGAGGGTATGAGAGAGGACACAGGCACTGAAACAAGCCTGCAATTGCAGCCACACCCACAGCCACCAGAGGAAAGGCAAACCCACTGCCCAGGATACAGAGGGCACTGTGATTGGCTGCAAGGCAGCCTGGGAAGGGAATAGACTGCACAGGGAACTGTGAAAGATTGCTTGGAGCTGCCTGGAAATGTGGGGGGATATAGTCACCAGGAGACAGCCTCTATTAAATGGAGAGCTGTATGGGACTACAAGTCCCAGGAGGATGGTATGCAGCAGAAGACAAGGAAGGAGAAGACAGGACTTGGGACAGTCTTACAAGCAGAGTGAGGGGAGATGGTTGGAGTGCTGCTGAGTCAGGGAAGAGATTGTCTCTACAGCATCCAGAGTTGCTACCAATGCCACGGTTTCCATGGGAAGCACCCCTTGAATGTTCAGGGTTCCAGACACTAGTGAGTGGGGGGAGGCTTCACAACAGACTGCATTGTGGTGAGAGGCTGCTGGCCAAAACTTCATCACCCTCCTTTCAAAGTGATTGCGCCACCCTAACTTGGTACCTAGTTTGGGACTTACACCCTTTACCATGGGATACAAATTCACCTGAGTTGTCTAACTCTGGGCCCCAACGTTTAGTACCACACTGGCCAGTCAAAGGAATTTTGGAGAGACTCTAGGAACTTTTGAGCATCGTCTTTAGTTAGGACCCCCCTGGATTTCGGATTTAGGCACCTGCAGGTGAATGCTTCCAGCATTACTTGGTCCTCACTTTATTTTGTTGCATTGTACAAATGTATTTTGTTATTGATTATTTCTGTTGCCGTTTCTTTCCTCGTTGGGTACATAGCCTGAATAAATCCTCTTTCTTCAGCCTTGGAGTTTCAGAGGTTGTGGCATTGCCGGAAGGGTCATTGTCACCTAGAATCTGGGCACCCATTTATCAGCAGCTCCTTTGGAGGTAAGTGCTACACAATTTTTTCTATTGGCACTAAAGTTCCAATAGAAGGGTCAGATGTCACATGAAGTCTGCTTGTTACTGCCCTGTCAACTGTTTGGCCTCACAGCTCCTGAGTGTGCATTGTGAAAGGTTAGGCAGAAGACAGGGAAGCAATTGTCCGACATTAGACATGACTTCTTAATATATGAGGAAGTGTGAGGCTCAAACAGAGAAAATAAAGTTAAGCAATAGTAAATCTTTCGTAAGTAAACCATGCAATTGTAACAATATGAGAGCGTGTAATGTTACTACTTACAGTGAGCCCACAGGCAAGCAGGTGACACGGGATCCCCCATGGGCATGGAGTCTAAGGGCCAGCCAGTATTCTGCCAGGGACCCCCTCACGAGGGTTTGGGCTTAGCTGCATGCTGACACCAGGTCATGACCCCCGGGTTCTCCGCGCTCGCTAGGGAAGGACCAGAAGACACTGTCGGACAGGGATAGATGGATGAAGCAAAGGAGAGCCTAATAGCGAGCCAAGGTCAGAGCAGGCTGCAGACAACATAATCAGAGCAAGCCGACACAAGAGATCAGTTCACGAGAGGTCAGGTTAAGGCAGGTTACATGAAGGGAGCTCAGAAACAAATGTTGCTCAAGCAACCAGAACTAGTCAGAGAGGGATTTAAATAGAGAAGCACATGAGGGGCTGAACAGGAAGTAGCAGGAAGGAATCATATATTAAGCAACAGGTGAGGCCGGCGACACCCATAGCTGCAGAGTGCAGCAGAGCTGAACACAAGCTAGTGGAACAACAGGTGCCATTCGGCCTACAGCAGTAAAGGAGAGACACAGATCAGTTCCGCAGCTGATCTATGACAGAGCGCATAATTTGATTTTTGCATAAATCTAGTCATTATTTCTGGCTTACCAATAGGAATGAATGGCCATAGCATGTGCAATAAGAAGAGGAACCGGCTGGGACCACAATGAAGGAGAGAGCACTGGAGCAGGGAGGAAGGTAAGTATTATCCTGGTATGGTGCACTCAATTCAATAAAGGTGAAATTGTTTTATTGTTTTCCACCCCATGTCACTACAGGATATAGTGGTAAATAAGGGGTCGATAGAAAGAAGCACTGAGTGTAGTGGGGGGGACCAAGAATGTGATTTTTCCCAAATTGGCAAATAATGAAGTGTCTTTGTGTGACAGTTTATCTACATTATAGTGGTGTTCCGCAGCGCAGGCAGCAGAAGAGATAGGTATTTACTTTCTTCTTTGTAGGGGCCACATTTAACTTAATACTAAAGGAATTTAAAAACAAACAAACATGTCATACTTACCTGCTCTGTGGAATGGTTTTGCACAGGGCAGCCCCGATCCTCCTCTTCTCGTGTCCCCTACCAGTGCTCTGAGCTACTACCCCCTGCTAAACGCCCTCATAGCAAACCGCTTGCTATGAGGGCACTTGTGTGTGCTTGAGCCCGAACCCCACTCTGTGTGTATAATGATATTGTAAGGGGAGTATATCCTGTCTTCCAGGATTTTTTACTTTGTATTTGTGTGGCTTTCTTCTGGGGCACCTCAAAAGTCCATGATGAATTTATAGGATTAGGATTTCTAGCAGTATGTGGATGTGGTGCCTCCACTATTTGGCTCAATCCACCCAGATTTATTTTATAGGGTCGATTTAAGGGCCAGCAAAAAAAGAGGAGATGACAACTTATTATTTAACCTATAGAGAGACTTGTGTCTTCTCTCAGGGGTCATCTTTCACCCATCACGGAATAGAAGTAGAGATACCAGGAAAACATAAATACTGTATTTATTGGCATATAACACGCACTTTTTCACGTTGAAAATCCGGGTGCAAATAGTATGTGTGTGTATGAATAGTATACGCCGATACTGCAATTTGGGCTGCCTAGGAGGGAACAGGGAGGGGGGTGGGACGAGCGCTGTCGGAGTACACACAGCGAGAATCTCCTGTTTACTCAGCGGTCTCTGTAATAGTAAGTAATGTCTCCTGGGCCGGCATTGGACCAGTGTCCTGTCTATGATAGAAGCCGGTCCAGGAGGCGGGACTTTGTATTAAAGAGGCCGCCGAGTAAACAGGAGATTCTCGCTGTATGTAATCTGACGGCGCTCATCCCACCCCCCTCCATGTCCAGATGGGCATTGATCAGGCTGCATTCATGGCAATGGTGAGGTTGCATATGTGCATTGATCAGGCTGCAGATGGGCATTGATCAGGCTGCATTCATGGCAATGGTGAGGTTGCATATGTGCATTGATCAGGCTGCAGATGGGCATTGATCAGGCTGCATTCATGGCAATTGTGAGGCTGTAGATGGGCATTGATCAAGCTGCATTGATGGGCAATTGTGAGGCTGCAGATGGCAATAATCAGGCTGCAGATGGGCAATGGTGAAGCTGCAGATGGGCACTGACCCTTATTTTGCTTCAAAGTTCTTTATTTAAAATTTAATTTTTTTTCCTGAAACTTCCCTCCTAAAATGAAGGTAATAAGTATACTTCAGCAGTGACCCTCTTTTACCTTTCATCATGCATCAGCCTACAAATGCCTTATAGTATAGATGCCGGTATTTACTGCACATATTTGCAATGCCTTGATCAGAGTGTGCATGTTAACTGTGCCTGCAGAACAGTTTAGGATCCCTGGAAATTGAATTAAAATATTGGCACAGTAAGCAGCAAATCCAATGACACACCGTGATATGTCTAAATAATTGAGCAACTTTTCAATTCTTATCCCAGACGCTCCGATATTGCTCCAAACAAATGAGTGAAGAGTGCAAACTGAACAAATGACAGTAGTACGCATCAATCTGATGGGCTCCTGCAGTGATCAGTATTTAAGAGGCAGAACACTTCCCTTGTATTAAATGGATATTTTATCATCTAAGAGGTGGACATTTAATTAGGGTGAAAATGCTGCAGAAAATGAGATCGCAAATAATTTTTGGCATCAGCTGTCGAAAACCACGAGTATGTCAGATCCTCTCGAAAGCTTGCCAGTTGGAGCGCTTTCCTCGGCAAACATTACCATGTAGAAATAGCGATCGGCTCTCAATACACTCAGCACCAGTGAAACTAAGATGATTAGTAATTGGACGGACGCCCGACCGCGGTAAGAGGATATATCAGCAGTGCACGTCTTCCCTTGTAGAAATCCCTTCTGCAAATTCATAGAGAAATAATTGCAACGGGGTTATTGTCCAGCCAAATGTATATATCTAGTAACAATGGCCAGGAAGATATTACTGCCAGTAAATTTTCCCCCCAGGCCCTTAACGTTGCTCGCCGCCAAGGCCTTGAATGTTTTATGGCTGTTAAGATGGTATTTTATTATTATGCGATTTTATCTAATAAGAGTTTGCATGTTAATATTTTACAGAGTGGCTCCATTTAACCCTGCTGTTATGTAAAACAGATTTGGCTATCGTTGGAGGCATTTGTAAAGTGGACCTGTCATGTGCGCACAAGAGAATTTTAAAGAGTACATGTCTTCTTGCTGTAAATAAAATGCTACGGAGAAAAGAGGTTTTAGCATTGTTCCCAAAGATGATGTTAAATAGCATTTAAGGCTACATCCACCTTTTGCAAAAAAAAAAAAAAAGAAGTGCACATATTTGCATTTATTATTTGCAAATGAACCTACAAAGCATTGGATCCACAAACAGTGGATCACGGGTGCAATGCACAGGCTCCTGCAGACTATTCCACCAGCTCTCTACCAATGTACGAATATTGGGGTAGAGAGCTGGAAGAAGCGTCATTGATCCACTGGTGTGGTGATAACTGCATTTGTGTTCCACTGAAAATTACAATCCCTCGGTAGAAGATGGGACTTGAAGTTCATTTATTTAAAGTTCTCTGTATATGGTCACAACAAAGGTGTCATTCTTTCACAGTTGAATTCCTTCCTTTAAAATATAGCTTCTTCTATATTTTTTGGCATATTTGTGCATTTCCATACTTTTTTTAGATTGGAAATAAAGATGGAGATGTTCAATTAAAAAAATGTTTAAATACCAAAATGCTTGAGTAGTTATAAAAATTGTCAATATCCTTACATTTTGGGACCAAAACCTTTTTCCTAGTAATTTAGCCAATTAAGTCTAACGGAGAAAACTTCAAAAATAGCCTGAAATCTGAAGTTCATGTTCCAAAAATTGTGGAAAAAGTAGGACATTTTCTTAAAATATGATTATTTCCAAGAGTAATGTTCTGAAGGGCAATTTAACTGTGCTTATTTTTGATATCCAATTTTATATAACTGGGCTCGTTGTGTTATATTTAAAGTACTGTATATGTAAGCCCCAACAATGGGCTTCTTCTATTCTCTCCCATTTGGTCTGTTAACCACTTCAATACTGGGCACTTTCACCCTCTTCCTGCCCAGGCCAATTTTCAGCTTTCAGTGCTGTCACACTTTGAATAGCAATTGTGCTGTCATGGAACACTGTACCCATATAACATTTTTATCATTTTTTTTTAGTCAGAGAGCTTTTTTTTTGGTGGTATTTAATCACCACTGGGTTTTTTTTTTTTTTTTTTTTTTTTTGCTAAGCAAATGAAAAAAGACTGAACATTTTGAAAAAAAAAGTTTTCTTAGGTTCTGTTATAAAATTTTGCAAATAAGTAATTTTTCTCCTTTACTGATGTGCGCTGATCAGGCTGCACTAATGGACACTGGTGAGGCAGCACTGATGAGGCGGCACTGATGGTCACTGATAGGTGGCACTGATGGGCACTGGTGAGGTGGCACTGGTGAGGCGACACTGATGAAGCAGCATTGATGGGCACTGATGAGCCTGCACTGATATGCGGCACTGATGGGCACTTATAGGCGGCACTGATGGCACTTATAGGCACAACTGATGGGCACTAATATGTGGCACTGATGGGCAGCACTGATGAGGTGAAAGATATAAAGCAAATATACCGCGCTGTCTGCAATCAATTTAAAAAAGCAGCTAGCACAGCAATAGATCAATTGAAAAAAATGAAAACATGTGAACAGTAAGTGCAGCACTCAGAATAAATCTCAGAATAAACTGAAAAATATATATATATACATACAAGTGCACATAAATGATCCAGGAAGAAACTCAAACAACATATATATGCAGGCAATGCGTATAGACACTAAATATACGTGTATGATAGACCAAGAAATCGATATACTATGTGACAATCAAAATATGAGTGAATGATGTCCAATAAAGTGAAAGAAAAAATATTTTTAAATAAATGATAGTCCTTAGTGTTTGGACAGGTGAACCAAACAATAAATTGTAGATATCCAAAACGTGGTTAAAAATAACTGACACTTGAACTGGATAACGATGTGACAAAAGAAAACGTTTCAAAATTGCGCCCGCTCGTGGAATGGCGACAAACTTTTACCCTTATAAATCTCCATAGGCGACGTTTAAAAAAATCTACAGGTTGCATGTTTTGAGTTACAGAGGAGGACTAGAATTATTGCTTTTGCTCTACCGATCAGGGCGATACCTCACATGTGTGGTTTGAACACCGTTTTCATATGCAGGCGCTACTCACGTATGCGTTCGCTTCTGCACACGAGCTCGTTGGGACGGGGTGTGTTTAAATTTTTATTTTTTTCTTATTAATTTTACCTATTTTTTATTTTTACTCTGTTTTTAAAAAATAAATACATTTTGTCACTTTTATTCCTATTACAAGGGATGTAAACATCCCTTGTAATAGAAAAAAGCATGAAAGGACCTCTTAAATATGAGATCTGGGGTCAAAAAGACCTCAGATTTACACTAAAATGCAATAAAAAAAAAAAATTGTCATTTAAAAAAAATGGCCCTTTAAGAGCTGTGAGCGGAAGTGACGTTTTGACGTCGCTTCCGCGCTGCATTGTTATGGAGACGGGTGGGGGCCAGCTTCCCCTCACTCGTCTCCATACCTAACAGGAGACAGGACACGATCGCCTCCGCTGCTGCCGACGGCTCCGATAAGCGGCGGAGGGCACCAGAGCGCAGCAGGAGGGGGGCCCTCTCCCGCCGCCGATAAAAGTGATCTTGCGGCGAATCCGCCACAGAGACCACTTTTATCTTGTAGCAGACCACCCGCTGAATAAGAGGATACTGGGCTTATGGCAACTAGCTGCTGCTGTAACAACGGCATCCTCCTTCAAACAGCCAACGTAAAACTGTGGAGGGCAGTCCGTAAGTGGTTAAAAAGGTGGGGTATACATGGGCAGGGTAAAAGGGGGTGGAGTCAGGGGTGGAGCCAAGGGGGCAGCAAAATTAGGTTTTGCCTAGGTTGTCAAAAATCCTTGCACCAGCACTGGTGCCATGTTGAACTTCCAGTGACCAGTATGACCAGTGAGTAAAATAAGTATTTGATCCCATGAAAGACAAAAACAGAACATTCCATAGCTCAACTCACCAACCAGTCTGCCAACTGACCAAATTAACCTGTCCAACAGTCTGCGTTAAAAACAGGGGTTTAGTTAGCACGCATTTGCAAACGCATGCATAAGCTGCAAGGCCTCTTCACGGCACCCTGTGTATGCTTGCAGTCCTAACGCTACTCAATTTGTAAGCGTCTCCACAATGGAAGCACATGCATTAAATGGATAGATGAGGGACAGGTGGGCCCGGAGGCAGCCCAATCCCCCTTAAAGGAACAGGAGCACACTGGACACCCAGCAAGAGCACAGTGGCAGCAAAGGTGTACAGTGTGTCCCCGGACCATATGGTGTCCAGTGTGCTCCTGTTCCTTTAAGGGGGATTGGGCTGCCTCCAGACCCACCTGTCCTTCACCTATCCATTTAATGCATGTGCTTCCATTGTGGAGATGCTTACAAATCCCCTAATTTTGACGTTGTTTCTTCTCGAGCGGTCCTCAAGGTCTGCAAGCTTTGTTTTTATCCAATTGTTATCATCTGATTGATCTTTGTTTGCATCAATAAGAGTGTTTACTGTGGTGGTACATTCGTCCATTTTATGTTCAATGTATTGCACTCTCTCCCCTATCCCTTGGATTTCGGATGAAAATTTGTGAATGAGGGTGGAGAAGTTAATCATGAGGGAAGATTGTAAAGATAATAGCATGTCTTTCATGGTGGTGTCTAGGACAGGCTGTCCTGATGTGGGGAATGCTGCAATGGAGGATTGGAGGTCGAGGCCCATGTTATCTGGGCGATCGTGAGTACTCACTGTGCCTGAGGCCTGTGCTGAGGGTTCCATTCTCATCCATGCGTTGGCAGGACTGTCAGAGGTCGGGCTGTGGGAAGAAGCTCCCCAGGTGAATGATGATGGTGGATCTGCATCCCAGTCTGCTGTATTTTCATCTGGGAGATTCGTGTATGAGGATAACTGAGCCTGTCTGTTCGCCCGGTCGATGCCATCTTGTCTCTTCACCCTGTCAGTTGCTGGCATTGTAAAGAAGTCCGTTAGTTTTTTAGGGCATTGATCTTCCTTTCTCTTGCAGGATGTCATTGTAGCAGACTACAGAGATAAGCTGGAACTCTGTGTGGGCACTGATGAAGCAATGTCCCACTGGTGAAGTCGCAATATCCCCGGTTGGCTGCAGAGCTTTCAGCTTAACCGGCCATCTCGATCGCACGCAAATCATGCCCCATAGAGGTCCTTGTGAATGATCTCAAGGCAGTTGGGACCATAGTCACTGAACACACCATTGGTAACACAATACGCCGCCATGGATTGAAATCCTGCAGTGCCCGCAAGTATCCCCCTTCTCAACAAAGCACTTGTACAGACTTTCTTGAGGTTTGCCAATGAACATCTAAATCATTCAGAGAAGGATTGGGAGAAGGTGCTGTGGTCAGATGAGACCAAAATTGAGCTCTTTGGCATTAACTCTAATTGCTGTGTTTGGAGGAAGAAAAATGCTGACTTTGACCCTAAGAGCACCATCCCTACAGTCAAGCACGGAGGTGGTATGCTTTGGGGCTGTTTCTCTGCTAAAGGTACAGGCTGGCTTGTCGCATTGAGGAGCCAATGGACAGGGCCATGTATTGTAAAATCTTGGATGAGAACCTTCTTCCCTCAGCCAGAACACTGAAGATGGGTCGTGGATGGGTCTTCCAGCATGACAATGACCCAAAACATACCGCCAAGGCAACAAAGGAGTAACTCAAGAGGGAGCACATTAAGCTCATGGAGTGGCCTAGCCAGTCTCCAGACTTTAATCCTATAGAAAATGTATGGAGGGAGCTGAAACTTTGAGTTGCCAAGCGACAGCCGAGAATTCTTAAGGATTTAAAGATCTGTACAGAAGAGTGGACCAAAATCCCTCCTGAGATGAGTGCAAACCTGGTCACCAACTACAAGAAACGTCTTTCCTCTCTGCTTGCCAACAGGGTTTCTCAACCAAGTACTAAGTCATGGTTTGCTTGGGGATCAAATAATTATTTTCACTCACTGAACTGCAACTCAAATTATAACATTTGTAACATGTTTTTTTTTTCTGGATTTTTGGTTAATATTCTGTCTCTATCATTTAAAATACACAGATGATAAAAAAATTTAGACCCTTCATTTCTTTGTAAGTGGACAAACTTACAAAATCTGCAAGGGATCAAATACTTATTTTTTCCAACTGTAATTTTTTTTTTTTAACAAAAGAAAGTTTTATTTTGTCTTTTTTGACCTAACAAACTGTGAAATGATTTTGAGAGTTTGTTATATTTTAAATGCTTTTTTAAAAAAAGAGCAAGACCAGCAAAGGCAGAATAGTGTATGCGGCAGTGTTTTGTGTTTCTCGCACATACTGTTTCTTGATATCAACAGTATGTGAAATGAAACAGCTGACTTTAAGGCAACAGAACAGTCAGTGTTGGCCAATGCGTTTGCATTCCATATGGATCTCTGTCTCAATGCATCGTTGCTTGTTGATGCAACATCGGTTTTTAGCATCTGTCGTTGCCAAATGACACTGCTTAATATCACATATCACAAGGATTTCCAAGCCAAAATTATTTCAAATGTAGAAATGAAACCGGCAGCCCATAAAATGTTGGAGCATGTAACACATTGCAAACGTTCTGCGGGTCTTCCAGGGGGTGGATTAACCCCCGCCTACAGACTTTGGATTTTGTCTGACTGCCCTAATGTTTTTTAGATAGTGTGAAGATAAGGCTTCTTATGTGACGTTGATGGTTCCTCCACATGTGTCCAGAAAAAAGTTGTGATTGTCAAAATTACTGGCTGTTTTTCTGCAAAATAATAGACCCGAACTCAAAACAAGATTATTTGCTGTGTTGTAGGGAATATCTAGAAGTGTTTTTTTGCCTAAACCGTAGTCTGAAAAATGTACCTTGAATAAAAAATAGCAGTGCAGTTCATGGTATGTGAGGGTACCTAGGCACCCGTGTACCTAGGACATGGGTGTTCAACCTGTGGCCCTCCAGCTGTTGTGGAACTACAATTCCCATCATGCCTCTGCTTTTGGGAGTCAAGCTTGTAACTGTCAGAGGCTTGCAATGCCTCGTGGGACTTGTAGTTCTGCAACAGCTGGAGGGCCACAGGTTGAGCACCCATGACCTAGAACCTCATAGCTTTTTGCAAAGAGAAATCATCTAAGGTGAGATTTGGTAATGTCACTTCTGTGCTACTTATGTCGCGTACACAAGAGCGGACTTTTCGACCGGACTGGTCCGACGGACTGATTCAACCGTGTGTGGGCTTCATCGGTACTGCAATTAACTTTTTCGGTCGAAAATCTGATGGACTTCACATTTGGAACATGTTTCAAATCTTTACGTCGGAACTCCGCCTGACCCAGTTCCTATTGAAAAATCCGTTCGTCTGTATGCTAGTCCGACAGATGAAAACTGACACTAGGGCAGCTATTGGCTACTGGCTATCAACTTGCTTATTTTAGTCCGGTCGAACGTCATCACGTATGAATCCGTCAGACTTTGGTGTGATCATGTGTAGGCAAGTCCGTTTGTTCGGAAAGTCTATCGGAAGTCCGCCGAAAGTCCGTCGGATAGACCGTCGGACCAGTCCGGTCGAAAAGTCCACTCGTGTGTACGCGGCATAACTGTTCTCTTTGCTGAAGGCTCTGACATGAAGAAGCCCTGCCTCTACCATGATGAGGCACGGTGCAGAACAAGGCATGGTAAGTCAATTTTGTGAAAAGATCAGTTGCAGGGTGACCACAGGCAATACTGGGGACTACACATTTGACCTCCTACCTGCATTTATTGGGCACAGCATTTACTGTTCAGTTTAATTGTAATTGTAATTAAGATTTAAACCCTCCCTAACTGCCTTTTAGTTAGTTACTGTATTATAAACAATTGCAATGTACCTGCTATACTACAGCCTCTCCCTATTAATTTCCTAACTACATGCATGCATTCCATCAATGGCTGTGTTGAATTTCTTAGGGTGGGTTCCCTAATGGTGACATCAGTGGATTATGACTCCACTGAAATGCTTGTAGAGTCATCTGAATACCGCATAACAGGGTGACAACGCATAAACACAATTGGAGTATTGTCACCCTATATCCGGAAGTGTCTAAATGCCAGGACCACCCTTATGCCAGGATCGCAGTTGTTTTAGTGAAAGCTGAAAAACAATATTAAAAATGATTTTTTGAAATGATATTGAGGGGTCAATATATATTATATATGTTTTCACGCTACATTCACACAGCTTTCACCAAATATGAACACAATTTTTCTAATACGATTCCATTGGAAAGTCTGTATATTCTGGGTGAAAGTTGTGTGAACTGTGTATGACATAGTTATAAATAGACCCAGAGGTGTAAGTAAAACCTTCTCCTCGTCCATGATAGAGGAACACTGATACAATGCTGGGAAACTGTATCTATCACGGACAAGGAGGAGGCGGGGCTTTGATACAATGGACGGCCGAACAGACTGTTCCTGACAGAGGCAGATCACCATCCTGTGATAAGGGAAGGCAGAGGTCCTGTGTTTCTGCTAAGCAGGAACATGGATCTCTGTCTTTCCACAGTTAAAGCACCTCCCCCACAGTTAGAAAGCACTCCCTAGGGACGGTGCTAGACTATTTTGCACCCTAGGCATGACCTGCGCCCAAACACAAAAAAAGAAAATTTCTCTTGTAATACGGTCCAAACTCTCCCCAATCAGGTCACATACACCCTTCACATATCCCTATTATCCTCACCATAGCCTCCACACAGAGTCTTAGCCTGCCACACCCCAAGTGGTGACAATTTTGCTTCTTAATGCTTCCTCAGCTAGCATAGCCGACACTCAGACACCCTTCTCTCTGGTCAATATCTCACCTTCCAATGCCCCCCCCTGAGCCAATACTACTTCCCATCCACCAACTAGCAATATTCCCTCTCCCCCGCACAGTGTCCTAGCACTGCCTCCGTTTTCCTTCCCGACCCTTGCCAGTATCACTCCCGCTCCTACAGCCAGCTTCACTGCTGCATCATCTCCGCTAATGCAGTGCTGTTTCAGTGTTCCTTCTCACCCCCCACCAATAGTACTCCCATTCTCACAACCAGCATCACTCCCGCTCCTGTCATAAACAGCCCTGCCACCCATTCCTGCCACCACGGCCAGCCAGCTCCTCACATCCTCCTCCCGCCAGCTGTCACTTCTGTCACAAATATCCCTGTCATCCGACCTTGCTACAACAGCCAGCCGGCTTGTCACATCCTTCTTCCACTGGCTTGTCACATCCTCCTCCCACCAGCTTGTCACATCCTCCTCCCACCAGCTTGTCACTTTTGCCAGATGCTCCCCACCTTCTTCCTCCCAGCAGCAGTGGCTGCACCCTAGGTGGCTGTGCGTCCCAGGCGGGTGCCTAGTTTGCCTAGTGGTAGAACCAGCCCTGTTAGTACAGTAATGCCCCGTACACACGGTCGGACTTTGTTCGGACATTCCGACAACAAAATCCTAGGATTTTTTCCGACGGATGTTGGCTCAAACTTGTCTTGCATATACACGGTCACACAAAGTTGTCGGAAAATCCGATCATTCTGAACGCGGTGACGTAAAACACGTACGTCAGGACTATAAACGGGGCAGTAGCCAATAGCTTCCATCTCTTTATTTATTCTGAGCATGCGTGGCACTTTGTGCGTTGGATTTGTGTACACGCGATCGGAATTTCCGACAACGGATTTTGTTGTCGGAAAATATTATATCCTGCTCTCAAACTTTGTGTGTCGGAAAATCCGATGGAAAATGTGTGATAGAGCCTACACACAGTCAGAATTTCTGACAATGAGGTCCTATCACACATTTTCCGTCGGAAAATCCGACCGTGTGTACGGGGCATAACAGTGCATATTTTTTAGCACTGATCACTGTATTGGTGTCTCTGATCCCCAAAAAGTGTCACTTAGTGTCCGATTTATCCGCCGCAATGTCGCAGTCCCACTATAAGTCGCTGATCAGTTTAGGCCAATAGGTTTTCTACTACATGTTTTTGGTAAAAAAAAAAAAAAAAAAATCCCAATTAGTGTATATTGATTGGTTTGCGCAAAAAATTAAAAATTCCATAAAAATATCCCATAGTTTGTAGACGCGATAACTTTTGTGCAAACCAATCAATATATGCTAATTGGGATTTTTTTTTACCAAAAACACCGTATCGCAAAAAATGGCCTGGTCATGAAAGGGGGTAAATTTTCTGCAGCTGAAGTGGTTAAAATAATGCCAAAAGTAAAAAAAAAATGTTTTTAAATAAAATACAGAATAATAAATCTGGTTGAGAAAAGATGGTCGGCAACTCCTTGCTTGCTCTTTAAAATCTTCAAAATGTATTGATTCTCCATAAAAGACACAGATAGCAGATGTAAATATGTTTCAACCCTGTGGGCTTGTTCACTAATAGATCTGGTTATACACCAATAGAATTTCTTTTGAAAATTTCCAAGCATAGCAGTGACAAAGTTTGGAATGAAAATATTTTCAAACGCATGAATTTTTAACTGTGAATGTGATTTCAGTTCAGAAAAATAGCACGTACCTGCTAACGTGTGTAACAGCAACACACTCTGGGGTTGATTTACTAAAGGCAAACAGACTGTGCATTTCGCAAGTGAAGTTGTTCCAGAGCTTAGCTCTGCTGACTTCCATCATCCAATCACGTGCAAGCAAAAATGCAATTTCTTTTCCTTGCATGTGATTGGGTATTTTTTGTAAAAGGAAGCTTTACCATATCAAAGCGGAAAAATTGAAAAAAATCGGCTTTTCGGAATCCCCCCCCCCTCCGGTGTCACATTTGGCATCTTTCAGGGGGAGGGGAGAGCAGATACCTGTATAATCCAGGTATAAGCTCCCACTTCGGGGCATAGATAGCCGCAGTATCCGCGGATATCTATCCCATATCAGGCACCTCCTCCCCCCCCCCCGCTGTCTTCTGGGAGACAAACTGCGCGACCAGTGGGATTGTGCAGCACAACTCGCGCATGCGCAGTATGAGTAAGCACTCGCTGTGAGTGCGAAACGCGTCAGCTGGTCCTTGTACACTTCTGCTGTGGTGTTTTTGTATACCTCCATGATCCAACTTTTCGGTGTGCGGCTTCCAGATCCATTCACTTTTCTCTGCCTTACCTCGCATTAGCCAGCACCTGGGACTCTCCTCTTGAAGGATGTTGCTAGCCTTTCTTTTTCACTGATTGGAGCCTACCTGAGCGGTGGAACCTTTTCTGCCTATGCGCAGTAGGGAACCAGGCTGTGAAGCTGCAAGGCTTCACTTCCTGATTCCCTTACCGAAGATGGCGGCGCCTCCACCTGAGAGCTGAGGGACAGATCAACTTCGGGTGCCGACAGGTAAGTGTCCATATTTTAAAAGTCAGCAGCTGCAGTATTTGTAGCTGCTGACTTTAAAAAAAAATTGGCGGAACTCCGCTTTAACTAATCTCCTGAGCACCTGCATTGGAAAGTGCTCAATCTATTTGCCTTTAGTAAATCAACCCCACAGTCTATTTGCCTTTAATAATTCAACCCCATTAACACATGCTATGTGTGTTAGCAAGTTGCTTTGCCATTCATTTTAAATGGCACCCCAACATACTAAGGCAATGTAGCTCCGGTGCACATACCTTGCGGCACACCACAACACATTGCAACTCACTACCATGTATTGGGGTGCGCTGTTTCAGAAAAAATGCTGCATATCTGTTGTTTGTTCTATCCATATGCATTAGCAGCTCATTCAAAATGAATAGGCTGCCTTAACGTAAAACGCATTAACGGTTGTGCTGTAACACTTCATATAGGAATATAGAAGTGGTAATGGACCCTAAATCTCTATAGCAGGAACACAGACAGCAATAAAAACCTGATAAGGTTGTTAACCTTTCCCTATTCTATCCCAAAGTTAAAAAAAAAAGTTTTGGCTTTAAATACCCAACAAACTTGCTCTACCCAAATAAATACGTTCTTGTTTGTCTATTGAGGCATACGTTAAAAGTGTTGCTCTGTGAAACAAACAGACCTTTCTAGATGATGTAATAAACATAGTTATATCTGTTTGAAAACCAGTAGCAAAGTATCCCATTAATGTCTTGGGAAGGTACCATGTGGCAGTACATCTCTGGAAATAATACTGAAATCCTGGCAGGCGTTGCTTGTGCTCGATGCCTTAATCTACCCATGACAGAAGCTGTGTCATTGCCAGTGTAAATTTGAGGTCTTTTCAAGATGTTATAAGCAGGGACAAAGTCTGTCTCTCCTCAGACATGTACGGGGCTGTAGTCTAAGATCATGCTGCCCTAGGTACATATCATTGATGACTTCATAGAATCAACAACTTTGTACCATAATTCAAAGCACTGTAATTAGACAGAGATGCTTACTAGTGGCAGTATGCTATATGTACATCAACCAATCAAGGGTTCAAAATATGGTAATATATTGTGTAATCTACACATAACTTCTCTCAGCAGTTTTTACATTTAAATCCTAATCACTTCTGCAGCTGGATTTATCCCACACGTGTGCACAAGTGGCCAGACAAGGCAGGGGTGTAGATTAGGAGGGGCATATGGGGGTCCAAACCCAGAGCTAGGTTAGTGTAGCCTGGCTGGTGACCCCTTTAAGGTCCGAGCCGCATAGCACTGCCACACAACTGTTACTTCTGCTCCCCAACAGGGATTGAGGGGCTACTGGGAAAGAGAAGACTAAGTAAACCACACCCACTGAACCCACAGGGAGAGAGTAAAGAGGAAGAGGAAGCATGCCTGAAAACTCCACCCCCAACCCATGAAAACAAAGACTTTGGAGGAGTGGGGGGGACAGGCTGAGGAGAACCACAGGGCTCTAAGCTAGGGGGGAGGGGAGACAGAAGACAGGCAGACCCTTCAGAGAGGCTCCATATTGCATTCCTACATCCTACCCTGCCCTCAGAGACACCAGGGGAGAGGAATCTGGTGTCTGCAGCCCACCTTGCTGACCCCATTCCCAGAGTCAGACAGCAGAGAAAATTGTGACAGTGTTTGAAAGACTGATTTCCACCATGAGAACATCAATAAAGCATCAGCCTTTGGCCACCATTATTGGTATTAAAACTTGCTAGCTGTTTATGGAACCTTGTTGCCACCAGTGGAGTTCTGCCCAGGACCCCTTGGGACTGTCCCCTCCAGAGGTTTGTACCTGTCTGTTGGGTACTTGTGACATAGTAATTAAAGCATATTTTTGTGGGTACAAAGACTTTGCTGTATATTACCCTGTATACACAGTGGATAAGTTCAGTTTATAGGCCTCTCCAATTAAGAGCTCAATTCTTCAACACCCATAATTCATCAAAGAGCGTGTAGTGCACCTCCTCAGTTTTCTCCTCTAGGTAAGACTAAAAGGAAATAAATGATCTATGAACCTCAGACACAACTAAATAAATTAATTTATTAAATACTTATTGTAAATCAAGGCTAGAGCACAGAAGCCATATGGCCTGAATAAATACATGCTTACACCAATAATTAAATATGTAAGGGTCCCTACCTTTTTGTGAGCCTCGTTTTTCCTAAAGTAAAATACTAGCCAAAACTTTGTAAAAAAAATATTTAGAGCTTCTTTTAGATTTTAAATGTATCTAATATGGAAATTTTGCATAAACAGCTTTCTGTATCACACAATAAAACATCATATATTTTCTTTATTTATGTAGATGTATTCATATAGCCCAAAAAGGACCCCCTTTTAAAAAAAAATTTATCAAGAATCAAGGCTATTCAAGAACCATAAAGCAAGACCACCCACCACCTAGCAGGTAAGGCACTGCCATACAGTGATCTGCAGTTAATGATATCAAATTCCATTCTTCCTCATTGCAGGTAAAGCAGGCCATACACAGTCGAATTTCGAACGAATTTTCTTTTCAAAATCAGAAAGATCGTTTTTTTTTGTGATCCGATGATGCCACCATTGATTTTCGAAATTCGGCAGACCAAGCCTTCAATTTCACCTCATGTTGCTACAGAAAAGAATTTTCTTGGCCGGGAATCTTCTTTTCTCTCCGTAAATTTTCTTTTCTTATTACATTTCTCGCACGATTCTTCCATCGTTGATTAGTAAATTGTTCATTTTTCTAAAAATTTCCAACATGTCCGATTCCTCAAATTTGATTGCCGCACGAAAATCGGCCGTTGTTGTAGCCCACTAATGGTGCGAAATTCATACGAAAATTCTTTCATAGGATTTTCGAAAGAAAATTCTTACGAAATTCGAACCGTGTATGGCCGGCATTAGTAGACATAGTACAAGCTGCCCTAAGGGCTGGTTCATTCGCATTCGGATAACTCTTCAGAAAGCATTTGATAGGCAGAGAGGAGGTGTTCGTACTTAATGTTTTGTTGTATTGCAGAAATTGATTGATCATAGAAATACAGTTTACAGAAATGGCACCACATATGTTGCGGATTATACACGTCTTCAAGCAGAACAATAATGCCTGTCAACAAGACACTTTTTCAACAGCAATATGCTTGAGGAGCACTACCCTTGGAGGAGATATCAGATTACTGGGTCACCCTAATATTCCGAACGTCCTTGCCATTTATCCACCTGTTGGTGGGAGACAGTTCCAAAACGCAGGCAGAAGACATACCCTGTAAAGGAAAGTCTTCTCTTCCTCTCCTCGTCAGGTATTTTTCCCTAACACTGCTACTACGCTCAACCTAACAATTGGAGTTCTATCCCTGACCTACTCCCACACTGCAGACACCCGAATGATGCAGAATCTGCTATTTAAGCACTTCTGTGTCAAGATAGACTCCCAAATCTCATGGGATTTCAGCATTCAATAAGAGATGCAAGCCTTCCCAAAATTGCCGCCAGGGGCCCATAATCAGGCACAAATTAGACATCAATGTTCCCCTGCCAGCCTGAAGATATGGCACAGTGCCACCTTCAGGACCGCAGAAATACTGCAGCCTAACACCTGCCTACATCTGTGCATTGTATCTCCCTAGCGATTTAGTAAGATACATGGGTTGGAGCAGGGGTCTTCACTGGCTTTCTTTTTGTAAATGGCAAACATGTGGACTGTTAAGGGTCCAAAGGACCCAAAATTCTGCTCCTGGAGTGAGTTGGCAATCAGAGGTGAACATCATGTTGCAGATGAGACCGAGGAAGTAGTTTCTATAGGTCCATTTTTTAATATGTGTAGCACCTTCTATTATACAGTCTAGTTAGGTAAATTTGGCTGACTCACAGAAGCTTTGTGTGAGTTTGAGAATTTGATGTGGGTTCAGCTTAAAATGATTGTAAAGTCTCCTTTTAAAAAAAAAAAAAACATGTCATACTTACCTCCTCTGTGCAGTTGGTTTTGCACAGAGCAGCCCAGATCCTCTTCTTCTTGGGTCCCTCTTTGCTGCTCCTGGCCTCTCCCCCCTATCAAGTGCCTTCACATTCAGCAGCTTCCTATGGGGGCACTGGAGTCGAGTCACAGCTCCGTGAGTCTATTCAGACATGGAGCCCCGATCCCTCTCTCCCTTGATTGACTGACTGACTTTGACTGACAGCCACGGGAGCCAATGGCGCTGCTGCTGTGTTTCAGTAAACCAGGAGGAGTGTCCCGGAGAGCTTAGACATTTGTGGACTTCGCTGGAGGGAGATGGGGCTCAGGTAAGTGTTAGGGAGTGCTGGAGTGGCTGCTACACACAAAAGGTTGAATGCATAGAATGCATTAAGATAAAAAACCTTCTGCCTTTACAACTCCTTCAAGGTCAGGCTGAAAGACTCTGCAGACCAGGCCTCTAGTGCCTCCTCCTGGTTCTGGAGGTCTGTGGAAACTTCTAGAAACTAGTGGGCGGGGGCACACAGGCAAGGATCTGAAAATTTATGGGAGTTTGGCCAATCCCTCGGCAGGAGGCCTGGCAGGGTGGTAAGACAGGCCAATAAATATTGAAGAGCCTGGCCAGTGTGAGGTTGTTGTTGGGGGGAAGATGAAGTGCTGAGATTGATGTTCTAAGGCCTGTGAGGGGAACCCCGGGGCTGGGGGGGCTCTGACTACAGGCTGGACCTGAGAGAGGAAGCTGAGAGGGACCTTTACCACCCTTCAGTTTCATCCAGGAGACAACCTGTCTAGCATGAAAAGACCTGTACAGCAGGAGGCCTGAACAGCAGTCTTTACCAAGGTAGAAGGATTCAAGGGGACAGTTGGAGTACCTCTACCGATCACCCCAGGGCCAATAAGGGAGAAGGTTGTCAGATGCAATATTTAGCCAGTTTTTATTTGGACAGTCTCACAGTTTAACCTAAATCCCTTGCTCTGGGACACTTTTGGAGGCAGCCAGGTGGGCTGGTATACTCCTGTGGAGGGGACATAGAGCTCCTGCAAGTTTGGGACTTTGTGATTTTCATTAAGAGGATATAGAGCTCCTGAAAGAGGAACCCTGCTATTGATCCACTAGAGACTGATATTATTCCAGAGGGAGTACAGTCCATGATCAATTTTTCTTTGTACATAGAGACAGAGTTTGTCCTCAAGTTGCTCTACCAAGATCAAGTTGGGTATCCCATGATCCCTCATCCCCATCTAAGTTGATTTCCCTCAATAAACCAACAAAAACAAGCCCATGGACTGGTTACTGACTCTTTGTTGGAAAATGCATGTGCAGGAATAGAGGCACCATATGTCCTCATCTTCTCTGCATTGGTTAATTAGGTACTGCTTTTTATGATCACAACCCAAGGCACAGGCAAATACAGCTCCGGAGTAATCATGCAATACACAATACGGAGAAAGTTTAAAAAATTAGTGCAGTATTGGTCAGAGACACATAACCTGGCACCAAGCTAATGAATGAGAAAACTGCAGATTTCCCAGTAAGCCAGGCCTGGAAAAATCTTCCTGGCCTCCTAAACCCTCTGTGAGGACAAAGAACGGTTCTTTGAAGACGAAGAATACTTTTCACACTGTGAAACTGAATCCATTCCTCTCCCTATAAGCACAATCATGTACGGGATATTAAAATGTGATCCATTATGTGTTTTAAACAAATTGGTTTATAAGGGAAATTACTTTTGCAGAAGCGACATTTAAATATTTGGGTTCTTGGAAAAGAAAAACACTGACACACACAGAAGCAGACGCATAATTATAGCAAACAGGCTGCATAACATTGTGATACATTTTTTATACTGCTAGTTTTGGTTTCTTTCCACTTTGTGTTTTGTACATTTTACTACAAATTCAGATTTTGTTCACTGACAAAGTCTTAAAATAAAAGCCCTGATTTCATTTCTGTGTATGACAACACAATAACCTGTTTTGGGGAAATGTTAATAAATGCCCTTCCTTTAAGAGCCACCTGGTGATCTGGCCAGTAAGTCTCATGTTTTTCACAATCTCAAGCTCTCCAGCAGAATGTATCAGTTTACATGGATGAGACAAACCACTTAACATTGGTAGGGGTGATTAAAATGATCAGCTTTTATTTATTTATGTAAAACCATTATCACAAAAGGAACAAAATTGTTAGCTGTAATGGATTATAAAATGTGACCTAGAGTTTTGGCTTCAATTTATTAGTGCATCTAAATTTCCTAATACCATGTAAACAGTGGCGGCCCATCCATAGGGGGCGCACGGGCAACGCCCCCCCCCCCCCCCCCCCAGGCAGTCACACAAAAAAAAGGCCCTTTAAAAAAAAAAAAATAGAAAAAAAGAGATCCTTCAAGTGCACTGTGTTTGGGCGCCGGACACAGTGCACTATGGGAAGCCTGACATCTATGCAATCACGAGATTGTAGACAAGACGCTTCATTTCAGGGTTCTGACCTGCCTTGTGGCGCAATGGATTGCACCGGAATACTTCCACCCGTAGTATCACTACGGGTGCTTTGTTCTAGCTTGGCACCACCCTAGAACATGGGCGGTGCTTTCCCTCCAAGTTACGACGTCACTTCTGGTTTCCCTGCCAGTGATAAACCGGAAGTGACATCAGCAGCTTCGTGGAATGCACGGCCCGAGTGGAGTTAAATAAGTAAGCAATGTGTCTGTAGTGTAGTGTGTAGTATGAGTAGGCAACCGGTACCTACGCTCTATAGTATAATTGTGTGACCAGAACCTCAGTCCTATAGTATGAGTCTGTGACCAGAACCTCAGTTCTATAGTATTATTCTGTGACCAGTACAACAACCTTAAGGAAATAATGTGAGACCAGTACCTCAGTCCTATAGGATAAGTGGCTGATGGGCACAGCAGCCCCATATCAGTCTGAACAGCACAATAGCCTGTGGCCCTATAGGATGAGTCTGTGACCAGTGCAGAAGCCCTATAGCATGTGTCTATGACCAGTCCAGCCGCCCCATATGAGAGACATACACCCAGCAGGCAGGAATGTCAGTAGCAGAGTATAGCTATGCTCTATAGGTTAGAAGACTTGCTGTATGCAAATAACATTTCCCATAGAATAGTGTGAGCTCTTCCTTGACATGTCATGTTCAGAGGTTTGCTGTACATGCTGGAACTAATTGGCTTTCATGAAGTGTGACTGTGGATTTTTGCTGGGGTTGTAATGTGGTTAATGCTGATGTGTGTGCAGGTATGGGTACAGTACTGCAGTTTTTAAAAATACTTTATGCATGTACTATTTAGTTTATGTATGTGTCTATGTATGTTACTTTTAACTGATAGTACCGTTGAATGTGACGGGGTATATGTGGGGAATGTGACCTCAGCCGCTGCTTCTGCAGCTAAAGGCGGTGAAGCTGGGGGTGGTAAAAACATAGCTCAACCGCATGGTTTCACTGTCCCCAAACCTCATGTGTGAATGAGCCCCTAGGCTTGGATCAAATATGTGTATCTGTGTGCTGGGTGTAGGGCTGTCCTACCCAAAGAAACGCAGGAAAGAAGTCCCTGACACTTAATAAATCTCAGCACATTAACTTCAGGGACAACATGTTCACTTGCTGCCTAATATATCCCACGACTTTCAGATGCCATTGTAATCAGATAAGCAGTATTATTCACAGATGGTTGGTCAGTGGTCATAATGTTATGGCTGATTGGTGTATGTGACTTGTGTGTATATACAATGTACATAAGACTTTTGTGTACATACAGTAAATGACTTGTGTTTTCATTGTATACAATGTACATATGCAGTATATGACCTGTGTAGATACATTGTACAAAGAAATTACCTGTGGAGTATACATTGTACATATATGACCTGTGGGGTATACATTGTAAAGATATGACCTGTGGTGTATACATTGTACATATATGACCTGTGGGGTATACATTGTCTGTGAGGCTGTGCTATATACCATGATCTGCGAGGCTGTGCTATATACCATGATCTGTGAGGCTGTGCTATATACCATGATCTGCAAGGCTGTGCTATATACCATGATCTGTGAGGCTGTGCTATATACCATGATCTGCGAGGCTGTGCTATATACCATGATCTGTGAGGCTGTGCTATATACCATGATCTGCGAGGTTGTGCTATATACCATGATCTGCGAGGCTGTGCTATATACCATGATCTGCGAGGCTGTGCTATATACCATGATCTGCAAGGCTGTGCTATATAGCATGATCTGTGAGTCTGTGCAATATACCATGATCTGTGAGGCTGTGCTATATACCATGATCTGCGAGGCTGTGCTATATACCATGATTTGCAAGGCTGTGCTATATACCATTATGTGTGAGGCTGTGCTATACCATGATTTGCGAGGCTGTGCTATATACCATTATCTGTGAGGCTGAGCTATATACTCTGTCCTGTGATGCTTAGCTATATACCCTGATCTGTGTTGCTGAGTTATTTACTCTGTCCTGTGATGCTGGGGCTGTATACTCTGTCCTGTGATACTGGGGCTATATACTATGCCCTGTGATGCTGAGCTGTATACTCCTGACACTATGGGTGCAAGCAAGTGGAATACAGGGGATGGAGTGGGTGGATTCTAAGAGGGGTGGGTCTTATGAGAAGTGGGAGGGGTCAAAAAAGAAGGGTGGGGTCTGGCGCCCCCCCATCCTAAAACTTTACCGCCACGCCGCCACTGCATGTAATACACCATCCCTCCAGACTGATAATGCTGCTGTCTGCTGTGGCTCCTGTTCTCATTCCTCCAGAGTTTGGTCTCACTAATACTGGAGGTATAATAATGTAGTAAAAACACTTGTGCCTTGATACTATGTATCAATATAATTGGGCTGCTGCTGTCCAATATTATCCCCAGTTATGGGGCAAATTAAATGTAAATAGCAAATGGACTGTGCCTGCTCCTCCTATGCACTGATTACCCTTTTGGGCTATACCCATAATATACTTCTAAATTTATAACTTTGAATGAATAAATAACACAGTAACTTTGCATACCAAAATACATTTACATTGTATTATGTAAAGTGACAATAATAACGTGCATTCATAAATAAAGTGACAATGATGAAAGTGCATAAAGTGGTATAAGTGCCATAAAGTGGTATAAGTGCCATAAAGTCCTTATTAGAGCACAAATTCCTTATAAGTGCAAAAAAAAGTGCTACAGTGCTCCGTGTGTCCATCGATGCCAATACTTCCACCAGCTAGAGTGGTGTAAAAATCCAAACTCACCGGATGTGTTTGACTCCTTTGCCTTATAGCAAAAAGAGTATTTTGTGCTTTTAGGTCATTTACTGGGGACCAAACCCAATGCGATGTTCTCTGATGTCCTCCACTGACTCCTCTGTGATAGATTCCTTTTGTTATGACTCCAGAACTCCCGGGGTGGGTGGTGTGCAGTATATAATGTATAAGAAAGAAAGCTTCTCATAGAGTATTATCCCCAGGTTTATTATAAAAATCAACTTACAATTAAAATATTAGATGTCTATTAGACAGAACCAGCGTCACTGAAAACTTTGGCACTACTATTATGGAGACATGGTGGCTATGCAGCATGTAGCGTGCGTTCCACTCTCCTGGCCGGAAGTGACGTTTGACACGTTCAATTTGACGCGTTTCGTCATAAGGATGCAACGTTTTCAAAAGCATTTTCAAAAGCACTTTTTTATTAAACATGCCAGATGGGTTTCTTGAAGATTTATTTTTTTAGAAACACAGTAAATGCTATCAAAAAGTGACAAGTGAAAGTACCTCCTGATGCTTTTAGATGTGCCCTAAGGGGTTTACGTAACAATAGTGGAGAAGCTGTGGTTTAGGAGGGAGGAGAAGAAATCTACACAACCTATAAAGCATTTATTAAACCTTTTTCTTTTGTTTTAGAAAGCCCCTAGAACAAGCCCCTGCTGTAGAGATTCACCGTCTATAGTTGTCCTGTTGATCAGTCAGAAGGTCTGAAAGTGATAGAAGATCAGAGATTTGTAGCTGTAAATGGGTCAGGAATAGAGGTAAAATCTTCAAATGGGGACACTTGTTCTAGGTACAATTGTGTAAGGGAAGATTTCCCTCATTTTAGAGAGATTTCCTCTTCTGTTTGTGTCTCGAGAAAATACACAAAGGTAAATCTCCAATGAGACACAGACAACAACAAAAAAAAAATGTCAGGGGTTTTATCCATTGTGGTACTGGGGTGATTATACACATGTGGCAGATACCTTTCCCAATAAGTTTCACCAGTCCAAACTGTATTTTAAGACATGCTAGCCCACTTTTATTGAACAAAATGGGTTCTTCCACATCAACATGAATAGTCACCTGAAAATGCCACGCCACCTGGCTCCCTTGTCATCGGCATCACTGCTTTTCTTACCAGTCCCTCTGACTGTGTTGCCCAGCTCTCCTGGTTCACTTGGCTCTCTTAGCCCTTAGTCGCAGTGCCCTGCTGCACGGCCCACTCCTGGCCTTTGGATAGGGGTTCTCCTGACACCCCGATAGGAGCCGACCTGACTCCTGGGACGAGACCTCCTGGCTACTGGCTACTAGCTGGGGCACCTCTGACCCCTGGTTAAGACCTCCTGTCTCTTGACTCCTGGCTGGGATTTCTCTGACCCCTGGGCACCAGCACCCACCGATCATCCAGCACAGAGGCAAAACGGTGGTCTGCCTATGTAAACAAGGTAGAACGCCTTTCTGACACGAGGGAAGACATGGATCCAGTGTCTCTGCAAAGCAGAGACTAGGATCCATGTCTTACCCTAGTAAAAGAACATCCCACAGTACATTAACACACTGGCTAGGAACACAGTTAACCCTTTGATCGCCCCTGATGTTTAACCCCTTCCCAGCTAGTGTCATTAGTACAGTGACAGTGCATATGTTTAGCACTGATCGCTGGTCCAAAAAAATTGTCGAACGTGTCAGGATCTGACTGTCAGCCGCAATATCGCAGTCCCACTAAAAGTTGCTGATGGCCGCCATTACCAGTAAAAAAAATGTAAAAAATCCATAAATATATCCCATAGTTTGTAGACGCAATAACTTTTGCACAAAACAATCAATATACGTTTTTTTGGGATTTTTTTTTACCAAAAATGTAGCAAAATACATTTTGGCCTAAACTGATGAAGAAATTTGATTTTTAACATTTTTTTATTGGATATGTTTTATACCAGAAAGTAAAAATATATATATATATTTAAATTGTCAGGCCTTTTATAAATATAGCACAAAAAAAATAATAATAATCGCAGAGATGATCAAATACCACCAAAAGAAAGCTCTATTTATGGGGAAAAAATCACATGCATTTTATTTGGGTGCAGAGTTGCATGACCGCGCCATTATTAGTTAAAGTAACGCAGTGCGTATGACAAAAAATGGCCTGGTCAGGAATTGGGGTAAATCTGCCGGAGTTCAAATGGTTAAATGTCAAAAATAGAATTTTTGGCATGATAGCGTTTCTACACTTGTTTGTTATGAACTATAAGGTTCCATTTACACTATGGCGCGTGACACCAGACGTTGTTGCGCTACACGCATAGGAAAACCCATTTATTTCAAAGGGCTTCCCTATGTGCAACAATCCTGGCAAAAGCATTTCATGCACATTTTTGGGCTTTGCACGTTTTTTTTAAACCACATGGTTAGCCGCGTGAAAAAAACACGTGTTTGTGCATTTGAGGTGAAATTTTAAATCAATAGAACCGGAAGCACAAGTCGTGCTTTTTCGCAAGTGTACACAAACGCCATATGTGAATGTAGCCTAACACCCTTTTGTTTGTGATTGTATACACAGTATCATGACTGTATGTGTTATTCACAAGGTTCCTTTTAATTGCCACATAATGAGATTATTAGTGTGTAGTGACAGCGACCCGGCAATTGTCATAATTTAGGTGGAAAGTAGAGATGGCTGAGATAAAATCGGAGATATACAGATATTCAATGAAATTAAATAAGAGACCCAGCAGGTAACTGCAGCACCAGGCAAACAAAGTAAATTAAGCCACGTTCAATTACTCACACTGCATTAATCACACCCAGTACACAGAGCCACCAATGCTGTACGAGGCTGCAAACAGCAATTCAGCTGCTCAATACTGTGCCAGGAAATAATAGTGGAGAAAAACACAGTAATAAGCCAGTTATAAGCAGTAATTTCATCCTGTGCTTCTATGGTTGGAGAGCAACATCAGACAGTATAAAGCTTTACAGTACAACAAATACATTGTCCAGGCACATAGTTTATCATTTATAATGAGTCCAGACTGAAGAAAACTGCAAAGCTGGTTAAAAGTAAACTCCATTCAGAACTGAAAAATAAAATCTAACTCCAGCCAAAATTAAAATCTAACTCCAACTCTTTTTTTTTTTAGGAGAGACCGGGGACAGTTTTAAATTCTGTCTGTGATATACAGAGGAAATATTTCATCCTTTCAATTGAGGAAGTCAGGGTAAATGTCCCTTATGGGGACACAGACTGCAATTAAATACCAAGGTTCTGACACTTCCTCTTTCCACTAGCAAATATGTTTTTGTTCCTTGCGATGTTCCCATTAGAGGGATTTCCCCTGATATCTTGTGCTATTTTACAACCATTAAATAGATAGGAAGTGAAGAGAAATCCCTAAGACGGGGCACAGACAGCAGTGAAAACATGACAGCAGTTTTAACCCTTTGAAACTCCAAAGACATGCTGGTAGGTTAATTGGCTTCTGTCCAAAATTAGTATATGAATGTGAGTTGGGGACCTTGGATTGTGGGCTCCTTGAGGGTAGGGACCGATGTGAGTGTGCGATGTATGTGTGGAGCGCTGCGTAAATTGATGGCGCTATATGGGTACCTTAAATAAATAATAATATAATAGATGAGCATCTTAATGAGACACAATGTACAGGGATAGGGACAATTGTAGACACGCACCCACACTCACTCAGATTGAACTGGATGGACTGGTGTTTATGGTCTTTATTCAACCTTACTAACTATGTAACTATGTAACTCTATAACACACCTAAAAAATATTTTAAAGAAGAATTCCAGGTTTGGATATCTTTACAGTTACATAGATCCAGCTTGGATCAATGTATCTATGCATATACCATACCTGCAGGATCCGTCTAGAAGCTGGAAATCATTGTAGTAGACATGGCTACTCCAGAGATCTCCACTAGCTCCCAGGTCCCGTGTCAAGCGGCTGGCCTGCTGCATTGTGGACACAGAAGGTCAGCCGCTCAGCATAGGTGCCATTCAGAGATTGCTTTGCATTTTCTCAAGGAATCCAAAGTGTTCTCCGATTGAACAAGGTGGAGAGGTGCGGTAGTGACACCATGTTCTCCACCTCATCCAATCAGAGAATGTGTTGCATTCATTCAAAGAATGCAAAGTTTTCTCAGAATGGCTCCCATTACCAAGTGGGCAACCTCCTGTATTCACAATTTAGGAGGGCAGTTGCATGGCATGAGACACAGACTCTTGTAGAGATCACTGTAGTAGCAGTGTCTACTACAATGATTTCCAGCTTCTAGAGGGTCCTCACAGGTATGGTGCAGTATATGCATAGTTACATAGGTCCATGCTAGACTTATGTAACTACTGTATGTAAATCTATCCATACCTGGATTTCTTCTTTAAGCTGTAGTTGGCCTTCAACATTTTCACTGCCACTGATGTAAGGGTTATGGCAAAACACAAACTTTGCAGCTGGCCAGCTCAGTAACACTTATGGTAGCTGTATTCCCTTCTGCTATAAACTCATGGTTGCATGAGCTTATAGCAGAAGGGTCTCCTAGGCTCTCCTGACTGTTGTAACATGTGCCAAAAAAAGTAAGCCTGCCTTATTTTATCACAATGCACAGCAACACAAAGGTGTGAAGTCAACCTCTATATTTTTAGCGTAAGTTGGTCAATTTTCATCATGTCGCAAAAAGGAAAAGTGTAAAATGTGCAAATATTTGTTATTTATTAAAGTGGATTTTATCCAGGGGCTTGGAAACCTGTCCTGAGCTCTGGGTCTAACTCCATGGCCAGAAGGCCTTTTGCAAGTGGACTACACAAATTCTTTAATGCAGAGATGTTGGGGCCTTAGTATAGTGGTTCCAAGCTGGGTCTGTCAGACGTTGTGCCACTCACCCAGGCCAAATGAACAGGATCACAGGTTTTCCAGGTGTGTGGTTCAGACAGAAGACCCGTCACGGCTGCTGGGCAGGCAGATACTTCTTTTGACTACTTTCAGTTCCAAGCTAGTGTCCATTTTTCTTGTTCCACGGATATAAGTCACTGGAATGAGGAGGCTCAGTTTACCTTCATCTCTTGCTCCCTTTCTACCTATAATATCTACGCTCAGTTTTTACCCCCCACCCGCACTACCACCAACTATGACTAGCCCAGCTCCATGCCTCCCTTTTATACCTACAACCAGGAAGGAGATAGAGACCCTTAGATGGGAAAAACCAAATGTCACTTCAGACCCAACCTGGGCATCAAAGGTGTCCTACAAGTAGAGTCGTTTTTTTTTTTATCTGCATATAGCTGCTGTTCACTATCCAACATATTAGATACATACTTAGTCAAACTGAAAAAAGACACAAGTCCGTCTAGTTCAACTATAAGAAAAAATAAACAACTAGAAAACCTCCAGTTTCTACTTTGATGACTTTTGCTTATTTCTTTGTAACATTTCTTTGGATAAGAGCAGTATACAAAAAAAAAGCCAATACTCCTTGTTGTCTCTCACCAACACAAATATTACAATAAGAAGTTTTTTTTAAAAAGCAACCAATCAGATAAAACCTGCTGTGGAAGCTGAATCTAATGGGCAATTCAAATACAGACAGCATATGCACCCTCTGTATGTTAGGAGCTCTGTGAATTCTGGATACAGTGGACTATACTTCGGTATAGTAGGGTGAATGGCAAGGACTTTTTCAGCACATTTGCTGTATTTGCCTCATAAAATTAGCAGCTCATTGGTTGGTTATAAACACAGAAGAGGGATGGCAGAAAAAGACCTAGTGGCCCATCAGGTCTGCTTCTTTTTTAATATATATATTTTTCTTTTATTTAACTTTTATGTCTGAATAGAGACTTATATTTATCCCAAACATGCCTAAATTCACTTATTGTTGATTGAATGACTACCTCTGTTGAAGGCTGTTTCAAGATCCATGATAGTTGAAAAGATCTTCCTGACCCTTGGGAGCCATTTAAAACACTTTGCAACCTTTAAAAAAAAACAAAAAAAAAAAACAAAAAAAAAAAACACCTTCATTTCACCGGTCCCGTTGACTGCATTGTGCCATAATGGATTTTTACCAGAATTTTGGGAAAATTAAAATTTTTAAGTACAATCGAGATTCTGGTTGGAAACTCATGTAAATTTAAATGTTTTCTAACATATTTTCCTTAGCCTTTCATTTGGTTGATTTTTCTGGTCTAAATGACTTGATCGGAAAAAAAAAAAAAAAGAATTTTGTCTGTTTCACATACCCTATGAGCCTTTGGAAAATTATCAGGTTTTCCTAATCTGACCACATTTTTTTGTTTAAATACCTAGAAAATCTATACACATAAATCAATAAATAATATGCACATTCCAATAATTTTTTTTTAGATACAACTGAACTAATGAAAAATGTATGCATATCTAAATCCAAGGGCAAAAATGTACTGGTCCTTGGATGTGATGGCTGCATTGTTTTTTATTTCTGCAAAAACAGAAAAAAATCCTGTTAGAAACATTGTGTTCTTGTAACTTTCTGTGAACTGAACTAATGTATCCAAGTATGTTATTTTCCTATCTATCTACTGTAAACTACAAAACAACCCTCAATGTATTAGAGATGATGGGATCGCCAGGTAAATTAAAGGAAAAAAAAACTGGAAAAAAGAAAATAAATGCAGGCATCGTATTTAGGGACTCGTAAGCTGCAATATATTCAATTTTTGGGAGGTTTAGATATGCTTAAATGAAAACTGATTGATCTGATTGAAACAAGTGCAGCCAAAACTTCTGCAGCCAAAATACCATCCTTTACTACCCTGCAACCTGTTAAATCCTCCCTGTCGCATGTGCAAGTGAATTCAATAAAAACAAATTAAGGAGGAAAAAAGACCCAAAGAATATAATTAATACAGAGATTCAATAAGCATCAAATTGGCACATAGGAAGTTATCCTGACTCAATTAAATAGCATCATAATCTTTACCACTCTATTAAAGCCTATTGCTATTTAATCGTGTTAGTTATCTTCTGGAAATCCAATTAAATATGCTTAATGAAATAGCTGTGAACTGTTACATATTAGTTAGCATACGTTACAATCTGTTGCAGTTCAATTACATTTTAATAAGTAATTGGTTATAGATCAATTGGAAGCATCCTGCATGCAGGGAGACGTTCTCTGGATTTTTTCTCCTTCACGGAAAACACATCTGTCCTTTGGCATCACAAAATAGCCCTTGGCTTTTGGCTATGTCCTATGTGGCTATTCATTCACGTAGGTGTACATAAAAAAAAATAAAAATTTAATAGAGGTCTGAAGAGTTGAACTCTAGGCAGATATAAAAGACACAAATTAATGCAGCTCCGTATTTATTATAAAATCAATAAAGTGCATATACACATTAATAAATGTCTTCTCTTATTTGCTCCCTTTTGATCTGTTGAACATACCATAGAATCAATTTGTATGTTCTGTTCAATAAGTGCAAAAAATACTAGTTGGCCCTGCCAGAGGCTGATATCTTTCTGTGCTGCACTTTTCAGTTAGCATTGTTCTTGGCTCTCAGTGGACTACAATACACCTCCTCTCATGTTATTTACAGTTAATTACAGTGAATTCAGGTTATGAGTGAATATGCCTAACAAGACTCATGGCCACTTATTAAAATTGGAAGAAAAGAGGTTTAACCTTAAACTGCGTAGAGGGTTCTTTACTGTATGAGCGGCAAGGATGTGGAATTCCCTTCCACAGGCGGTGTTCTCAGCGGGGGCATTGATAGTTTCAAGAAACTATTAGATAATCACCTGAATGACCACAACATACAGGGATATACAATGTAATACTGACATATAATCACACACATGGGTTGGACTTGATGAACTTGTGTCTTTTTTCAACCTCACCTACTATGTAACTATGTAACTGTGTAACTATGCTTTTCTCAGCCAATCAGCAGGAGTTTCTTTGGCCACTGAGGCTGCTGGGATAGGCTATTAATTTGGAGAGAGTCAGGTGACCGGGGTTCTTTCTACCTGGGCTGAGGCCTGGGTGGGTGTGTATGGAGCAACAGCTGAGGTGTAGGCCTGAAGCCTGGGGCCTAACCACGTGTAAAGGTGCTCGGCCTGAGAGGAGCCTGATCACTGCCTGGAGGCAAGGGAGAAGAAGTTATTATTTTTTTTTTTTACACACACTTTTTTTTTCTGTGCAAGGACAGAGAGTGATACAATGTATCTCTCTCCTCCATTACAGAAAACATTCAAAAGAAAACACAGGGGCAGACTTAACAGTGACCAATCACTGTGATAAGCCATGAGAGGCCATCACAGCATTTAGATGACCTGGAATCGGGTGTTTGGGGTCCCAATGGTTAGTACAGGGCCTGGGGCTCACGGTGACCCCGGTCTCTGTCCTGGGAGATCAATAAACTGAAGAAAACGGCGGCACACCAAAGAATTAATCCAACGTGTTTATTTCCAAAACATGACACAATGCGACGCACACCCAGCACACAGGGAGATATGCAAATATGCGGCCCCATGGCAAAAATCCCAGTGCAGTGGGGCGGATGTTGGCGTGAAGGGGTTAAAGAAGTGAGGTGCCAGGAGGCTGTAAAGCTGGTATACAGCAGCCGGGCATGTGGTGGGTTTGGGGATTTTTTTTTTATTCTTGCTCCAGCTATAAGAGGCCATCTTTTGTTTACTCATCTCTGTGCCCAGCCAGCGCCGGATTGATTTTCGGGCTTCCCTCTACCTTTAAAGCATTTGTTACCCTAAAAAAAAAAAAATAGATCCTGTTCCCTTAAAGCATGTTATTATTATTATTATACACTATTTATATAGCGCCAACAGTTTACGCAGCGCTTTACAATGTAGAGGGGGGACAGCACAATTACAGTACAGTTCAATACAGAAGAGACAGGAGGGCCCTGCTCGTAGAGCTTACATTCTAAAGGGAGGGAGGGGGGAGGTGGTACACAAGGTAATAGATGCGGGGAATGATTTGGGGTGGCTCGGGGACAGTAGTTAGGTGGGTGTGGGATAGGCTTCCCCGAATAAGTGAGGTTTCAGGGATCTCCTAAAAGGTGGACAGGTTAGGGGCTGATCGGCTGGGGCAGGGAGTTCCAGAGGATGGGAGAGGCTCTGGAAAAGTCCTGAAGGTGAGCACGAGAGGAGGTAAATGTTAAACAGCACAGCGCTTGTGTTGTGTAATTTGGATCCTTGTATAACCTAAAAAACCTGGCTGATCCTGCCTGGTTCCGCCCTCCCCCCTTTAAACTGACCACGGTTCTCTACCTCATCTCTGAGTGTCTCCCGGCGCTCACGTGACAGCTCGGCTCTCTCTCCTCTCTCCTCCCCTCCTCCCCAGGTGACATCAGTGGGAGTTCTAGGCCTCTCCCTTTCTAGCTGTCAGCCGGGGAAAAGAGAGAGCTGAGGAGTCACGTGAGCACACTGAGATGAGGTAGAAAATGGCATCCTTTTTATTTAACACAGACACAGGGATACATAATGTTATTTTACAGAGGGAAATGCAATAGTGGCTTAACAACCACTTAAAGTGGGAGTAAACCCTCCTATCATTTTCAGCCAAGGAAGCTGCCATCTTGGCCTCTGTTTAATCTGCAACTGCCATGTTGCTGCACATGTGATCCGTCATGACACCAGCCATTGGATGGTTTGACAGTTTGGTTGAGAGCACAACCAATGTAACAGCTAGCATTTCCGGCATGTTGTTTTTTGAATTTAGAAATCGATGGGTTTACCTGTACATCGGTCCGTGCATGAGATACAGTGGGTGCGCACGCGCCCACCACGTGCCACAGGAGCGTACCCGCGGGTCCAGCAGACTCGATGTCCACCAGCCACCCGTGATCACAGTGCAGATTGGCAGAATGGGGATCTGCCTATGTAAACAAGGTGGATTCCCTTTCTGACAGGGACAATACTGAGATCTGCTGTTCCTAGTGATCAGGAACAGCAATCTCTGTGTTGTCCCAGTAAGCCCTTCTCAACACAATTAGAACACACCCAGGAAACACAGTTAACCCCTTGATCACCCCCTCGTGTTAACCCCTTCCCTGATTGATCAGTGCATTTTTTTTAGCACTGATCACTGTAATAATGTCACTGGTCCCCAAAAAGTGTCACTTGGGGTTAGATTTGTCTGCCGCAATGTCGCAGTACTAAAAATCGCAGATCGCCGCTAAGTCCATAAATCTATTCCATAGTTTGTAGACACTATAACTTTTGCGGAAACCAATCAATAAGCTTATTGCAATTTTTTTAACAAAATTATGTAGAAGAATACATATTGGCCTAAACTGATGAATACATTTGTTTTTTAATATTCTTTTTTCTGGATATGTATTATAGCAGAAAGTAAAAAATATAGTTTTTTTATAGCGCAAAAAATAAAAACCGCATAGGTGATCAAATACAACCAAAAGAAAGATCTATTTGTGGGGAAAAAAGGACATCAATTTTGTTTGGGTACAGCGTCGCACAACCATGCAATTGTCAGTTAAAGCAACGCAGTGCCGCTGTGCAAAAAATGGCCTGGTCATTAAGGGGGTAAATCCTTCTGGGGCTGAAGTTGTTAAATAGACTCAGCTTGACCCAAGATGGGGACCACCCCTCCTGCTGCTTCTAAAAGTGACCCAGTGGCGAATTTGCCACTCGGAGCACCTTTATGAGAAAGACCGCCACCTGAGGGAAAAAATGATATTAGGATTACGGCATCTAGCTCTGCAGCCATAACCCCGGTATTTTTTTTTTTTTTATAATTCAATTTTTATTACATTTTTTACATTTAGGAGAAACCATACAATACTGTACAAAAAGATATGTAAAAACAAAGAAAAAATTTAAAGAGTAGACTGTATATATACATTTTTATCTTTGCTCTTCTACCTTAGAACCCACCATCCCCACCTCATAATACTGGTATTTAAGGTCAAATTAATGACATATTTTCTCAGGTGGTCGTCAAGTGGCTAGCCACATGCCAAACCCAGGAGCCAGGGTCTTAAATAGATTGTGCCTGACCCAAGATGACCGCCAATGTCACATGGGACGCCAGCATCCAATCGGATGCCACCTCTTGGTGACTGAAGAAACCATAGGGGATTTAGTTTCCTCTCGATTTCCTCCTCCACCTGCATTGCTGCTGCAGATGAGCGCCACCTGCAGTGGAGGAATCAGACTGCACCTGACTACAAGTAAAACAATTCTTATATATGCATTTCATTTGTGTATTTAGCAGTTTGCCTGGAGTTCATTTTTAAATGATTACTATACTCAAAAATTGCATCAAAGGTATTATTAGTAATAACATTCACAATGACATAGTGAAAGGTTCCCACAGCTGCAGAGCTATTTAGATATTTGAAATTTATGGCAGTTTTGCTGTTCAACCTATTGTTCTACCAGATTAACTGTGTGGTAATCTTTGTAAATGTACTTTTCATTCAAAATACCTTTTAACATTTTGATAATGTTAGGATTGCGAGTTAACATCAACAGATCGGTGTGGTAATAGCTGTAGCGAATTAAAAATCCATTTTCATTCATTCAACAAAAAAAAAAAAGCAAATAGCATACGGTAATGAAAATACCATGTGTTATGCATGCGTTAACGTATAGTATGTTATTATGTGTCTATCCTTCCCTGGCCACTGCTCTGTAGATTATACAGTCTGATGCATCTGTAGTACCAACAATAAGACGGATATTCTTCTTTGGAGCCTACACAATACAGCAGTGTGCAAAGATTCAACGCCTGCCGTCCCAGCCAATGTTTAATGGTGAAAGATAATTGAGCAGGCTGCCTAAGCATTGTCAGATCCCCATGGAAGTGTCCAGCAACCGTAAAATCAAACGCATGTTAAAATCTACCTCCTTTATGTCTTTCCCAACACCAGTACTCAGTTTTTTTGGAAAATTTCCTGGCTGGATCTGAAAATCCTCTGATGTTAGAGGGTTAAATCCTACACGCTCGCTAACACGTTCATCGCTGGTACCCTGTCATGTTCTGCTTAAGTGGATTAAGGGCACCGTTTTTATTTACTTATTATTAATGGGAAACAGATTAACAAGTGGAAGAAAGTTTTTTTTTTTTAGGAACGGGGAAAAAAAATGTTAACTCCCTTTTATTTTACTAAGTACCCTTGTTTTTCTATTTGGCACGGCTTTCGAGCACTTGGCACTTGGCAAGCACTTGGCATACCTCGGCTGGAATTTGGCCAGTCCAACGATGGCAGCGATTGGCTGTTTTTGCACGGATGGTGAGGGCCTGGACCAATCAGGTTTTTTTTTTTTAGACTCTCTTAAACTTGCCTCTAAAATCTGGTCGGGTCCTGAAACCATCCAGTCTCTTTTAAAAATTCTTCTCTGCTCTTACTCGATAATAAAGAAAACAAAATTCTCTGAGTTTATGCAAGCAAAACTCCGCCAGCATGTGCCAAGATCACACATTTCGGCGGAGGGGAAAGTGCCCTGGTGGGTATTTTCATTGGAGCTGTAGGGGAGGATAACTGCTGTGTGTTATCTTGTCAGACTAGGTCTATTGTGTGCTTGTATGCACAGCCTGGAGCAACAGTGCAAGAATGAAGTTCTTGAAATAAACTTTATTTGCCACTCTGTCAAATGCATGATGATATTTCAATGTCACATCTCCTGTATGTTTTATTTTCTGTCCACTGTCCACTGTAGATATGTACGTTGAGATAACATCTTTATCCTCCTTTTTTTCCCCCCCTCATCTCCAGGCCGGTTTCTCTTCTTCTTTTTTTTTTTTTTCATTTTTTAACTCACTCCACTCTCATTATGTAAATTTCAGTTGTCTACAACAGCTTTTTTTTTTTCTAACCAGGGCGCCTTGAGGTTTCTTCAGAGGTGTCATGGCAAAATGCCTAAAAAATTATCAAAAAATTGTATACAAGCCAGCAGGTGGGATCACAGGTTTTCATTATGCACCATTATGACTTTCTAGACACTGGCATCCTAACAACCAATGACATCATTAGGTAATAAGGATGTCTTTTGCCTCCACAGCATCTTTGTTTGACCCTCATGTGCCCCCCTCCTTTAGCAATGGGGTGACATTAGCTGACTGAAAGAGAGAAATTGAGGGAGAAGAGAAACATTGGAATACTAGTCAGTACCAGTGTGCAAAAGTGTATTTGTTTTGGAAGAATAAATCACCTCTAATGTTGAGTGCCCTACACATTGTGTAAAGCTATTGGAATATTTTTTTTTTTACATTTTAAAATGGAGTGCCACAAGACTGTCCATAATTTTAAGGGTGCCTTGAGATTGTCCATGATTTTAAGGGTGCCTTCAGATTGTCTATAATTTTAAAGGGTGTCTTGAAATTGTCTATAATTTTAAAGGGTGCCTTGTGGTTGTCCAGAATTTTAAAGGGTGCCTTGAGATTGTCCATAATTTTAAAGGGTGCCTTGAGATTGTCTGTAATTTTAAAGGGTGCCTTGTGGTTGTCTGTAATTTTAAAGGGTGCCTTGTGGTTGTCTAGAATTTTAAAGGGTGCCCTGAGATTGTCCATAATTTTAAAGGGTGCCTTGAAAGTGTCCATCATTTTAAAGGGTGCCCTGAGATTGTCCATCATTTTAAAGGGTGCCCTTAGATTGTCCATAATTTTAAAGGGTGCCTTGAGATTGTCAATAATTTTAAAGGGTGCCTTGAGGTTGTCCATGATTTTAAAGGGTGCCTTCAGATTGTCTATAATTTGAAAGGGTGCCTTGAAATCGTCTATAATTTTAAAGGGTGCCTTCAGATTGTCCATAATTTAAAAGGGTGCCTTGACTGAAAAAGAGTTGAGAAATACTGGTCTAGAAATTGGTGCATGGGCTACTTCTTTTGCTATTCCCTGCATCTTGATTACTGAATGGATCAAACTCACGTGATCCCTGATCCTTAGTTCAAATAACTTTGTGCTTGGATGTTGTTGCTCTTAGTGCAGCAAAAAAGTTAAAGTGATTGTAAACACTAACCTTGTAAAATAACCCATCAGGTTAAAACTGACATCACATTCCCTCTGTTCCCTGTTCCCACAGTGATCACATTCCCTCTGTTCCCTCTGTTCTCAGCTGCATGAGAGCTGTGGGGAGGAGAAGCAACAGCACACTGATCTTCCCTTCTCAGTGAAAGGCTGTGCAGGGGAGTGTGTCCGGACAAGTCTGATTATTGGAGGAGAGCACTAAAGGTTAAGAAAGGACTCCCTGTTGCTGCACACCTGAGTCTATGAGTGGCAACCTCAGCCTGGACTCCGACCAGGTCACTCCCCCAAATGTTTTGTTCTGCCCCTCAGAGCTTAGTCACGGGCAAAGCGAAACATGGTTAAGGTTACCACTCATTGGCTCATCTTAGGGACAGCACAGAAGTGATTGCAGAAGCTGGGACGAGCTCCCTCCCATGCCAGCACTCCCAGTGGCGGAAGCTCATACCCCGCTCTAATGTCGGGTCACATTGGAGGAGACAAGCTGAGTTCCCAGCACAACTAAGGAACTGACCACAGTGATCTCTATTGCTTAGTGTGGTCAGTTTTTAACTGGAAAGCAGAGGGACTGGCAGGAACATCAGGGATTCCACACAAAGTAAGCAATACAAAGAGAACAGGAGACTTTTTCATACAAGTGCATGGAACAGCAGGCACATATCAGGAATTTGAAATGCTAGGGTAATAAACACTTTAAAAAAAAGTTGGCCATACATGTAAATCTGATAGCAGCGCTAATTATAAAAAATGTGCATACATATGTGAATTAACCACAAAACAAGCTGAAAAGTGACAACCTCCCAAGTGTCACACAAATAATGAGCAAAATAATTCTAATGTGAAAATTAAACAGTGTATAAATTGGTAACATAAAAGTCCAAAAATAGTGACGTAGTGATATATGTGATGCTTCAGAAATAATACAGATCTTCAGTGAGCAAAAATCTTCCACCACACCGCTGTGCACTGTGATCTCCACTCCCCTTCAGCGAGCAGACTCACCAGCTATTTTTGCCTTACACTCTCGTGCTTGGCTCACAGGCTATTCCCACACAGTAGGGGGTACAATGATAATTTCCACTCAATTCCTGTTGGATATCCAGAGCATATGCTAGCGTACTCTCCACATGAAACAAAGAAAAGCGAAGCAATAGTGCAGTAACGCAACAACCTTTAATAAAGTACCACTCTCCTTCAAGGAATCAGGGCACTAGAAAAACGGAACGACATCATTATACGTCCGGCTGACAAGGGAGGGGGGGTTGTCATTCTGGATAAATCCTTTTATCACGGACAACTTTCAAATATGCTTAGTGACCGCTCCACATATGAAAGATTAACTACAGACCCTACTGAGAAATATAGGGAACAGTTAAACTCATTGGTTGAATGGGGATATGCTACTAATGCCCTGAACCTTAGAGAAAGAAGGTACCTTGTCCCTAGTGCGTGTAGGATTCCAGTTATATATACACTTCCTAAAATTCACAAGGACGCCAAATTACCACCAGCGCGCCCGATTGTAAACGGGATAGGATCTGTCACGGCAAGGTTGGGAGAGTACCTAGATAGGTTTCTCCAGCCAAGTGTAAAAAACACTAGGGCGTATCTACGAGATACCACTGACCTACTCCAAAGATTGGGGGAGGTCTGTTTGAACCCTGCCGCTGACATCTTTTTAGTGACAGCAGACGTGTCCTCATTATATACGATCATTCAACATGAGGACGCCTCCCTGTCATTGAACTGGGCCATGAGTAGGAGAGAGGACATTCCAGACATGCAGAAGAGGTTTGTGGGCCAGGCCCTAAACTTCTGCATGTCACACAATTACTTTTGGTGGAATGGGCACTTTTTCTCCCAACGGGTTGGCGTGGCTATGGGGGCTAAGTTTGCCCCCAGCCTCGCCAACCTGTTCATGGCTGAGTGGGAGGACAGATTCATTTTCAGTAAATCTTTTCCCCAGTTGAGATTCTATCGAAGGTTCATAGATGATCTCCTGTTCATCTGGGAGGGATCTAGAGAATCTGTCGAAGAATTTTTGAAATACCTCAACACCAATAATAATAACATCAAATTGGAGGCCCAGATTAGTGAAACATGCGTCAATTTTTTAGATGTGTCCATTGAAAGGAAGGAACAGTCTCTGGTGACTAGTGTATACTTCAAACCAACGGACCGGAACAGTTTCTTATCCATCAGGAGTGGTCATCACCCTGTATGGATAAGAAATATTCCGAAGGGACAATTCTTGAGGGTCCGTCGAAATTGTACAGAACAAGGGAAGTACTACACACAGGCAAAGGTTTTAAAAGAGAGATTCCTCCAGAAAGGATATTCAGAAAAATCCATGGATGATGTCATAGAACAGGTAGCTAATATACCAAGGGAGGACTGTTTGAAAAAGAAAGAAAGGACTAAGTCTGAGGAAAAACATCAGTGGAGTTTCATATCCAATTATCATAGTCAATATAGAGAAATAGAGACCATTTTTAAAAAATACTGGTATATACTCCGTAGGGATCGACATCTAGGAGAGATGTTACCTGAAACCCCTAAGTTCATCTATAGAAGGGCCCCCAACTTTGGAGACAAAGTGGTAAAGAAAATTCTTGACCCTCCAGTTCAACCATCAATCAAAATTAACCTTAAAGGTTTTTTTCCATGCAACAAATGCATATGCTGTAGAACAGTGAGGAACAGGAGTAGAAGCACGAAGAGTATCACTAATCGAGCAAATGAAACTTTTGAAATCAAGGAGTTCATTACATGTAACTCATCATTTGTTGTATATTTGATGTGGTGCCCATGCGGCCTGTTCTATATAGGACGTACCAAAAGACTACTAATGCCGCGTACACACGGTCGGACTTTTCGTCTACAAAAGTCCAACGGACGCTGACGGACTAAAGCTGGCTGGTAATCCGATCGTGTGTGGGCTTCTCCGGACTTTCAACGGACTTTTTTAGCCTCAAATCCGACGGACTTTAGATTTGAAACATGCTTCAAATCTTTACGTCGTAAGTACGACGGACCCCGAAATCCGCTCGTCTGTGTGCTAGTCCGACGGACAAAAACCCATGCTAGGGCAGCTATTGGCTACTGGCTATGAACTTCCTTATTTTAGTCCGGTGTACGTCATCACGTACGAATCCGTCGGACTTTTGTGTGGTCGTGTGTAGGCAAGTCCGTTCGTAAGAAAGTCTGCCGCAAGTCCGCCGAAGGTACGTCGGAAGTCTGTTGGACAGGCTGTCGGACTTTTGTAGACGAAAAGTCCGACCGTGTGTACGCGGCATTAGGGTTCGCATTTCTGAGCATTTAACCAATATAAAAAATGGTTTCAAGTATCACAGTGTGTCCCTCCATTTCAAAGAATACCATAACCAGGACCCCAGTTTATTACAATTTTGCGGGATAGACATTGTATATCCATCGTGGAGGGGTTCAAACAGAATAAGGGATTTGTCCCAACGAGAAACCCGATGGATATACCTCTTTAAATGTCTTTTTCCGGGGGGTTTAAATATAGAATTGGACCTCAACTGTTTCATCAATGATTATTGATAATGATTGGTGGGCGATTGATGACCGGTTGGGGTCCCTCTGTATTTGTCACCCCAAATATAGAGAGGTTAAGAATCCATAACACCAACGCAATTATGAGATTTACCTATTAAGGGGGATGACAGGGAGGGGGAATAGAGTGGAAAATAATATGCTGCACTTTGATAACTGTGGAAGGTACACCATAGATAAAAAATTGTGTGTCGGTAGAACTCTTTCAGAATACCCAGGAGTACCTGAGATGGACCGTAATGGGTTAAGTTTTTTATTTTTATTTTTATTTATTTTTTATTCATTTATTTATTTTTTATTTTTATTTTTAATAATTTTTTATATATATTTTTTTATGCACTTTTCCAACCATTCAGTTTTAATATTAATGATAATCTTTTATAGAAATAAAAAAGATATAAATTTCAAAGGGATTTTTTATAAAAAAAATGTTTTGTGAGATGACACTTAAGACCTGCAATATAGAACACATGTAAAGATGATTGGTGACCCGTACGGCCTATGACAGGAGCCCACGAGGTGACCAAGTAGTTCTCTTGCAGATATATAGTGTCATACTCAGCACTTGCAGTAACAGAAGCTTTTAAATGCATGTTAACTTGTGTATACTAAGCAATGTACACGTATGGTGCGAGCGGAGACACAGGGAGTGCGCAGGCGCGGTGTCACCATTACCGCGTCATACGAGAGAGGAGGGTATTTAAGAAAGATTGCCAGATAGCGCAGCCAATCCCATGAATAAGTCCCTTGTGACGAAACATGTCGGGGCGTGGCTACGAGGCAATCTGACGCGCTAGACGTAGGACGCTGAGATAGGAGGCGCCATACAGGAAAGCGGGGAAGCGGCCCCAGGAGACGCGAGGAACGGGTGAGGGTTATCCGAACATCCGACTGCCTGGGTCCGCCGTGACCACCATACGTCCGGTTATTATTTGGAGAGTGTTTTTTGGTGATGACCATGTGTGCTGTGCTATTCTGCTTGATTCAAGTTTATGAAATGTGAGTTTAATGGTGAAGGAGAGTGGTACTTTATTAAAGGTTGTTGCGTTACTGCACTATTGCTTCGCTTTTCTTTGTTTCATGTGGAGAGTACGCTAGCATATGCTCTGGATATCCAACAGGAATTGAGTGGAAATTATCATTGTACCCCCTACTGTGTGGGAATAGCCTGTGAGCCAAGCACGAGAGTGTAAGGCAAAAATAGCTGGTGAGTCTGCTCGCTGAAGGGGAGTGGAGATCACAGTGCACAGCGGTGTGGTGGAAGATTTTTGCTCACTGAAGATCTGTATTATTTCTGAAGCATCACATATATCACTACGTCACTATTTTTGGACTTTTATGTTACCAATTTATACACTGTTTAATTTTCACATTAGAATTATTTTGCTCATTATTTGTGTGACACTTGGGAGGTTGTCACTTTTCAGCTTGTTTTGTGGTTAATTCACATATGTATGCACATTTTTTATAATTAGCGCTGCTATCTGATTTCACTTGGAGGGAGGGCAGGCACTAGTGAATCATTTACCATTATTTTTTCATTGTTTTAATTTAAGCAGCAGCTATCAGTGAGGGGTAGGTCTGTGAGCGCAGCATTTGGCACACAGGAGAGGGCGGTATTCCTGTGAACCATACCAAGTGACATACATGTAAATCCATAGATTCCCCCATCCATGCTAAATAGCATAGATAGAAGTATCTCTCACAGCCAGCTACTGTATTCTGACAGCCGGCACCCATGGCTTATTGAATACCCAAACAATAACTGCTGATTGGCTGTAGTCACTGTTCAACTGATTTTTTTCCCACTGGCTCTTTTTGATTTTTGATCAAAGTTTATTGATCCGGGTGGTGTCGGTAGGGCCACCCATGGCCAGAATTTCAGACGAATCACAGGAATAACTCAGCCGCGTATGTCCAGTTTAATGTGGAACTAAACTGTATCTGAAAACCACAAACTGAAAATGCTATTTAATTCATTTTTATTTTTAAAACAAACTCAAAACTCACCCATCCATTTATGTCTCCATGCTTTATTGTGTTGAGAATCCACTTTGAAAAACACCCCATAGCATTTCAAGCCGCAGCCATCTTGTGTAAGGGCAAATGATTCATATAGCTTTTACTTCTTAGAATCCATCTGCCTGTAGCTCAGGCATGCAGGCAGGAGGGTGTACGTACCTGAGAAAGCCCCTACTCCCCTCCAAATGAAAGAAAAAGAAATGTCCATGAAGACTCCTAGGCTATATGACATGATTTTGGCCTAGGCCAGAAACCAGGAAGCAACTGAAAAAATGAAAAAAAAAAAAGTTTAAAACAAGTGAATATAATATTCCTTCTAAATAGTTCATGTTGAATGTGAGAGTTTAGTTCCACTTTAACCCTTCCCCAGGCCATATACATAAAATAAAAAAATCAACATATTCTGAACAAGGAGTAGAAGCACTTTAAAACAAGCCCTCATTCACCTGTAAAGCTGCAGACTTTGTAAAGAAATTATTCTTTAATTTTGTAACACAACTCCTTACCCCATTTTTTCTATGGCAACAGAATCTTGGGCGCCTGCCAGCCCTGTAATGCAAAGACACAGCAGGAGCTAAAAGATTTTGATCAATCCTTTCTAACAATTAGAAATCCCACTTTCAAGTCTTAGCCCTGTTGCAGTGGACCATGCCCCCATTTTTTCCTGTTCCCCTTCTCTCTTTATCTCCCTCCCATTCTCCTCTTCTCCTTTCTCTCTTTCACTCCTTCTTCGGCCTCCCCCTACCTCTTACTATACCCCCCCCCCCCCATTATTCACTCCCCCTTTTGCCCCTATACTATCCCATTCACCTACTGTATCATATCCATCATTGAGCTTCCCACCAGCACAATACCTTCCATTCCCTCCCACCATCCTATGGCTATACGACTCACAAATACTAATTTCTATCTCTTTCTATCCCACACCATGATGTTTCCACCTCCAAAAATACTGTTGGTATTGGGTTGTTTTTGGGGTGATGTGCAGTACCATTTGACCTCCAAACATGGTGTGTATTATGACATCCAAAGAGTTCAATTTTGGTCTCATCTGACCAGACTATATTCTCCCAGTATTTCACAGGCTTGTCTAAATGTTGTGCAGCAAACTTTAAACGAGCTTCAACATGCTTTTTCTACAGCAGTGGAGCCTTGTGTGGTGAGCGTGCATACAGGCCATGGGGGTTGAGTGGATTACTTATTGTTTTCTTTGAAACAATTGTATCTGTTAATTCCAGGTCTTTCTGCAGCTCTCCACAAGTGGCCCTTGGCCCTTGGACAACTCTTCTGATAATTATTTTCACTCTTCTGTCAGACATTCTGTGAGGAGCACCTGATCGTAGACGGTTTATGGTGAAATTATGTTCTTTCCACTTCTGGATTATGGCCCCCAACAGTGCTCACTGGAACATTCAGAAGTCCTTCTGTAACCAATGCCATTAGTAGGTTTTGCAACAATAAGGTTGCAAAGGTCTTGAGAGAGTTCTTTGCTTTTACTCATTATGAGATGTTTCTTGTGTGACACCTTGGTAATGAGACACCTTTTTATAGCCCATCAGTTCAGACTGAACCAGCTGATAATAATTTGTACAAACAGGGGGCAGGATTGCTTTTCTAATTACTGATAAATTTCAGCTGGTGTCTTGGATTGCCATGCCTTTTTGCACCTCCTTTTCTGCATGTGTTCAATACTTTTTCCCTGACTCGTTCTATTTTATTGCACATAACATCATTTATAAACGTATTTGTTTTGGTTTCTTTGCAGGTATGGATTGCATGGGTTGTTACTAACATGTAGTGAAATATTCATGTCAATAGCAACTTTAGAAATATGTTTACCTAGAAAAATGGTGACGTGTTCAATACTTATTTTACCCGCTCTATATATATGAACGTTTTGAATCGAAAAAAATCGGTAAATTTGAGGAAAAGTAGAAAAATATATAAAATAAATTCCGAATACGAATCCCGAATACGAATTGAACGAATCAATCGAAATGAAACTAAACAAAATAACTAGATTAACCGCTTGCCGACCAGCCGTCGCAGTTGTGCAAAATGGCAGAGGCAGGCGAATCGCCGTTATGTTACGCCGGTTCCTAAGGCGGCCACTAGGCAAGAACCGGGATCTCTGTGTGTAAACAGAGATCCCGGTTCTCTGTGGGGAGAAGTGACAGATCGTCTGTTCATACAAAGTATAAACAACGATCTGTCATCTCCCCTAGTCAGTCCCCTCCCCCCTTCAGTTAGAACACACATTAGGGAACACAGTTAACCCCTTGATCGCCCCCTAGTGTTAACCCCTTCACTGCCAGTGACATTTTTACAGTAATCAATGCATTTTTATAGCACTGATCGCTGTATTAATGCCAATGGTCCCAAAAATATGTCAAAATTGTCCGATGTGTCCGCCATAATGTAGCAGTCACGATAAAAATCGCAGATCGCCACCATTACTAGTAAAAAAAATAATAATAATAAAAATGCTATAAATCTATACCCTATTTTGTAGACACTATAACTTTTGTGCAAACCAATTAATATATGCTTATTGCGATTATTTTTACCAAAAATATGTAGAAGAGTACATATTGGCTTAAACTAAGAAAAAATTAGCTTTTTTTAAAAAAAAAAATGGGGATATTTATTATAGCAAAATGTACAAAATATTGTGCTCTTTTTTTGTTTATAGCGCAAAAAATAAAAACCGCAGAGATGATCAAATACCACCAAAAGAAATCTCTGTTTGTGGGAAAAAAAGGATGTCAATTTTGTTTGGGTACAGTGTCGCATGACCACGCAATTGTCAGTTAAAGCGATGCAGTGCCGAATCGCAAAAAGTACACTGGTCAGGAAGGGGGTAAAAGCTTCTGGGGCTGAAGCGGTTAACGAATCTAAACAAAACAAAACAAAGCAATTTTTTTTAGTCATGCACATGTCTACCAGATTAAGTCTCGGTTCACACTGTTGTAATGTGGAAACCAGCGCACAATTCCTGTGTAGGTTCCCGCATCGCATCTCACTGGCAGGCAGTGTACACTGCTCTCTGCGAACGGCTGTGGGTGTCAATGTTAAGGTAACGACACCCCCAAATTGGTTCGCAGATTGCAGTGTAAGTAAGAGTGAATTCAGAACACCTTACTTGCATATGTGTTGACTTCAGTGACCCAGAAAGTACTGCAACCTGTAGATTAAAATGAGAGACAAGGCAACTAACCTTTTTAGTAGGAGAGGGCAACTATGGCATCCTACACATCCCTTTCAGGACAGGTTTTCTTTTAGCATGGGAGCAACCTTGGATGCTGACTGTGATCCCATGGGTATACCTGAGGTAAGGCTGATCCTCTAGGATTGTACTGCATGAGTAAAGGAGGGACCATGGATGCTGATTGTGGTTCAATGGGTCTTTGTGAAGTAGGGCATATCCTCTAGGGTTGTATTGCAAGACGACCAAGGGATCTTGGAAGCTGATTGTGGTTCAATGGGTATTTTTGAAGTGGGGCTAATCCTCTAGGGTTGCACTGCATGAAGACTGGAGATCTTGGATGCTGATTGTGGTTCTATGTATTTTTCTGACATAGGGCTGATCCTCTAGGGTTGAACTGCATGAAGACTGGAGATCTTGGAGGCTAATTGTGGTCCCATGTGTTTTTCTGATGCTCTAGAGCTGTACTGCAGGAGGACCAAGGCATATTGGATGCTGATTGTGGTCCCATTTATCTTTCTGATGTAGGGCCTAACCTCTAGGCTTTACTGCATGGGGACAGATAGGTCGTGGATGCTGATTGTGGTTTCATGGGTCTTTGTAAAGTAGGGCAGATCCTCTAAAGTTGTACTTCATGAGGACTGAGGGATCTTGGATGCTGAGTATGATTCCATGGGAATTTGTCGAGTATGGCTGATTCTATAGGGTTAAGATTAAGTGATTGTGGTTCCATGAGTCATTGTGAAGTGAGGCTGACCCTCTAGGCCAGTGTGATAGCCTTCCCCACAAATAACACAGGGACAGCCAGGTAGATCAAATGTTATTAATATCTACAGTTGTAGTGACCTCTGACAAGCTCCTGTTCTTCTCAACAAAGCTAGGACTAGGTCACAATTTTGGAGACCAACCAAGCATTGCAGTAGGTGCATACACACCTTTTCCAACATACAAATTAAATGAGATGAAAATTTATTAAACTGGCTGTAATTTTTAGTTATTGAAACGTATTCTTATTCTATTTCCTCTCCTTTTTTCCCAGTAAATTTGTTCTCATTTACAATCGGTCTCCAGACCTCTCCCCACACCGTCTGCCCCACCCTCCTGCTCTATCTGTCTGTCTCCCTTCTCTCCCCTTCTCCCTCGGAATTTGGATCTCTTCCATTCCTCTCTGAAAACTTGTTTTGTTTGTTGTAGTTTTGATTTGAAGGGCATTCTTAACTCCTTCCAAATCTCAATGAATTCTGTCTTCTTAGAACCACCAGTAGGTTAAACTAGAGAAACAATGGACACATAGTTCAATTGAGTAACATCAAGAAAAGGAAAACATAGAATGAAATTCTACATTGTTTGGTAGTGAACACAGTATGACCTAGTAATAAGAGTTCCCAAGCTTTTTATTCTTTCAATACATTTTTCTAAAGGCCGTTTCACTCAAAGTAATATTTAAAGTAGACCTGAACTCATGACATTTAGTTTTCAAATCATTGAGTATCTTTTTTTTTTTCTTTTTATATGTTGTGTTTTCACCTTTTTTTTATCATTTTCATAATTTTATGTATCTATACATGGCTGATCCTCTCCAGCCTCTTTAATGTAGTATTAATCCCTTAGCATTTTTAGCACAGCAAAATAAACATTCTCCAGTCTCCAGTAAACCTTTTGTTAAAATTCCAGTTGCAGCATCAACTTCACATCATTACTCTGAACTACCTTCCTGATGACGACAATAGTGGACCATGCCTGTGCACAAGTTACAGTGTGACAAAGCAGGATCACAGTTTCGAGAAAGTTGGAAGCCCAGGACTGTTCAATCAGTGCCCACCACTGCCAGCAATCAGTGCCCACCACTGCCCATAAGTGCCACCAATCAGTGCTCATTAGTGATGCCAGTCCGTGCTGGCTATTAGTCCCGCCTATCAGTGCTGCCCATCAATGCCCATCACTGCTGTCCATCAATGGCCATCAGTGTCACCCATCAGTGTCACCCATTAATGGCCATCAGTGCCCATCAGTAACGCCTATCCGTGCTGCCTATCAGTACCCACCAGTGGCACCTATCAGTGCCCACCAGTGCTGCCTATCAGTGCCAATCAGTACCACCTATTAGTGCCCATCAGTGCCGCCTATCAGTGCCCATCAGTGCCACATATCAGTGCCACCTATCAGTGCCCATAAGTGCGGCATATTAGTGCCTCTTCATTAGTGCCACTTAATCAGTGTCTATAAGTGCCGCCTCATCAGTGCCCATAAGTGCCACCTCATCAATGTCCACCAGTTCAGCCTATCAGTGCCCATCAGTGCCGCCTCATCAGCGCACATCAGTAAAGGAGAAAAATTACTTAATTACAAAATTTACTGACAGAAAAAAAGTAAAAACATTTTTTTTTCTACTTTTTTGTTCTTATTTTTTGTACAAAAATAAAAAACTCAGCAGTGATTAAATACCACCAAAAGAAAGCTCTATTTATGTGAAGAAAATTATACTGTACAAGTTTAATCTGGGTACAGTGTAGCATGACCAATCAATTGTTATTCAAAGTGTGACAGCGCTGAAAGCTGAAAAATGGCCTGGGCAGAAAGGGGGTGTAAATTCCCTGTAGGCAAGTGGTTAAAGAATTTCTTGGGATTTTTTTTGCTCTCCTCCGCAATGTGTCTTTCGTGTTCTAACTTAGCGGCCCAAATTGCACCCTTACATTTCTTGTTGCATTCTTTATAAAGTCTGAATGCTGAGGATGATCCCTCAACCTAGTATTTTTTGAAGGCCTTCTCCTTTGCTTTTATATGCATTTTTACATTGGAGTTAAGCCATCCAGGACTTTTGTTCGCTCTTTTAAATTTATTACTCAATGGGATGCATTGGCTAATGCCCTTATTTAAAATGCAAACTCATCTCTCCTCTGTGTTCTTTGTTCCTAAGATTGGCTCTTTTGAAATTCAGTGTCTTCTCATTATGTTTCCTATTTGTGTTATTTATACTGAATCCAATTGACCTGTGATCGCTATTTCCTAAATTGCCCCGTATTTCCACATCCATGATCAGGTCTGTATTGTTGGTAATCTGTAGATCCAGTAACGCTTTATTTCTAGTTGATGCGTCTACCATCTGAACCATGAAATTGTCCAGCAAGACATTTAGGAACTGGCGAGCCTTAGACTGGGCGGAGGGAACCACGCATTCGTCTATGTCTGGATAATTAAATTCCCCCATTATGATAACACTTCCCATCCTTGCTGCTAATCCAAATTGTGATAGGAGATCAGTCTCCCCCTCCTCCCTCAGGTTAGGGGGCCTGTAGAACACTCCCAGTATTTTTTCCCCTTAGCTTCATCCCTTCGAAGCTCTACCCATAAGGATTCCACCTCCTCCCTAGCTCCCTCAGTGATGTCATCTCTCACATTCACTTATACATTATTCTTGATATATAGGCATACCCCTCCCCATTTTTTACCCTCTCTATCCCTGCGATAAAGGGTATACCCTTGAATGATTGCCAGCCAATCATGAGAGCTGTTGAACCAGGTCTCTGAAATTCCCACAAAATCCAAATCCTCCTCGTACTTAGGGGTGTACTCACTTTTGTTGCCAGCGGTTTAGACATTAATGGCTGTGTGTTGAGTTATTTTGAGGGGACAGCAAATTTACACTGTTATACAAGCTGTACACTCACTACTTTACATTGTAGCAAAGTGTAATTTCTTCAGTGTTGTCACATGAAAAGATATAATAAAATATTTACAAAAATGTGAGGGGTGTACTCACTTTTGTAAAATACTGTATTTGTGTAAAATAAAGTAGATTTATACAGTGCTATGGCTATCAGGATTGTTGTATATATGCATATACCCTTAACTAGTCCATAGCTAGTATTTTTATATTCTTAGGTCATTCAATATGTTATGACTAGGGACTCCCAGCTCACTGCTTTTTGAGGCTATAGAAAGAGGGAGACCTAGAGGCTATTTTTTGTTGTGTCACCAGGAAGTACTTGAACGAGGACTGCCATGGCAGGATGACTATAAAGTTTTAATGAAACCTGCCAAATGATAAATATAAAAAATAACTTCTGAAATGACATTAACACGGTAAAGCTTATGTAGCACCCTCTACCAATAGGTAGGTGCTAGTAAGGGTTATTTTACTAGGGTTTTCAGCACAGGCAAATTTAGGCAGGCCTTGTGCTGCAAGCTAGGCCTGTCTGCTTTGATCTGGGGGCTGGGAGTGGTCAGAGTAGCAGTGGGTGTGACCACCTGTGCTCTAGTTCTGGGGCGCCTCCCCTGCTTTCAGGGAGAAGATTCTGGAAGAGGGGCTGGGCCTAGAGCTGGAGTGGCAGGCAGCTCATGTGGGAGCCCTGACCAATCCCCAATCGGTATTGGTAGGGGGTGGGCCTCCTATATAAGCTGAGGTGATATTCCACTGGTGGGGGAAGTCGGCTGAGTGAAGTGAGAAATGGAATGCTAGGCAGCAGCAGGCGGCCATCCCCATCTGGGGGGGATGCGCCGATCGCAGGAGGAGGCCCAGGGAGAGCTGTGAGGGAACTTTGCCTCTACACGGTCATTGGCAATGTCTCTGCCACCACACGGTCAGATGGTAGAGAACTCCTGGAGAAGAGTGGCAGGTGAAGCTGTCGAAACGCATGGTCCGGTCAAGTTCCTCATCAGGGACTCAGGGCTGTGGAAAGGGTTGCCACATCATCCTTTTAATCCAGGACACACATTAATTACACAGGTTCTGTGGTTGATTAAGATGGTAATTAAACTCACTTGATGCCTTATCTGCCTCAGAACCTGTGTAATTAATATGTGTCCTGGATTAAAGGGATGTTGTGGCAACCCTAGCCGTGGAAAGTCGGTGAGTGCTACCACAGTGGGGGCTGGATGTGCCAGGAAGTCTGTGAGGGAACTCTGCTATTACACGGTCATTAGCAGAGTCTTCATCATACACACGGTGGATGATGGGAAGTCCTGGATCAAAACAAAGACTGTGGGTGTCAAGTCGGTGTGTCCTGAGGGCACATGATTTGCAAGTTGGTCTGGCTGGGAACAGTAGTCCATTGCCTAAAGTCATGCTTTTAACCTACTAGGCCTCAAGGGAGAGGTTCTGCAGGCCTCAGGCCTAGTAGCAGCGAGCAACCGGAGTCAGTAAAGGGACTTATTCAGAGTGGGCCCCTATTACTCATTAGAAGAAGATGTGACATACTTCATTTCAGTAACTACAAGTTTGTGCAGGAGGAGAACACCTTTATGCAGGAGGAAATAAGTTTGTGCAGGAGGAGAAGGAGATCTAAGACCATCATTTTTACACGGTCATACGTGGTGTCCTCATCCCTCACACGGTGATGGATGGGGAATTCTTATGCCGCGTACACACGATCGGAAAAAGATATGATGGCTTTTCCGACGGGATTCCGCTCAAGTTTGCCTTGCATACACACGGTCACGCAAAAGTTAGCTGAAATTACGACCGTCAACAACACTACGACGAGCTGAGAAAATGAAGTTCAGTGCTTCCAAGCATGCGTTGAATTGTTTCCGAGCATGTGTAGGGATTTTGCGCTTCGGAATTGCCACAGACGATCGCATTTTCGGATAGGAACTTTTCCCGGCCGAAAAATTAAGAGCATGCTCTCAATCTTTTGCTGGCTGGAGCATACACGCGGTCGCATTTTCTGACGAAAAACTCTCATCGGTCTTTTGCGGGCAGAAATTCCGATCGTGTGTATGCGGCATTAGAGGAATAGTCTGCGGAGTTTATGCAGAGGAGGAGCAACAGTCTGCATGGAGATGCAGGAGGAGAATTACATTTAGGCTCTGTTTCCACTAGTGCGACTTTTCATGCAACTTGGGACTGAAAAGTCGCATGACAAATTGTTTCCCATGATTTCCAATGAGTACCGTTCATATCTGTGCGACTTCAAGTCGCAGCGACTTCAAAGTAGTCCCTGCACTACTTTGGTCCCACTTTGATGCGACTTGAGGTCCATAGATACAGGCATTGCTTCAAATCGCGGTAAAAAGTCATGGTAAAATCGCGGTAAAAAATTGCGGCAAAATCGCGCGACTTTGGGGACGCACTAGTGGAAACATAGCCTAAATGTCCATGCGCATCTAATCATCTGGCTCTAACATTGTGCTTTTGTGTTTAAATTATAAATATGATGGCAATGACAAATCCTATGGGCATCCCATATTCCAAACCCTGTCCAAGTTGTACCCCCCAATAAAACAACAACAAAAAAAACAGCAAAAGACTGTTCATTGTCTCGGGAAGTGCTGTATGAAGTCTGGCAGTGGGGTGATTTGGTGGATTGTTTGTTACTAGCTGCAACACCAGGGCTACACTTATAAGAGTTTCTACTGAGGTTTCAATCTACTTTATAAATTGTATGCAAGAAATAGCGATGAAATAATATAACATAAATAATATATACAAATATAATTTAAATAATATATAAGAATATAATATAACAGTTTTATCACAGTAGTGAACCCTCTGATAGCGGGGTTATTGGGCTGTGCACAAAGAGTTCTTCTCTAGCTGTTCTGGAGCCTCCTGGTCAGGAGGGAGATATGGAATGTATACTTGTGAAACAAGTAGCCCACGCCTGGACGAGTGCCAGCTTACTTTTATTTTAATGCTTCCTTTTATACAATTATCATTTTTATGAGAACTTTAGCTGCTATTTAACAGAGAGATAGCATTCTGCAAATGAGTAAACAGGCTGTCAGATGTATCAATTGTTTCTTATGCTGCAGTGTAAATCACTCTCGACAAATCTCAGCAGAGTGTGAGTTATTGTCCATCTGTTTCGAGGCTAAGAGAAAAACATCTACATGTGTTTAGAGACAGTGGTTGCGCAAGCGACTTTTTAGCTGTAAATTTTGGGTGGTTAATGGAATAATATATCTGTATAGGAGCGCGAAAACGGGTATTTGAGGATTTGCACGCCTTAGCCGACAGGCTTAAAATTATTAAGTGCCAAACAGTAATACAAAACATAAGTCCAACTGAACTACTGCAGTAGACAGTTTGTTGAAAACCAAAGCGTTAATCCTGATTTCCATGTGTGGATTTTTCGTGTAGTTACATTCAGGGCTTCTTTTCTCAGAGAATGGGTGCAGGAACTCCCCCCTTTCTGAGTCAGTTCTTGATTCCACCCCCCATCCACCTCTTAGTACTGCCCCTTTTAGCAAATACAGAAGTAAGTGTCATTTTGTGGTGCTAAATACACTATATTACCAAAAGTATTGGGACGCCTGCCTTTACACGCACATGAACTTTAACGGCATCCCAGCCTTAGTCCGTAGGGTTCAATACTGAGTTGGCCCACCCATTGCAGTTATAACAGCTTCAACTCTTCTGGGAAGGCTGTCCACAAGGTTTAGGAGTGTGTCTATGGGAATGTTTGATCATTCTTCCAGAAGCGCATTTGTGAGGTCAAGCACTGATGTAGACAAGAAGGCCTGGCTCACATTCTCCACTCTAATTCATTCCAAAGGTGTCAGGACTCTGTGCAGGCCAGTCAAGTTCCTCCACCCTAAACTCGCTCATCCATGTCTTTATGGACCTTGCTTTGTGCACTGGTCCAAATCATCTGGTGGAGGGGGATGATGGTTTGGGGTTGTTTTTCAGGGGTTGGGCTTGGCTCCTTAGCTCCAGTGATAGGGAACACTTAAGGTGTCAGCATAAGACAATTTGGACAATTTCATGCTCCCAACTTTGTAGGAATAGTTTGGGGATGGCCCCTTCCTGTTCCTACATGACTGCTCAGCAGTGCACAAAGCAAGGTCCATAAAGACATGGATGAACGAGTTTGGGGTGGAGGAACTTGACTGGCCTACACAGATTCCTGACCTCAACCTGATAGAACACCTTTGGGATGAATTAGAGCAGAGACTGCAAGCCAGGCCTTCTCATCCAACATCAGTGCCTGACCTCACAAATGCGCTTCTGGAAGAATGGTCAAACATTCCCATAGACACACTCCTAAATCTTGTGGACAGCCTTCCCAGAAGAGTTGAAGCTGTTATAGCTGCAAAGGGTGGGCCAACTCAGTATTGAACCCTACGGACTAAGACTGGGATACCATTAAAGTTCATGTACGTGTAAAGGCAGGTGTCCCAATACTTTTGGTAATACAGTGTAATTTGTATGGAATTTGGTAATGATAACAAGAAAAGCAGTAAAAATAGATCCCCTGCAGCCAGCAGCAATAGACCCCTCCCTCAACAGCAGATCCTATCCAGCAACAATTGACCCCCCAGCAACATAAGCCCCCTCTAGCAAACTAGCAAAAATAGACCTCCCCAGAAACAATAAACAACCATACAACAATAGACCCTCCAGCACACCCCAGCACTCCTTGCCATTAAATACAATACCTCTCAGTACTGAAGGTGCTGCAACTGCGTTCCCCCATTTTCCCACTGAATAAAAGGGGGTCCAATCCGGTACTAGCAAGGTGTACCTAATAAAGTGGCCGGTGAGGGTACGTTATCCTGTACCTTGTATATTTTAGGCAACATAAAAAGTGTGCTCAGGATGAGGCAGTGTTATGAACATCTACTACCAGAGCACAACAAAGTTACAGCTTAATCAAATCTTATACAGGCTAAGACGCCATCAGAGCCTGGTGACTGGCGAATCAGATGCTGAGCTCTGTTTTATGGGGAGGGGATGGGGGTGTCAAGTGTTCCCTTTTCCTAAAGAATCTTAATCTTGACTTCTGACAAGATCAAAAAGGCATTTTTAAAAATGTAAAAGCTATTACATTTATTAAACTGATATAACAAAACATTTTAACCACTTGACCTCCAGAAGATTTACCCCCGTTCCTGACCAGGCCATTTTTTGCTATACGGCACTGCGTTATTTTAACTGACAATTGCGTGGTCGTACCCAAATAAAATTTATGTCATTTTTTTCCAAAAAATAAAACGTTCTTTTGGTGGTATTTGATCACCACTGCGTTTCTCATTTTTTTTGTGCTATGAACAACAATTTAAAGAACGACAATTTTGAAAAAATAAAAAAAACAAAATTTTTTTGCTTTCTGCTTTAAACATAGCCAACATTTTTTTGAAAAATTGAATTTCTTAATAATTGTAGGCCAATCTGTATTCTGCTACATGTTTTTTGGGAAAAAAAAATCACAATAAGCGTAAATAGATTGGTTTACGTGAATGTTATAAGGTCTACAATGATGGGATATATTTATGGATTTTTTTTTTTTTATACTAGTAATGCCAGCAATCAGAGACTTATAGCGGGGCTGTGATATTGTAGCGAACAATCGGACACTAACTGACATGTTTGACACTTTGTGGGAACCAGTGACACTAATACAGTGATCAATGCTAAACATATGCACTGTCACTGTACTAATGACACTGGCTGCGAAGGGGTTAATCATCTAGGGTGATCAAAGGATTAAATGTGCACCTAGCCAGTGTTTTGTGTACTGTATTAGGTGCTTTTACTAAGGCAAGAGATGGATTTTGAATACAAAATCCATCCCTTCCCCCTGTCAGAACGGAGATCTGCCTTGCTTACATAGGCAGATCATCGTTCTGTGTGTCTTACTGATGATCGGTGGGCGAGGGAGGACATTCAGTATCTTGCACCCACAGATTGGCTTCTGGCTCAACATCCACTGCGTGCACGCCCCCTGCAGGCGGAAGTGCAGAATCAGGTATGCATACGTGATCCTACACAGGAGGGCAGCCTTGTAGCAGTAAAACTGCTATGGGGTGGACGGCAAGTGGTTAAATGGTAAATTTAAGAGATCAAAAGAGAGCGAATATTACATTTTTGGATTTAGATATGACTTGAAATAGAACAATTGCTCTTGTTAAAATAAAAAATAAGGGCTGCAGCACTTAATTATGAGAGCATCTGTGCTCACAGATTCATAGTCCCCCTGTAAAGTCCAACAAATACCCATTGATCCTGCCAATAAGGACCACCTAATGCAGTTTTCTGTGATGGTGTGGCAGCAATGCTGCACTTAAATAAAAACAACAAAAGTGCGCTTAGCCTAAAAAATAAAAAATAAAAAAAACTGCTACAATCAAAAACCCTTGAATAGTGAGGAATAATAAATAAAAGAAATGTTACATGTGCTGTTAATTGAATAGCACAAGAACTAAAAAAATAGTAAACAATAGTAAATAGGTGTAACTATTAACACTATAAAATGATCAAAATCACTTTGGAACAATGAATGAAACAAAAAATGTTAAAAAAAAAACACAATAAACCATAACAAGTGGGTCCCTAAAAAATGCCCACAGCATGTGGGTTTAAATGCTAAAGACAGATATGAGATTATTCATGAGATTGACACATCTGTCTTTAGCATTTAAACCCACATGCTGTGGGCATTTTTTAGAGACCCACTTGTTATGGTTTATTGTGTTTTTTTTCAACATTTTTTGTTTCATTTATTGTTCCAAAGTGGTTTTAATCACCTTATAGTGTTGAGCCGCGTACATGCGGTCGGAATTTCTGCCAACAAATGTTTGATGTGAGCTTGTTGTCGGAAATTCCGACCGTGTGTAGGCTCCATCAGACATTTGCTGTCTGAATTTCCGACAACAAATGTTTGAGAGCTGGTTCTCAAATTTTCCGACAACAAAATTTGTTGTGTACACAATTCCGACGCACAAAGTTCCACGCATGCTCGGAATCAAGCAGAAGAGCTGCACTGGCTATTGAACTTCATTTTTCTCAGCTCGTCGTACGTGTTGTACGTCACCGCGTTCCTGACATTCGGAATTTCCGACAACATTTGTCCGTGTGTATGCAAGACAAATTTGAGCCAACATCCGTCGGAAATAAATCCATGGATTTTGTTGTCGGAATGTCCGATCGTGTGTATGGGGCATTAGGTCTCATGTACACTGCTGCTGGTAAACGAACGTTTAGGAGCAGTTGGGCAATTTTTTCAGCTGCCCCTGAACTCTACTCTATGTTATCTTATCAGTACATGTACACAGGGTCGTTTATAGTTGTTTCTAGGCAGTTGAGTTTAGAAGCTTTTTTTGGAAAGCAAAAAAATGTGTTTAGGACGGATGTTCAGAGGCATTTGAAACGCCAAATGCCTGTAACAGCGTGTAAACGTGTGTAAATGCGATAATTCACATTTAGCCGCATTTTGTTTACAGTCGTTTTTAATGGAGATACATTTTTGACTATTTAAAAAAAAAAAATGCTTTCAAACGCAAACGTGGCTAAATGTGGCATGTAAACGCGGCAAAACAGATGTTTTTAAACGTCAGTTACTATCTGTCAAGTTAAATCGTTCAGGAGAGGTTTTAAAACGTCCTGTGTACATTAAGCCTTAAAGCAGAGTTCCACCCATATAAAAGTCAGCAGCTACAAAAAGTGTAGCTGCTGACTTTTATTATTTGGACACTCACCTGTCCCACGGTCCAGCGATGCGGGTGAACGAAGCCCCGCTCCTCTCCCCCCCTCTCTGTGGCGCCGGCATTGTCACCGTGGGCGCCCGGCTGTGGCTTCACAGCTGTGCACGCACTGTGCATGCGTGAGCCGCGCTGCGCACTGTGACTGGCTGGGCAATCATCTGGGACCTGCGACGGGAGGGGGGAGAGGTGAACTTCCTTCTAGCGCTGTGGTGCCCCGGGAAGTGGGAGCTAGATCCCTCTATCCGCTCCCCCCTCCCAAAAAAAAAGACATGCCAAATGTGGCATGTCAGGGGGTCACCTTCACTTAAAGCGGAAGTTCCATTTTTGGGTGGAACTCAACTTTAATAGTTACACCTATTTACTATTTTTTTAGTTCTATTCAATTAAGAGCGCATCTTACGTTTCTATTAACAATGCTGCACTGCTCTTGTGAGGAAAGAGTTGCCACTCTCATGTAGGATGTACAATACCTGCTTGTAGTACAGTAGGTTGACAAAATGTTGTAGGGGGCCTGGCTATCAGCGTTGTTACTTCTGATAGACCATGTAGCTTGTCGGTCACCACCTGGCCATAACTAACCCTGCCGACTGCTTTCAGGATTGATAGCACTGCCTCTGTTGAAACCCTTCTATGGTGAACTGCAGTGTCTGGGAAGGAGGACATGTGAGACACAAAGGAAGGAGGATTTGACACAGTCTGGAGAAGCATGAATGTTTTCTGTTTACTTTATGATGCTTGTGCATCACATAGGAGCTGGATTTGGTGCTTGTTTAGACTGCCACACCAGAGTCTTTACAGTAGTTGTACTTTAGATTTTACTCTATTTAGTGACCAAATAAAATATAGTGATCACATACACGGAAAGGTGTAACTTTTATCGTGCCCACGTTGACGTCAGTTGTGACAAAACATGAAGGGCGGAGGCTATGTACGTGCCGTTACTACGATTGTCTTGCCGTGTACACCAATTTACCTGTCTCCATGTGCAGTTAACACTTCCTGTATTGATTTTATATGCTTACTTTTATCTTATGAGATGTGAGTACATCTTGTTTTTCACAAATAAACCAGTGTTTACAGTATTACACATGTAGATGTTTCCTTAATTTACATATCCACGATGCACTTCCATTGCCTTGTGTCTATTGATACCTATTGGAAGCACTGAACACTATCTGTTCCTGCAGGATATGTGAAGGCTGTGTGCTGATTATACACCATGTTGAGCACAATTGACTCCATAACAGAGTCCATCTTACACTGGGTGGTGGAGCACGTTGGTGATTTTTGATCCACTTTTTGCTTAAACCATATGAGCTATTTTTTTCACCTATTCACTTTTTGGATTTTGTTGTGATATTATGGACAATATAAAAATATATATCCACAAAAGAGCTCTTTTGCACCTCAGGTTAGATGCCTGCTTTCAAGAGTAGACAATGAAAGCTAGATGCAGCATGAAAATCCCAGGAGTATGGCCCTTGACATGAAGACAAGGGGAATGACTAATATTAAAAGTTCACTGTATACCTTTAAGCCTGTTGGAACTCTAGGACTCATCTCTGCTTTCTATGCCCACATCAGCTTATACTCCTTACGAGTTCTTGGCTACTGAGAAACATAAGCATGAACCCACCTCGTAACAGTATTATTCAAAGAGGGCCTCGCCCAATAAAGACTTTTTAGCCAATAATACGGGAATGGTTAAGGACACGTTTTATTGAATTAATAAACCACATACTTATTCCATTAGCAAACAACATCAACATTGGAGCAAACACTCGTGGCAGTCACAGATGAACTGTAAGACCTGAACTGTCATAAACTTGCTCAATTGCCTGTCTTAACCATCAGTTCCAAACAGGCTTACAATTAACCAGAGGCCCCAGAGGGCATTAAACAGTTACAATACAACCGCTGCAGGGTAAAAATCTGCCAATAAAGGTGTCACAATAATCAAGAGAAGGGAATGGTGGGAGAGAGCTTTCTACAAGATTGCACGAGACTACAAGTCAGTAATCTCCACTCATTCTTAGTAGGACCTCAATAACTATAGCTCCAGCTCCTAATCACCCCACAGCCACTGGCTGTAAGTGCTTTATATTTGTTTAAATCACCAATACCATATGTCTTTAGGCCTTCATGAGGCGCGGGGTCCTCTACTTTACCTTTTCTCCAGCCCTAGACAGTCAATAACCACTTCAAAACCGGGCACTTTCATCCCCTTCCTGCCAAGGCCAATTTTCAACTTTTAGCGCTGTCGCACTTTGAATGACAATTGTGTGGTCATGCAACACTGTACCCAAATTATTTTTTTTTGAGACAGATTTGTTTTTTTGGTAGTATTTCATTGGCACTGGGTTTTATATTTTTTGCTAAACAAATTAAAAAAGACCCAAAAATTTTTAAATAAGTAATTTTTATCTTTCACTGATGTGCGCTGATGAGGCTGCACTGATGCGCACTGATACATTACACTGATGGGCACTGATATGCTGCACTGATGGGCTGCACTGATGAGGCATCACTGATGGGCACTGATGAGGCGGCACTGATATGTGGCTCTGATGGGCACTGATAGACAGCACTGATAGGCAGCACTGATGGGCACTGATAGGCGGCACTGATAAGCTGCACTGATGGGCAATGATGAGGCTGCACTGACAAGGCCTCACTGATAGGCAGCACTAATGTGCAGCATTGATGGGCACTGATATGCTGCATTGATGGGCTGCACTGATGATCAGGGCACAGATGATCAGTGCCCTGATTATCAGTGTTAATGTCCCCTGTAACTGGAAAGATGTTTATTGGCTTCCTTTCATCAGACACTGACAGCACTCGGGAAAGGAAATGCCGATAACCAGCATTTGTTTACATGTGATCGGCTGTGATTGGACACAGCCGATCCCATGGTAAAGAGCCTACAAAGTCATCCTCTTTTTACCCTGATCAGTGATGCGCTGTGTCCAAGGGACACAGCTCACTCCAATCATCGTTCTTCATGCCCCCGGGGGGAGTGCACAAGCAACACAAGTGAATGATGTCATATGACATCAAGTCAGGATCTTAAAGCCACTTATAGCAGAATGACGGCTGGATGGGAAAGGTGTTAATGATGCAGAGAATAACGCTGGCATACTGTGATTGTAAAGTGCTGCAGTGGTGCCCCTCAAGGAGTGGGTCTATGACTTCCTGCACTCACCAGATGTCCTCAGTCTTCTTAGTTGAATGATGCTCAGAGTCATTCAACCCAGAAGACTGAGGACATCTAGTGGCAGAAATTAATTACTACAGAGAACTGCACTGGAGAGAATGTGAGCATTGCAGCTCAAACTATTTTTTAACACTTCTTGGGCATAATCCAGAAAAAAAACCTTTTTTATTTCTTAGAGCTGGGCTGTAAGTTAAAACAGCAAATTACTTCATTGTATGCACATTTCACTTAGCACAAGTTATGTCCCCATGCCACCCTTCTATCATCCATTGATTCATTTCACTAAAGGTCAAGGGGTCCTTCATTGCTTGTTTTGTTAAAAAAAAATAGGTCAAAAAGTTTACTGGAATAAGAAGGTGTAAGAGAGAAATAAAGGAAACAGAGGAAAGTGAGTGACACAAAGAGAAATCAACTTCTATAGAGTGAAAAAAAAAAAAGAAAGTGAGAGAGACAGAAAACAAGATTAAATTAAAGAGGAAGGAATAGATATTAAGAAAGAGGAATCTGAAAAGAGACAAGAAAAGAGAAAGAGAGAAGCTAGAGAGATATTCTGAGTAAAAATAACATCAAAACCCAAGTTATTTTCCATCAAGAATCACTCAGCTTTAGATAGAAACTTTCTTTTTTTTTCCCCAGAATCCTGCTGGTGTTAATCTGATCCACAAAAATACAATGTATCTATCTCATATTAAATTTAATCCAGCTGTTAGAAGAAAGAGTACAAAATTATCTTTCTGATATGCTGTGTTACAACCCTTTGAAAACAGTATGTCTGATTTATGCTTCCCTTAAAGGCATTTGTGAGCTAGCAAAGCACATTACAGAATACAGCGTTTGCTAAGTTATTTTACAAATCTAGACCTAGGCCACCCTTGTTAATGCATTGCTTCATGATAAAATATTAGGGGGTTTACTCTTTCATAAATGGTAGGAAAGCCTTTCATTTTTGAAATGGAACAGAAACCATTCTCTTCAAAGTTCAAAGTGATATATATTTTTTTTAACAGAAAAGTTTATTCATTTTGAAAAAGACAAAAAACAACAAAAACAGTGGTACATTCTCAACAGACCACTAATACAGTTTAGACAAAAGCAACCTGATAATACAGTAGAGGGTAGTATTTCTATGCCCGGGGGCGGGGACCCAACCAGTTTGAGGCCTAAATTGGTGAAACCAATGAAGGGGGTCCCAAAGGTTGGGTACAAGTCTAAATCTACATTGAATATAAGTCATTGGAGGGGAGTGGGGGGGGGGGCGCCTTTCAAGTTTTACATTTCAACAGACTCCAAACCCTACTCCAAAGTCAACCGCCGCTCCTTAACCCATGCCGCCCATATCTTTTCAAACTTTTTGGGGCATCGAAGTGATATTTTAGTTGTAGCTGCACTACTCCTTGCTCCTTGCTCTGTCCCCAGGCAATTTAAAGTTTTGGATGCTCTCGTCCATCTTTGATGCCCCACCCCATCATTGGACATTTTTGCTGCATTGCAAGGCTCCCTCACAAGGTCCCTCACATACTGAGTACCCTAATAAGGAAGAATAGTACTTAAAGTGTAAATTCACCTTTACAGAAAATCATTAAAGTGAATTTACACTCGCCCCCCCCCCTCCCCTGGTCCTGCTGTACCTGAGTCCTGCGATCACCCACTGTGAGACATCGGGTTGCCGCTTGCTTTACCGGTCCACAGATTTGAAATCCCAGCGGCTTTCTCACCTCTTCTCCAGTGCTAACAGGACAGGCTAGGTGGGTTCTGATTGGTCGGCATTGTCCATGTGATGACGCCGACCAATTAGAATGCCTCCTATACCATTACAAGTTACGTTTAGGAGATTAAGCCACTGGGATTTCTAATCCCCGGACCAGTGAAGCGCAGGGGGGTCCCAGTGTAAGTTCACCTCACTTCAAATTTTCTGTAAAGGCGAACTTACCCTTTAAAGTGGAACTTCTCCCTAAATGGGAAGTTCTGCTTTATGTCTTTCTCCCACTCCTTCTGATTTTGCACCTTTTTGGCTGGGGGGGGGGGGGGGGGGCGGCAGAGGGGTCAGGGACCTGGTTTTAACTGGTACACGCTCCCATTTGCCATCAGATCACCAAGGCAATGTCCCTGAAAGTCCCCCCACACTTGCAACCTTTTAGGATAGGTCATAGGTCTTAGAAGGCTACAGCACCATTCAACTAACGCATGCACAGTGGGAAGCTGGCTGTGAAGCCATGCCGGTGCCGGGCACCCGAAGACAAGCGAAGAACTGTCCGGGTGAGGATGGCCCTGGATCCCTAAACAGGTGAGTGTCCTTTTCTTAAAGGTCAAGAGCCACAGCATTTGTAGCTGCTGACTTTTTTTTCAAACAGGGTGAAGAACCTCTTTGACCCCCTAATGCCTAGGAGTAAAACAAATCTTAATGCCTAATTGCAGTTTTGCAACTTTGGCATGTGTTAGTAACACTATACATAATACAACTACCTAGTGTATCCAGATTATTATATGTTATCTCTTGATTTGTTTTATTATCAAATGAAAACTGGCTCAAAATAGTAAAAACATCTTTTGTTTTATTTCTGCTGTATATTTGCCATTACCAAGACCCACCACCTACAAAAACACTAATATAAATTTTCCTACCAACATTTGTGTTGATACTATATATGTGTATATATTTTTTTTGTTTTCACCAGGAGTAGGGCTAAAAAATGATATTGCTCATTTTGTTTTTTGTAACTAAAACATACCGATCCTGACCTTTTCCCTGACGCTGACATAAACCTAAATCAAGCCCCGATCTAGCTATTTTATCTTTCATTATTTTTATTATTATTATTTTTTTTTTTTTTACAAGGACTATATTGTTTGTTTACATTTTTCTCCCTTGTCTAGGGGGAAAAGATCCAAAGTAGCTTTTTCTCCATTCGGAAGGAGAAATAGAGTACAGTACAGGGGTGGGTTTTATTGAGTGATAGCCAATCATAGGTATTGGGCGCTTCAGTCACTCCTTCCTCTGATTGGGCGGTGGGCAGGGCTATTACTCAGTCACAGCCACGGCAGCCTATCAATGTTTTTTTCTGCTTCTCTTTCTCCCTGAACTGTCCATCTCTTGCAGGGAGTGAGCAACCAGCTGCGGTAAGGAAAAATGGTCCGCTGGGCAGCTTGAAGGGGCTGCTGGTTGATGCTGCAATTAAATAAATTGTAACTGTGTTCTCATCAAAAACCCAAACATGTGCAGGGGGAAAAATGGACTCTTGTTAGCAAATGATTGATGAATGAGGTGTAAACAGCTTTATTTAATTTTTTTACTAAGCTCAACGAACATTCACTTTGCTAAGTAAACAGTCTCTATACCTTTAGTAACCAATCCCAATGACTGGGCTTTTCTCCTCTTTTTCACTATGAAAGCCTATTAGTAAGCTCAGAGGGGTTAGAGGAGTAAAACTGCTCACTTTAAAAAGTTAATGTTTACTGATTGTAGTAAATATAATTAATTGATAATCAATCAAACATATGTTAGCAAAACTCTCATGACTGGGTAGTCCTCTCACCTAACGTAGGCTCACCTTATTTACTATCAAGTAAATAGCCCCAACTCCTTTAGTAAATCAATCCCACTTTGTACCTGGACGTTCTGGTTCCTATAGCAGTCACATGGTCTGCTATGTCCTGGATCACACTTGGGTCTTTCTACAACTGCCTCAAATAAGTAGCTAGACTTAAAATGAACCTGTGCTTTGCCAATGCAGGCCAATGCAGAAGAATCCCTTTGTTGCTCGGTCCACTCTGTTACTATATTTGCCAGCCAGATGTTGGGAACATGTGACTCCCTCACTGTCCATTCAAGATGATGCACTAAGTGCCTGAGAAGTCAACTTTAAAACCTGAACATTATCGTTTGGTGGCATGGAGGGGATCCTAAGGCTTGTGTAGGCTCCCGTCAGGTTGAATTGGTGTTTATTCAGGGCTTCTCTCTCCTCACTCCAATGGGATCCACATAGGTAGGGTCCTGAAGAGAAGGTGAATATAAATAGCAGGAGAGTAAAGATGGCCGTACATGGAGTGAATTTCAGATAGTTCCTGATTAACTGGTTGAATTTTGTGGGGAGGTGCCTGTTATTTTTTATTTTCCGTTATTTCTGATTTTCACTTACAGGGTTATGTCGGGTGACTCAGAAATTAATGCAATGTGGTGTGTCTATCATTTGGCCTGTGGTGCTTCCCATAGGGGGGTGGGGAAGGTATATATAGTGTAGAGGGGGTTGAGCGAGGAATAGTCTCTGGTTGTAGGAGTTGGAAGGGCCATACACAAACAAATGCCTACCTGTCATATTATCATATCCTCCACAAAATCCAGCTCCGATCTGCCCTAGGGCCCCACAGGCATGCTCCAGTACTGGGCTTCTACTTTGCCTTCCACATTCCACACCCCTTCGTTCTCATTGGCTGGGGAGAAGCTGTGAGACATTTTCTGAACAGAGAGGAGCATGGTAAGAACAGCCCAGGATGGGGAAGTGTCTGTGCTGTGTGCTGGCAACATGGAATGGTAACCAAGCTCAGCGAGGCAAGAGGAGGAGAGTGCCGTCCTGTAGCCACGATGGAACTGATGTCACTGGTGAGGTATGACACTGCTCAGTGTCTCCTAGTCACCAGCTGGGATTCTCTGTACTCCCCCACCCAGGGATGTCTACTTACCCCACTTCCCTGACAACTGGGGAAAAGACACACACCTCCTGGAGGTGGCCTTCCCCCAACACCTGCCAACACTAACTTAGAAATCTTAAGAAATTGGTAAAACAAATCCCTTATCACCTCCTCAGGGGGCCCCTGAAGGGCTGCAGGCTCCAGATTTTGTGTGACATGGCTTTGGCCTCCCAGATCTAAGTTGCCCCCCCCCAAAGTCCCCTGACCACCCCCTCCACCCTGCATGCTATGCCCGGTTGCTGAGCTCCTTTCCCATTACAGCACTCTATACTGTTCCTCCTCCGCAGGGTTGAAATCACATTCATTTACAACACAGCCAGTTAGCCATGATCTGTACAGGGTGTATCTGCCTACTGCAACTACACCACCGTTCCAACCAGAGAATTTCACAGGTCAGAAGGGCAACATAAAATCCAGATACACCTTGTGAAGACTGACAGATTGTGTGTAAAGGAATGTGATTTCAGCCCTGTGTGGTGTGTGGGGGGGGGGGGAGCTGTATACAGTGCTGGGATGGGAAAGCAGCTCTGCCAAGTGACCTGCCAGGGGTCCCTGTCCTGTGATTCTCCAGCGGTGATTCCTGTCCTCTGATGTAAAGAGGAACTCAAAACTCTTAAGCTACTTTGAGTATCTTGGCGTGCGGTGGATGTATCTGCACGCACGTTGGAAGTAGTGGGGGGGAGGTCAACTTTTGCATCGGGGCCCACAAGCTTCAAGCTACGCCTCTGGTACTACTATACATTTTTATTCAAGCATAGAGAGTCCAATGGCTGGTTTGATTTACTGCATAAAAAGAACTAGAGTGTTCTCAATGGAAACAGGGAAAGAAGTGTAGACCTACATGTTAACCTTCTGGGTGATGGGGAGTAAAAAGTAAAAGGCCAGCTCTGGAGAGGAAGCAGTGATGGCAGGTGACAGAGGTTCTGTTGGAGGGGTGGATTGATGGCTGTATGGACTACCCTTCTAAGTGGCAGGGTGCCTATGTTAGGGTCTGCTGCAGAACAGAACCCCCTTAGGGACCAGGTCTGGACCACAGGTGTAAGAGGATTCGCAAAAATATACAGCAGCTTTCTTCCATGCCTTTGTGTCAAAGCAAGTAAAGTGAGTGGCATGTGTAAAGAGCTGGAGGAGGAGGCTATCAGTGTTCAATTCTAATTCCCGCAAAATGACTCAGTAGTCGATGCTGAGACAGGTGTCACCTGTAAATTGAAAAGGCTCTGTCCTTCTGTTGTGGGGCCCAGTAAAGTAGATTGGCCTCCAGCCATGAGGGGCAATAACTCACACATAAGCAATACCACAGTGTGTTAACACTTGATGACAGTAATCTTATAACATTTACCATGCAATACCCTTGTGGTGCTAACAAATTTGCTCCATGGTGGCCCTGTCTGCACCCTCCCGTACAATATCCCTCATTGAAAAATCAAAGAAGGTGGGCAAAAAATTGTTGGTCGAACAGTGGCTGTTTGCAATCAGATGTAGGCACTGTTTGGGCATTTTTGACAGCTGGAGGTGCCCACAGGCTGAACTAAAAAAATCCCCTGTATGTGTGTGTGGCCAGCTTTAGCAGTCAAGTGGACCTGTTGAGAAATGGAGTTATATCATTTTTTTTAATGGCTAAGCAAGGGCTGGGACATAGCAGGATATCTTCCCAACACTTATGCCACGTAAACACAACCGGTTTTGCCATTGGAATAAACTCAGAAGGTTTCTCCGACGGAACTCCGATGGAATTCCATTCAAGCGGTCTTGCCTACACACGGTCAAACCAAAATCTGACCAAAGTCTGACCATCCAGAACGCGGTGACCTACAGCACATACGACGGGACTAGAAAAAGGCAGTTCAATAACCAGTAGCCAATAGCTTCTGTCTTGTACTTGCTTCAGAGCATGCAATGGTTTGGTTCGTCAGAACAGCATACAGATGAGCGGTTTTCCCGATAGGAATTGGTTCCATCGGAAATATTTAGAACATGTTCTATTTCTAGGTCTGTCAGAATTTTCGGGAAAAAAAAGTCAGATGAAGCACACACACGATCAGAATGTACGATGAAAAGCTTCCGTCTGACTTTTTCTGTCGGACGTTCCGCTCGTGTGTACGCGGCTTAAGAGCAGAGACTGTTTGGTAATTCTAATCCTTTGCTTTTCTCAATAGAGAACGACAGCAGAAAAAGCCCAATAATTAAAAGAAATGACTGAAATTGGGTGCATTGCTTGCTTTTATCGAGCTGCCATTAGTCAGTTAAAGCTGTAGCCTTTATATCCTTTTCTACTTAGTCATGTTCTTCCTAAGCTTATCGCTAATTTCAGCCAAGAAAAACAAATTCACTTTTGTACCACTATTATCTGTTTCAGGTTGAAGATTTGATGAAAAAAATAGGATCATGTGCGGTGACCAATATCGTGATTCACTCTCATCCCGGAACGTGGTATCAGCATACAGATAAGACCTCTCATGTGTTTATTGTTTTCCTGTCTGATTGGTATTTTTCCCCTAATTTTTTTTTTAGAATTTCACATGACACGGTGTGCCTTCAAAACAAGATGAGCCAAATTAGAACCAGGATGAACGGAAGTCCAATAGAAGATAACTAGTTATTGTCAGGAAATGGAAGATAATGAGTGTATTTTGCTAGCAATATGCAGGAGATGGGATAGTTCATGGTCAGGAGACCTTTCTCCTTCATCAATTAACAAAATAATAAAAAATATTCAAAATATAAAGCTCAAAGTGTATGAGAAAAGGCTGTTCATGCAATAATGCAATTAGTAAACTTTTTTTTTTACTTAAAATTCAACTGCAGACAAATAACTAAACTGTACTTAGGAGCTTTTTTACTTGCAATTTTGTATATCTATTTATCTAGTCTTGAGATTTAAATTGGCCACGCGGGCCAGTGACAATGCAATTTGGTCACCACCTTGCAGCCAGCCTGTAATTAAGGAAAGGTGAAGACAAAGTGCCGGATTCAAATTTTCAGTAGGTACAATAAATTATCACTTGGCACAATGGCTCTGGTTAGACAGCTCTGCACAAAATTAATGGTACCCCTTAGGTATGGGGGGCACCCGGAGTTGAGAATCCATATATGAACAGTCTAATGAGAGTGACAAGACAAATGTCCAACAGTCCAAAATCTCCTACTAATGAAATTGATTCATGGCAAAAAAAACTACAAAGAAGCCAACACGTTTCGGGGGTCAGCCCTCTTCTTCAGGGATAGAAAACACAAATGAAAGTATAAATAAACTAGACACAATATGTATAAATTGCAAGTAACCACATTCAAAGGTATAAGAATAATTTTTTGTATTCATTTTATATATACAATATATTTTTGTAGTATGATGATCGTTTATCTTACTTATTATTCATTATTGTTGCAATATTAATATTTTTTTCTTATTTATTATTCTTTATAGTTGCAATATTAACCACTTGCCAACCCTGCTGCAGTATATATAATGCTTTGGGGCGGCTCATACAGGCAATGTACCTGTACCTATATACCATCATTTGTAGACGCGATAACTTTCTCACAAAACAATTAATATACTCTTATTGGGATTTTTTTTACCAGAGACATGTAACAGAATACATTTTGGCCTAAATTTTTGAAGAAATTTGATTTTGACTTTTTTTCTTTTAATCTGATTTTTTTTAACAGAAAATAAAAAATATGGGGTTTTCTTCAAAATGTTTTTTTTTTTTTTTATATTTATATGGCATGGTGATCAAATGCCACCAAAGGAAAGCTCTATTTGTGTGAAAAAATGGCAAAAATGTAATTTGCGTACAGTGTTACATGACACAATTACCAGTTAAAGTAGTGCAGTAGTGAATAGCAAAAAATGGTCTGGTCATGAAAGTGGTAAAATCATCCAGAGCTCAAGTGGTTAATAGAGTTTTGTTCTTTCATTATTTTTTTTTTTCTTCTGTCTCTTCATGTAATCCTAGAAAGACTTGATGATGTTAAAATCAGGGCTTTGCGGGGGCCAAACCATCACTTCCATGACTCCTTGTTCTTAATGCCATTGGCTGTATGTTTTGGGTCATTGTCCTGCTGCAGAATAAATTTGAGGCCAATTACACACCTCCCTGATGGTATGGCATGATGAATAAGTATCTTTCTGTATTTCTCAGCATTGAGGACATCATTGATTGGGCAACGCTGAGGATCGTAGATGCAGTGGTCAGCCAAGGAAACTTAATGAAGCAAGTGAAAGACACATCATACTTACTTTCGACATCAGAAGATATCCACCATTGCCATCAACACAGAACTTGTGTAAACCAGTGGGACCAAGTTACACCCATCTACAGTGTGAAGAAGTCTGGCCAGACTGGTCTTCATGGAAGAATTGTTGCCAAAAAGTCATATCTTCAACGTGAAGACAAGGCTAATGCCGCGTACACACGAGCGGACTTTACGGCAGACTTGGTCCGGCGTACCGGATTTCGTCGGACAATTTGATCGTGTGTGGGCTCCAGCGGACTTTGTTTTATCAAAAGTTTGACGGACTTAGATTTGAAACATGTTTCAAATCTACCCGGCGGACTCGAGTCCGGTCGAAAAGTCCGCTCGTCTGTATGCTAGTCCGATGGACAAAAACCAAGGCTAGGGCAGCTATTGGCTACTGGCTATAAACTTCCTTGTTTTAGTCCGGTCGTACGTCATCACGTACAAATCCGTCGGACTTTGGTTGATCGTGTGTAGGCAAGTCCGTTCATTCAGAAAGTCTGTCGTAAAGTCCATCGAAAAGTCAGTCGAAAAGTCCGCCGGGCAAAGTATGCCGTAAAGTCCGGTCGTGTGTACGCGGCATTAGTAACTCAACTATGCACAAAAACATGGGACTTGGAGTGCAGCAAAATGGCAGCAGGTGTTTTGGACTGAAAATTGGAAATATTTGACTGTAGCAGGAGGCAGTTTGTTAGACGAAGGGTTGCAGAGAGGGCATGATGGAGGTTTCTTGCAAGTTTGGGGCTGCATTTCTGCAAATGGAGTTGGTGATTTGGTCAGGATCAATGGTGTCCTCAATGCTGAGAAATACAGACAGATACTTATCCATCATGCCGTATCATCAGGGAGGCATGTGATTGGCTCCAAATGTATTCTGCAGCAGAACAATAACCCCAAACATATACAGCCAATGTCATTAAGAACTATTTTCAGTGTAAGGCTCGGTTCACACATGAGTCGCATGTGGATCACAGCAGGGGTCCAGTGCATCCTGGTTCAGGGGTGTAACTACCACCATAGCGACCCTGCGGGCGCTATGGGGCCCGCAGCCGAGTGGGGCCCAGTGAGGATAAGAGCACCGCCAGCACAGTCTCTCAGCCAGGGGAAGAGAGAGGAAAGGAAGAGGCGAGCTGTCCGTATCAGCAGAGGGCTGAATTGCCCGATGTAATAGCTTTCATTAGAACTTCCAGTGTTCCCGGGGCTCACGTCACATAGCTCCACCTTTTGGCCCGGTGCCTTTGATAGACAGAACGCCGATCCAATGTGGGAAATGTGACGTCATCAAAGGTGTCGGGCCAAGAGGTGGGGCTATGTGACGATGAGCCCCGGGAAGACAGGAAATTCAAATGAAAGCTATTACAGTGGGCAATCCTGCTCTCTGCTGATCCGGGTGGCTTGCCTCTTCCTCTGCATAGGTGGGGCTGTATGGGGCACAGGCAGACCAGGCTGTATTGGGCACAGGTCACACTGTATTGGGCACAGGTCACGCTGCATTGGGCACAGGTCATGCTGCATTGACACTAGGGCAGCTGTGGGGGGGGGGGGGGGGATGGGCTGTTTGCAGGGGGGCCCCATACAACATTTTGCTATGGGGCCCTGCTATTTCTAGTTACGCCCCTGAACAGACCAAAAGACGTACAGCATTTTTGTGCAAAACGCACCGGACCCACTGCGGAGATATGTGGACCAGCTCCATAGAGAACCAGTCAAAATCTACTGCTATTGCGAATTGGATGCGGAGAACCGCATCCGATTCTCAATGGTGTGAACCCAGCCTAAAGAAGAACAAGGAGTCCTGGAAGTGATGGTTTGCCCCCCACAGAACCCTGATCTCAGCATCATAGAATCTGTCTGGGATTACACGAGGAGACAGAAGGATTTGAGGCAGCCTACATCCACAGAAGATCTGTGGTTAGTTCTCCAAGATGTTTGGAACAACCTACCTGCCAAGTTCCTTCAAAAACTGAGTGCAAGTGTACCTAGAAGAATTAATGCTGTTTTGAAGGCAAATGGTGGTCACAGCAAATATTGATTTGATTTTGATTTCTCTTCTATTCATTTTCTTTCCATTTTGTTAATTGGTAAAAATAAACTATTAACACTATTTCTGAAAGCATTCTTCATTTACAGCATTTGTCTAAAAACTTTTGCACAGTAGTGTATATATATTATATATTTATTATTTACACATCTAGCACATACCTATACTACATTGATAGTAATCATGGTAAGATAATATCATATATTAAACCCGTATATTTAGTCTGGCTCATCCCCCATTGTTTGTGAAGGTCACGTTTTACACTCTGAACACCGTGTCTAACATCTCTGATATATGGTTAATGAGTTCATGTGTTTAATAATTATCCCTCATCAGTTCTACGCTTGATGACTTTGTACGCATGATGCTGTGCCAAAACCCTCTTCCCTCTGCTCGGCCAAACATGCTTACCGGCTGATAGTTGGCAGCTGAACGTCAGTTGAAAATGTGAAAATGTGTTTTTTTAGTAAAAACAGAACTCCAGATAAAGAAAGAAAAGATAATTCATACAGTATATTGAATTCAAAGTTCTTTCCACCCAAATCTGATATTTCAATGTTAGATGGATGCTGGAGAGTCAATGTTTGTAAACTTTAAAATGATTGTAAGCCTCAGACATGAAATATGAACAAAGCATATCCCTCTATAGTGTCTCATTTAAGAGCACGAAGTGTCATTTTCGTCTGCTGCTTCATTCCTCTGCTATCAGCATGAGTCACTTCTGACAAGTTTTACTGACACCAAGAGAAAAATGGTGACAGGGGAGGGACCTCCACCTGATTGAGAGCCTCAGCTCTGTGCCTGTGTGTTTTGTGAAGGGGGATGTGTCCCTTCCCTCCAATTAGCTCTCAGAGCTCTCCTCACTGAGCTCTGCAGAGTGTAACTTCAGCTCTCCACCCCCTTTTTTCTAAACTCTCAGACAAGCTTTATAATTCAGCACTTTGAACAGATGTAGAGAAGTGAGGGCTACAGATAAACAGGTACAACTTATGTAGAAGGATTTGTTTCATCTCTGTGTATCACATGAGGCCAGTCGCTTCACTGAGTATGCGTAAGGGTTTAAAACCACTTAAAGCTTAAAGTGGTTGTAAACCCTTAAAGCGGAGTTCCACCCAAAAATGGAACTTCCGCTTTAAGTGAAGGTGACCCCTGACATGCTACATTTGGCATGTCATTTTTTTTTGGGGGGGGGCGGATACCTTCTTTTCTGAGGGTCCCAGCTCCCACTTCCTCCTGGCGCACCACGGCACTGGAAGGGAGATCACCTATCCCCTCTCCCTCTTGGCAATCATCTAGGACACGTCACAGGTCCGAGAGGATTGCCCGGCCAGGCACGGCGAGCCGCGCGGCTCGTGCATGGGCAGTGCATGCCCGGCTGTAAAGCCACAGCCGGGCGCCCACAGTGACAATGCCGGTGTCTCAGAGAGGAGGGGGAGATGCGGGGCTTCGTACCCCTGCATCGCTGGACCCTGGGACAGGAAAGTGTTCGATTATTAAAAGTCAGCAGCTGCAGTATTTTTAGCTGCTGACTGGTATATTTAAAGTGGAACTCCGCTTTAAATATACCCAGTGAAGTAACTGGCCTTAGGTACAGAGATGAAAAAAAAATCCTCCTGCATAAGTTGTACCTGTTTATCTGCAGTATTCCCTTCTCTATATCCGTTCAAAGTCCAGAATTTTTAAAGCTTGTCTGAGAGTTCATAAAAAAGGATGTGGAGAGCTGAAATCACACTGTGCAGAGCTCAGTAAGGAGAGATCTGAGAGCTTATTGAAGGGAAGGGAAGGGATACCCCCCTTCACACAGCACACAGGAACAAAGCAGAAGCCGTCATTCCGCTGGAGATCCCTCCCCGTCACCTTTTTTCTCTTGGTGTCAGGAAAACTTGCCAGAAGTGATTCATGCTGATAGAACAGGAACAAAGCACCAGGCAAAAATGACACACTGTAGAGGGATATTTATTTATATTTCATGTCTGAGGTTTACAATCACTTTAACTTCTGGAATAAGACCCACCTAATTAGACAGACATGATGATGCTGATTTGTTGTCCAGCAAATAAGCTGGAGGCAGAGAGTTGAAATAGATGTAAAGCAGAACTAGGAAATATCTGTTACCTGCCTGGCTGCGTAGTGTGGCAGAGCCTCACAAATCAAAAGACTGGCAGAACAGAATCATAGATCCTTTGGCAGGTAAGACAGTAAGCATATAGGCATTTCAATTGAGTATTTAACGATTTTCCTGGAGTTTCACTTTAACCCCATTTTCTAGGCTCCGCAAAAAGTCTTGGTTGATGTTGAAAGAGAACTGACCCAATTTAAACCAGATCATGTGGGAGTACTAATCATAAATGATATCATCCCATTGGAGATAATAAACAGGCTTTTATTGCATTGCATTAAGTAGTTATTTTCATTACTGTTTGTAACAGTAAATTAAAAAAATCAGTCATATCGGCTCGGTTTTCTGGAATCTGGTTCAGTATCAAGTTTTTAATGAACCCAAATCAATCATCTCTCAAAGATATGTTAACATACTGTACTTGTATTTTCATAACCAAGTGGGACAGCCTTGAAAGAAATGCTTAGGGAATGCCATGCCTGATTATCCAGGGTCCTATATAAATTACTTAAATTACTTCTTACTGCATGTGATTGTGAGGGGGGGGGTCTTATTACTCTTGAGTAAGAAAGAGCCGAACACCCCCCGGTTGGGTTCTCACCAGAACATGCGAACAAGCAAAGAACTCGGATGAACACACGAACACTGTTAAAGTCTATGGGACACAAACATGAAAAATCAAAAGTGCTCATTTTAAAGGCTTACGTGCTTATATATATATATATATATATATATATATATATATATATATATATATATATATATATATATATATATATATATATATATATATATATATATATATATATATATATATATATATATATATATATATTTTTTTTTTTTTTTTTAAATGGAGCAGTGATTCTTTTAATGCTTAAAGTGAAACAATAAAAATGAAATATTCCTTTAAATATCATTCCTGGGGGTGTCTATGGTATGCCTGTAAAGTGGTGCATCTTTCCCGTGTTTAGAATAGTACTACAGCAAAATGACATTTCAAAAGGAAAAATTGTAATTTAAAACTAATCGTGGCTGTAATGAATTGTCGGGTTTCGGCAATATAGATAAATCTCATTGAAAAAAACAGCATTGGTTCGCCCCCAGTCCTTTACCAGGCCCTTTGGGTCTGGTATAAATATTAAGGGGAACCCAAAACCAATTTTTTTTTTTAAATTGTGTGGGGGTCCCCCGAAAATCCATACCAGAGAAGGGCCTGGTATGGAAATTAAGGGGAACCCTGCACCAAATGTAAAAAAAATGGCGTAGGGGTCCCCCCAAAATCCATCCCAGACCCTTATCCGAGCACGCGACCTGGCAGGCCACAGGAAAAGATGGGGGGATGAGAGAGCGCCCCCCCTCCTGAACTGTAACAGGCCACATGCCCTCAACACGGTTTGGTTGCTTTGGGGTCTGACCCCAAAGCACCTTGTCCCCATGTTGATGGGGACAAGGGCCTTATCCCCACAAACTTTGCCCGGTGGCTGTGGGGGTATGCGGGCGGGGGGCTTATCGGAATCTCTAAGCCCCTTTAACAAGGGGACCCCCAGATCCCGCCCCCCCATGTGAATTGATAACGGGGTACATTGTACCCCTACCATTTCACAAAAAAGTGTCAAAAATGGTAAAAGAGACAGCTTGGGACAAGTCCTTTATTAAAAGTTAAAAAACAATGTCCCGCGATGTAAATCCCCGCCGCCCGACGGACCGAAAAAAAAAAAGCCACAACAGTTCTGCCTCCATGGGAGGCTCCCGCCGAGTGACACTTCTTCTTGGTGACAGCTGTTATATAGCTGAGGGCGGGGCCACCTGGTGATGTAAACATTTACATTGCGGGACTTTTTTTTTATCTTTTAATAAAGGACTTGTCCCAAGCTGTCTCTTGTCTTTTTTACCACTTTTGACACTTTTTTTGTGAAATGGTAGGGGTACAATGTACCCCGTTACCAATTCACATAGGGGGCTGGGATCTGGGGGTCCCCTTGTTAAAGGGGGCTTACATATTCCGATAAGCCCCCAGCCTGCATACCCCCACATGTTGAGGGCATGTGGCCTGGTATGGGTCAGGAGGGGGGGCGCTCTCTTGCCCCCCCCCCTCTTTTCCTGCGGCCTGCCAGGTTGCGTGCTCTGATAAGGGTCTGGTATGGATTTTGGGGGAACCCCCACGCAATTTTTAAATGACGTTTTTCCTTTAGCAATGTCATTTTGCTGCAGTACTGTTCTAAACATGGGAAAACTATGACACTTTACAGACACACTATAGACACCCCCAGGCACAACATTTAAAGGAATATTTCATTTTTATTGTTTCACTTTAAGCATTATTAAAATCACTGGTCCTGAAAAAACTGCAGTTTTTAAAACTAATTTTTGCATTGATATATATCCCCTGGGGCAGGACCCGGGTCCCCAAACACTTTTTATGACAATAACTTGCATATAAGCCTTTAAAATGAGAACTTTTGTTTTTTCATGTTAGTGTCCCATAGACTTTAACGGTGTTCCGCAGCTTTCGAATTTGCCACGAACACCACATAATGTTCGTTGTTTGCCGAATGGCCGAACAACCAAAGTTCAGCCCGAACTTATGCTCGGGCCGAACCGTTTGCACATCCCTACTCCTGAGAACCAAACAGAGCTTAACGTTCCATCAGGGCCTTCTTTACAGAGGATCCCTCTCCCATTCCTCTCTCTCTCCCTTTCTCTCTCTATCTCATATATTGTATATCTTCCTGGGTTCATGGACATGGTAAAGAAATCTTCAGCTTTCCTTGCTCAGCAGCTCAAAGAAGCCACACCTGATAATGCAGAAATAGCTGGGCAAGTGATCTGCATCCAGGTGAGAGGCTCTCCACTGTCAGAACCAGCGTGCAGGCAGTAGGCCAGAGCTTAAAGGAGAAGTATGGGAATGCAAAAATAGGTAGTACATGCTACCCTCATACTTGCATTGCATTTCTTTCTTTCCTCAGCCCTTTAGTTTTTGCAGACTAGTCTTTTGAAGTGTCCAGAATCAGCCTCTAACGGTTATTTTTCAGTTCAAAAGTTTCCAGGGGGTGGACACAGCTCCACAATCCAGCCACTCCTTCACTCCCTCCCCCTGGAGGACATGTGGGTGTGCTTGGTGAAGAAGTGCACACCCAGGCTATCTAGAACGAGCACGTTCTTCACATGCCTCTGTTTCCATGGCAGCGTGCCCTGAGCTAAAACCCGGAAGCAGAGAGACAGTGTGATACAAGCAGTGAAGTCTCCTTAGCTTTCCCTGGCTGTTATCTGCAAACTTTCCTTTGTGAGACTCCAACACCGCTCCCCTGGGCTTTGATGTTCCCGTGTCCTCCGAATTCCCTCCCCCTCACTCATTCAAAGTTCATGTCAGCGTCTCCTCCAACCGATGGGGGGAGGGGGGAGAGTCACTGAAAACTTCTTATGTACAGAAATGAACCGTGGTGAGCTCTCTACACATAGCACTGTGTTAGAAGAGGAGACATGATGAGGAGCATAGTAACATGTGCCCTCTGTCTGTTCTCTGAAATGTACACAGTGCTATGTATAGATCGCATACCTGTGTACAGTACATAGGAGACTGACAAATCTCCCACATCTAAAGTGACCCCCCGATATGTTCCCAGAGTCTCCTTTATTGTACATTCAAATCATCCCTCTGTCACTGATCCCATCCCCCCCTCCCCCACCATCCTTCTGCCACTGATGTCATCCCTATCCCCCATCCCCTCTACTCCTATAGAGTCCCATCATCCCCATCCCCTGTACTCCTATAGAGTCCCATCATCCCCATCCCCTGTACTCCTATACAATCCCATCATCCCCATCCCCTGTACTCCTATACAATCCCATCATCCCCCTCCCCTGTACTCCTATACAGCCCCATCATTCCCATCCCCTGTACTCCTATACAGCCCAGTCATCCCTATCCCCTGTACTCCTATACAATCCCATCATCCCCATCCCCTGTACTCTTATACAGTCCCGTCATCCCCATCCCCATTTCCTGTACTCCTATACAATCCCATCATCCCCTTCCCCGTATGGCATGTGATGACTCTGTATGGCATGTGATGATACTGTACGGCATGTGATGACACTGTAAGGCATGTGATGGCAGTGTACGGCATGTGATGGCTCTGTACAGCATGTAATGACACTGTACGGCATGTGATGAAACTCTACGGCATGTGATGTCTCTGTACGGCATGTGATTGTACTGTGCGGCATGTGATGACTCTGTACAGCATGTGATGGCATTGTACGGCATGTGATGACACTGTACAGCATGTGATCCTGTAATACTCTATTTACAATGAAGGAAACATTATTACTAGGGTACTAGGCAATACACCAATTATGGGGGAGCAAAGCTCTGTCTATGTCTGAGGAGCTCTGGGCTTCAGTATGAAAATATATGTAGATGTGAATGGAATGTTTCATTGTCTCATATAAAAATCCAGATAGTCAATAAAAGGATTCATTCACAATGTTAGCTCTGATTTTATTTAATTTTACTATACCAGTAATGCATGGAATGCTTATGTGCTGTCACATCCATATGCGTATTCTGCTTTACAAATATATTGTTTTCACTCTGTTATTTCTGCCAATTCTTCTGACCATCGGAACAGGCTGCAGAGGAGGAGGGATGGGGAAGCAGCTACGCTCTGTGAAGTCTCGGAGTGAGCAGAGAGCCGAAATCAATCAATCAAGCAAAATGACAGGAAAGTGGGTGGATCCAGACTCCAGAGCCAGACCATTGTCGGTATTACATTGTATGAAAGTCTGTAGACCCTCCCACGGGGATTTAGCTTGAGTTTAACAGAATGGGGTCACTTCTGAGAGGGCTGGAAAGATTTTTAGATATCAGCAGCTCACATAGAATAGATGTATGCAAAAAAAAAAGGAAACCCATACTTCTCTTTTAATGACATGCAGCTTCTCTGGAAGACCCAGCTACTGTGGGGTCCCTTTTCCCGACTGCAGAGTACTCCAGTTTCAATTAGGTAACCCTTTATTCTTGAGCCTTTAATTCCTCCAGCAGTTCATCTGTGTTAACAGAGCAACCCTGGACTTCACAGAGAGGGATGCTGCCTATGGCGGATAATTCCAAGTAACTGTTGTGTTCTGATCTGTTTTACTGAAGTAGTGATTCTTAGCTATACTTTCAGTTTTTATAGTGTCTTATAGAGACTGTGCAATGCAGCAACACCAGACTGCTGTTAGTAATTACGGGGCCCCATACAACCTACCTGATTGACCCCCTTTAAAAAAATATCAAAATTATGTTTTTGCTAAAAATACACTGAAGTCATTATTAGCTGACACAAACACAGCATGATTTACACAATTCCTGCTAAATCTAAAAGGTACAACTATATTGAGTTAATAAATAAAGCTCTGTTTGTGGATGAGGTTTTGAGACTCTTTCACATGGGTGCTGTGGCCTATACAGTGTTAATCACCTTTTTTTGTGTGGCTGAAGCTGTATGCAGGCAGCCTATGACACTTGTCAAATCAGGACTTGTGGCACATACAGCCACTGTGTCCCCATAGAGTAACAAGCGCCTCCAGCTCCACAATCAAACCACTCATTACCACTGTATGTGCCACAGAAACCCGTGTTAATATGCCCTTAATTTTTTTTATATTATTTTTTACATTTTTTTTTTTTACAATGCTGTTGGGGGGTTTGTTGAAATATCAGGGGTCTAAAGAGGCCCCCAATGTCTCAGTTTTGAGACAGAGAAAGGAGCTGAGGGCACAGATTCTTCAATCCCTTTCTCTGCAGCCTTAGATGCCCTGCTGAATGAATGAACAGGAAGCGCTTTGTACAGAGGCTTCCTGTTAAGCATTCTGTACAGAGGCTTCCTGTTCATTCACAAACTGAAGCATAGTAAACACAGTTTGTTATGCTTCAATTAGGAATGAATACAGTGAGTTATCAGCACTAAACACTCAGTGTGTTTATTCACAAAAGCTAGGGGCTAGAAAATATGACATATTTACTGGCCCTCCCACTCTCCATCCTAAATCGACCCCCCTGTATCCCCACAGCAGTCAGTGGGAGGGAGAGGAGTGGAGGGAATAGAGCAGAGGAGGGAAAAGGGCACACAGGGGAGCCCAGGCAACCGGAGGAAAAGTGGACAGCGAGGGTCACAATTACTGGAACCGATCGCCATATGTGGCTCTCCTTTTTCTCTTTTTTTACACAATGGTGATTGGTTAAAAGCTCTCAGGTTTTATATTGGTGCCTATGTCCCACTGGAGAGCTTGCCCCTCTGACCCAGGTGTAATCAGTAACTGGGGCAAAAAATGAGTGGAAACACAAAAACCTAAACCTAAACAAATGTTTTGTTGCTATCTGTGTTCATCTCCCCCTCACTTCCACACTTCTGGTCACCAAAATAGGAAATGAGGGACCACAATAAAACCTGACAGAGTTTTCAGCCCTTCCTTAGTAAAACCAAGAACAACGTTTTTGGGGTAGAACTCTACTTTAAAGTAGAATTTTGTGAATGTTAAAAAACCACCCTTGCAGTGAGGCTCGCACTACGAGGGTTAAACTTTTTTTTTTTAACCATTAAAAAGCACTTTTACTTGTCTTATCTCACGCTCTCCTGGAAGCTAGTGTGCTTCTCTCTCCTCCAACCAGCAGCTGGTGGTCTCCTAAACCCGTCAACTGCCAGTGCTTTCCTCTTCCTCTTTATTCTGATACACCAGGTTGTGGGCGACCACTTGATGTCCTCACTTGATGATAACACCAGAGTGTGAATAATGGATGGAGTGCAGAAAAGGGTCGTATGGAAAGGGGTGGGGGGCGCTTAGTGAGAGACTATTAAAGGTAAGCAAAACTACTTTTTAACGGTGCCATAGGACAGAGTTTCTCAACCTTTTTTTAGTCAAGGTACCTTTTAAAATTATCAAAACTCTCAAGGTACCCTATTGAAATATGTAAAAAACTAAGCTAATAGTTTAATAATATTTTAATAATATATGTGTTTTGTAATAGTACATTACGCGGCAGTATCCACACACAAAGGACACCCAGCATTGGAGGTGATCCATTTTTACAAAGCAAATATATCTTTCTTTGTACATTGGTACCGGCTAATATTCCAATGTTTCTCTTCTCCCTGTTTTTCTCTTCCTCAGGCAGCTAACGGGACCCCAGGGCAGGTGGAGAATGGCAGGGTTGGGGCAAACAAGATAACTGTGCAGGCATCCAACATGCTGCTTATCAACCAATGACATCTTCGGGTTATTAAGACCTGGAGGCTGGCCCACATAGCCCAGGGTTGCAATGCTGCATAATAAAAAAAAAAGGTGTTGTTTAGAAAAAAAAAAAAAGTCAGGCTTGATCCAACCACTGGCTTATTGACAATTTTTGAGCAATGTTGGCCAATTTTAGGCATTTTGCCATGACACTCCAGGGTGCTGAGGCACCCTGGTTGAAAAAAGCTGCCCTTGGTAAAAATGAGTATTTACCTTAACAGTGATGGAGGGGCACTACTACTAGGGTATTTTTTTTTTTAATTCCCAGGAGTTCATCTTTAAATCTAACCCCAGGGACAGCCATGGACAGCAGTAAAACACAGCTGATTGTAAGAGCCATGGCACTTCTCTACCTCTAGGGAATCCCATCTGCAGCCATAAATCTTTCATATTTGTTGAGAGAGCATGAAAAGAGCAGAGTGCCATGACTCCACTGTTTTGTGATTTCCGTACTCTCCTCAGTCCCGTCACAGGTTAAAGGGAAATGTCAGAAAATTGATTTGTTACATTGAAGCTCCTGCTGAAAGTATGAAGGTCTTCCTGAATCTGAGCCAAGCTCAGCAAAATACTCATAAGGCTGGTGTACAAAAACATAATGTACATTATAGAAAACCCAGAGGAAATCTCACAAATTAAAATGTATACAATGGGCTGATTTACAAAAATGGGAGAAAATATAATGGGAAGAAAGCTGAAGCTGTTAACTATACAAGAAATAAAACTAGTCGAAAGGTGGAAGAGTTGTCCAACCAATTAGGATGGCTTTCCAATCAGTAAACCTGATTGGTGGTAATGGATATTGGCTCCACCTTTTGAATAATTTATAGCTATTGAGGTTTTTTTTTTACAATTCAAATATAATGTGCATCAAACAGTTTTTAAAAAAATGTTTCCGACACGGAATGTATATATTGATTTCAGTTAAATAGATTTCGCCAAGAAATTACTTGCCATTGAAGATACTTTACTGAAGTAAGGACACTGATTGTCACATTGAGATGGTTAGGGTCCATGCACATGTAGCGCCATCTTAGGTAGGTAAATGTATGTGCTGTCTGACAGAGGCTGTTTGTATGAATTTGCATCGCATTCGACCAAATGGTGCAGGACCCTTTTTTTGGGCCGCACTAGAATCGGATTGCGTGGGTATTCACACCCATGTGATCTGATGCCTGTACCATTTCACAGTTCACACTGAATTCTGCAAACCGATCTGCAGGTGTCATCAATTTTGCATTGACACCCGCAGCGGTTCGTAGATGTCAGTATGAACCGTCTGAGATTCAGGTGCGATGCGGGAACCCGCACAGGATTTGCAGGGTTTCCCGCATCGCACCAGTTTGAACCCAGCCTTAAAGTGACCCAGCCACCAAACTAAAAAACCAGCTGGGACTTAGCTGATGAAGATGTACTTAGCTCTCCTACCTCCCACGCTGTCAAGCATGGCTCCGATCCAGAGATACCCCAGTTGAAGTCTTCTGCAGGAACTGACACTTCTGGGACTGTTGATCTCCTGGGTCCTCACAGCGCTCACTGTTGCAAAAGGCACCACTGAGCTCTACAGAGAGATAGCCAATATCAGGCTTCATAATTCTCGTGGTACAGTTCTCCTTTAAAACAACTTGTTGAATGAGTCAATACAAAAGGCAAAGTGCAAAAAAAAACAAAATAAATATCGATGACCCAGCTTGAGAAAGTTTCTAGTACATAATAGCAGCTATTGCAATGATTTGAGCAGTACCCAACATTTTGGGAGCTGCAATGTGACTTTCATGCACAAAGGTAACAATATTTAATTGAATCCATTTCAGCGCCATGGGCCTTCTCGCGCCTAGCAATGGACAAGAGGCGTCACAGTCTGCTTTGCCAAGCCCGCCAGCCTATGCAAAGCGATTTACAATCAATAGAAAGTGATTGCACATTGTTTGTCATCGATAAACAGGAGGAATCCTTGACGGAATAATAAGCTGCAGCTGATGACAATCAAAGTGCGTTGAATACTGTTCATGGGAGTCTGATTGCACATCCTCCACCCGAGGGGTATGTAAACTATAGCAGCATCCAAACACAGCAAATGATATTAGGATACAAAAGAAAAATCACAACAGTGAGCTTTGCTGGTTAGAAGGGATTGAGAAACACGTTGAATTTTCCTTCATGGCGAATAAAAGGTTACAAGGTATTAGCCTTCAAGACTAGGGTGAAGTTCAACTCTCAGCTCGCTGAGTTTCTGCCTGTTAAATTCAAACCTAAAACTAACTATTCTTAAAAATGTTTCCTGCCCCTCCTCCTACCTATCCTGCCTACCTTGTACAAAAAAGATATGTATATTTACCTTTTTTTAATTTGCCCTTATCCGGTCACATAATTCTGCAGCTCCGGCTCCCCTGTGTCAGTAAGTGGCTGCAGGGGAGAGGATAGGGTTGCCCCCCCCCCCACCCCTTTAAAACTGAACACATATTAATTACACAGGTTCTGTGGCTGATTAAGGTGGTAATTAAACTAATTTGTTGCCTTATCTGCATTAAATTAGCCTCAGAACCTGTGTAATTCATATGTGTTCGGGTTTAAAGAGATGAGGTGGCAACCTTAGGAGAGGAGGGAATGCAACAAGAGCTTGGACATGGGAGTCTTTGGGTGACATCATGGCCCCCAAAATTTCCAGCCTTTGTTTAATGCTTCATGACACAGGAAAGCCGGAGCTGTGGGATCACATAACCAGACCAGACCTGCCTTAAAAATAGATAAGTACAAAATTCTTTTTTGTACAGGTTAGGCAGAATAGGTAGAAAGAGGGGAAGGGAACATTTTAAAGAATGGTTGCATGTAGGCTTCATTTAGATGTATGGTTGGGGGGGTGCAAAAATGCATGGTTGAGCCCCGTTTTGGCCACCCATCAACTACCCCCTAAAGCTATCCATTTTTTGATATACCAACATGTGAGGCCGCTGGATGTGCGGTATAAACTGTATGTACCTGCGGCTACCTACCGCGCTGTGTTTCGGATTCGAGACCAGACTTTCTGTCTCATACCGGAACACAGTAGAGTCTATCACAGTGGCGGTCAGCCATTCAGAAAAAGCGATGTATTCTAGCAATGAATACAAAGCTTCCTCTGAGTGGCTGAGTCAGAGAGGCAGGCTGATGATGTCACAACCTCTGACTAAGCCACTCAGAGGAAGCTTTGTATTCATTGCAAGAATACATCACTTTCTCTGAATGGCTGAGCGCCGATCAGATAGACTCCATTGTGTTTCGGGTACAGGAAGTCTCAGCTTGAACCCACAACAGTGTGATATGCTGTATGTGGCCTCAGCTACATACAGTTTATACCGCACATCCAGCAGTCTCACATGTTAGTGAGGGACATCTTTATTTTGGACCAAGCTGTCCCAAACGAACTATGTAAAGATCAAAAGATGGGGTTCAGCTTTAAGCTGCGATAGGCAGCCGACGGGGGTGTTTACATGATACTGGAGCGATGCTACGTGTCGCTCCCTCTGCAAAGTTTACCCTACACACTCTAGCAATCAGTATGTGCAATGCACACGGTTGCAAAGCATTTACCGGCAAAAATGGGGTAAAAACAGGCAGTGAGGAGGAGTCACATTTCCTCACTGCCTGTCAGTAGCCAGGGCTGGACCAAGACAGTGTGCTGCCTGGGTCCAAGAAGGAAATGCTGCCCCCCCCCCCCCCCAAAAAAAAATCACACCCACCAAAAGGCTCCACATTTATTATTTTATATCATGATAATCAAAACCAAAATTTAATTTATCAGGAAGTCAGATTTTGCACTAAACACAGAAGTGTGAACCTAGGTTAAGGGCCAGTTCATACCAGGATCACATGGAAACACGCTTTCCCACGGGGAGCATTTTGACTGTCTGTTCATTTGAATGGGCTGCAAAAAAGTAACAGACTGCGGAAAAAGTAGTGTTTGCACTACTTTTAAAAATACACTGCACCAAACCACAAAGTACTGTGGTACCATGCGATTTTGTGCCTGTAAACACACTGCATTTGCGATCTGCATTTGAGGTGCCATTAACAATACATTGGCAGCCACATGCAGCAGATCGCAAGTGTGTTCACCTGCTGAGTGGGAAACACCAACCCAGTGAACCATAGCCACACCGACCATGTGCTGGTGTGAAACGGCCCTCAATCAACCAGATATAATAGGGAGCCCCCCAGGCCCTTACACATGACATGAGCATGACATTTACAGTCGACTTTACAATTTTCAATCAATCCCCCATACAGCCAAGCGATCTCCATGGGCACATGCAGTCTCCCCCCAGGAAGGAGGAGAGGACAGGGTGTACGCACTAGGACTCACCTTTGACCTGCAGACAGTTCGGCCGGGATAATTGCTCTCTGACTGGCCTGACTGGCTCTAATAACATGGTGGCAGCGCAGGTGTCCCTGTTGTCTGTCCATTCCAGCATTGTGCTCGGTAGGCGGCGGTTGAAGTGACGGATAAGTTCCGGTCTCGGTGCTGTGGTGGCTGTGGCTCCGTCTCCTTCCATCGCCATCGTCTGTCTGTAGCCAGCCCGTGCAGGCGGCATTCACAACTGAGCGATGCGGTACCTTACCTGGCTGGGAGGAGGGAGAGGTGCCAGCCGGGTGGGTGAACGAGGTGGTCATTCTCTGGAGGTGACTGCCTAATTTGCCTAATTGAAGAGCCACCTCTGCTGCCCCTCTCAAAGTGCCGCCTGGGTCCATTGGACCCAGTGGGACCCATGGTAGGGCCAGCCCTGTCAGTAGTCTCTGAAGCCTGGTCCGAACGTGGATCGGGCTTCAGAATAATGGGAGATTTAGATGCATGTCTAAATCCACCTTTAGGCCTGAATTACACTTTACAGTTTATGTCAAGACAAAGCATGTTATTTTTTCCTTTTTATTTTTGGATTCAGTAGGAGCCAGTTAGAAGCAGATCAAATGAAGGAGGTCAACTTCATCTGTAAATGAACACGGACTGATCTCACCAACACCTCAAACCCATGTCAGTATCACACTGCATTTGCAGCTCAAAGCCCATCAACAATGGTCCTAAGTAGGGACCCAGATAGTAGTAAGTAGTGCGGAGATCTAATCCTTACCTACTCTATCTGAAATTTTTTTAAAAGTTTTGCTGGAGTTACATTTCAAAGCTCTGTGGCCTTTTTGGTACTTACTGTCTAAGCAGATGGTAGTTTTTTTGGTGTTTTTCAGTGTTTTTCTTGCCAAAGTGCCTTTCATTAGATTAAATTCTACTGGCTAAAAAATTTATTTTTTTCCCTATTTTACATTTTCTTATTTTTTATGTGCTGTTCATGTATTTCTCTATTTTGGGCAATTTTTTTCCTCTAACATTTTATGGATCCTGCTGAACGGAGAATAAAATATGGTGCCAGTAAATTATTAAGGAGGCTGTAGGGAGCACTGAATGTATTGACAGTGATTTTTAGCAGTCTCTTGAAACAGTAGCTTAGTGGTTAGTGTCTCTTTCGTTCAGCGCTATGATCCCTTGCAGTGGCAGCCCGTCCCATGGATAGCATGAATCTATCCATGGCCACCGTTGCCACCCCTATTCATACGTTTGACTACTTTCAGGATGCCGGGCACGTGTTTTTTAAGCACCTAATTAGAGCCATAGGCTCTAATAGGCTTCAAAATAGGGTGGGCTTAGAGCGCAGAGCATTGCGTGGGTGGGTGGGTGTATTCGCTGTTGTAACACTGATCCTCAATCAGAGGAGCAAACTAGCATACAGACGAGCGGACTTTTCGACCGGACTCGATTTCAACGGATAAATTTTAAACAAGTTTAAAATCTAATGCCGCGTACACACGAGCGGACTTTACGGCGGACTTTGCCCGGCGGACTGGATTTCGTCGGACAATTCGATGTGTGTGGGCTCCAGCGGACTTTGTTTTCTCAAAAGTTGGACGGACTTAGATTTTAAACTTGTTTAAAATTTATCCGTTGAAATCGAGTCCGGTCGAAAAGTCCGCTCGTCTGTATGCTAGTTCGACGGACAAAAAGGCACGCTAGGGCAGCTATTGGCTACTGGCTATGAACTTCCTTGTTTTAGTCCGGTCGTACGTCACCACGTACGAATTCGACGGACTTTGGTGGATTGTGTGTAGGCAAGTCCGTTCATTCACAAAGTCCGTCGGAAAGTACGTCGAAAAATCCGCCGGGCAAAGTCCGCCGTAAAGTCCGACCGTGTGTACGCGGCATAAGTCCGTCCAACTTTTGAGAAAACAAAGTCCGCTGGAGCCCACACACATCGAATTGTCCGACGAAATCCAGTCCGCCGGGCAAAGTCCGCCGTAAAGTCCGCTCGTGTGTACGCGGCATTAGGCCTCTTTCACACGAGGGATCCATATGTCCGTTTTTCATCCTTCCGTTTTCGGATGAAAAACGGACATACATTCATCCCTATGGAGCGTCGGATGTCAGCAGTGACATGTCCGCTGACATCCGACCCCGCTCCGAGCCGAAAAGTGTAACGGAGGAAAAACCTACTTTTCCATCCGTTTTCGGATTGGATCGGGTGACGACGGACACTACGGTCCGTCATCATCCGATCCCCCCATAGGGGAGAGCGGCGCTCTGACAGGTCCGTCGCTGCACAGCGTGCAGCGATGGACCTGTCATCTTCCTGCTCAGCGGGGATCGGCGGAGCGATCCCCGCTGAGCAAGCGGGTGTTCACGGGGCGGATCATCACTGATCCGCCCCGTGAGAAAGAGCCCTTACAGGTCTTGTCCCTCCCTCAACCTGGGACAGTGAAAGGAGAAGCATCAGCCGGATGAGCTTATCTCTCTGTTACTCTGCTCTTTCCTTCTATGAGCAAGCACAATTCATTAGCTCCCATGTGCTGCTTTTGGCTCTCTCACCCTGAGTTCTGCTATACTGTACATGGACTACTAGAGGCTGATACTAAGTAAAATTCAGGTACGTCCAGAGTTTGCCATAAAAAAATAACAATGTATTATTCAATATAAAATCTGCTTTAACCACTTCAGCTCTGGAAGGTTTACCCCCCTTTCATGACCAGGCCATTTTTTGTGATACGGCACTACGTTAGTTTAACTGACAATTGCGCGAGCGTGCAATGCTGTACCCAGATAAAATTTATGTCTGTGTTTTTTCAAATAGAGCTTTCTTTTGGTGGTATTTGATCACCTCTATGGTTTTTATTTTTTGTGCTATAAACAAAAAAAGACCAACAATTTTGAAAAAAAAAATATATATATATTTTTCACTTTCTGCTATAAAACATTCCCAATAGAAAAATGTAAAAAATGTAATGTTTTCATCAATTTAGGCCAATATGTATTCTGCTACATATTTTTGGTAAAAAAAAATCCCAATACTTGTATATTGATTGGTTTGCGCAAAAGTTATAGCATCTACAAACTATGGTATATTTTTATTTTTTTATTTTTACTAGTAATGGTAGTGATCAGCGACTTATAGCAGGACTGCTATATTGCGACGGACAAATCGGACACCTAGCTTACACTTTTGACACTTTTTGGAGACCAATGACACTAATACAGTGTTCAGTGCTAAAAAAATATGCACTGCCACTGTACTAATGACACTGGCAGGGAAGGCGTTAACATCAGGGATGATCAAAGGGTTAAATGTGTTCCCTGGGAGTGATTGCTAACTGGGGGGGTGCTTTGACTGGAGGGATATAAAGATCCGTGTTCCTGGAATACAGGATCAGCGCATTCCCCTCTCACAGAATTGCGATCTGCCTTGTTTACATAGGCAGACCAGCGATCTGCCTTTCTCCTGAACGATCGGCGGGTCCCGGCAGACATCGCGTGTTCAATCACAGCAGGAGCGGGTCGCTGGCAGGAGGTGTGCGTGCCCCAGACTCGGAAGTGTCAGATCACGTACCAGGTATTTGATCTGGCATAGAGCGGCCGCCCTGCCGCGGTATATCTACGGTGGGCGGTCGCTAAGCGGTGCATTTGTGTATGTTGTATCTACCTGGAGATGAGCTTTAAATTAAAAATATGTACAATATAATGTTTTATCATACTGCATCCAGTTTTCATAAATCGGAATGAATGTTAACAGAATTGTAATGTGAAATGTTAGATGAGTGAATCAATTTTAAATTTCTTCCAAATATTTCCTTGTATTGCCATCTGTTTGATCTGCAGAAAATCGTACAATTCATGGATAGGTGAAGTGAAAGTACACTGTACCAGAGGGAAGTAGAAATAAGCCAAACATACCTGGATATGGTGTAGATCAGTGGTTCTCAACCCTGTCCTCAAGTACCCCCAACAGGCCATGTTTGCAAGTTTTCCTTTATCTTGCACAGGTGCTTTAAATAAGAGTCAATGGTTTGGTATTTTGGACAGCTATTTAGGGCACTTTCACACTGAGCAGCGCCGGGCTTCGGTGGTAAAGCGCCCCTATTTTTAACGGCTCTTTACCGTAGTTTTTGCAGTGATTTTCGGCTACTAGCGGGGCGCTTTTAACCCCTGCTAACGGCCAAAAAAGGGTTAAAAAGCGCCCGCAAATTTCAACGGGCAGGGACGCTTTAGGAGCAGTGTATACACCGCTCCTACAGTGCCTCGAAGATGCTGCTTGCAGGACTTTTTGGAGCGTCCTGACGGCGCAACGCTCCAGTGTGAAAGCCCTCGAGCTTTCACATTGGAATGAAAGGAGAGGCGCTTTACAGGCGCTTTGCAGGCGCTATTTTTAGCGCTATAGCGCCTGTAAAGTGCCTCGGTGTGAAAGGGGTCTAAGAGAATTTCCCAAAACGTGGCCTATTTTGGGTACTTGAGGGTTGAGAACCACTGGTCTAGGCGATTTCGGAGAACATGACTGAAGTTCAGATGCTACATCCAACCTCCCCCCCCCACCCCAAATGTAATGGTAGCCAATTATTAAAAAAACAGGAATTGACATTTTCTAGGCTAACAGAGAAGAGATTGTAAAACAAATGGCAAGGGGGACCAGGCACTGGCCTGGGGAACATGTATCAAAGAAAAATAATTCCTTAAATTCTATTTGGCAGGGAGCAGCAATTTCCTTTTAAATAGTATTCCTAGGTGATGCCCTGATCCTGCCTGTGAAGTGGAGCACCTGCATGATGTATACAACCTACCATAACAACAATCCTGACATGGTTGGGAATACCCTTCATCTATACCAGACCCTTATCCTACATGGAGGTCTCATATAAATGTTAATACAGGGTCCTTCACAAAAAAATGTGTGGAATTCTCCCTAAAAATACATAGCAGACCCTTACCTTTGATGAGGGTCTGATTTGGATGTCAAGAGGGATCCCATTAAAAAAGGGCATAGGGTCCTCCTCAAAAATCCATACCAGAACCTCATCCAAGCAGGCAGCAAGCCAGGAAAGTGGGAAAACGCCCCCCACCCCACACACACGCACGTGCGCACTCACGGCCTTGGAGCTATTCCAGCCCTTATGATGCCATGGGGGTTATTTACGAAAGGCAAATCCACTTTGCACTACAAGTGCAAACTACAAAGTGCAAAGTGCACTTGAAATTGCACTGAAAGTACACTTGGAAGTGCAGTCACTAGATCCGAGGGGGACATGCAAGGAAAATAAAAAACATCATTTTAGCTTGCACATGATTGGATAATAAAATCAGCAGAGCTTCCCCTAAGTTCAGATCTACCCCTTAGATTTACAGCGACTGCACTTCCAAGTGCACTTTTAGTGCAATTTCAAGTGCATGTTGCACTTGTAGTTTGCACTTGTAGTGCAAAGTGGATTTGTCTTTCGTAAATAGCCCCCCATGTGTTTTTTTTTTTCTTTTGTGTGGGGTCCCCTCATAAAACCCATTAAATCCTCACCCATTTCATTACATTATGCTGATTCTTGGCTGATGACGGGTATGACTCATGGTTGCTAGGATGCTGGTGGCTGCCAGCTTCCTAACAACCAGCCTGAGGGGAAGCTGTCATGTTTAGCAGCTGTAATATTTTTTTTTGGACTGAGTGGTGTTAGCCCTGCCAGCTTTTTTCTTGCCAAACTACTCAGACCCACCTCCTTTCCCATGTCCACACCAGAGGCTAAACATTCTATAGCCCCAAGATAAGGACTGGGAGGACTAATTGCTCTTCTTGAAATACACTTTAACAGGGTCTCCTTCCCACCACAACCATGCAATTGGACAGCAAAAAAGGTGCTTTCTCTTCCTATTGGCATGCCCCTTCCACTCCACCACACCTAAGTGGCTCTTTGTGCTTCTTTCTTCTCCACCTCTCCGAGCTCTGCTATACAGAGACTGCAAGAGGCTGATATCAAGTGAATTTTAGATACTGCGTACACACAAGCGGACTGATTTTAGATACCGCGTACACACGAGCAGACTTTTCAGTATCAAAGGTCTAACGGTCTTTCCGACGGACTTTCGACAGAGTTACGACGGACTTTGGAACGACCGGACTTGCCCAAACACGAACGGACTAAAGTCCGTTCGAAAGTCTGTTAGTTTGAACGTGATGACGTACAAAGGGACTAGAATTAGGAAGTTCATAGCCAGTAGCCAATAGCTGCCCTTGCGTCCTTTTTTGCCCGTCGGACTAGCATATAGACAGATTTTTCGACCGGAATTGAGTCCGTCGGAAAGATTTGAAACATGTTCCAAATCTAAAGTCCATCTGATTTTCGATAGATTTCGATAGAAAAAGTCCGCTGAAGGTCCAATGAAGCCCACACACGGATTTGTTCCGTCGTACCAGTCCGGTCGAAAAGTCCGGTCGTGTGTACACGGCTTAACACTGCTAACATTTAAAAATATATTTATTAAACATAGCTGCATTAATCTGAACTTTTGATATCTGCCTAAAAATTCAACTTTAATTCTTAGTTAATAATATACAGTAGACTTAGCACACTAGATTTAACTTTGTCCAAGAGTGCTCTTAAGTTATAAAACTGTCCTGTTGTCCTCTTCCCCAGCCTGACACTATTTCATTTAATTTGGTCTCTAAGTGTTAATTCTAAAATATGCTTTACTTTTTACAAATAAGCAATATGATTACAACCACACAGGAATGAAAATAAATCACAATTTATCAGTATTAAATGGATAAGGCCAGTGACAATCTTCGTATACAAAGCCAACTTCTTTATAAATGCATTAGGAAAACAATTTTTGCTATTGCATATAAACTCGATTTTTATGCTGATACTGGTCATTTTTTCTGTAAATGAAATTAAACTTAACAGTTTTACTGAACTTTAATTATGTTACTCTTACAGTTGCCTGTGTGGTTAGGTTTGTTATTATACCCTCTAGAGTGCTAAAACTGGTTTTATTAAGCCATGTGAGTTACCCAGACTCGGATAATTGTTTCATTTTTGCTTTATCATTTTATTTGCGACACTAAAAAATACATATAATTAGAGGTAATGCAAATAAATGGTATATATAAATATATATATATATATATATATAGTAAATCTTGCGTAAAAGTCAATCAGCCCCACACAAAGTGCAATGTGCTAAATAACTTAAATTTAAAATTAAAATTATTGTGCAAGTGTACAATTGTAGATTATAAATTATAAATTATAAATAAAATTTCTGCAGCTGCTGAACACTCTCAGCGTATCACTTCACCATCTAAAATATTTATTATATAAAGAATGCAGTGCTGCCCGCTATCATGTGATTATTCAAATAAATAAACCAATTTAAACACAGTAAAAATATAAACATTGAATATCCATAGTAAGTAAAATATAAAAAAAAGTTAATATATATATATATATATATATATATATATATATATATATATATATATATAAAATCAATCGACTTTTCCAATTTCTTGATTGCTGTGCATCAATATTCCACCACTGTGTGTCTATCACACTTCTCCAATATTATAAATGTGCACACCTCCACCAGCTGTTATGCCTGCTCACCTCAACACTGAGCCATACAAGCTCTGAATGGAAACTCACCTCTTTCTCCACTCCAATATCAGCTCTCCTGCTCCAGCCTGTTGTATGAATGGCTCACAGACGAGACTTTTCCCTCGGGATATGGTCCGTATTCATGCAAATACAAATGCAAGAAACATAGTGCTCTCCATTTAAATCATTTATTTGGGTTTCCCCCTTAAAATATTACACTTACAAGGTTTCAAAAGATAAAATCATTTGTCACAGTGTTACAAGATGTCCACTCGCTTCCCACTCTGATGGTATGACGATCTATTGAGAAAGCCAATTGTACGCGATACGCGTGTAGAAGGGAAGGAGCCTGTGCAACAAAGGTGAGTACACCCCTAAGTGAAAATGTCCAAATTCGGCCCAATTAGCCATTTTCTCTCCCCGGTGTCATGTGACTTGTTAGTGTTACAAGGTCCCAGGTGTGAATGGGGAGCAGGTGTGTTAAATTTGGTGTTATCGCTTTCACTCTCTCATACGTATCACTGGTTAATTTACTGTGGCCCTGGGTTCCCCGGAGGAACAGGAGAGCCTGGGAACCAGCACTGTAGAGCCACCTAGATTACTTTTACTAAATAGCTGGTCACCAGGTATAATAAACAGCCAAACAGCACTAGATACACAAAACTAGAATATGTACAGATCACATATATCGCAGTTCCAAAATATACAAAATCTTTCTTAATTAGAAGAACTTTGCAACATAATGGGGTTGCTTTAATAAAGGCAAATAGGCTTTTCACTTTGCAAGATAAATTGAACGTTGCAGGGGAATTTTCCCCAGCTCCTTTTGAGTGCGGTGAATACCCAATTATGTGCAAAGACAATTAATATAAAAAACGCATTTGATTTGCACATGATTGGATGATGGAAGGGAACAGAACTCCGATTCACTAAGCTAAGAAAAATGTCTTTTGCGAAGCGAAAATCCACTTGCAAAGTGAACAGTCTACTTGCCCTTAGTAAATCAACCCTAATGCTCCTTCTAAATTACTGGCGCTTTAACCGACACTGAAATCTAAGCCAAACACCAAATTCAAATAAGCAGGACAAATGACAGAACAAAAAAGTGCCTTGTATTTATCTTGATCAGTATAAACAGATGTTATTCTGAATTTTCAAGATTTACTGGTGTAGAAAACAGCCTATTAGATCTTATACACTAAATCAATATCAGCATTTTAAAGGTGACATTTTAACAACTGTGGTATATTGAATCCAGTAAATATAGGTCTTATTTTACTCTTTCTAATAGATTATGGGCCTAAGTGGGAAAAATGTATTAACTCCTAATTAGCCAGAAGTCTTTCTGCCTGGATCCCATTTTCATGTCCGTTATATAGTCCTTTTAAATTATTCTGACAATAAAAACATAACATAGGAGAAGAAAATAATATCACTTTGCAGATAGTAGATATAGTGTTAACTAATCATATTTATTGATATCATTGTAAAGTATAACTATAGATTGTCTAGAGTTTGGCTTTTTGCTGCAATTTTCCTGTCCTCTTTTGCCATTCTGATAATCCTTTGTAAATGCCTAATTTACAATGTGTGGACTGGTAGTTCTCAGAGCCAGTGCCATGGGGAAGCATTGGGGAAAAATGCTTCTCTAAACTGATTTAATCAAATGATGTGCCTCACTCCCTATCCCCAGGATTATTCTGAATTGTTTGTCTGCCAGGTTATTCACTTTCTTACACAAAAATAGGGATCAATTCCCTTCTGAAACTGAATTGTGTGCCCTCAAGTTTATCCCCTCGCTGATTATGTGCGCTGCAGGTTTTTCCATCTTAAACTGATGTATGTGCCCCCTGGTGTCTTTCCTTACCTAGAGTGAATTATCTGCCACTGGGTTTATTACCAAACTACACTAAATTATGTGCCCCATTGGGTTAATTCCCTTTCTAAAGTGAATTTTGTGTACCCTCTGGGTTTATTCCCTCCCTAAATAAAATTATTTGCACCCCTACCTACCAGGTTTATTCCAAATTGTATGCCCCCAGGTTTATCCCCTCCCGACTCTAGGTTGTTTGAGTCCCCCAGGTCAATTCCCTTCTTAAACTGAATTATGTGCCCTCAAGTTTAATTCCCTCCTGTTACAGAATTGCCCCCACCCCCTAGGTTTATTTTGAATTGTATGCGCTCCAGGTTTATCTCCTCCCAACATGAAATTATGTCCCCCAGGTCAGTCCCCTTCTTAAACTGATGTGCCCTCCAGTTTATTTCCTATCTTAACAGAATGATGTGCCTTCTTGGTTTTCCTTCCATAAACTGTGTACCTTTGGTTTATTCCCTTCCTAAATCAAGATATGTGCCCCCACCCCCTGTGTTTATCCCCTCCCTACAAGAAATTATAAGTCCCCCAGAAAAATTCTCTTCTTAAACTGAATTATGTGCGCTCAAGTTTATTCCCTACCTTAACAGAATGATGTGCCCCTTGAGTCCTTCCCTCCCCAACCTGTATTATTTTCTCTTTGGGTTTATTCCCTCTGTAAACTGACCCCCGCAAACTTAGGTTTATTTACTCCCTAAACTGAATTGTGTCCCTCGCATGTTTATCCACTCTGTACACTAAAGTCAAGGCTGCTCCTTATACAGTACTGTGCTGAGCACCACCTTCTCAACCTTTTTATGTGCTCACAGCACCGCCTCTTAGACAGAAGCCACCCTCCTTCTCAAAGCTTCTAAAACTTGGTAAAACTCTCCGGGATCTTCCCCGCCTCCCACTAGTGCCACCTATAGCTGGGGGATGATCCCACTGACTATGCCAAATTGTGGGTGGGTCCCAAAATTTTTTTTTTAAATCAAAATGAAGTTTATTGAGCATTAAAAAGAAAAGGATATGCATACAAGTACAAAGTGCAACAAGCACTAATCAGAAGCATTTGACAGAACTTACGCACGAGCAGGGTATATAACAGGTCATATTATTTAGGATAGTCCTAAGAACCTACCCACTTAGGCCTGTGGTACCCGAGCACGAGAGTAACACACTTTTTAAGAAAACAGCAGGGAGTGCAGCACAGCACATCACGTGGAGGCATACAAGCATACAAAATGAGAGCGAAAGACAATATCATAAGCTACATCAGAGACCATACCTTAGATAAGAGTTATTGCTCATCTGTGCAAGTGGAGGAGTCCTCCAGCCACCTATCCCAGATTTTGATGTATTTGGCTGGGCAGCCCCTGTGTGAATACAGTACTTTTTTATAGGGAAGTGTTCACTGCCCTGATCCATTGCTGAATGGCAGGGGGAGACGCTTTGATCCAAGACTGGGCTATTTGCATTCTGGCCATAAACAGAAACTCTTGCAAAAATATATTTAGATACTTTTCCTCTTCGGAGATGGAAAGGAGACCTAGTAAACACCGATGGAGGCACAAGGTTAGGGGAGAGCCCATGAAGTCATGGAGGAACTTAACCACCCACGACCAGTATTTTTGAAGATGAGGGCAAGTCCACAGTATATTTAGAGAGACAAATCGGGGTAAGGTAAGACCTATGAACAGTTTAGAGGTGTGTGAGTCGGTCTGACAGTTTAGGGATACCGTCCTACCGGAGGTCAGTGCATCCTCCCATTCCTTGTTTTTCACAATCCCCAGTTCTGTCTCCCATTTGGATTTCAATTTGTAAGCATGTGAAGTGGCCGTAGGTAGCATGAGGTGGTTATAGAAAGAGAAGATCAGCTTCTTGGGGTCCTGACCAAGAACCACATCCACCAGGAATATCGACTCCAGTTTGGGAATGGAGTCTCCAAATTGAGAATTAAGGGCATGACGGAGCTGGAGGTAGCGGAAAAACTTGTGATTAGATAGATCAAAATCGTCCTTAATGGCTTGGAATGACCTAACCATACCATTGTCCAACTTAGTTATCACTTTTGCCTTATGGCAAGATGCTCCATCATGCTGGAAAAGGCATTGTCTCTCACCAAACTGTTCTTGGATGGTTGAGAGAAGTTGATCTCGGAGGCTGTTTTTGTACCATCCTTTATTCATGACGGTGTTCTTAGGCAAAATTGTGAGTGAGCGCACTCCCTTGGCTGAGAAACAACCCCACACATGAATAGTCCCAGGATGCTTTACTGTTGGCATGACACAGGACTGATGGTGGCGCTCACCTTTTCTTCTCCAGACAAGGTTTTTTTCTGAATGCGCCAAACAATCATAAAGTGGATTTATCAGAGAAAATGACTTTACCCCAGTCCTCGGCAGTTCAATACCTCTACTTTTTGCAGACTATCAGTCTGTCCCTGATGTTTTTCCTGAAGAGAAGTGGCTTCTTGACACCAGGCCATCCTTCAAAAGTCTTCTCCTCACTGTGTGGCAGATGCACTCACACCTGCCTGCTGCCATTCCTGAGCAAGCTCTGCACTGGTGATCCCCCGATCTCGCAGTTACATCAACTGTAGGAGACAGCCCTGGTGCTTGCTGGACTTTCTTGGGCACCCTGAATCTTTCTTTGCAAATGCAGTGGAAATGTTTTTTCGTGGGTTTAAGTTCATTTTCATGGCAAAGAGGGACTTTGTAATTAATTGCAATTAATCTGATCACTCTTTGTAACATTTTGGAGTATATGCAAATTGCCATCATAAAAACTGAGGCAGCAGACTTTGTGAAAATGAATATAATTAAAATAAAAATAATAAATAAAATTAATAAAATTAATAATTAATTAATTATTTTAATTGTTTAATAATTAATTAATATTGTAATTAATTAACAATAAAAATAAAATTAATATTTGTGTCATTCTCAAAACTTTTGGACAAGGCTGTATAGTTTAATCTGCCCGCTGTATGCGGTCTCTGGGTAGGCTTTACACCGAGCAGCCACATATATGCATTTGTAGGGAACGGCTTTCTGTGCTGAGAGAGTGCTCACTGCGCTCTCCTAGCACAGTAAGTAAAATGTATGGAAAGCTCCCTATGCGTACTTGTGATTGGAAGCTGTCGATCATGTGTCCGCTGTGGCAGCCAATCACAGTTGTCACATGATCGGAATACCCACCTCAACCTCCCAACATTGGTTGCAACTAGTTGCAATCTCGGAACACCCAATAAGAGGATAATATGCGACCGGTCTAAACTATGTGGCATGTTCACCAATGCCAGGAGCCTGGCAGAAAAGATGGGTGAACTAGAGATACTGTTGTACGAGGAGGATTTGGATTTTGTGGGAATTTCAGAGACCTGGTTCAACAGCTCTCATGATTGGCTGGCAAACATTCAAGGGTATTCCCTTTATTGCAGGGATAGAGAGGGTAAAAAAGGGGGAGGGGTATGCTTATATATCAAGAATAATGTAAAAGTGAATGTAAGAGATTACATCACTAAGGGAGCTAGGGAGAAGGTGGAATCCTTATGGGTAGAGCTCCAAAGGGATGAAGCTAAGGGGAAAATAATACTGGGAGTTTGCTATAGTCCCCCTAACCTGAGGGAAGAAGGGGATACAGATCTCCTATCACAATTTGGATTAGCAGCAAGGATGGGAAGTGTTATCATAATGGGGGATTTTAATTATGCAGACATAGACTGGGCGGAGGGAACCGCACTTTTATCTAAGGCTGGCCAGTTCCTAAATGTCTTGCAGGACAATTTTATGGTTCAGATGGTAGATGCACCAACTAGAAATAAAGAGTTACTGGATCTACTGATTACCAACAATACAGACCTGATCACGGATGTGGAAATACGGGGCAATTTAGGGAACAGAGATCACAGGTGAATTGGCTTCAGTATAAATCACACAAATAGGAAACATAAGGGGAATACAAAAACTGAATTTCAAAAGAGCCAACTTCCCTAAACTACGAACCTTGCTAGAAGGCATAAATTGGGATAAAATCTTAGGAACAAAGAACACAGAGGAGAGATGGGTTTGCTTTAAGAGCATATTAACTAAGGGCATTAGCCAATGCATCCCATTGGGTAATAAATTTAAAAGAGCGAACAAAAGTCCTGGATGGCTTAATTCCAATGTAAAAATGCATATAAAAACAAAGGAGAAGGCCTTAAAAAAATACAGGGTTGAGGGATCATCATCAGCATTCAGACTTTATAAAGAATGCAACAAGAAATTTAAGGGTGCGATAAGGATGGCTAAGATAGAACATGAAAGACACATAGCGGAGGAGAGCAAAAAAAATCCCAAGAAATTCTTTAAGTGTGTAAACAGTAAAAAAGGGAGGACAGACCATATTGGCCCCATAAAGAATGAGGAAGGACATCTGGTTACAAAGGATGGGGAGATGGCGAAGGTATTGAATTTATTCTTCTCCTCAGTCTTCACAAGGGAATCAGGGGGCTTCAGTAACCAAAACTGCAGTATCCTAATTACACATCACAAGAAGCACCTCCATGGTTAACAGAGGACAGAATTAAAATTAGACTTGAGAAACTTAACATTAATAAATCACTGGGACCAGATGGCTTGCACCCGAGGGTACTTAGGGACCTCAGTCAAGTAATTGCCAGACCATTGTTCCTAATTTTTACTGACAGTCTACTGACTGGAATGGTACCAACTGATTGGAGAAAAGCCAATGTAGCACCAATATTTAAAAAGGGCCCAAAATACATCCCTGGGAATTACAGACCAGTTAGGCTAACATCAATAGTATGTAAACCCTTGGAGGAGATGAAAAGGGACTATATACAAGATTTTAGTAATGAGGACGGTATCATTAGCAGTAATCAGCATGGATTCATGAAGATTCGTTCTTGCCAAACCAATCGACTAACCTTCTATGAGGAGGTGAGTTGCCAGCTAGATAAAGGAAGGCCCATAGACGTGGTGTATCTAGATTTTGCAAAAGCATTTGACACAGTTCCCCATAAATGTTTACTGTACAAAATAAGGTCCGTTGGCATGGACCATAGGGTGAGTACATGAATTGAAAACTGGCTACAAGGGCGAGTTCAGAGGGTGGTGATAAATGGGGAATACTCGGAATGGTCAGGGGTGGGTAGTGGGGTCCCCCAGTGTTCTGTGCTGGGACCAATACTATTTAATTTGTTCATAAACAACCTGGAGTATGGGGTAAACAGTTCAATCTCTGTATTTGCAGACAATACTAAGCTAAGTAGGGCAATAACTTCTCCGCAGGATGTGGAAACCTTGCAAAAAGATCTGAACAAATTAATAGGGAGGGCAACTACATGGCAAATGAGGTTCAATGTAGAAAAATTTAAAATAATGCATTTGGGTAGCAAAAATATGATTGCAATCTATACACGGGGGGAGAACCTCTGGGGGGAATCTAGGATGGAAAAGGACCTGGGGGTCCTAGTAGATGATAGGCTCAGCAATGGCATGCAATGCCAAGCTGCTGCTAAGAAAGCAAACAGAATATTGGCATGCATTAAAAAGGGGATCAACTCCAGAGAGAAAACGATAATTCTCCAGGTCTACAAGACTCTGGTCCGGCCGCACCTAGAGTATGCTGTCCAGTTCCGGGCACCAGTGCTCAGAAAGGATGTACTGGAAATGGAGCGAGTACAAAGAAGGGCAACAAAGCTAATAAAGGGTCTGGAGGATATTAGTTATGAGGAAAGGTTGCAAGCACTGAACTTATTCTTTCTGGAGAAGAGACGCTTGAGAGGGGATATGATTTCAATACACAAATACCATACTGGTGACCCCACAATAGGGATAAAACTTTTTCCCAAAATGGAATTTAACAAGACTCGTGGCCACTCAATAAAATTCGAAGAAAAGAGGTTCTTTACTGTAAAAGCGGCAAGGATGTGGAATTCCCTTCCACAGGCGGTGGTTTCAGCGGGGGGGCATTGATAGTTTCAAGAAACTATTAGATAAGCATCTGAACAACCGCAACATACAGGGATATACAATGTAATACTGACATATAATCACACATAGGTTGGACTTGATGGACTTGTGTCTTTTTTCAACCTCACCTACTATGTAACTATGTAACTTTTAAATTCTATTAAAGAGCCAGGGTGCAGAGGCTATCTAGCTGGTGTAAACAGATGTATACATGTAAATACATGCCAACAAAACTCCAAGTAGATTGTTAGGTAAGACAAATTAGCTATCCTCCTATGTATTATGCCGCGTACACACGAGCGGACTTTCTGGTGGACTAGGTCCGACGGGATTAGTCCAGCAGACAATCCGATAGTGTGTGGGCTAGTCAGATAGCTTTTCAGGATAAAAATCAGATGGACCTAGAAATAGAACATGTTTCAAATCTGTCCGACGGACTAAAATTGGGAAAACTGTTTGTCTGTGTGCTGGTCCGACGGACCAAATACGACACAAGGGAAGCTATTGGCTACTGGCTATTGGACTTCTTTTTTTGGTCCCGTTTAAGTCATCACGTTCAAACCGAAACAGACTTATGAACGGACTTAGTCCTATCGTGTGTGGCCAAGTCCGTTGGTTCTGAAAGTCCGTCGGACCTAGTCAGAAAGTCCGCCGGAAAGTCCGCTCGTGTGTACGCGGCATTAGTTTCCATTGATAATGCCCTTTCTAGGGGCAGTTTATAAAACACTATGGACCTGATTACTATATGGTTCTGTTTCATTAAACTTTTGCCTACTTGTAGCATTTACTAAAGCTCTTCTGTTAGGCTAGGTTCACACTTGTGCGGGTGGTTGCGAGTACAGAACAGTGTGTACTATAATGCCGCGTACACACGAGCGGACTTTACGGCAAACTTTGTCCAGCTGACTTTTCGGTGGACTTTTCGACTGACTTTTTGACGGACTTTCCAAATGAACAGACTTGCCTACACACGATCATCCAAAGTCCGACGGATTCATACGTGATGACGTACGACCGGACTAAAACAAGGAAGTTCATAGCCAGTAGCAAATAGCTGCCCTAACGTCGGTTTTTGTCCGTCGGACTAGCATACAGACGAGCAGACTTTTCGACCGGACTCGAGTCCGTCGGAAAGATTTGAAACATGTTTCATTTCTAGGTCTGTCGAACTTTTGGGGAAAAAAAGTCCGCTAGAGCCCACAGACGATCGAATTGTCCAACGGTCTCCGGTCCGCCAGGCCAAGTATGCCGTAAAGTCCGGTTGTGTGTACGCGGCATAAGGTACACCTATTGCAGCTCGCACAGCTTCTTCTGCAGGCGCAGGAGCTGCCATTCATTCTTAGTAGCACCCCCATGCATCTGAAAATGCAGCGCATTTTCGGTTGCAGGAAATGGTTGCATTTTAAAAAAGGTGCAAATGATCAAATGAATAGGCTATTTTGCTTATGCAAATGTGACTCACATAACTGCTTAGGTGTCAACCTAGCCTTACTTTTTTAGTAAAAGGTATGTGAGTTGAAACTTCAGTGTGGTCTATAAAGTTAGAAATAAAATGTATAATTAACTTTAAAAATTTGATCATTTTAAATGTCATTGTAGTTTAGTTGTATAAGAAATAGGTTTTGTGATAATATTAATTAAATCATTTTGTTAAGCATGCAGTGTTTATGGATCACTGAATTAAAAAAAATAATTGCTAATGTTCTTTAGTACATAGACTAAATTCAAAACTAACCCAAAAATGAATTTGATTCATCATTGAAGACAATATTAGGTACAGTTTTGTCTTACTTATCTTATTCACATGCTTCATTCCATCACATATTCCAAAAAATAGGAGGATTAAACAATTAAATAAATGATTCGTTTATGCCCCAACAGCCAAGATACACATCCAAAACTGTTGGTGTATGGTGCAAATATAGACTAATATTATGGAGCCATCTATTCCAATATTCCATATATCTATATAGATATATTATATATATATATATATATATATATATATATATATATATATATATATATATATATATATATATATATATATATATATATATATATATATATATATATATATATATATATAAAAAATTAATTTATTTATTTTACTCATTGCCATCATTGAGATGGTTAGATAGTTGTAAATGTTATTATTTAATATTGTAAATAATATTGTTTACATTGTTTATTAATGTAAATATTATTTTTAATCAAATGTCATTTAATAATTAGAGCCCTTTCACATTGAGGCAGTTTTCAGGCGTTTTAGTGCTAGAAATAGCGCTTGTAAAGTGCCCGAAAACTGCCACCCATGCCAACCGAGTTCGAAAGCTGTTCGAAGTGCTTTCACACTGGAGCGGTGCGCTTGCAGGACGGGAAAAAAAGTCCTGCAAGCAGCATCTTTGGGGTGGTTTGGGAGCGCTGTATACATCGCTCCCAAAATGCCCCTGCCCATTGCAATGAACATGCTTCGGAAGCATCGCAATACAGGCATTTTTAACCCCCTTCTTTGGGGCTAAAAATGCACGGGCGGCCCCAGTGTGAAAGAGATCTTACTGATTTACTTAAGCTAGCCATACATTTCTGTATGGCCAGCAGGCTAAATGGAAAAAAACTGAACCGATAGCCTCATTCACACATTTGGGGTGGATGGGGATAGCTTTCTCACTGTGTTAGGCTGCTTGCACACTAATCAGTTTTTCTTCCATTTTTGCATTTAAAAAAAGCAGGAGAAAAAAGCATGATCATTAAATCCTATGGAACTCTTCACACTGGTCAGTTGCAGGTACTGCAAGCTGCATTTTTGGTGCATGGTTAATGGAAAAAAAACGCACCTCCCCATTGAAATGAATGGAAAACGCATCAAAAACGCAACAAAACCGCACCCGCGGTTGCAAATATGGTGCGTTTTTTGAGTCACATGTCCTTTTTTTCACAGGTGCAAAACGCACCAGAAATGCAGCAAAAACTGTGCTCTCTCCATTGTTATCATTTGCTGTGTTATCAGTACTACCTAGATCATCTGTGTGAACTGCAGAACACCCCTAATGTTATGGAGAAGAGAAGAGGGGTAGGAGTTTTGTATTCCTAACATGTTTCCTGTCCTAGGGTGACAGTATTGTGCCTCTATAGCAGGGGTGTCAAACTCAATTTCAATGCTGGGCACATCAGCATTGTGGTTGCCTTCAAAGGGCTGGTTGTATCTGTGAGACTAGAGGTCCAGAGCACCCCAACCCCTTACATCAGATGCCAACCCCCCCCCCAATCAGAAGCCAAGAGTCCTCCACCCTTCCTTACATCATAGTGCACCCTCTCCCTTTCCTTGTGATTCTGTCGGGAAGAAACTGGGGCGGAGCTGGGAAGCAGAAAGTGCAGGGTCTGGAGGAGGACCAGGGGAGGGCTGGAGACAGCTTCTGGAGTATAATGAATACTGAGACCGAGGAGGCGAAGACAAAGAGGTTCTGCAGCTGCACCAAGAGGCACAGGATTTGTAAGAGGAGTTCTGTCCTCCCCTCTGCTGCCAACTGCTGAGACAGGGGGAGAAACTAGAGAACAGACTCTCTGCAGCCGCACAGAGAATCGCAGGATCTGGCAGAGGAGTTCTGTCCTCCTCTCTGCTGCTAACTGCTTAGACAAGGTGTGGGCGGAGACAAGGCGGGTGCCACTACAGTAGAGGTGCAAGGGCCAGAAGATATGGCCTGGCGGGCCTAATTCGGCCTGATGGCCTTGTGTTTTACACATGTGCTCTTTAGATACAGTATGATTAGAGAGTATCATCACCCCAGGACAGGAGGTGTGCAACTTGCAGGATCACCTGGTGTGAAAAATAAAGGAAAAAGCCTGAAAAAAGAAAACGAATGCAACCACCACTTTTAAGGACTGGTAAGTTGCAATATATTACCTTTTGTTCTTGGGTTTGGATATACTTTATTAGTAAGAACTTTTTAAAGTTTGTAGTTGTGTAAATAACAGCAGGTTACAGTAAGCAGCATTTTAAAGTCAAATCAGAGAATTTATGTTAAAGGACAGTTATCATGGAAGTGAAAATATGATGTGGGATAGATGACATTTATATCTCAGGAGACTGCGGTGAGTGGCAGGGTTGCCAACCTCCCGCAGCATTTTTTACTGACAAAACATGGAAAATTTACTGGCGAAGCACATTTTTTTTACTGGCAACCTGAGAAATTACAGAACTCCTATTGAAAATAACCCCACAGAGTTTAGATATGGTTAAGGGAAGAAATGGGATATATATTCACTTTAGGTTAATAAGAGGGAAGTATGGCTCATAGAAGCCTCGTACATTATTTTAAAAGGAAAAAAGTAAAAAAAAAAAAAAAAAGTAAAAGGAATTTTTTTTTTTTTTTTTATTATTATTATATGGAATGTTTGAATAATAGTATGAAATGAACAAATTGGGTTTATTGGGGGGAGGGGGGTGAGGCACAATGAACACAATGCATTTGGAGGAAGAGGAGACACGGGATGGGGGGTGTAGGTATAAGTAGAATTTTTTTTTTTTTGTTTTTTTTGGGGTTTTTTTTTGAGAGGGGGAGATAGCCGATATGGATAAGGATGTATCTATTTTGATAAATATATAAAGATGAATATTTGTGATATGAAGTTTGTTTTAATGGATATGCTGAAAATAATAAAAATTTGATAATAAAAAAAAAAAGAAAATTAACACAGTGAATATTTCAACAGTATAAACATGATATGGAAACACTGACAATACCTATAACAAAGTCATTTTCTTGATTTACGCTTAAAAAGTCAACACAGCATTAAATTATCAGCCCTACATATTTACTGGCAGTTGTAAAAAAAATCACAGATTTTTACAAACTGTCAGTAAATTTACTGGGGGTTGGCAACCCTGAGCAGTGGGCATTACCAGTAACGTCATTCTCACCTAGTTGAGAAATACAGAGGTAGAGGAAGAGACGTTTGAGGTATTCAACAAAAGGAATAAAATATGCATTCTGTTAAAAGGAGACATACATGAAATGAAATATATCAGCACCAATAACAATTAGGCAAGGTGAAAACATAGTACATGTATAATATGAAAAAATATATATACAGAGAAAATAATGGGCAGAAGAAATTGTGGGGAACTACAAACTATACAGTATAATAACAGTCCATGAACCTGGAGTACTAAGGCATTCAATGTAGGAACCAAACGTAATAGCAAGAGGGATCCTGTGATTCAAACCACTCAGTACAAGACATGAAAGTAACGTTATAGGTGAGAGAATCCAAAAAGAGCAATAGTAGATTAGGGATTATAATAGGGGTGGGTAAGCCACAAATTCCAAGGGAAGGACACACAATAATTTTTTGTGGTGAATATGCGCTCAAGCGCACAATTCTAATTTACTACCTTAATAATATCAGACACTCCAGGGATAGTAGAGGAGTTCCAGTGTCTTGTAATATTGAGTTCAGCGAAAAGGAGAATATGAACAATGACCATTCTGCCCTTGGAGGGGAAGGTATCTATGTTGATATGTAAAATAGCCAATTTAAAAGAAGGAAGGAGTGTTGAGGATGTAAATTCTGTAATCAGTTTGAAGACTTGATTCCAGTAGGACCAGAGAGACTTACAGTACCACAGAATAAGGATTAGAGAGCCCACGGAACCACAATTTCTCCAACACTGTGCAGGGTTAACCGAGGATGTCTTAGAAAGAATGTTGGGAGTGATATACCACCTGTGTAGGATTTTTTGGAGAAATTCACAATGATCTACACAGAGGGGAGAGCCAGAAGAAATCCTAATGGCTGCTTTTTTCCAGGTATACTTAGTCAAAGTTGTGTTCCCATTTTAATATGGTGGTGGTGTTAGTGAATCTATGATAATTACTCAATTTCTTATAGAATAAGGATATACCTGGGAGAGGTAGAATCATAGAACTGAAACAGGTCCAGATCCATAAAGTGGAATCAGTTGAGTACTGAACATATGTGAAATTTTCACGTGGCGATAAATGTCTGAAACGGATAAGTGATATGTCCTTCTGAGATCATCAAATAGTGCCAATGTATTATTCACAAATATATTTTGGATGGTCTGAATACCTAAGTGGGAACATGAGGAGAGATTTTGATTAGGGATACAAAGTTTTAAGTAGTCTAAAGCAGCGGTCATCAACCCTGTCCTCAAGGCCCACTAACAGGCCAGATTTTATGTATTACCTTGGGGAGATGCAGACTGGAATACTGCAATCACTGAGCAGCAAATGATATCACCTGTGATGTATTTCAGTTATCTTGCAAACCTGGCTTGTTACTGGGTACTGAGGACAGGGTTGATGACCACTGCTCTAAAGGAAACGACATTGACTGGGAAGAGGGATTGTTGGAGGGCAATTTTTTTTTGTTTATGTATCACTTCAAATATGGTAATAGTAGAGTACGGGGATGCAGTTATTGGGTCACCTATACAGTAATGCCCCGTACACACAGTCGGACTTTGTTCGGACATTCCGACAACAAAATCTTAGGATTTTTTCCGACAGATGTTGGCTCAAACTTGTCTTGCATACACACGGTCACAAAAAGTTGTCGGAAAATCCGATCGTTCTAAACGCGGTGACGTAAAACACGTACGTCGGGACTATAAACGGGGCAGTGGCCAATAGCTTTCATCCCTTTATTTATTCTGAGCATGCGTGGCACTTTTTCGGATTTGTGTACACACGATCGGAATTTCCGACAACGGATTTTGTTGTCAGAAAATTTTATATCCTGCTCTCAAACTTTGTGTGTCGGAAAATCCGATGGAAAATGTGTGATGGAGCCTACACACGGTCGGAATTTCTGACAACAAGGTCCTATCACACATTTTCCATCGGAAAATCCGACTGTGTGTATGGGGCATAAGGCTTGTAGGAAGGAAAGTTCTGAAGGGTAGAAGGAAGGTCTCCATGTTGGACCACAGGTTGTTTATTGGTGATCCACCAGTAGCCTGTTTGGTGAATTGATGATCCTCCTTTAGAGTTAAGAAAGCAGGTCGCTGTTCCCTTCCCTTCCATATATATTTAGTAAGGAAAGTAAGGAAAGTATGGAGTCTGGAAACATTTTTTTGCAGAATAGGGATAGGTATTGTCCTGAAGAACTACAGCAGTTTGGGTGGAGTCAGCATTTTAAAGGAAACTATCCTACAATAAAGGAAGCTATTTCTCAAATTTAGAAAGAGAACTAAGTTCCTAAGGTAGATCATCTTTAAATGGAAGTTTAGAGAGAGAGGGTATAATGTGCCAAGATATTTAATGTAAACCAAACCAAAAATATGGTAAGTGGGTTTGAAGAGATTTTCTAAGGGAAATTGGAATATTTTGATCTAAGATCTGAGATTTAGCCTTGTTGATTTTGTAGCACAATACTGCACCAAACGACACAAGAAAAAGCTGAATCTCCAATAAAGAATGGAGTGGGTCTGTGATGACTAAGATGACTTCATCCGTGAATAGCCCAATCTTATTGTGAATAGGACCAGTGCCCTTTATATTTGAAGAGGTTTGGATCCAGTGCACCAGGGGTACTATTGTTAAGGCAAATATGATCGGAGACAAAGGGTAACCCTGTTTAGTCCCATTTGTTATTGATAGCACAGAATAAAGTGCCCCAGATGTGTACACTTTAGTAGAGGGCTGAGTGTAAAGTGACAATATTGCTGCTAGAATCTGGCCTGAAGGTTTTTTTTTCTGCAGGACTGCCTTGAGAAACCCCCAGTGATCTATGTTTTTTTTGTTTTTTTGTTTAACAAATAGAGAACAATGAAATGTTTATTCACCAGTAAACTATTTGTTAAAATTCTTAGTCAGCACTCACAACTTTCAATGCTGCTGGCTCCTACTCTCTCATTGATGATTCCCTGAATTTCCAGTCTTCACAGGAAAAAGGTAAATAAATAAGTAACGGTGGACAGTGCAATCTTCAGCCAATCTGTTAGCTTGGAGGTGGAAGGAAGGGGGGGGGTGGAGAAGGAGTGAGGAGTAGGACCATCCTTACCATCCTAGACTACAGATCTGTGTTTTTTTTTTTATTGATTCATCTAGTGTAGGGAAACATAGTTTTAGTCCCTACATGCTTGTGGAAGCAGTTATGGCACTAGCTTAAACAGGAACATAGGCAATTAATAAAAGATAGAGAAGCTGAATATTTAGTAATGGATTAAATCGGTTGATAAAACTGCTTAAAAATTGAAGATTTAAAGCAGAACTCAACCCTTCTCATATTTTCAACCAAAAAAGCTGACATCTTGGCTTCTGTTTGATCTTCAACTGCTATGATGCTGCAGATGTGAACAGTTAGGACACCAGCCACTTGATGGTTTCACAGTTTGATTGAGAGCACAACCAATGAGACAATTACAATCCCGGCAAGTGCCAGAAATGTAACTGTTGTTTGAAACAGTTGAGGGCTAAGAATCATACATACTAAGGGGAGTACAACTGGGGGGATCCATAGTGGAGAAGGATCTGGGGGTTTTGGTAGATCATAAGCTTAAAGTGGTTTTCCCGCCGAAATGATACTTTTTAAATAAAAATACCCCTATAATACACAAGCTTAATGTAGTCTAGTAAAGTTAGTCTGTAAACTAAGTTCTGTTTTGTTAGTTTATAGCAGTAGTTTGTTATTTTATAAACTTACAGCAGGCCGTGGCCATCTTAAGTGTGGGCATCTGAAGCCAGACTGTATTTCTTCCTGGATCTCATCCTTGCAGATCCTTGCAGATCTCGCACATGTAGTGCAGCACAAGCAGTGTAATAGGTTTCAGGTCAGGTCTCCATAGCAACGGCAGTTTCAGAGGAAGTTGCCGCCCCTTCCCAGAAGGCATTGCAAACAGGAAATGATGCGATGGGCCACGGCCAGGGAGGAGGAAGCGACAAATGAATACAGCAGATATACAGTAGGTGCTGAGAAAAAAAATTTAAAAATATCCAATTCGTTTACAGTGCACAGTTTAGTGAGGGATGCTGAAGAGTTGTAAAAATGGGTGGAACTCCACTTTAATAATAGCATGCAATGCCAAGCTGCAGTTTCCAAAGCCAGCAAAGTCATTTCTTGTATTGAGAGAGGTATGGACTCCAGAGAGAGATATATATCATTTTGCCCATGTACAAATCATTGGTAAGGCCTCATCTAAAATATGCAGGTCAGTTTTGGGCACCAGTTCTCAAAACATATTTTGGACAGTTGGAGAAAGTGCAGAGAAGGGCAACCAAACTTATAAGAGGCATGGAGGAGCTCAGCTATGACAATAGATTAGAGGAACTGAATTTATTCTCTCTTGAGAAGTGGAGATTAAGGGGGGATATAATCAACATGTATAAATACAAACGTTGTCCATATAGTGAATGTGAACACAGAGGACAAGGGGGCACTCTTTACGTCTGGAGGAAAAGAGATTCAATCTCCAAATACGGAAAGGTTTCTTCACAGTAAGTGCTGTGAAAATGTGGAATAGACTCCCTCAAAAGCTCGTTCTGTCCAGCTCAGTAGTTTGCGTTAAAAAAGGCCTGGATTTTTTCCAAAATGTACATAATATAACTGGATACTAACATTTATAGGTAAAGTTGATCCAGGGAATATCTGCCTCTCGGGGGATCAGGAAGGAATTTTTTCCCCTGCTGAAGCAAATTGGAGCATACTTTGCTGAGGTTTTTTGCCTTCCTCTGGATCAACTGTGGGTATAGGATAGCGTATATGGGATTGTATGTTTTCTTTTTCCCTTGGTTGAACTGGAAGGACTTGTGTCTTTTTTCAACCTAACTATGTAAACTGTTAAATTGATGGGTTTAGTTCCTTTTTAACCACTTCCCACCTGGCCTATAGCAAAATGAGGGCCGGCAAGTGGTTCAGCTATCCTTAATTGGCACTTCATATGAAGTCCAGCAGGATAATATGCGATTGAGTGCCCATCAAAGTGCCAATCAGTGCCCATCAAAGTGCCAATCAGTGCTCATCAGTAACACCTGTCAGTACCCTTCACAGATGCCCATCAGTAATGCTTGTCAGTAACTTCTCATCAGTGCTGCCTATCAGTGCCATCTATTAGTGCCTATCAGTGCCACCTATCAGTGCCGCCTATCAGTGCCACCTATTAGTGCCCACCAGTGCCGCCTGTCAGTGCCCATCAGTGCCGCCTATCAGTGGCCATCAGTGCTGCCCATCAGTGCCCATCAATTCTACATATTAGTGCCTCCTCATCAGTGCATATCAGTGCCACCTTATTAGTGCCACCTCACCAGTGCTCAGCGGTGCTGCCTCATCAGTGCCCATCAGTGAAGGAGAAAACAAAAGTTTATAACAGAAACAAAGAAAAACTTTTTAAAATTTTTTTTTAATTTAGTCTTTTTTGGTTTGTTTAGCAAAAAATAAAAAAACCCAGTGGTGACCAAATACCACCAAAAGAAAGCTCTATTTGTGGGAAGAAAATGATAAAAATGTGGTTTGGGTACAGTGTTGTATGAAAATTGTCCTGGGCAGAACAGGAAGCGGGGGGGGGGGGGTGTGCCCTGTATTGTAGTGGTTAATAGTTTCCCAAAACAGGTACACTCAAGACATGCTATGAAAGATGTTTTTCACATTTGCTTGTGCAGATAAAAAAGAGGCCAAGATGGCAGCTTCCTTGACAGTAAAGGTTAGAAGGGTTTAGTTTTGCTTTAATATCACTTTAACCCTGTTTGTATTGTGCTGGCAGCTCTCCCTATTAGTTGATTAATTCTCTACTGATTTATAAGGATGGTTCAGAGGGAGGAGCCAGACAACATCACTTAGCCAAACAAAGTAGTCATGGTTTTGTTGGTTTGCCAGTGATGACATTTAAGCAAATAGATCTTCTTAGTGAAGAAATTGATAGCGATATGCAGGTGACGGGTGATTCAGCTTACTCTCTCCTACCAATTAATATGATATCATCTTGGGAAGAGATACCCTTTTATCTGTCACTCAGGACCAAAATGAAACAAGACGGATGCAAAATATTTGCTAGAAATGGTTTGAAAATAAAAATAATGGAAGCCGAAAATATGTTTCCATCTGCTTTGATCTGAATCCTCCACTTCGTCTTTTTCTCCACTTTACAACCTGTAAAGAAGGTTTATTATTATGATACGACCCTTAAACGAACCGCCGGAAAGTGATTCTGTAAAGAACAAACCATATTTGATGGGTTACAGAAATGCCAGATGTCAGTCAGGTGTTTACTGTACAAAATTAGTATAGAGGCGGGATGACTTCGAGCAGATTGCCAGGGATGGAAATAGACTGCGATAGGAAATCTTTGAAATAAGTGTAAGTAACAGTGTACTGTTCTTGATTTACTATTCATGTGCGCACAGCTGCTACTGGGGAAAGAAAGGAAACACGTGACCAGGCACACAAGCATGACAATCCAGGACTTGTGGCAGGCAAGATACTTAAAGGTGCCGCTCCACGTAATGACACTGACTGGTTATAAGGCAAAGAAGGATAGTTTATGTGTTATAAATTGTTTTATGCCACTTAAAGAATGACTATGCTCAAACTATAAAATTACATATGTGATGTAGGCTGCCTAAGACCAGGTTTCAGTTTCCCTAAATATTCCGTGGAAAATTTTGTAAATACCTGTTGATCCAGCCATCAGAACTATTGGATAATTCAGTGTTTCTCCTCCTTTTTTCAGTCACAGCACCCTTTAAAAAATGCAAGGTCTCAAGGCACCTCAGTCTAAAATATAAAAAACATACGTATTACTTATAAATGGGAAGATCAGGACCACAACTAAGAGGGGGACAGGACCCATAACAGAGTTGGGTGGAAAGACCAAGACAGGTCTTTTAGTGACCAAACAAGCGCTTTTGACATCTCTTGCTGTACAGTAGGGATAAGCACTTGGTTCAAGACAAACGTAAGTTCGACATCGGGTGTTCGTTTGTTCTAAAATGAACATAACATATGGGGCGTTTGCGGAAAATTTGAGCGCCCCATAATGCACTGCGAGATCGTAGTGCATTGCTGTATGATGATTGGCCAAAGCATGTACCTGACCTGCATGCTTTGGCCAATCACAGCGCGCTAAGAGCCATAAGAGAGCCATAACTGGCCAACGACAGCGTGCCTTTGGCCAATTATGGCTCAGGGGGACTAAGTCCACGCCCCACATTATATAAGGCTGCTTACAGAGCGGCCGTGTGTAGTGTTGTTGGTGTGGACAGAGAGATAGCTTGAGTTAGATTAATCAGGCAGGTTATTCAGTTAGTGGCAGTGTATTTGATATATATATATATATATATATATACTCTGCATATAGCATAGACTATATATTCAGTGTTTACTCGATATTCAGTCAGTGCAGGCAGTGTATCTATATATATATATATATATATATATATATATATATATATATATATATATATATATATTTTTTTTTATATATATATATATATATATATATATAGTCTTGTTTGTTTATATATATATATACATATACTCTGCATTCAATGTAGCCTATATCTACAGTGCATTCTGTGGTGTACTGTTTCTAATACACTTCAGGTGGTGTATTAATATATATATATATATATATATATATATATATATATATATATATATATGTGTATATATATATATATATATATATATATATATATATATATATATATACAGTCTCATATGTATACTCTGCATCCAGTGTAGCCTATATCTACAGTGCATTCCATGGTGTACAGTTGCTAATACAGTGCAGGCACTGTACACAGTACCTAATACAGTGTGTACAGCATCTAATAGACGTCAGGCAGTGTATTAATATATATATATATATATATATATATATATATATATATATATATATATATATAGTCTAGTATATATATATATATATATATATATATATATATATATATATATATATATATATATACTCTGCATTTAGTGTAGCCTATATCTACAGTGCATTCTATGGTGTACTGTTTCTAATACACTGCAGGCAGTGTACACAGTATCTAATACAGTGTGTACAGTTTCTACTAAACTTCTGGTGGTGTATACAATACAGTGCAGCCATTGTACAGTTGCTAATACAGTGCAGGCGGTGTACACAGTATCTAATACAGTGTGTACAGTTCTAATACAGTGCAGGCAGTGTACACAGTATCTAATACAGTGCGTACAGTTTCTAATAGACATCAGGCAGTGTATTACACTTCTGGTGGTGTACACAGTATATAATTTAGTGCAGCCATTGTACAGTTGCTAATACAGTGCAGGCGGTGTACACAGTATCTAATACAGTGTGTACAGTTTCTAATAGACATCAGGCAGTGTATTACACTTCTGGTGGTGTACACAGTATACAATACAGTGCAGCCGTTGTACAGTTGCTAATACAGTGCGGTGTACACAGTATCTAATACAGTGTGTACAGTTCTAATACAGTGCAGGTGGTGTACACAGTATCTAATACAGTGTGTATAGTTTCTAATAGATGTCATGCAGTGTATTAATATATATATATATATATATATATATATATATATATATATATATATATATATATATATATATATACTCTTCATTCAGTGTAGTCTATATCTACAGTGCATTCCGTGGTGTACTGTTTCTAATACACTTCAGGCAGTGTACACAGTATCTAATATAGTGTGTACAGTTTCTACTACACTTCTGGTGGTGTACACAGTATACAATACAGTGCAGCCATTGTACACTTTCTAATACACTACAGGCGGTGTACACAGTATCTAAAACAGTGTAGTGTGGTGTTGCAAAACAAAAAGTACATCATGTCCTGAAGGCCACGGAGGAGAGGCAGATGCTGCAGCCTCTGTGTCTACAGTCAACAGTGGTGGTCGTGGACATGGTGCATCATCTGCAGGTGGCCGTGGGGCATGCTTGTCCATTTTTGCTGCTGCTGGCCATGTTATTGAGCCACAACATGCAGAAGAGTTGGTGGAGTGGATAATGAAGCTGTCCTCATCCTCCTCATCCTCTGTCACCCGGGCTCAGAGTAGTTTGCCTTCCAATGCAGATTCCAAATCGGCCTATTCCACCGGCTCCTTGTCCACAGTCACTCCTTCCGTAGCCCCACCATCATGCACGGAGGAGTTCCCAGAATTATTTGACCACAGTGTTGGTTATATGCTGCTGGAGGATGCGCAGTGATTTGAAGGCTCCGATGTTGGTTCCCAGGTTGAGGAAGGGAGTAACGTGAGCCTAGAGAGAGGGGGTGCCACAGAAGGACAAGAAACTGGCAGTCATGTTTCACAGCAGGGCCCATTCCTGCTCCCAACAAGAGTATCTGTGAGGGGTTACAGTGTTGTGGCACCACCACCCAAGGCCCAATTTTTCTGCCTCTGTTTAACAGGGGCATGTAATTATGACTTTTGATATAATATTTCACAGCAGGGCCCACTCCAGCTCCCAACATGAGTATCTGTGAGGGGTTACAGTGTTGTGGCACCACCACCACCCAAGGCCTAATTTTTCTGCCTCTCTTTAACAGGGGCATGTAATTACAATTCTTGATGTAATATTTTACAGCAGGGCCCATTCCTGCGTCCAACAAGAGTAACTGTGAGGGCTTACAGTGTTCTGGCACCACCAACACCTAAAGCCGCGTACACACGAGCGGAATGTCCGACAGAAAAAGTCCAACAAAAGCTTTTCATCGTCTATTCCGATCGTGTGTGTGCCTCATTGGACTTATTTTTTCGAAAATTCTGACGGACCTAGAAATAGAACATGTTCTAAATATTTCCGATGGAACCAATTTCTATCGGTAAAACTGCTCGTCTGTATGCTGTTCCGACAGACCAAAAATGACACTTGCTCTGAAGCAAGTACGAGACGGAAGCTATTGGCTACCGGCTATTGAACTTCCTTTTTCTAGTCCTGTCGTACGTACTGTACATCACCGCGTTCTGGACGGTCAGACTTTGGTTGGACTTTGGGTTGGGTAGGCAAGACCGCTTGAATGGAATTCCATCGGAGTTCCGTCGGAGAAACCTTCGGAGTTTATTCTGACGGCAAAACCGGTCGTGTGTACACGGCATAAGGCCCAATTTTCTGTATAGTATATATACTGCTGTTCAGAGTATATAGTGCCTGGGGGACCCGCACGCCATTTTAGGTGTGGGTTCCCCTTAATATCTATACCAGACCTGAAGGGCCTGGTATGGATTTTGGGGGGACATCCAAGCCATTTTTTTTTGGTATTTTTATCTATATTGCCGTGATCCGACAATACATTACAGCTGTGAGCAGTTTTAAATGACATTTTTTCCTTTAGAAATGTCATTTTGCTGTAGCACTGTTATAAACATGGGAAAGATGCACTACTTTACAGGCATACTAAGGACACCCCAGGCACGATATATAAAGGAATATTTCATTTTTATTGTTTCACTTTAAGCATTATTAAAATCACTGCTCCCGAAAAAATGGCAGTTTTTAAAACTTTTTTTTTGCATTGATTCATGTACCCTGGGACAGGACCCGGGTCCCCAAATACTTTTTATGGCAATAACTTGCATATAAGCCTTTAAAATTAGCACTTTTCATTTTTCACATTCGCATAGTCCCATAGACTTTAATGGCGTTTGCATGTTCTGCTGTGAACCGAACCAAGGGTGTGTTCGGCTCATCCCTACTGTACAGTAAGGGAGTCACTTGCATCCGATGAGTGTGGTAGATATCATTAAAGCTCGTGGTGAAAAAGGCAATTTGAAGGCTGTTTTGGGTGTAGGAGTTGGAGCACTCCGTTCTGCACAGTTACAAGGACTATTCAATTCTCAAACACAGACTATATTTATATATTATTTATATATTATTTTATGCATGGACAGGTTTGCTTATAATATTTTTCACAAGGGTGTTATATATGTTTTGTTCTTATGAATTAATAAGGTTATGTGATCATTGAATGGAGCACAACACTTTACAGATTGAGGCGATATATACACTATAGCAAGCACTGTTTTGATTAATTATTCTTCATAATCTTGGACCTATAGCCAGAGATAACAAACAGCAGCTGCATTTCCTTTAGTTATTGTATATTATTTATATTTGGTTAACCCACGTTGGCGCGGGTGGTTTTTCACTACACATTCCCTATCTCACATGCATACTAGGCCCAATTTAGACAGAAGCCAATTAACATACCAGCTTATCTTGTGGAAGGAACCCCATAAAGAACCTGCAAACTCCATGCAGATAAGGTCCTAGTTGGGATTTAAATTGAGGACCCTGGGGCTGTAAGGCAGACATACTAACCACTAAGCCACTCTGCTTCCACTGTGCCTATTTTTCACTCTGAGAAGAAAAACTAGAAGCTTTAGATGGATTTTAAGGGTGCACGCCACTGGCAGTTTTAATCGTGTCCAGCACTAAGTTCATCACCTTAGTTGGGTTCATTTGTGTAGTGTTAGTACTCCAAACCATGACTGGGAATGGTTAGGCATGCTGTGCCCAGGACCACTAGGAAGAGGAGAGCAGATATTGCTCTCCAGTAAATGCTGCGGTGATTTTCCACATCATGGCTCCCATTTTACATCTCAAATGTAATAAGCAGGTTGCAGGGTAGAGCTTGCAGTGTGCCATTGAGATCTCTCAGCTTGATGCTCTCAACGTGATTGGAGGAAAGTCCAGTCATGTGACTTTGACTAGACACAATGAGTGAAAGGGTATTGATGCACATGTAAAACACACTACTCTGCTTTATGCATTTTTTTTGTGGTATGTCCATAAGTAAAGTAAGTGGGAACACAGACAGGGAAAATATCTAGGCGTTCAAACACTAGAAAAGGTTTTGCCTGGGAGTTGGGCTATAACTTGGCCTGTCACCTGATCTGAAGCCGTATTCTTCCATGAAAATATATACCATGTAAATTTCAACACTTGCAAGAGAGCAGAACATGAACTGATTTATTGCCGTGTCTTTTATGTATATTTAATAGACATGCTGAAGACTAGTGGACACAAAAATTACGTGTCTTCCTTGAATCTGAACTTTATTTCTTCGAAGCGCTACATAAGTGTGTATGAAAGATTTATGGGGCTCCTCTGTACCTGTGCAATGCTACAGAACCGCTGCCAAGTTAATATTGGAAGAGCTTGGACAGCTATTTTTTTCTTACCTATTTGTGATTTATTTATGGCGTCAACCAGTAACTCGTCCATCTTTTTTAGCACATCATACTCTCTATGCTTTGCTGTTATAGTCTACTACTAAAGAAAACCTGTCTGCTCCACTGACTGATCAGTGACACTGTAAATAAAACTGCAAATGATAAATTAGAGATATTCCTTACAATTGTCCTTTTGTGGTTGGTGACTGTCCCAATCTCTTAAACCTATTCCAAATTTGGGAAATTTGCCCTTGCAAATTGTTGTTCCTTAAAATGTATTGATCAGTGTTATGCTAAATCTAATATCAAAGTGGTGGTAGAAGGGTAAGTGATATGGCCAATTATATAGAAAACTAGACCAGGGAGGGAGGAATTACCAAACAGGGGTGTCAGCATAAAACTTGTGTCACTATTTTAACCGCTTCAGCCCCAGAAGATTTGGCTACTGAATGACCAGGCCATTTTTTGCGATTCGGCAGTGCGTCGCTTTAACTGACAATTGCGCGGTCGTGCGACGTTGCACCCAAACAAAATTGACGTCCTTTTTTTCCCACAAATAGCTTTCTTTTGGTGGTATTTGATCGCCTCTGCGGTTTTTATTTTATGTGCTATAAACAAAAAAAGGGTGACAATTTTGTAAAAAACACAATATTATGTACTTTTTGCTATAATGAATATCCCCATTTTTTTTTTTTTAATAAAGCAAATTTTTTCTCAGTTTAGGCCGATATGTATTCTTCTACATATTTTTGGTAATAAAAATCGCAATAAGCGTATATTGATTGGTATGCACAAAAGTTATAGCATCTATAAAATAGGGGATAGATTTATAGCATTTTTATTACTATTATTTTTTTACTAGTAATGGTGGCAATCTGCGATTTTTATTGGGACTGCGACATTATGACGGACACATCGGACACTTTTGACACATTTTTGGGACCATTGGTATTTATACAGCGATCAGTGCTATAAAAATTCAATGATTACTGTAAAAATGTCACTGGCAGGGCGATCAAGGGGTTTACTGTGTTCCCTCTCTGTGTTCTAACTGAAGGGGGATGGGACTGTCTAGGGGAGATGATACTTTGTATGAACACACAATCTGTCTCTTCTCCCCTCAGAGAACCAGGATCTGTGTGTTTACATACACAGATTCCGGTTCTCGGTGTGTCACGAGCGATCGCAGGAGCCCGGTGGTCATCGCGCCCGCCAGGCACTCGGATCAGCTCTGGGGGCGAGTGGCGGGCGCTCTGGCGTGCCCCTAGTGGGCAAAGCAACGTAACATAACGTCGCTTCACCCAGCCGTGCCATTCTGCAGCAGTAAAACTGCGGCGGCTGGTTGGCAAGTGGTTAAACTGAGAAAACAGAGTCAGCCCATTTGTTAATTAGGAGTGACCTTCTATGTTTTCTGTGCTGTAGCTGCACTAGACACAGCATAGAGAGCGGGACAGCTGGAACTACTTGCTCCCCATCCCCACCACTATTCCCTGCTCAGCTGAGGTCCAACAGGTCAAATTAGGCACAGAACCCACATTAGTTACTATTTCACTCTGAAACAGATACTGCCATAGATGGCACAGATAGATCGGTCTAGATAGAGAGGTCTGTCTACATTGTGAATATGGCAGACATCAGTTGCATCAGTTTCCCGCACCTCCATCATCTCCCTGTCAGAGGAAGCTTTGTTAATAATCCCCCAAAGTGTCAACTTTTTAAATGCATTTTAAATTGTCTTATGTCTAATCATATGCATTTTTAGTTTGGTGGATAAAGTAATAATTATTAAACATGTTAAAACTAAGAGCTTTTGTACACAAGCATTCATATTTCACCTCTGATCACTTGCCATGCATTTTTGATTGATTTAGAATACTGGCAATTCTTAAATAGATCTTATGGAGCAGTGTACCCTTGTTTTGCTGCTTTTGCCATACACTATGGTATTTTACTTTTTCATATTTAGCCCTCAACTCTGCAAGGGCCACTAAGTTTTTCCCAGGTTCTTCTCCCAAATAGGTGCAATGGCAGCCAGGCAAACAGCAACAGTCACCACTCTGGCTTAATAAACAGTCTAGGAGCTGCCTTTTTTCAAATATATTGCTGGATAGGGCATTTGGAGTTGGGGGTACTTGACAATGCTGAAAAGTAACAAGATGACACTCTTTTCTCTGCAGCTACTTCTTAGAACAGTCCAGGAAATGGACAAAGCTGGGACATCATAAGCAATGTTCCAGGCCAGGCAAGCCTTAGTATTAGTTAGGGATGAGCCGAACACCCCCCCGGTTCGGTTCGCACCAGAACCTGCGAACGGACCGAAAATTTGCACGAACATTAGAACCCCATTGAAGTCTATGGGACTCAAACGTTCAAAATCAAAAGTGCTAATTTTAAAAGCTAATTTGCATGGTATTGTCTTAAAAAGGGTTTGGGGACCCGGGTCCTGCCCCAGAGGACATGTATCAATGCAAAAAAAAGTTTTAAAAACGTCCTTTTTTCGGGAGCAGTGATTTTTAATGATACTTAAAGTGAAAAAAAAGTGAAATATTCCTTTAAATATCGTACCTGGGGGGTGTCTATAGTATGCCTGTAAAGGGGCGCATGTTTCCTGTGTTCAGAACAGTCTGACATCAAAATGACATTTCAAAGGAAAAAAGTCATTTAAAAGTACTCGCGGCTATATGAATTGTCGGTCCGACAATACACATAAAAGTTTATTGATAAAAACGGCAAGGGATTTCCCCACAACATTTTTTTTTTTAAATGGCGTGGGGGTCCCCCTAAATTCTATACCAGGCCCTTCAGGTCTGGTATGGATATTAAGGGGAACCCCGTGCCAAAATTAAAAAAAAAAAAAAAAAAAGGTGTGGGGGTCCCCCTCAAAATCCATACCAGACCCTTCAGGTCTGGTATGGATTTTAAGGGGAATCCCGTGCCAAAATTAAAAAAAAAATGTCGTGGGGTCCCCCCAAGAATCCATACCAGACCCTTATCCGAGCACACAACCTGGCAGGCCGCAGGAAAAGAGGGGGGGACGAGAGAACGCCCCCTCCTCCTGAACCGTACCAGGCCACATGCCCTCAACATTGGGAGGGTGCTTTGGGGTCTCCCCCAAAGCACCTTGTCCCCATGTTGATGAGGTCAAGGGCCTCATCCCCACAACCCTTGCCTGGTGGTTCCCCGTGACGTCAGAGGGGGGCGGGGTGGCCCCCTCTGACGTCACGGGAAAAGCCTCAGGGAAGTCCCTGTCAAGTCCCCGTGCGTCAGAGGGGGGCGGGGTCACCGTGTGGCCCGCCTTCCGTTATTTAAGAACCGTCAGAAGACGAGAAGCGTCACACAGTGGGAGCATCCCATCGTGGATGCGGAGCAGCCCGAGAGCGAAGAAGGGAAAAAGATGCCACGGAGGAAGATGCCAGACGAGAACACCGGAGCAAGAAGCAGAGGATCAGAGGAAGAACCAGAAGAAGAAGAAGATGAAGGAAGAAACCAAAAGAAGATAGAAGAAAGAAGATGGAAAGTAGAAGCATTTAAATAAAGGAAATGTCAAAAACTGTCTCTTGTCATTTTTAACATTTTTGACACTTTTTTTGAGAAATGGTAGGGGTACTTTTGTACCCCCTTAGCATTTCACACAGGGGGGGCCGGGATCTGGAGGTCTCCTTGTTAAAGGGGCTTCCAGATTCCGATAAGCCCCCCCACCTGCAGACCCCCACAACCACCGGGCAAGGGTTGTGGGGATGAGGCCCTTGTCCCCATCAACATGTAGTGAAAATGTACAAATTGGGCCCAATTTTCTTAATAATCACAATTTTTATTTTCATTTATATGATTACACCAGTTATATAACATACTATACCCCTTCATTCAACCCAAAAAACAAAAACACAAATTACATTACATCATTCCATAATTACCCCTCCTATCCCCGCATCAATAATTTACATATTATAAACTTACAACCCAGAGAAAAAAAAAAAAAGGGGATGGAATTTCCTCTTCTTCTTCCCTTTCCTTCTCACCCTCTCTATGCCCTCTCCATCCCCTCTCCCTCTTCTCCCTTTCTCCCTCCCCCCTATTATTCTCTCCTACCCCTTTCCTTAATCTGTGATCCATCCCCACTACTCCATGTTGATTTACTCCAATTCCTCCCCCCCCCCCGTGTACGTGCGTACTTTAGATAAAATCTATTAAGTGAGTTTCCCCCATACACTAATTTCGTGTCATATATTACCGTTAATTCATTACTTATTGAGTTGTGTATGTGATCTTCACAACAAAGAGGAAAAAAAAAAAATTTCTTTTTCTTTTCCTTTTTTTCCCCTTTTTCCCCTTGTGAATCGTGAGAAAGGGGAAGACACTTTCCTCCTCCCCTCTAAATTCGTAGTGCTTGTGAAAAAATATTAATTGCTCCTTTCTTAAATAGTGCAAAAAAAAAAAAAAATTGGGCCCAATTAGCCATTTTCCCTTCCCAGTGTCATGTGACTCGTTAGTGTTACAAGGTCTCAGGTGTGAATGGGGAGCAGGTGTGTTAAAGTTGGTGCTATCGCTCTCACTCTCTCATACTGGTCACTGGAAGTTCAATATGGCACCACATGGCAAAGAACTCTCTGAGGATCTGAAAAAAAGTATTGTTGCTCTAGAAAAAGATGGCCTAGGCCATAAGAAGATTGCCAAGACCCTGAAACTGAGCTGCAGCATGGTGGCCAAGACCATACAGCGGTTTAACAGGACAGGTTCCACTCAGAACAGGCCTCACCATGGTCAACCAAAGAAGTTGAGTGCACATGCTCAGCGTTATGCCCAGAGGTTGTCTTTGGGAAATAGACGTATGAGTGCTGCCATTATTGCTGCAGAGGTTGAAGGGGTGGGGGGTCAGTCTGTCAGTGCTCAGACAATACGCCGCACACTGTATCAAATTGGTCTGCATGGCTATCATCCCAGTAGGAAGCCTCTTCTAAAGATGATGCACAAGAAAGCGCACAAGCAGTTTGCTGAAGACAAGCAGACTAAGGACATGGATTACTGGAACCATGTCCTGTGGTCTGATGTGACCAAGATAAACTTATTTGGTTCAGATGGTGTCAAGCGTGTGTGGCAGCAACCAGGTGAGGAGTACAAAGACAAGTGTGTCTTGCCTACAGTCAAGCATGGTGGTCGGAGTGTCATGGTCTGGGCTGCATGAGTGCTACCGGCACTGGGGAGCTACAGTTCATTGAGGGAACTATAAATGCCAACAAGTACTGTGACATACTGAGGCAGAGCATGATCCCCTCCCTTCAGAGACTGGGACGCAGGGAAGTATTCCAACATGATAACAAACCCAAACACACCTCCAAGACCACCACTGCCTTGCTAAAGAAGCCGAGGGTAAAGGTGATGGACTGGCCAAGCATGTCTCCAGACCTAAACCCTACTGAGCATCTGTGGGGCATCCTCAAACAGAAGGTGGAGGAGAGCAAGGTCTCTAACATTCACCAGCTCCGTGATGTAGTCATGGAGGAGTGGAAGAGGACTCCAGTGGCAACCTGTGAAGCTCTGGTGAACTCCATGCCCAAGAGGGTTAAGGCAGTGGTGGGAAATAATGGTTACCACACAAAATATTGACACTTTGGGCCCAATTTGGACATTTTCACTTAGGGGTGTACTCACTTTTGTTGCCAGCAGTTTAGACATGTGTGTTGAGTTATTTTGAGGGGACAGCACATTTACACTGTTATACAAGCTGTACACTCACTACTTTACATTGTAGCAAAGTGTCATTTCTTCAGTGTTGTCACATGAAAAGATAGAATAAAATATTTACAAAAATGTGAAGGGTGTACTCACTTTTGTGAGATACTGTATAAGCCAGTATGAATACATCTTGAATGCTAGGCTGATCTTAAACAGAATATTTGATCCCAAATTGGTTTCAGATAATCTGATCACAGATAGAAGCCATTTTTCTGCACTTGACTTGCAGTTGGGTCTGAATCCCCTGAGTGTGGTCCCTTAGCTTTGGTCCGCTGCCCCCGCACTCCTTTACCGCCCTAGGCCAAGACCTGTGTGTTCTTCCCACAAAACCGGACCTATCAGCATCCTCTGCGAATGAATTAGTAGAAGAGATTAGAGGGATGGAAGCAAAAAATGAAGAAAACTGTGAAGGATAATTCACTCTATAAGCGCCAGAGGAGAAGTCATTTGGCCTTGATGATAGGATACACCAGTAACCTTATATTTCAGACATTGAACCTCTGTTAATTTCCATAGTGAATTTGGATGTGTTCAGAATCCATTCTCTGTTTCATGTCAGATTTTTTAAAAATGATTTTTGTTTAATGTCAGGATTCTGTTTGTAAAAGGAAAATAGTGGGTTGATTAGCATTTAAAAAGGTTCCTTTTATTCGTCCATTTTTCAATTTGTCTGTTGGTCTTTATTTTACAGTTCAAAAAGTTTCACTGTGCTCCCTCGTGTTTGTTCTGGGTTAATGACAGCCCTAATATAAACAAGAATACAGATTTGGTTCCTTGCTGCCTTGATCCTCTTGCCACATACTACACATCCTAAAATGGAAACAGATGGAACACTTGAAAAGACCATTTTCCTTTGCCTCTGTGTGCCTACATGTGACATTTCAATGACGCCCACACTAGCCTTTCCAAACTCGGCTGTATAGATTATACTGCATACTTCTATCTGCTGTCAATTCAAGACTTCTCATTTGCCTAGGTGATTAAAGAGAATCTATAATTAAAGTATTGTTATTTCATGAGATTTTTAAATTGTATTGATCTAGAATTAATTACTGAATGGATTCCTTTGATTTTCACCTCCCACTCATGAGCCATGATGGGGGTGATGTGACACCGTAGAGGGTACTGGTGAAATACCGAGAATAGGATAGGGAACAGGCTGTCACCCATTGCCCATTTTTTTATGCAAAAAATAATAAAAGTATGTATTTCATTGGTCCTTTTGTGTGACACCCATCAGTGACCATCAGTGCCACTCATCAGTGCCGCCTATCAATACCACCTCTCAGTGCCCTTCAGTGCTGCCCATCAGTGTTCTTCAGTGCTGACTATCTGTGCTCACCAGTACCACCTATCAGTGCCCATCAGTGCCACCTATTAGTGCAGCCTCATCAGTGTCTCCTGATCAGTGCCCATCAGTGCCACCTCATCAATGTCCATCAATGCCACCTATCAGTGCCCCTCAATGCCACCTATCAGTGCCACCTATCAGTGCAGCCTCATCAGTACCACCTATCAGTGCCCATCATTGCTGCCCTTTCAGTGTCCATCAGTGCAGCCTATCAGCGGCCATCAGTGCAGACTCATCAGCACACATCAATGAAGGAGAAAAATTACTTGTTTGTAACAAACTATGAAAACTGTTTTTTTTTTTTCTAAATTTTCAGTCTTTTTTTATTTGTTTAGCAAAAAATAAAAACCCACCAGTGATTAAATACTACCAAAAGAAAGCTCTATTTGTGTGAAAAAATATATAAATATGTCATATGGGTACAGTGTGGCATGACCGTGCATTTGTCATTGAAAGAGTGACAGTGCTGAAAGCTGAAAAATGGCCTGGGCAGGAAGGGGGTAGAAGTGCCCAGTAAGCAAGTGATTAAAATACTAAAATGGGAAATTGTCATGGTAGGAAGGGTCTGCACTTGGAGGTTAACCCTGTATTCTTGTTCCATAAAACTTTGGATTTCTGATCACTTTCAATCAGGTGATAATGGTCTCCAGGACAAATAAAAAAGGGTGAATCCCACCAGCACTGACGCAGACAGCAAAAAAAACCTTTGGGGGTTTCAAAGTGGACCTTCTCCCCCTCAAAACTAAAATACACATGTGCATGCCAAATAGAGAACACAAAGCGGCAATACATTAATGAATATTATTTTGCTAAAATGAAGAGTATCTTTCTTCTACTTTCTGATTTTCTGGGGCACTGATGACATAGCCAGCACCTTCCATTTGCACCCTGAATAGGTTTTGTCCCCAGTGCCTTCCAGGAAGTTCCCCACATCTCAAACTGAAGATTAAAGTCAAACTGCCAAATCTCACCTGACCTTATTTTATTTGCAAACTGCACCGTACAGCACATGCACGAGATCTGGACACAATGCGTCCTTACCAACACACTGACCTCACCCAATCTATCCACTTACATATCTGGAATCCCCATCCTTGTGTCACACTGGTTTTTAGAAATAGGTATTTTGGGAGGAGCTTGTGACCAGACGTGGAGCTCATGTAGGCCAGGATGCAGCTGCCATCTTGGGGGTTCTCATGTAATGAGACCAATAACACAAGCAATTTTTAATCTACTATCATGTGAGTGTAATTCTTGTTATTATCCACAATAAACTGTTGTTAAGATTACTGCAACATGAGGCCTGTTCTTTTATGTTTCCTGAGGATGTACGCTGGTATTTCAATGCGGTTATGAGCATTGGGAACGACCTATGGAGATCTGGTTACCTGTATCTGTTATACCTGGCTTGATGTTACCTGGTGTGCTGTAGGATACCGTTTATATCTTTGGCTGAGCTGACCCCTGTAATAAGGGTCCACAGAGGAGGGTAAGAGGCGGTGTGTTCGGGTGATGGTGGTGGCTCTCCTTCTTCATTGTGGACTATATCTTTAAGCACTGCACCTTTTTTCGATTTTCTTTATATTGGTGTTCAATGTTCATCCATTTTTTGTGCTGGCCGCTTGAAGGACTGTTTATCTAGTTACTCTGTAACTGTTTATTTTGTTATTTAATGTTGAGTAGCGCAGCAGACTTTTTATAATGGTATTAAAGCTTGTCAACTCTTTCCATTCAAGTCCATGGTAATTCATTGTAAACGGGCCTGTAGTGTTTTTAGCTTGTTTACAGTGTGTTTAATAAATGTTTATACAATATCAGTGAGGTGAAAAAAAAAACAAAACACTTAGAGGCTGTCTGGGGTGCGCTGTTTAACATGCCTTAAACATGTGTTAAATGCATCAAAAACGCACGTTAACGCTATAGGCGCGTTGGTTGGCATTAGTGTCAGGTTTAGAATATTTTGCAAGTGTGAACTTATTCTAAGGTTGACGCTTTTTTTTTCTTGCAGGCACCGTGATTGATGGGAATCTGCATTGTGCAACTGTATTTTCTTTATAAAGCACTTGTCAAAAACTGTGTTTGTGTGTTTATTTACTTTTCACTTTTTTGTGAATGTGTAGGGGTTACTCATCCACATATGGGGGGATCGTATCTGGAGGCCCCCAAATTGCTTCCATATTCTGATAAGCCCCTTACCCACAGACCCCACAAACACCATGCCAGGATTGTGGGGAAGAGGCCCTTGTCCTCATCAACATGGAAACAAGGTGCTTTTAGACGATTCTTATAATATAGCAAACACAGCTTCCATCGCATCTATTTTATTCAATAAAGTGAAAGTTTAGCCAAAAAATATATATATTTTTAGTCTTAGCAGGTGCAGAGAAGGGTAAGTACCCCTGTCAGGTAGAGCTGCACGATTGTGGAAAAAAATGAGAATCACGATTTTCTTTGCTTAGAAAATAAAGATCACGATTCTCAAAAACTGTAAAAATGTAAAAATCATCATTTTTTTTTTTTTGCTAGAAAATTACTCAGAACCCCCAAACATTATATATGTTTTTTTTTAGCAGACACTCTAGGGAATAAAATGACGCCCGTTGGAACTTTTTATGTCACACGGTATTTGCGTGGTAATTTTTTAAACAAGATTTTTTTGGGGGAAAAACAACATTTTCGAGAATAAAAAAACAAAACAAAACAGTAAAGTTAGCCCATTTTTTTGTATTATGTAACAGATGATGTTACGCCGCCGCTGAGTAAATAGATACCTCACATGTCACGCTTTAATATTGCGACACTATGGTGCCAAAATTCGGTACTTCAAAATCTCCATAGGCGACGGGTTAAATTTTTTTTACAGGTTACAGGTTTAGAGTTACAGAGGATGTCTAGTGCTAGAATTATTGTTCTCGCTCTAATGTTTGCGGTGATATCTCACGTGTGGTTTGGACATCATTTACATATGCGGGCGAGACTTGCATAGCGGCAGTTTAATTTTTTTTTATTGTTTTATTACACGTAACAATTTTTTTTTAGATCCAGAATATATATATATATATATATATATATATATATATATATATATATATATATATATATATATAAGCCCTACCCCCCAAATAAGCCCTAGTTAAAGTCCTTGTCGGTCTTATTTTCAGGGTAGGGCTTATTTTCGGGGAAACAGGGTAGGGCTTTTGGGGGGTAGGGATTATATTGCAGCCATCATCGACAATCACGCTAGGCCTTATTTTCAGGGAAACAGGGTATATATAGAGAGAGAGAAAGAGAGAGACAGAGAGAGAGAGAGAGAGAGAGAGAGAGAGAGAGAGAGAGAGACTGATTGTGACTGACTGTGAGAGAGGGAGACTGTGACTGAGACTCACATTTCAGTAGAGAACTTGCCACTCATGTATACGCTTGTGGGCTTAAGGGTGAGCTGTCCCCGGGACCTCTGTGGGAATAAGAAACGCGATACTGCCCAGTCCCATCCACAGCATCACCATCACGTTCTTTGCTGATGTCACTTCTGCTATCTCCACTATTTGCGTTCCACGCTGGCTCCGTCGCGGCTTCCCCTCCGCTCCAATACAGGCAACCTCACCATCACGCCACAATATGTCAGCATACTGGTGACACCATTGATCGCTGCGTGCTTTTTGACTCCTCAAATTTAAGCTGGCAATTTCTTATTTTAACCCTATAAGAATCGTTCATATTCAGGATTTAGATCGTGGGGGCGGAGAATCTCGATAAAGATTCTCCGCGATTAATCGTGCAGCTCTACTGTCAGGTTTTTACTGCTATCCAGGGTTCTATTAGAGAGATTCCTCTCATCTACTGTCCTGGTGGCAAAGATGTCCCCACACAGGAAGTAATCTCTAACAGCACTACTACTAGGCAGAAATGAAAATGCTCATTTTGAGTTTTGTAGGGAAGCTAAGCTTTTTCCTTACTGCTAGCATAAGCACTACCTCAGTAAAGCATTCTGTCTTATGTGTTTCGACTCGGGCACCTGATGAAGAGTGTGCGCCCTCAAAATGTGTAAGTCAAGATGCAATACTGAGGCAGTGCTTATGTTTTTTTTTTTTAAAGGTGTTTTATTTTCAGTTTTCAAACAACAAAGAAGAAAAAAATATGAGAAGAATGCAGATCTGTAATGTATACAAGGATTAAATCAGAAAATATTGAGTTAGTCTGTGAGATTATAGACATTGCAAGAAAAAGATTTTCAACATACATACACACACATTCAAACCATAGACCCGTACGACCCTTGAGGAGCATTGTATTCTCTAAGACCCCTTACTACTGTATTCTTTATACGACCTCTTCTGTCCAAGTTATTTAAACACATTTCAAGGCATGAAATATAAATCCCCTCTGCCTCACTCTGCCTGAGAAAGCTGGGAGGATAAGACATCCCCCCAGAAATCTCTTGATACCTCCGACACTCCCTACTTTTATATATTTATTTAAATTTGGGGAGGAGGCAGTGCTTATGTTAGCAGTAAAGCACTGAAGGTCAGACAGCTGTCGGCCAAAGATATTTTGAATTTTATGGATGATTTGTGAAAATAAAAAAAACAGCCTTTGGAATACAGAGCAAAAATAAATAATTAATATCAATAAACTGTTTTAAATTGTTATACAAATATACAGTATATTTGAAATAAAATATTTATTATTTTTGGCAATAACGTGGTGCGGGTGGATGACTACAACCCTCTAGCCTGTGTCTTAGAATAAGAGGGAGGTGAAGCCTCCATCAATCTACATGTAATATCCCGTCCCCATTGTGTTTAGATGGTTAGTGGGCATGGAGGAGGAGGGAGGGCGTGGGCTGTCATTTACCACTGTGAATACTCCTACATGTATGACTCTATAATCACATGGGCTGCTCAGGTGTGATAGGGAAGAAATGCTAAGCATAGAAACTCTTTGAAACCTGAGCATGTGCAGAGCTGCCACTACTGCTCTGCAAAATCCCTAGCTGAATTGGGGACATGAACAGAAGGGGAGATAGAGAATAGCAGGATCAACCAGATATTTTGCAGAATACAGAAAAAGAATCTGAGTGAGTATGAATAGCATGGAATTGATGTCTTTTTATGATGTGGGTTTAGTTATACTTTAACCCCCTCCTGTCCACGCTATAGCCGAATGATGGCTACAGCGCAGACCTACGTCCTGTCACGCTTGAGCGACCTGCGTGCCCCCTGCAGGGCGCGAGCGGTGCGTTCTGTGATCACCGAGTCTTGGCTGATCACAGATCGGATCACAGATCGATCCCGACCCCTTACCACGTGATCATCTGTCAGCCAATCACAGCTGATCGTGTGATGTAAAGAGAGCCGGTAATCGGCTATTTTTTCTCCTCACGCTGATAGCGCGAGGAAAAAAAAAGCCAATCACCGGCGGCTGTCAGAGGAACATCGGTCCCGATCGCGGAGCCGCCACCGAGTCATCTGTGCCCACCTGTGCCACCTGCCAGTGTCACCTACCAGTGCACAACAGTGCCACCTACCAGTGCCCACAGCGCCACCTATCAGTGCCCACAGTGCCACCTACCAGTGCCCACAGTGCCACCTATCAATGCCACCAACCAGTGCCTCATCACCAGTGCTGCCTATCAGTGTTACCTACCAGTGCCACCTATCAGTTCTCATCAGTGCCACCTATCAGTGCCCATCAGTGCCGCCTTATTAGTGCTGCCTTATCTGTGCCTATCAGTGCAGCCCATCAGTGCCCATCAGTGCAGCCTATCAGTGCCCATCAGTGCAGCCTCAACAGCGCATATCAATGAAGGAGAAAAATTATCTGTTTGCAAAATTTTATAACAAACTATGAAAAATTTCTTTTTATGTTTGTTTAGCAAAAAATAAAAACCCCAGTAGTGATTAAATACCACCAAACGAAAGCTCCATTCGTGTGAAAAAAATTATAAAAATGTTATTTGGGTACAGTGTAACATAAACGTGTAATTGTCATTCAAAGTGTGATAGCGCTGAAAGCTGAAAATTGGTCTGGGCAGGAGGGGGGTTTAAGTGCCCAGTAAGCAAGTGGTTAAAGTTGTGTTATGTGAATTGGCACATGTAACAAATAGAAAGTAGGCTTTATCTCAATCTGGCTGCTACAGTGGAAATAAAATTAAAAATGAACCTCTATGGCGAGACAGAAGACACAAACCTCTCTCCATAAACGATCGTATTTCCTGATAATCAGTGTAAAGAGGACCTGTAGCCATTTTGCTAATACCAACATTTTCGGGATCCCTTTGGAGTCTTTTCAGAGAAAATCTGCTGGTGTAACAATACTTGAGCATTATATAAGACATTGCTTCAAAAGCAGGATCTTAAAGCACTTATAAAAATGCTTCACGAGGAGAAGTGGCTGTCAGACCTATTTAGTCCCTACTCACGTATGCAAGCCCGGGAAGGAAAAAAGCCATCGTGGAGCTCTGTGATTAGTGTCCGTCTTAAGTCTCATTCTCCGTCTGGCTGTAGTTTGTAAATATACAGACTGGGTCAATGAGCCCTGAGAGACCGCGCTTCCCAATAACCAGAGAAGGGACATTTACAGTAAAAGGGTTTTCTTCTGTGACATGAGTTTTCGTATGTCCTTTATTAATCCGTAATTTCAAAATGACTAATGTACACATCTAATTAAAGTTTTATGGCATTCTGGAGTTCCAGTGTCAACAGTTTGTTTCCAGTTTCTCGCCTAACGATGTCAAATACATTTTTGACTGGGTCTAATTTAGTGTCTTGTTATGCTGCAGAGCACGGCGCTAGACAGAACGAAAAAATGTAAAATGACTTTGGTTTGTTACTGCAACATATGATGACACAAAGAAAGGCTTCAAAATAGACATGCGCAGAATGAAAAAATGTGTTCTGTTTTATTTTGATTCGGTATGTACATAAATTTGTTTAGTTAAATCCGTTTAACCTGTTTTCGGAATTCGTTTCATTTATTCAAGTTCAAATTGATTTGAATTTTCCAAATTCGGAAAATTTGAATCGATTCAAATTCAAATTCTAGTCGAATCAAATTCCATTTAAAATTGAATTTATTCTATTTGAAATTCGAATTTTGGAAGATGGTTATATTCTTTCTATTCCATTCTATTCTATTGTTTTTTTTCTATTCTATTCTTTTATTTTCTATTCTATTCTATTCAAAATTGAATTTATTCTATTCGAATTTTGGAAAACTGTTACAATGTACAATACATTGCAATACTGACATATAATCACACACATAGGTTGGATTTGATGGACTTGTGTCTTTTTTCAACCTCACCTACTATGTACCTATGTAACTATGTAACCTTCAACTGCGTAGAGGGTTCTTTACTGTAAGAGCGGCAAGGATGTGGAATTCCCTTCCACAGGTGGTGGTCTCAGCAGAGAGCATCGATAGTTTAAAAAAACTATTAGATAAGCACCTGAACGACCGCAGCATACAGGGATATACAATGTAATACTGACATATAATCACACACATAGGTTGGACTTGATGGACTTGTGTCTTTTTTCAACCTCAACTACTATGTAACTATGTAAGTTATATTCTATCTATTCTATTATTTTCTATTTTTTATTACTATTACTTTTTTATTCTATTCTATCCCTTGTTTTTCTATTCTATTTTATTCTGTTCTTTTATTTTATTTTACTTTTATTTTACTTTTTTATTCTATTCTATCCCTTGTTTTTTTCTATATATCTGTTCTTTTATTTTCTATTCTATTTTGTTCTCTTTTACTCTATTCTTTTCTAATCTATTTTTTTCCTAGTCTTTTATTTTCTATTCTGTTCTGTTTTACTTTTTTCTATTCTATTTTTTTAGAATAGAAAATAAAAGAACAGAATAAAATAGAATAGAAAGACAAGGGATAGAATAGAATAAAAAAGTAAAATACAATAGAAAGAATTCTATTATATTCTTTTCTATTCTATTCCTTTATTTTCTATGCTATTTTATTCGGAAATTCAAATTCAAAATCGTTTTGAAAACTTCGAATTCAAAAACTATTTGATTTAGAAAATTATTTGAATTTCATTCGAAAACTATTTGAATCCGAATTTCATCAGAAATTTTGTTTCATTATTTCGTATTCATTTAAAGCGGGGGTCCACCCACACCGCCAAAAAAAAATAAATATTAAAAGCCAGCAGCTACAAATACTGCAGCTGCTGACTTTTAATACATGGCCACTTACCTGTCCCAGGGTCCAGCGATGTCGGCAGGCGACGCCGAGAACCCGCTCGGTTCTCGGCAGCTGCCGCCGCCATCCTAGGTGAGGGAATCAGGAAGTGAAGCGTTGCGGCTTCACTTCCCGGTTCCCTACTGTGCATGCGCGAGTCGCGCTGCGCGTCCCAAGTGGTCCCCGCTCTCTCCTGGGAGCTGTGTGTTCCCAGGAGACAGCGCGGTGGGGACGGGAAGAGGCGTAGACTCCCATGGGAGTCTATGCCGGAAGTGGGTGCAAATGCCTGTCTTAGGCAGGTATCTGTACCCCCCTCCCCCCTGAAAGGTGCCAAATGTGACACCGGAGGGGGGGAGGGTTCCGAAAAGCGGAAGTTCCATTTTTGTGTGGAACTCCGCTTTAAATTTGTTTCTATTGTAATTTGGAAATTCATGTTCAAATAACGAAAAATTTGTCCGAATTTCAATTTGGAACAAAACAAACTGCACATGTCTAGTTCTAAAGTCTTAAGGCTTCTGAGCTGCAGGAGCCCCCCAGTCCCTCCTTATACTTGGTAAACAAAGTGTTGCACTATAAGAAACATAAGTGAATAGTCCCAAGTGAAGAGTTAGAAAAAACATTTATATATATAATAAAAAGTCCGAAAGAGATGATGGTGAGAGAATCTTGCAGCAAGAACACAAAAGGTGAGTCACCACACATTCCTCTCACCGCAAAGGCCGACCACCAACAAATGAACAAGATCTGCTCTTACAAAATGGCCAGGACCCCCTGGTGGCAGGCAGGTCTAATAAGCATTTGGGGAATTCCACATTCCGGTAGGGCCTTGAATCAAGCGAAGATACAGCCTTAAGGTGTAACTGGACATCCAGAGCTCCAGATACGTAATATGAAAATAAGAAAGTACTAGATAGTGTAAAACGTTCAAAGATTTATTGCATAAAATATCACTCACATTGATAAATGGTATATGCGTATATCTCCACAAACATCCGGCAGGTAAAAATGGCGTCCGCCGTCACTTCCGGGTAACATGATGACACGCTGCTCCGCCCAATGACACGATGACCTAGACGTGCTGCTCCACCCCTCCTTATACTTACCTGAGCCTAATCCCAATCATGCTATGTGCATAAGACCAGGGGCTCTCGCCGCTGTTTCCCTCCTCACAGAGCAGAATGATAGCCGATGGCTTTCGCTGCTGTCAATCAAATGATGTGATGAAGGAGCAAGATTGGGGCCAAGCCGCATGGTCTATGTCAAAAAGGGGCAGACAGTGCAGCTTGGGAGCAAGCCCCTATAGAAAGCGGCTTGCTATGGGGGCACTCGCCGAAAAGGAGGAGCCAGGAGCGCTGTCAGAGAAACCCCAGAAGAGGAGGATTGGTGCTGCACTGTGCAAAACCACAGTGCACAAAGTATACCAAGTTTATTATTTTAATTTTTATAAAAATGAAAGTTTCACATTACTTTAGTTTGTAGTGCTACCCCCTAAGGAGCCGCTGATTTTTGGATGTTCTTATAGTCTGCACAGCCAGGCAACACATATTTTCCAACTTGCGTCCAGACACAAGTAACAGTCTATGGGCTTGGTTTTTAGGTTTTATTAGGGATTTTAACTTGGAAAGTGTAAAGGGGTTATGGGATGCCCAACTTATCTCGAAAAGCAACAAAAATGAGGACAATTCCTTCTCTGGCACACTGCAACCAACAGATACTTGACTGTGTTCCAACGGGTCTAATCCCCTCTTAGGAATTTGGTGTCCACCTGGCTATGGTATCTGATCCCAGGGCAAAGGATTGGGTAAGCAATAAACTGTCCCCTGAAGACTTGCATGAAGGACTTGAATCTAACAGACTTCTCTCTTATAGGCCCTAGGGGTGTACTCACACTGTTCTTGTCCTGCAGGCTGCAGCTATGGATAGAATTACTTTCAAGCCTTCTGCTGGGCTAGCTCCTTTCAAGGCTATGCAGCCTGTCCTTCCCCAGTGGGCAGTAAAGCTCCCTCTTTCAGCTTTCCTCCTTCCTGGAGGCCTGGAGGCCCCTTCACCATTCATCTTTTACCCGACTCCCCTGCTGGCCAGGCTCTTCAATATTTATGGGCTGGTTCAGCCACCCTACCAGGCCTCCTTCCTGGGGATTGGCCAGATTCACATAAATATTCAGATCAGCACCTCCTGGTCTCCGCCCACTAGCTTCCAGACATTTCTCCAAGCTTCTAGAACCAGGGGGAGGTACCAGAGGCCTGACCTGCAGAACCCTCCAGCCTGACCTAAAGTAAACCCTCTAACTCACACCCAGGCTTCTAACAAGCCTCTATCTACACTACACAACTATATACACAAGAGGGCGCTACATCTGTCTTAGGCAGGCCATAGATTATGCCATTTTCTTTCCTTCAAACATGGATGGAAGGAAAAAAAAGTTGCTTGATTCCCCCATCAACACAGTCAGTGTTGATGAGGGAATCCCTCCCAGAGTGGTATTGTGTTCTGCCAGTGGGGAGCCTTCTCTGTCTACAGAAATAATAATTCAAGAAAAACCTGACAGGTTGGGTGTACACAAGTCGATTGAGAGGATGATTTGTGTACAACCAGGGCTCCCATACATGGCTACTGAACTGGGTGAATTTCGATCCATGTATAGCCAGCTTTAGACACGAGTTCCCCATCAGGTCTGCTCTCCCCTTTTGATTGAGAGCAGGCAGTGGGCATATCCATAGCCAATAGACAGCCTTCTATTGGCTTTGGAATCCACCTACTGCCTGCTGTCAATCACAAGAAGAGAACAGACCTGACGGGGAACTACAGTGTAGTGTCTCAGCTTCTCACCCACTCACCCACTCTGCCCTCTGTCAGCGTCGCTAACTGCTAGGAGGCTGTCGGCTGTGAAGCCAACATTGTCCTTAACAACATTGGGCAGATGGGGAGGAGGTAGCGGAGGCATTTATGCCACCTGGTACTCAGTGTACAGAGACAGGCACTCTACCTGTCCCTGTACGCCAAGTTAGAGTTTGTATTAATTACTTCCAGTTTCATTATCTGAAGGTAATTATTTTTTAAATTGGTGCAGTAATAGTATCCCTTTGCAAAAGTGGCACTCTTGGAGGGAATATCCTTGCCATTCTCTCCAATTTGTCTCCACCCACAACCCTTGCCATGCAGCTATTACATGGCTGCTGAAAAAATACATTATTGTCCATTTCTAGGCTAATAGGCAAGGGATTGTAGACATACAACATTATGCTGGACACTGCTCTGGGGAAAATGTACCAAAGAAAGAAATATTTTGACATTCTGTTTGGAAGAGAGCAGTCATTTTAATGATCTTTACAGTGAATCATTAAAAATGGAAAATTTTTCCTTAAATAATATGCCCGGGGGATGCCCTTGACCTGCCTGAAAGGTGATGCATCTGAACCATGTTTACAACCTACTTCAGAAAAACAGACATTTACAGACATGAGCAGGGCATTTTTTTGCTATTCAGCACTGTGCTACTTTAACCAGTTCCGGACCAGCCGCCGCTGTTATACTGCGGTAGGTTGGTCCGGCTGTGCGAAGCGTCGTACCTATACATTACGTGCGTGGCCGGCTGGGTGGCGCGTGCCCGCCCCCACCAGCAGCGATAATTGGATTCCATCCTGAACCGATCAATTTCCAGGCCCAGGCCAATTAAATCTGGCTTGGACCTGGTGATCGGTCCTGGCAAATGAGATCATTCCCGTGTCTTACTGTAAACACTGACAGGGGAAGTGATGTCATCTCTCCTTGTGTTGGTCTTTTCCGTTCCAGACCGAGAGGAGAGAGCATCTAACAGTGAGTTGCACAACACTACACTGACACCAGGTCACGTAGGCACACAATTCACCCCCCGATCATCCTCGGTCACCCCCCAGTTAACCCCTTCACCACCTGTCACTGTGTCACCCAGTACAGCATTCAGATTTTTTTTTGATCGATGTACTGGTGTCATTAGTAACAAAAATCAGTGTTAGGGTAACTAGTCTTAGGCCCAGATAGGTCTAGGGACCCCCCCTAACCCCCCCAATAAAGGGTTAACCCCTTGATCATCCCCTGTCACCTGGGATCACAGTATAAGTGTCACGGGTGAAGCAGTTTAGCTAGTTTATTTTTTATAGTGTCAGGGCACCCGTATTTTACCCAATAAAAGTTTAACCCCCTGATCAACCAGCGGGTGATCAAAGTTAGGTTTTAGCGTCAGATAGGGTCTGCGTTGCCCCAGGCAGCATCAGATTAGTGCCAGTAGTGCTAACACAAACGCACCGTAAACCTCCCTTAGTAGTATAGTGTCTGAACAGATCGATATCTGATCTGATCAGATCTATACTAGCGTCCCCAGCAGTTTAGGGTTCCCAAAAATGCAGTGTTAGCAGTATCAGCTCAGATACCTGCTAGCACCTGCATTTAGCCCCTCCGACCAGCCTGCCCAGCCCACCCAAGTGCAGTATCGATCGATCACTGTCACTTACAAAACACAAAACACATAACTGCAGCATTCGCAGAGTCAGGCCTGATCCCTGTGAACGCTAACAGTTTTTTTGGTATTTTTTGAATCAGTCAGGTGCTTTTTTACCTGTGAGTCTCACTACTGTACCAGTAAATTTAGAGACCAAAATGTCAAATCGAAGGTACAGTAGTGAAAAGGCCTACACTTTCTGAGCCTGACAGATAGTGAAGAGGAAGTCATTCATCTGTCAGATTCAGGCTCAGAATACGAACCCATAGACAGCAGCGGCCCCATGACAGATAGCTCTGACAACGGAGTTGTGGTCCCTGCCAAGGTCAGGCGTACCAGACCCCGTTCTTCTTCTGCTGTCGTTGAGGTGCAAGAATCGCAGGTCCCTCGTATGGAGCAGAGAGCCAGTACTAGCGCCGCTCATCCTTCTGGTGAACTAGCAAGTACCAGCAGCCTAGTACACCCTGGTCGTACATCCAGCACTGCAGTAACACTTGGTGACGTGGCGAGTCCGATAAGTGCAGTTCAACCTGGCGAAGTGGCAAGCATGAGTAGTGTCCCGCTGCCACCAATAAGAAGACAAACACAGGCCCGTTGAGCTCATAGTGCCCTTACTGCTGCATTTGTCAATCCTAATTGGGAACCCACCACTTCTGCAGCACCCGTACTTCCCTCATTCACTGGCCAACCCGGAATTCAGGTGGAAACAGTTGATTTTACGTCACTTGATTTTATTCGCTGTTTTTCACCGAAGATCTCTATAGATCTATTGTGGACCAAAGCAATTTGTATGCTGCTCAATTCATCGCCGCTAATCCCCAGTTGACCCTCGCCAGAGATTGGAAACCAATTACGGTTTCTGAATTTAAGACCTTTCTGGGCCTATCCCTCCTCATGGGCATAATTAAAAAGAGTGAGTTGCGGTCATATTGGTTCACTGACCCAATTCACCATACGCCCGTGTTCTCTGCCTCCATGACCAGAACACGATACGAGCAGATCTTGCGGTTCATGCACTTCAATGACAATGAACTCTACCGTCCTCGGGGTGACCCTGGATTTGATCGGCTCTACAAAATTCGACCCCTCGTAAACCACTTGAACCAACGTTTTGCAGCCTTGTTTACTCCCAATCAAGTTGTCTGCGTTGATGAGTCCCTGATTAAGTTTTCTGGCCGCTTGTCTATCAAACAGTATATTCCCAGCAAGCATGCCAGATACGGGGTCAAGATGTATAAGCTCTGTGACAGGGCCACAGGCTATACATATAGTTTTATGGTTTACGAGGGAAACGATAGTCACGTAGAGCTGGAGAACTGCCCAGACTACATAGGGAGCGCTGGTAAGATAGTGTGGGACTTGGTGTCACCCTTATTCGGAAAGGGGTACCACTTGTACGTGGATTATTATTACACAAGCGTGCCACTTTTTAGTCACCTTTTTTTTTATGGAATTGGCGCATGTGGTACCATGCAATCTAATCACCGGGGATTCCCCCAATGGCTTGTAGAATCCCGACTTACAGAGAGAGGCTGCTTGAAGTGTAATAATTTGTAAGCAGTGAAGTGGAGGGATTCATGGAATGTTTTCGTTCTGTCCTCGCTTCACGCAGACACGGTAGTCCAAATTCCTAGTGTTGTGGAGAAACCCTCTGTGTCCACGAATACAACCTTAACATGGGCGGGGTGGACCTCAACGACCAGTTGTTGGTGCCGTACCTTATTGCCCCGCAAGGCCAGATGCTGGTACAAAAAAAGTGTTATTTCAATCGGCTTTGCTGAATGCTTTTGTGCTATACAAAGCTTCAGGATGGACTGGATCCTTCCTTAAATTCCAGGAAGAGATCGTCAGAGCCCTTCTATTTCCAGATGGTGCTCTTGCCCAACTTCCCAATGCAAATGCAGTGAGCCGGCTCCATGAGAGGCATTTTCCTTATGTCCTCCCTGGTACCCCTACCCATAGAACACCCAGAAGAAGATGTTGTGTCTGCAGCAAACTTGGATTTAGACGTGACACCCGCTTTTATTGTCCCTTCTGTCCTGACCATCCTGGTCTCTATATTGGTGAATGTTTCAAACGCTACCAAACACTAGTTGAGTATTAGCGTAGGGTACAGCACCCCACAGTCCTAGGCACACTAACACGGGGTCTCAAAAGGTGTGATGGCCATCACATTTTGAGAGACCCTAATCTGCAACGTTCAGTTTACAGTTTTTTTACAGTTTTTATAAAAGTGAAAAAAGTGGAAAAAAAAAACACACAAAAACACAAAAAAAAAATATAAAATAAAAAATCCAAAAATAGTTGTGGTTGTATTTTTCTTCTCTCTCTCTATTGTTCTCTCTCTTATGTTCGCTCTCTACTGTCCGCTCTACTGTTCGCTCTCTACTGTCAGCTCTACTGTTCGCTCACTATTGTTCTATATCTATTGTTCTCTCTCTGTTTGATTTTTACTATGTTTTATTGTATTTGCTTTGCAGTAGGGATGAGCCGAACACCCCCTGGTTTGGTTCGCAGTAGAACATGCGAACAGGCAAAAAATTTGTTCGAACACCATTAAAGTCTATGGGACACGTTTACGTAATGGGTGGCCCCGCCCCCTCTGATGCCCCGGGAAAGCCATAGGGAAGTCCCTGTGCATCAGAGGGGGGCGGGGTCACCCAGGAACGTCACCGCGTGGCCCCGCCCTCAGTTATAAAAGAACTGTAAAAGCAAAGACGCGTCACACGGCGGGTGCCTCCCATGGAGGCGGGTCGGTCGCTCAGTCCGTCGGTGGAGGGAGAGAAGATGAACGGACTTTGTGGGACATTTTTATTTCTTTGTTTTTTAATAAAGGACTTGCCCAAAGCCGTGTCTTGCCATTTGTACCATTTTGACACTTTTTTTGTGAAATGGAAGGGGTACATTTGTACCCCGTTACAATTTTACACGGGGGGAGGCCGGGATCTGGGGGTCCTCTTGTTGAAATGGGCTTCCAGATTCCGATAAGTCCCCTGCCCACAGACCCCCACAACCACCGGGCAAGGGTTGTGGGGATGAGGCCCTTGTCCCCATGACCCAAAGGGCCTGGTAATGGACTGGGGGGGGATCCCATGCTGTTTTTTTTCAATGACTTCTTTTATCTGTATTGAGAACCAGCTCTCAAATTTTTGTTGTCGGAAATTCTGACAACAAATGTCCAATGGAGCCTACACACGGTCGGAATTTCTGACAACAAGCTCACATCGAACATTCGTTGTCGGAAATTCCGACCGTGTGTACTGTTATACTGTAATGTTACTTTGTTTTATTGTTAACCATCATTTGCTTAGCAGGTACGCCATTCAGCTGCAGCACGGGCTTATTTATCTTGACAGCAACAGCATTTGCTCCCACGATACGTAAAGCCGTGACTCCAGCGCTGTCGGAGGTGAGTTCACCACCACAGTTAAAAAAAATGGTGCAAAATTGTAATTTTCCCGAAACTTGTGGCAAAATATAAAATATTCCATGGACTCAACATGCCTCTCAGCAAATAGCTTGAAGTGTCTTCTTTCCAAAATGGGGTTATTTGGGGGGTTTGTGCTATCTTGTAATTTCATGGCCTCCGAAACTGTGATAGGTTGTGAGAAAGTGAAATCACCATTTTATGGCCCTTAGAAAGCCTGAAGGCGGTGCTTGGTTTTTGGGATCCTGTACGCGGCTAGGCTCCCAAAAAGTCTCACACATGAGGTATCCCCGTACTCAGGAGAAGCAGCAGAATGTATTTTGGGGTGTAATTCCGCATATAACCATGCCATGTGTGAGCAATATGTAATTTAGTGACAACTTTGTGTAATTTTTTTTTTTGTAATTTTTCAATCACTTGTGACAAAAAAATAAAATATTCAATGGGCTCCACAGGCCTCGCAGCGATTTCCTTGGGGTGTCTACTTTCCAAAATGGGGTCATTGGAGGGGAGGGGTTGTACTGCCCTGCCATTTTAGCACCTCAAGAAATGAGATCAGTCATAAACTAAAAGCTGCATGAATTCCAGAAAATGTACCCTAGTTTGTAGACGCTATAACTTTTGCGCAAACCAATAAATATACGCTTATTGACATTTTTTTACCAAAGACATGTGGCTGAATACATTTTGTCCTAAATGTATGACTATAATTGAATTTATTGGATTTTTTTTCTAACAAAAAGTAGAAAATATCATTTTTTTCTAAATTTTCAGTCTTTTACCATTTATATCGCAAAAAATAAAAATTACAGAGGCAATCAAATATTAAAAGAAAGCTCTATTTGTGGGAAAATAAGGACACAAATTTTCTTTGGGTACAGCGCTGCATGACCGCGCAATTACCAGTTAAAGCAGCGCAGTGCCAAATTGTAAAAAGTCCTCCGGTCATTGAGCTGCCAAATCCTTCGGGGCTGAAGTGGTTAACTGGCATTTGGTCATGCAACACTGTACCCAAATTAAATGTATATAATGTTTTTACACAAATAGAGCTTTCTTTTGGTGGTATGTGATCACCACTGAGTTTTTTATTTTTTATTCTATAAATGAAAAAAGATCAAAAATATTTTAAACTTTTTGCTATAAAAAATATCCAATAAAATCAAATTTCTTTGTAATTTTAGGTCAAAATATATAAAAAAAAAAAAAAAAATCCCAATAACTGTATATTAATTAGTTTGTGGAAAAGTCATAGCGTCTACAAGCTATGATCCTTATGATGGAATTTACGCAGCTATAAATGCTATACTTGTAATGGAGGCGATCAGTGACTTATAGCGTGACTGTAATAGCAACTGGCACTTGCATTGCTAGTGACACTAAGACAGTGATCGGGGAATGTACAGTACACTGTACTAATGACACTGGCCTGGAAGGGGTTAACATCAAGGGGAAATCAAGGGGTTAACTGTGTGCCTAACAAGTTTAATGTGTGCTGCGCACAGATCTGGCTGCTTCTTCTCCCTGAAGTCAGTTTTGATTTCAGGGAGAAGTAACAGCCAGATCGATCTCTGTGTATTTGTAAACACAGAACTCTGTGCTGTGAACGTCCACAGCTGATCAGCAAGTTTCAGCCAAAATGTAAAATTTGGCTGAAATCTGCTGACAAACTTGTGCTGTTTTCAATTACAGGACTAGCCTGCCTGTGCTGCCTGTCTGCAGTGGATGTACTGTGGGTGGGCAACAAGCTGGTAATTTGCAAATAAATGACAGCTACCTTCTGCGTTGTTCTGTTAGTTAACCACTTGCCGACCAGCACGCGCCGATTTACGTCAGCAGAATGGCACTGGTGGGCAAAAGGGTGTATGTCCCCTTGAAGAAGCAGTGCTGTGGGCGCTAACCCGCCGCGTTCTATGTGACCGTGACCTCGGGTCCCACGGACTCGATGTCCGCCGGGTGCCCGCAATTGTGTCACAGAGAGGTAGATTGGGGAGATTCTTTTGTAAACAAAGCATTTCCCTGTTCTGCCTATCATTGAGAGCAGTGATCACTGTCGTGTGTGTTGAAGCCCAGCCCCCTAACAGTTAGAATCACTCCCTAGGACACACTTAACCCCTTGATCGCCCCCTAGGGGTTAACCCCTTCACTGCAAGTGTCATTTACACAGTAATCAATGCATTTTTATAGCACTGATCGCTGTATAAATGACAATGGTCCCAAAATAGTGTAAAAAATGTCCGATGTGTCCGCCATAATGTTGCAGTCCCAATAAAAAACGCAGATCGCCGCCATTACTAATAAAAAAAAAATAAAAATGTCATAAAACTGTCCCCTGTTTTGTAGACGCTATAAATTTTGCACAAACCAATCAATATAGGCTTATTGCAATTTTTTTTAACCAAAAATATGTAGAAAAATACATATTGGCCTAAACTGAGGAAAATAATTGTTTTTTATATATGTTTGAGGGATATTTATTATAGCAAAAAGTAAAAAAATATTGTTTTTTTTTTTTTCAAAATTGTTGCTCTTTTTTTATGTATAGCACAAAAAATAAAAACCGCAGAGGCAATCAAATACCACCAAAAGAAAGCTCTATTTGTGGGAAAAAAGGATGTCAATTTTGTTTGAGTGCAACATCGCACAACCGCGCAATTGTCACTTAAAGCAACGCAAAGCCGCATCGCAAAAAAGTGCTCTGGTCAGGAAGGGGGTAAAATCTTCCGGGGCTGAAGCAGTTAAAAAAAGCCGCATGGGATTGCCTTTATCTATACAAGATCTGTATTCTAGATAAGGGACGGGTATAGATATAAATGGCAGACCCCATGAAAAAAAAAGAACAGTTGTGGAGTTCTCTCTCAAAATATTTACCAGACCCTTATTCTTGATGAAAATCTGAACAGAATCTCCCGCTGCAGCTATTGTCTTTTGACAGACAGCCTCACCGACATCATTGGAGGCAGTTGCTGTTTGGCTGACAATTTCCCACCCAGTTTTTTCAATTGAAGGATATCAGGAAGAGGGGGCTGACAGGGCCACCCACTAAGTGAATTTTGACCAATTCGTTGGAAATGGGACAAAATTCATACAATGTACGGCCAGCTTAAAGTGGTAAACCCAAACATTTATTATATTGCCGTTTACCAATTCTTATAGGGTGTACACACGGTCGGACTTTGTTCGGACATTCCGACAACAAAATCCTAGGATTTTTTCCTACGGATGTTGGCTCAAACTTGTCTTGCATACACACGGTCACACAAAGTTGTCGGAAAATCCGATCGTTCTAAACGCGGTGACGTAAAACACATACGTCGGGACTATAAACGGGGCAGTGGCCAATAGCTTTCATCTCTTTATTTATTCTGAGCATGCGTGGCACTTTGTCTGTCGGATTTGTGTACACACGATCGGAATTTCCGACAACGGATTTTGTTGTCGGAAAATTTTATCTCCTGCTCTCCAACTTTGTGTGTCGGAAAATCCGATGGAAAATGTCCGATGGAGCCTACACACGGTCGGAATTTCCGACAACACGCTCCGATCGGACATTTTCCATCGGAAAATCCGATCGTGTGTACGGGGCATAAGATGTGATGGCTGCATTCGTTTTCTTTTTTAGGCTTTTTTCTTCTATTTTCATCTGATGATCCAGCCAGCAAGCCTGTTGTTTTTCAAAAGAACAAGCTCTCCAGCAGAATGTATTAGTTACATGACAAGACAAACCATTGAACACCGACGGGGTGTTTACAACGATTAGCTTTTATTTATTCCTTTATCCCAAAAGAAAAAAATAAATGTTTGCTGTACCTGCTTATAAGGCACACTGGATGTTTTTGGAAGTTTTTACAGCTGCTGTTTTTGGCTTCAGACGTTTTTTTCTACAGTCAATAAACTCTTCAGCATGTTATCCTATGTGTCCATGCACACATAGGCTGTTATCAATTGTTTGCGACTGGGGCATTTTTTGGCTGTAAAAAAAAAACAACCTAAAATTAGTGGGTTCTGAGAGGAGTTTTTCAGCTGTAATAATGCTCTAATGTCAAATTAGGCCTAAAACCACCTAAAAACGCAGATAATGCTCAAAAACGCGGCTCACCAGCGTTTTTTACCATTTTTGATCCCATTGAAAAAAAGATAATACTAAAAACGCTGAAAAACGCTAACCAGCGTTTTTTACCTTTTTTAATCCCATTGGTAAAAAAAATAAAAATGCTATTGCAAAAACTCTGGAAAACGTTGGAAAACTCACGGCAAAGCTACTGGCATTTTTATAACGTTATTATAACGTCCAGTGTGCATGAGGCCTAAAATGTGAGCTGGAGATTGGCTTTAATTTGTTAATGCATTTAAATCTGCTAGTACATCTAACACTCCCCTCCCTTCAGACTGACAATGCTGATGTCCAAAGGTGCCCCCTGTGCTCCTTCATCCAGAGTGTAGACATTGTAATGCAGGCCAGATCACCAGGTGAAAACAGAGGGAAGAAAGCCTAAAAAAAAAAAAGGAAACTAATGCAGCCACCACATCTGATTGGTAAGCTGCAATATATTACATTTTTTGGGTTTTGGGTTTAATACTGCATTAACTCTCAGCTATCCTAATTATTTTTAAAATAAAGAGTTACGCATTTTGTTTATTACTATAAAAAGGGTACTGCATATCTTATCATATTTACAGACCACATCTGGGCCACAAATCACTAAATGCTTGAAGATAAAGTTATCTCAGGGGCTGGAGAACTGGTTTGATTCAATAAGCCTGTTGTAGAATGCTGTCAGAGTAATTGGACGCCGGGGACCTCATCTCAGCACATGAACAAACAAGAGATAAGTCTGATAAATACAAATTGCTTCACAATGAACTGCGTCAGAAGTTTCTTGCAGATGACACAGCATCCATTACCCACAAAGCCTTTCCTGACTACGGAGGGGATATGCTTCCTAATCATTTCCATGTTTCACCTGCACAATCTCCAGTAACTAAAGTAGGGCTTTAAAGAGAAGTATGGGAATCATTTTTTTTTTTAAATCACACTTACCTAAGGTGAATGCGTAAAGAGTTCTTTAAGGTAAGAGCGGTAAGAATGTGGAATTCTCTTCCACAAGCAGTGGTTGCAGCAGGGAGCATAGATAATTTAAAAAAACTACTAGATAGGCACCTAAATGGCCAATGTAATATACAATGTACAATGTAATATTGATATAAAAGCACACACACACAGCTTGGACTTGATGGACTTGTGTCTTTTTTCAACCTTACTGACTCGGACATTTTATAGATAGGCAACTCCTATCCTCATATTGATTAGTGGTTCCAAAATAATAACTACTGCAGTAGGGAACAGACACAAAAGATACGCTCAGCATCTTTCCAGATAACTGTTCAGCTTTATTATGACGCAATTGAAGGTTTTTATACACATGATTACGTAGGTATCACATTAATATTACAATTGTACGTTTATGGTAACAAGGGGCGTAACATAGGCAGGCTAATTCTAATCAGGACTCGAAAGAATGTAAACATGTACTAAAAACATTATTTGTGCTGTGTGCACAGTGAGGGCAGTGTGCAATACATACAAAATAGAATACAATTATATACAGAACTTACAAATTTCCATTACATTACCAACTATGTAACTATGTAAATGCAGGATTGGTCCGATGCTGTATCTTTCCTCCGGCACCACTAACACTGAGAACCGAGCGATCAAACACAGCCGATCACTTGGTTCTTAGAGCTCCCTGAGCAGAGAGCTTTACACTGTTAGTCACCGCTGTCTGCTCTGATCCCTGCCCCCCGTGGTCACTGGAGCACTGGGCTGTGAAGGGGGCGGGTGTGGCCGGCTCGGGGCCCTCGGAGCCTGGTGCCAATCCAGGGTTCTGGGCGGATCCCGACCATATTTATCGTGATCTTTCCACAGCCTGGACCTGCTCTGAGACGTCAGCTGCCAGCAAGCTTCAACAAAAATGTTGTTGGCAGGGTTAAGGGTTAGGGTTAGGACTTAGGGGTTAGGGGTTAGGGTTAGGATTTCCCCTTGAATAACAAGGTTAGGTCTCAGGGATTGGAACAGGGACTCCTTCAAAAGGTCAAAGGTCAGCAGGCGTGCCCCCAGAGGTCAAAGGTCAAGAGACCCTCCTGACCCACCCCTACCAAAATGTTCCGCCTACCCCAACTAAGTCAGGGAATGAACAAGTCGGGTAAAGCGCCTGTGGTTGCTGCATTTGTTTTCTTCTATGGTGCTTTTTTTTTTCTTTATTTTCCCCTGGTGATCCTACCAATAACACACTTCCTGTCCAAGGTTGAGCAGGGGGTGGCTTTACTAAAGGCAAATAAACTGTATAAACTGTGCACTCTGCAAGTACAGTTGCTCCAGAGCTCAGTAAATGAGCAGAAGCTCTACTGACTTCTATCATCCAATCATGTGCAAGCAAAAATTCATTTTTTTTTATCTCCCTTGTGATTGTATATTCTTTGCAAAGTGAAGTTTACCTCATTTACTAAGCTCTGGAGCAACTGCACTTGCAGAGTACAACTGCACTTTGTGAAGTGCATAGTCTATTTGCCTTTAGTAAATGAACCCCAATGTTTACTCACTATATACTATAGTGGTATAGCAGCATTATCACCCTAGGACAGGACTACAAAACACTTCATCCTCTTCTGTTCTCCATAACATATGGGGCAGGTGTATTGTGGTAGATAGCTAAGAACTGTTAAAAGCAGTGGTGGCCCGACCATAGAGGGCGCACGGGCACTGCCTCCCCTATTAATGCTTTCGGCCCCCTGATCTACATATCAGTGGCGCCGGACCATGGCTTCCAATGCGGGTTGGTGTTTTTTTGAAGCACCTGATTAGAGCCAGAGGCTCTAATAGGCTTCAAAAAATGTTGGAACCAAAGTGAATGATTTTTCGCTATATTCACACTAGTTCCTCACCGCCAATCAAGAGGCAGGTCTGTAAGAACTGTTGACCTGTTTCCTGATTGGCCAAAGCATCAGGCGATCCTATTGGATGCCTAGCGCTTTGGCGGAAGAGGAGACACATGGTGGAGGAAGCTGGAGGAGTGGCTCCTGAAGCCACCACGGCCACTGCCCACACTCCAGGAGAAGAGGACACCACAGCCCTACACGAGCGGGTAAGTGCTGGACCGCCCGCGCGGAGGGTGGGGTGCTGTTTTAGTGCCGAGACATGCTGATGTCTGAGGTACTTTTTTACATTGATCAAACAGTCAAACAGATATACTGTATATATATATAAAAAAATCAAAAACTTTCAGTGGTGAATTCAAAGATTAACTCCAGTTTTGTTGAGAAAAAAAACATTCCCCTCTGGGTGATCTCTGTACATTACAGGGATTTTACCAAACTTTGTTGCAGATTCCTACCTTTTGTTATTCTGAAGAAATCCCCATGTGTTTGTGTCCATGTCCAAAATGAATTTAATGGGAGTGGTTTTATGATTATAAATCAGCTGCTGCACTAATGAGGACAGTGGCAGGTTCTGCTTCTCTTTAGAAATGATTTCTCTTTGGGAGTATCTTACCAAAAGTGACGTTTTTCTTGCAGAGGATGCCCAAAACCTGACTTGTATTTTAGCACAGAATTCTGGGAAACTCAGTAAGCAGGAAATGACACATCTGGGGGGGGGTGTTCTGTACACCGCCTGTGTACAGAACGCCTCCAGGTTGCCATATTGCATTGCAATTTACAGAAAATGACAGTGCTGCAGATTGAAAAGGAAAGGTAATTTATAAAAATATTTAATTACAATATGACTTGTGTAGCAATTGTACTGTATACGCTAGATAAGTTTTTGTATTTGCTATTTTTATTCCCACAAAAGTGGAGTTACCCTTTAACAGACCAAACAGAAGCAAAAGTTCATTGTTAAGGTTTGCATACATTTATGTGATTAGTAATTAGAGTTAAAAATCTAAAAGTGTAAATAAAGCCCGTGGCATCAGTTACAAAGATTTTCCGGCATGATGGAAACTCTCGGTGATTGATTAAAGGGGTTGTATAGAATGATATAAATAAAACTGCACACTGCCAGGATATTGCTGAAGGCTCACATTATGGAGGTAATTATGTATTATGCTCATTAGTGACATTGCTTACATAGATTTACACCCCTGTCACTCACGTTTATCTTTTTGTAGTCTGTAATGTAGTGTAAAACAATCACAGAAGTCACAGAAAGGGAAAACTATTATTGCATTGCAGTGTATGGAGAGAGGTGTATCACTTTGGTGAAAGGCAACCTAGACTAATGATTCTCAGCCTTATTGAAACCAAGGCCTGGTAAATTATTCCAAAACCTTCCATTCCCCGACAATAAAAAAAAGTCTATACTCACACAATATGGATTTTGCAAAAGCATTTGACACAGTTGCCCATAAAGGTTTACTGTACAAAATAAGTTCCGTTGGCATGGACCATAGGGTGAGTACATGGATTGAAAACTGGCTACAAGGGCGAGTTCAGAGGGTGGTGATAAATGGGGAGTACTTGGAATGGTCAGGGGTGGGTAGTGGGGTCCCACAGGGTTCTGTGCTGGGACCAACCTATTTAATTTGTTCATAAACGACCTGGAGGATGGGGTAAACAGTTCAATCTCTGTATTTGCGGACAATACTAAGCTAAGCAGGACAAGAACTTCTCCGCAGGATGTGGAAATCTTGCAAAAAGACCTGAACAAATTAATGGGGTGGGCGACTACATGGCAAATGAGGTTCAATATAGAAAAATGTAAAATAATGCATTTGGGTGGCAAAAATATGAATGCAATCTATACACTGGGGGGAGAACCTCTGGGGAATCTAGGATGAAAAAGGTCCTAGTAGATGATAGGCTCAGCAATGACATGCAATGCCAAGCTGCCGCTAACAAAGCAAACAGAATATTGGCATTAAAAAGGGGATCAACTCCAGAGATAAAACAATAATTCTCCCGCTCTACAAAACTCTGATCTGGCATCACCTGGAGTATGCTGTCCAGTTCTTGGCACCAGTCCTCAGGAAGGATGTACTGGAAATGGTGCGAGTACAAAGAAGGGCAATAAAGCTAATAAAGGGTCTGGAGGATATTAGTTATGAGGAAAGGTTGCGAGCACTGAACTTATTCTCTCTGGAGAAGAGTCGCTTGAGAGGGGATATGATTTCAATTTACAAATACCGTACTGGTGACCCCACAATAGGGATAAAACTTTTCTGCAGAAGGGATTTTAAAAAGACTCGTGGCCACTCATTAAAATTAGAAGAAAAGAGGTTTAACCTTAAACTGCGTAGAGGGTTCTTTACTGTAAGAGCGGCAAGGATGTGGAATTCCCTTCCACAGGCGGTGGTATCAGCGGGGAGCATCGATAGTTTCAAAAAACTATTAGATAAGCACCTGAACAACCACAACATACAGGGATATACAATGTAATACTGACATATACTGACACACACATAGGTTGGGCTTGATGGCCTTGTGTCTTTTTTCAACCTCACCTACTATGTAACTATGTAACAATAAAAGTGTGGGAACGTAAAAAATGTACTGGAATGCTGGAAGGCTCAGTATGGGGCTGGGAGCCACTCTGGGGGAATGAGGGTTTTGGAAGGGGTTAGAGGACTCTGCAGCAGATTTGGTGGCCTTGTAAGGGATGGGATTCCTGGGGGGGCTGGGGCTCTCTCCAGGGGGCTAGGGACTTTGCAGTGGTAGACTTTAGGGTAGTGCAGGGCTGGGAAGGTAGTGTAGCCAGCTGGGGGACAGTATGGGAGGTTGGAGAGCACTGTGAGAGGTTGATGGGCAGAGAGGCACTGCGGTCCCCTATGGAAGGTTGGGGGGCACTATGGGAGATGGTAGGCACTATGGAAGTTTAGGGAGGTCTGCAGATGGCTGGAGGCTTGGTAGGAGAGAGGCTATGGCCCAACAGAGGGTCTCGACCCGGTGGTTGAGAACCACTACCCTAGAATACAAAACTTCTAACATTTAGGGGATCAAAGCTAAACTCAAAGACACTTAGGTGACAAATATAATATCCTTAGTTCCAAGCAAATAAAACACATTTACCACAGATCAATGACCAGTAACCATTCACATTTTTAAAACTAACAAAAAACCAAGGTTTGCAAAAATTTGTATCATGAGCAAATGTCCTCAAACATCTTATATGTTTGGATCCTGACGGTTTGCTTTTTGCACATAACCACTGGCACATCTTTGGAAGTTTTCAGTGCCTTTTTACATCTTTTCATCGTGATCTCTGGCACACGTCAGGATTTGGCCCTGGTTTCCTTCACAACTCCAGGGGTGAACCATGCGGACCAACTGGTTTTTAATTTTGGTTGTTTTTATAGGGTCTTTCATTTATGTCTGGGAGACTCATGAGAACTAATAATCCATATGATTTCTGACCATGTCCAGAGTTTTCTGGAATATTTTGACATAATTACATCTATACTGTATGTATTTTTCCCGAAGAAGCGAGTGATGTCTCGTGAAACGCGTTGAGATCCAATACATAAGCATTTGCTCCCTGGATTATCAGCCATATCGTGATTTATATAACTATGGATATTTATGTGCATATAGCTGTATTCATGTCCTTGGATTTGGTATATCTTATATTCATTGTTTGTGTCTCTCAAAATCCCTTGGGGATTTTTTTTTTTTTGGTATTTCCATATTTACAGGTACTGAGACACGCTCATGCCTTACTCATGCCAGCTCAATCTTTGATTAGTATCTAGGATAGTTCTCTGTATTACATAAAGTATGTTGATTATGTGTTTAGAACTTGATCAGGACAGTTCAGGAAGAAGGGCAATTGCTCTTTAAGAAAATTATTTTTTAGTACTCCATATCCACTGGTATCCATAGGCTACCCATATAGTGCAAAAGCCAGTGCTCATGAGTAAATGTCCTCAAACATCTTTTATTTCATTTGACAGAATATAAAGTACAAAGAAGAAACACCTCTGGCTTTACTCTTTTCAGGCTAACCCAGGTTTAACTGAAATGCATGAACCAGAGGATTACGCATGAATGCTGCCTTTTAGACTATATTGATCTGTACTTGGTGAGGTGTTGCTTTGCACCCTGTAACACATGATTAAAGATACAGTAAGGGAAGATTGAGTGGCACTAAGTTTGGTTTACTGGGGCAACCCATAGACATTACAAGGTAACTGGATGGTAGGGTAGTTCCAACCACCTTCGCAAGGCACGAACTTGGGCAAGAGCTGTAGGGTGCTTCATAAAATTGCAAGGTTGCCAATCTACCAAGTTTATGTGAATAAAGGGAGGTGAAGTGACTAGATGAGTGAAACACTGGGGTTGATTTACTTAAGGCAAATAGACAAAGGGAAATTGCAATTTGCAAAGGAATTTACCCTCTTGCTTAGTGAATGAGGTGAAGCTCTGCTGACTTCCGTTGTCCCATCATGTGCAAGTATAAATGCTGTTTTTGATTTTCTTTCCAAGTGATTGGGTATTCTTTCTAAAGTGAAATTTCTCCACATTCAATGAATTCTGGGGAAAATCTCCTTGTAAAGTATAATTTCCCTTGCAACAAAAACAGCCTATTTGCCTTTAATAAATCAACCCTATTACTGCCATAACAAGCTACCAAGTCAACATTCTGTATTTACCATATTATAGCCCTGTCAAGTATTAAAATCCTGAAAAAAGTTTGGCGGTTTTCCTCTTTCAGTGGCATTATGGCTCGTTATTGTTGTCTGGGAAAAATCAAGACTGGTTTAGTTTTTTTGGAATGCTAATTTTGCCCGATATTCCTTTAAAAAGTTTGTTATTCATCAGCCTTGCTTCAGTAGAAGACTAGGGAGGTGGTTCACAACCTGACTATAGGCCAAAGCCAAGAACCTTAGATTGTAAGCTTCTTGAGGGACAAGGACTGGTGCAAATGTATAATATATATGTAAAACACTGCGTAAATTGACAGCGCTATAAAAGTACCTGTAATAAATAAATAAATAAATAAGTTTTACCTCTAAGACATCGCAGAACATATCAAGTCCATCCTGACATTCCTTTATGTCTATTGGGCACAGGGCATATCACCGTAATCCTTTAATATATTCAGCATATTAGAACCTCTTGCTCCGTATTAAGACTTTGCACCTAGAAACAAAACCATATTATGAGATTAAACCTCTCTGACTATTTTGAAGTATTTAGGTTGGTTGTTTGATCCCTAGGCAGTGTTTGATCCTTGCTAAATTTGCTATGGCTTTCACTAAGAAAGAGAGAAAATGATCCAGGAAAAAAAATATCATATACAATGTGAAACAACAGTATTTAGGATGTGTGATTTACTATTCAGCCTTTGCAGCTGCAGCGAAACAATTGGCGGACGGCCAGTGGAGATGTGCATATAGAGCATAGCGCTGCCTCCGCTGTACCTATTCCTGACATAATATCTGTCATCCACACCCAACCCTTTGTCCAAATCTCTGTGTCTGGATAGTGGAAGCAATAAATCACATATGTTTGGGTGGATGTGGGCAGCAAAAGGGCCACTGTTATAAAAATGAGATACCATATGTGTAAACTTCTCACATACTAAAAAAAGTATATTACTATATGTGTATGACATTTTTTAATAAAATATGTGCTTATTTAATTATTTCTATATTTTCTGTATTTATAAAGCACTAACACATTATTCAACACTTTTACAGAGAACCATTCACATCATGTGCACCTAAAAGAGGTTACGATGTCATGTCCCATTGGAATGTATACACACCCAGTTTGGTAATTCATTGGCATTAAAGCATACCTTACCATACCATACTTTTACCCAGGGCCATCTTTAATATTGATTGGACCCTGAGCAAACGTTTTCTTGCCCCCACCCCCCCATACAATTTCGCTCTCCACCTGCTCTGAGACATACAATAATTAGCAGCTAGACTTAAAATCAGTTTACTGTATCAGATCAGGCAGCGATTGCGATTGGTTGCCAGAGGTTACAGTGTATCATTGCCGCTTACTGACTGGTTGCTAGAGGTTACAGCACACATTACGGCTCACTGATTAGTTGCTAGATGTTACATCACATGATTTCTGCTTGTTGATTGGTTGCTAGAGATTACTGTACATTAATACTGCTCACTGATTGGTTGCTAGAGGTTACAGCACATCATCTCCTCACTGCAGGGGGCATGATATACATATGAATGCCGCCTTTATTTACATATCTATGCCACCGGATGCAGCTATTTACATACGAATATTGCTGCTATTTACATATGAATGCCGGTTATGTACATGTAAACACAGGGTCTGCAGGTGAGTCATCTGTACACAACAATAGGGCAGAGCTGGGCAGCATTAGTAGCAGCACTTCACACTGAGATATCAGGACACAGCACAGGACTAAAACTTTAAGGGACAAGGGAATTTACACTGGGATAGTTGGCAAGTATGAGGCAGCTGCTTTGGGCCCCACAACAATGACAGGGCTCAGGGCAGCTTCCCCTTTTGCCTTGTCTTAAAGACGGCCCTGCTTTTACCACCCGCTTACTAGGTGGTGTGTTCTGCACATTTCAGATACTCACCCATCCTGAGGATCCAGCATTGTCCCGCTGAAAGCCTCATCTTCTGTCACAACTCAGTCCCGCACCGCCATGTTGTTTGTGATGTAATTGAGAGGCCTGCCGGCACTTCTGGGTTCAGCCAGTGCGCCCCCTCCTCCTTTGTGAATGAAGGACTATGCCTCTTGGGATGTGATGTGCATATCCCAGGAGGCAAAGCAGGCACTGTGCATGTTATTCGCCTAGGCTAGTGACGTGCATTGGGGGGGGGGGGGGGGGGGGCAGGGCTGCACATTATTAATTAAAACAAAGGTAAAGAAAAAAAGCTTCTTAAGGGTACTTTCACACTGGGGTGGTGCCGGCGTTAGTGTTAAAGCGCTGATAGTTTTAGCGGCTCTTTACCGCTGTTATATCCGCGCTTTTCGGCCACTAGCTGGGCACTTTTAACCCCCGATAGCGGATGAAAAAAGGGGTTAAAAGCGCTCGTGTTGCAGGCACTGCCCATTCATTTCAATGGGCAGGGAGTTTTAGGAATGGTGTATACACCGCTCCCGCACCGCCCCAAAGATGCTGCTTGCAGGACTTTTTTTCCTGTCCTGCAAGCGCACCGTCCCAGTGTGAAAGCACTCAGGCTTTCACACTGGGGTAGCTTGAGAGGTGCTTTTCAGGCGCTTTACAGAAATGCCTTGAGTGTGAAAGGTGTCTTATTCAAATAGAGGAGGAGTGGATTGGAGGGAAGTTTATTCCAAGAGTGAAGATCTACTTTAACCACTTCAGCCCCGGAAGATTTGGCTGCTCAGTGACCAGGCCATTTTTTGCGATACAGGCACTGTGACGCTTTAGCTGACAATTGCGCGGTCATGCGACGCTGTACCCAAACAAAACTGATGTCCTTTTTTTCCCACAAATAGAGATTTCTTTTGGTGGTATTCGATCATCTCTGCGGTTTTTATTTTTTGCGCTATAAACAAAAAAAGAGCAACAATTAAAAAAAAAAAAAAAAAACACAATATTTTGTACCTTAATTTTTTTTTGTACCACAATTTTTTTTGAAAAAAGCGAACTTTTTTCTCAGTAATAAAAATTGCAATAAGCGTATATTGATTGGTTTGCGCAAAAGTTATAGCGTTTACAAAATAGGGGATAGATTTATGGCATTTTTATTATTATTATTTTTTTTGCTAGTAATGGCGGCAAAATTTTTATCAGGACTGCGACTATTGGGCAGACACATCGGACACTTTAGACACATTTTTGGGACGATTGACAATTATACAGCGATCAGTGCTATAAAAATGCACTGATTACTGTGTAAATGTCACTGGCAGGGAAGGGGTTAACACTAGGGGGCGATCAAGGGGTTAACTGTGTTCCCTAGTGTGTGTTCTAACTGTGGGGGGAGGGGACTGACTATAGGAGATGACAGATCGTAGTTACTAGCTATTAGGAACTCACAATCTGCCTCTCTTCTCCTCACAGAACACGGTTGTGTGTTTTTACATGGCCTTTTACATGGTCATCGCAACCGCCGACCACGAGCATTGGAGCAGTGCAGCCTGCTATCCCGCTTAAAGGAACCGACGTACAGCTACAACGACTCGCGGGATTGTGGTGACCTGTCACAGTAAAATGATGGCAGCTGGTCGGCAAGTGGTTAACCTGCTAGTATGTTTTGAGGTTTTAAAGAAAAACAGAACATCTGGAGGATATCCATAAGCACAAATAGACTGTACAAACTCCATTCAATGTTTTGGGTATGATTCAACCTTGGACCCAGCCAAAATCATGCAGAATCTCCACATGGTTGGCATGCTTATTTGGCTTCAGGATCAATGTCAATGAATTTTGGACTGCAAATTGTAACATGCTTTTAAAGCGGCCCACCCCTGCAAAAATTACTACACATACTGCAGCAGCTGACTTTTAATAATAGGACACTTACCTGTCCTGGAGTCCAGTGATGTCGGCACCGCAGCTGATGTTTCCATCAGCTGTCAAGTGCTGCCGCCGCCATTGCCGGTAAGGGAACCCGGTAGTGAAGCACTAGGGCTTCACGCCGGGTCCCTACTGCGCATTTATGAGGCCCCACTGCGCTCTCCTACTGGCCTGGGGGAAGAAGGAGGGAGGAGGAGGGAGCTGAGCTGCTGACTTAATGCGCCGCGGCCAGGTCACCTGGAAGTGGGGACAGTATACCTGTCAGAAACAGTTATCCGACCCCCCCCCCCAGAAAGGTGCCAAATGTGGCACTGGAGGGGGAAGGAGACAAATGAGCGTAAGTTCCACTTTTGGTTGGAACTCTGCTTTAACATCAGTTTGAGATGCACCTGAGATCATTCAGAATCCATAGCAGGTGCAGTTGACTTCCTTCTGGCCTGCATTTGACCTGCTTCAAGTAGCTTTTGCATAGACTTGTATGGGGAGAAAAACAGTTCTAAAACAAACACTGGCCCTTATATAATGTGATAGGAGACACACCAACAACCTAAACAAGCTTACAGGATAACTGTACTTTTAGCAAAGATATCTTTTACATGACCCTCTACCCACAACAACCCCCCAAAAGACTTATGCTTACTTGCCCTTGCTTCTAGCTCAAATTGCAAAAGCTCATGCTGATTCCAATAGAAAGGTGTCAGAACACACGGTGCATTGCAATTTTTTGTGTATGGGGCTGCATAGCTGCAGTCACGGTGCCCATGCTGACCTGTATCCACAGCCAAAAGCACCTACAATGGACAAGGGAGCATCAGAACTGGACCATGGAAAAATGGAAGAAGGTGGCCTGGTCTGATGAATCACCTGTTCTTTTACATGATGCAGATGGCCGGGTGCATGTGTGTTGCTTACCTCAGGAAGAGATGGCACCGGGATGCACTATGGTAAGAAGGCAAGCCGACAGAGGCAGTGTGATGCTTTGGGCAATGTTTTGCTTCGAAACCATGGTCCTGCCATTCATGTGGATGTTACTTTGATACATACCACCTTCCTAAACATTGTTGCTGATCAAGAACACCCCTTCATGAAAACTGTATTTCCTGATGGAAGTGGCCTCTTTCACAGGGGCGTCGGGAGGGGGTGGCTAGGGGGGGCTGAAGCCCCGAATTGGTCCCCGAAAAGCCCCGAGTGTCAAGAAGGCACCGTTTAATTGTTAGCCCCGAGCGCCGCCGGCTGCTGACGAGCGGGGACCGATCTGATCCGAGTGCGGCCGAGTGTGGCCGAATGACATACAGGTCCCGCCTTCTGGAGCTATGATGGACATCCCACTGGTCCAATGCTGGGACCGCGGGACGTGTGACGTCCATCATAGGCGCTGCACGCTCCAGAAGGCGGGAATTACAATCCGCCGCGCCACATCACTGAGATCCCCGCTCCCCGCGCTCAGATAGATCAGGGCAGCGGAGGAGCGATCTGGCGAGATGTGCCACTGCCAGTGACTGTACCGATTATTGTAAAGGAGGCGGGGATGAGGATAACCTGAAGAGGAGCTGTGCTGGGGGCGGATGGCAGAGTGAAGAGCTCCAGATCTCGGTGTGTCTGATCATGGGCACCGGAGTGTGCAGCAGGAGGCAGAAGAGTCTTCTCCATACCGCCTTGTGCCTGCTGGCCGTGCTGGGACTGGGAGGCAGGCTCTACTTTGTATATCTACGTGCAGGACAAAGCCTGGAGCTCCAAGGTCCAGGCGATGAAATTCAAGCAGTCTCCTCTCCTCTGGCTGCCTGCTGTGCCACATGATGAATGGGCTGCACACCGCACACTACAGCTGAACTGAACTGCAGGACACCTGGACACATGAAGTCTGTCTCCTGGTCAGGTAGGTGAGGTCAGTGTATGTATGTCACGGTATGTTAGGTAGGTCAGTGTATGTCAGGTCAGTGTATGTTGGGTAGGTGTATGTATGTATGTATGTCAGGTCAGTGTATGTATGTCAGGTCAGTGTATGTTAGGTAGGTGTATGTATGTATGTCAGGTCAGTGTATGTCAGGTCAGTGTATGTTAGGTAGGTGTATGTATGTATGTCAGGTCAGTGTATGTTAGGTAGGTGTATGTATGTATGTATGTCAGGTCAGTGTATGTTAGGTAGGTGTATGTATGTATGTATGTCAGGTCAGTGTATGTTAGGTAGGTGTATGTATGTATGTCAGGTCAGTGTATGTATGTCAGGTCAGTGTATGTTAGGTAGGTGTATGTATGTATGTCAGGTCAGTGTATGTATGTCAGGTCAGTGTATGTTAGGTAGGTGTATGTATGTCAGGTCAGTGTATGTATGTCAGGTCAGTGTATGTTAGGTAGGTGTATGTATGTATGTCAGGTCAGTGTATGTCAGGTCAGTGTATGTTAGGTAGGTGTATGTATGTATGTCAGGTCAGTGTATGTTAGGTAGGTGTATGTATGTATGTATGTCAGGTCAGTGTATGTTAGGTAGGTGTATGTATGTATGTCAGGTCAGTGTATGTATGTCAGGTCAGTGTATGTTAGGTAGGTGTATGTATGTATGTCAGGTCAGTGTATGTATGTCAGGTCAGTGTATGTTAGGTAGGTGTATGTATGTCAGGTCAGTGTATGTTAGGTAGGTGTATGTATGTATGTATGTATGTAGGTCAGGTCAGTGTATGTTAGGTAGGTGTATGTATGTATGTATGTCAGGTCAGTGTATGTTAGGTAGGTGTATGTATGTATGTATGTCAGGTCAGTGTATGTTAGGTAGGTGTATGTATGTATGTCAGGTCAGTGTATGTATGTCAGGTCAGTGTATGTTAGGTAGGTGTATGCATGTATGTCAGGTCAGTGTATGTTAGGTAGGTGTATGTATGTATGTATGTCAAGTCAGTGTATGTATGTCAGGTCAGTGTATGTTAGGTAGGTGTATGTATGTCAGGTCAGTGTATGTTAGGTAGGTGTATGTATGTATGTATGTATGTATGTCAGGTCAGTGTATGTTAGGTAGGTGTATGTATGTATGTATGTATGTATGTCAGGTCAGTGTATGTTAGGTAGGTGTATGTATGTATGTCAGGTCAGTGTATGTTAGGTAGGTGTATGTATGTATGTATGTCAGGTCAGTGTATGTTAGGTAGGTGTATGTATGTATGTCAGGTCAGTGTATGTATGTCAGGTCAGTGTATGTTAGGTAGGTGTATGTATGTATGTATGTCAGGTCAGTGTATGTTAGGTAGGTGTATGTATGTATGTCAGGTCAGTGTATGTTAGGTAGGTGTAAATATGTATGTATGTATGTCAGGTCAGTGTATGTTAGGTAGGTCAGTGTGTCAGGTAGCTGAGATTAGTGGTCAAAATTGATGGGCACTGCTAAGCCCCAGGCAGCAACCAGCAAGTAAGCTTACCCCCCACCACACAACCCCAGCGCTCAGCCAAAAAACCCCGTGCCATGACCACTCACAACCCCCCCCCCCCCCCCCCATCGGTGCCAACATCGGACTTCGGGCTGAAGCCCCAGGTCTTTTTGCCACCTAGCAACGCCCCTGCTCTTTCAGTAGGATAATGTGCTCTGCCATAATGCAAAAATGGTTCAAGAATGGTTTGAGGAACAAAACAACAAGTTTGAGATGTAGACCTGACCTCCAAATTGTCCAGATCTCAATCCAGTTGAGCATCTGCAAGAGCTAATGCACACTGTGAGAACCTCAGAGCGTAAACAGGGTAAGAGACTTCAGTAGAGGAGAAGAGCCTCTACAACTGTGCAAGAATAGAGGTATTGCTGAAGTTCAGCTTTAAGACTTATCCGGTTGTATCGCTACCCCCTGGCAGGAGCCGCTTGGTAGATAGGGTTCTGAATTCTTCTGCCTTGACTTTAAAAACAACCTCAGTCCCACTGACACACCAGGTTAAGCAAATGGATACTGCACTGCTACTGGGAGCACAAATATAGATACCTTGCACATAACTAAGGTTCTCCATATAAAAAAGCAAACATCAGACTGGTTAGTACATGAACCCTATATATTGTCAGGGGTTGCAGTAAATAGCAGTATGCACATAAATGAGTAAGTAAAGGATTAGGTCAGTTATAGTTAAGTGGACAATATCTTCACCACGCTATATCAGCATAGAATGGAGTTCTAGCTCAGCAAAGCTGCCCCCCCTACAATCAGCACAAATAAAATCTCAAGTGTGTTTCTTTAGTGCTACATTTGTGCTGTTTTGTGCTGTAAAAATTTACATTTGTGCTGCTTTCATTTTTAAGATATTAGTAATTGTTTTTTCCAGACTATGACATCACCTAGCCCCCATACAATAGCCAAATGACATGAAACCAGGCTGGTTGGCTAGTGCCGCGTTTGTGCTGGTTTGTTTGTCTTGAAAAAACAATTGCTAATATCTTAAAAATAAAATCAGCACAAATGTACATTTTTACGGCACAAAACAGCACAAAAGTAGCACTAAAGAAACACACTGAGTTTTTATTTGTGCTGATTGTAGGGGGGCAAAGTGGGTGGGGTCTGATTAAAAAAAAAAACTGTTATGCCGCGTACACACGATCGGACTTTCTGGCATACTTGGTTCGGCACACTTTCTGACGGACTTTGTCCGCCAGGTGCGCCGGACTTTGAAACGGACGGACTTGCCCACACACAACCGGACTTTCCGGCGGGCTAAGTCCGCCCGTCTTTCCGACGTACTTTCGCCGGAGTTACGGCGGACTTTCAGAATGAACAGACTTGCCCACACATAGACAAGTCCGTTCATTTTGAATGTGACTCAGGTGCGACGGGACTAGAAAAGGAAGTCAATCATGCCGCTTTTATCGGCGAGATTGACACCTTGCGAGCCCCGTCGCGGGTCATGCCAGGCCCTTAGGTCTGGTATGGATTATAAAGGGAAGCCCCTATGCCGAAAAAACGGCGTGGGGTCCCCCCCTAAGATCCATACAGGACCACCGATCCAAGCACGCAGCCCGGCCGGTCAGGAAAGGGGGTGGGGACGAGCGAGCGCCCCCCCCCTCCTGAACCGTACCAGGCCGCATGCCCTCAACATGGGGGGTGGGTGCTTTGGGGGAGGGGGGCGTCCTGCGGGGCCCCCCCACCCCAAAGCACCTTGTCCCCATGTTGATGAGGACAAGGGCCTCTTCCCGACAACCCTGGCCGTTGGTTTCGGGGTCTGCGGGCGGGGGGCTTATCGGAACCTATAATAAGAGGGCCCCCAGATCCCGGCCCCCCCACCCAATGTGAATGAGTATGGGGTACATCGTTTTTTTCGGCGTAGGGGTTTCCCTTAATAATCCATACCAGACCTAAGGGCGTGGTGTGCCCCGCGCTCGCCGCAATAGGAAAATTTGTTTTTCCTATTGCAGCGAGCGCGAAATGCAATACCCTGCCCTTGCGTTGGACCAGCATGCAGATGAGCGGGCTTTCCGTCGGACCAGCACACAGACGAGCGGACTTTCCGCCAGAAACTGAGTCCGACGGAAAGATTTAAAACTTGTTTCAAATCTAGGTCCAGCAGTCTTTTGGGAAAAAGTCCGCCGGAAAAGTCTGCCGGAGCCTACACACGGTCGGATTGTTCGGCGAACTCTGGTCCGCCGGACCAAGTATGCCGGAAAGTCCGACCGTGTGTACGCGGCATTAGAACTTATAAACCATGAAAAAAAGTAAAAGTGCCCGCGCTATGGTGTATGCTAATAAATGGTTAATAAATAAATAAAAAACAATGAGCTGCTGCTAACGTGTAAGGTAAAAAAAAAACCTAATGGGGATACAAAATGATTATACTCAGCGCTGCTCCAAAATAAATATATACAATAATAAATTAAATTAAAGTACTGTGCAAACACACAGAGCGCAATCAAAATAAAGTGCTTCAGTGCAGATAAACGTGTTCACTTCTGCTTGTGAAGATACATGTGCCACTCCGTGCTCCCCTCCTGGGTGCCCACTCGCCAAAGGAGACATCCTAGCCATTGATGTAGGACAAAGACCTTGCATTTTTAAAGCTTACTGTTGGTGAGTGGGGACCCAGGAGGGAAGCACAGAGTGGCACATGTATCTTTACAAGCAGAAGTGAAAAACGTTTATCTGCACTGAAGGACTTTATTTTGATTGCACTTTGATTGCACTCTATGTGTTTGCACAGCACTTTAATTTAATTTATTATTGTATATATTTATTTTGGAGCAGCGCTGAACTTAAAAACCATAACAGCACAAATAAAAATGTTAGCAGCACAAACCAGCACAAACATAGCACTAACCAACAAGACCAGTTTTGTGTCTTTTGGCTGTTATAGGGGGGCCGAGTGACCTTTGGTGACCTTTAATAAATCATTAATAAAGCGAAAACGATAAGAGATAGAACGGAAATGTAAACAGCAGAAACCAGCACAAACGTGGCACTAAACAACCAGCCCAGTTTCGTGTCATTTGGCTGTTGTAGGGGAGCTAGGTGATGTCATAGTCTGGAAAAAACAATTGCTAATATCATAAAATTAAATGCAGCATAAATGTAAGCTCCTTCAAGTTGGATGGTTTGCGCTTGTGAACAGCAATCTTTAAGTCTGACCACAGATTTTCTATTGGATTGAGGTCTGGGCTTTGACTAGGCCATTCCAACACATTTACATGTTTCCCCTTAAACCACACAAGTGTTGCTTTAGCAGTGTGTTTGGGGTCATTGTCCTGCTGGAAGGTGAACCTCCGTCCTAGCCTCAAATCACACACAGAGTGGTACAGGTTTTGCTCAAGAATATCCCTGTATTTAGCACCATCCATCTTTCCCTCAACTCTGACCAGTATCCCAGTCCCGACTGCTCAAAAACATCCCCACAGCATGATACTGCCACCACCATGTTTTATTGTGGGGATGGTGTTCTTTGAGTGATGTGATGTGTTGGGTTTGCGCCAGACATAGCGTTTTCTTTGATGGCCAAAAAGTTCAATTTTAGTCTCATCAGACCAGAGCACCTTCCTCCATACATTTTGGGAGTCTCCCATATGCCTTTTCACAAACTCAAAACGTGTCATTTTGTTTTTTGCTGAAAGTAATGACTTTCTTCTGGCCACTCTGCCATAAAGCCCAGGGATCATCAAAGATTTGGATATTTTTTTATAACCTAACCCTGACTTGTACCTCTCAACAACATTGTCCCTTACTTGTTTGGAGAGTTCCTTGGTCTTCATGGCAGTGTTTGGTTAGTGGTGCCTCTTGCTTAGGTGTTGCAGCCTCTGGGGCCTTCCAAAAAGGTGTGTATACGTAATGACAGATCATGTGACACTTAGATCGCACACAGGTGGACATCATTTCACTAATTATGTGACTTCTTAAGGTAATTGGTTGCACCAGAGCTTTTTATGGGCTTCATAACAAAGGGGGCGAATACATACACACATGCCAATTATCAGTTTTTTATTTATGAAAAATAGTTTTATATATATATTTTTATAATTTTACTTCACCAACTTAGACTATTGTGTTCTGATCCATCACATATAATTCAGATTAAAAAATCATTGAACTAAAGGCTGTAATGTAACAAAATACAGTGGGGACGGAAAGTATTCAGACCCCTTAAATTTTTCACTCTTTGTTATATTGCAGCCATTTGCTAAAATCATTTAAGTTCATTTTTTTTCCTCATTAATGTACACACAGCACCCCATATTGACAGAAAAACACAGAATTGTTGACATTTTTGCAGATTTATTAAAAAAGAAAAACTGAAATATCACATGGTCTTAAGTATTCAGACCCTTTGCTCAGTATTTAATAGAAGCACCCTTTAGATCTAATACAGTCATAAATGTTTTTGGGAAAGATGCAACAAGTTTTTCACTCCTGGATTTGGGGATCCTCTGCCATTCCTCCTTGCAGATCCTCTCCAGTTCTGTCAGGTTGGATGGTAAACGTTGGTGGACGGCCATTTTTCGGTCTCTCCAGAGATGCTCAATTGGGTTTAAGTCAGGGCTCTGGCTGGGCCATTCAAGAACAGTCACAGAGTTGTTGTGAAGCCACTCCTTCATTATTTTAGCTGTGTGCTTAGGGCCATTGTCTTGTTGGAAGGTAAACCTTCGGCCCAGTCTGAGGTCCTGAGCACTCTGGAGAAGGTTTTCACCCAGGATATCCCTGTACTTGGCCGCATTCATCTTTCCCTCAATTGCAAGCAGTCGTCCTGTCCCTGCAGCTGAAAAACACCCCCACAGCATGATGCTGCCACCACCATGCTTCACTGTTGGCACTGTATTGGACAGGTGATGAGCAGTGCCTGGTTTTCTCCACACATACTGCTTAGAATTAAGGCCAAAAAGGGGATTAAGGGATGACAGGTAAAAATACAGGTGCATCTCAAAAAATTTGAATATCATCACTGACTGTGGTCAATTCTGCATTTCATTTGGAAATCAAGATCCGTGAGTTTGGAGGAAGAGTGGAGAGGCACAGAATCTAAGTTGCATGTGGTCCAGTGTGAAGTTTCCACAGTTAGTGATGATTTGGGGAGCCATGTCTGCTGGTTTTATTAAGTCCAAAGTCAGTGCAGCCCTCTACCAGGAAATTCTAGAGCACTTCATGCTTCCCCCTGCTGACCAGCTTTAAGGAGATGCTGATTTCATTTTCCAGCAGGACTTGATATCTGCCCACACTGCCAAAAGTACCAATACCTGGTTTAATGATTATGGTATCTCTGTGCTTGATTGGCCAGCAAACTCTCCTGACCTAAACCCCAAAGAGAATCTGTGGGTTATTGTCAAGAGGAAGATGAGAGACACCAGACCCAACAATGCAGATGAGCTGAAGGCTGCTATCAAAGCAACCTGGGCTTCCATAACACATCAGCAGTGCCACAGGGTGATCGCATCTATTCCATGCCATATTGAAGCAGTAATTCATGCAAAAGGAGCCCCGACCAGGTATTGAGTGCATACTGTACTGTACATGGACATACTTTTCAGTAAGCCAATATTTATGTATTAAAAAACCTTTTTTTAATTGGTCTTACGTAATATTCAAATTTTCTGAGATACTGAATTTTGGGTTTTCACTAGCTGTAAGCCATAATCATCAAAATTAAAAGAAAGACATGCTTAAAATATATCACTCTATGTGTAATGAATCTTTATATTATATGAATTTAATTACTAAAATAAATTTACTTTTTGATGATATTCAATTTTTTTGAGATGCACCTTTATATATATATAATTAAAAAGTAAATTTCCATGTGCTCACCCACAAAGAAATCCATATAAATCCAAAACTGGTTCAGAGGCACTCACAGGTTTTGCAGAGAAGGAATATCAAAAACAGCAGTGTCTTTATTGTCAACGTTTTGATGATGCTCAGTCTATCTTTATCCTCTGCAAGATCCGTGAGTGCCTCTAAACCAGTTTTGGATTTAAATATATAGTGTATATATATATCTATATATATATAGATATATATATATATATCTATATATATATAGATATATATATATATATACCTATATATATATATATATATATATATATATATATATATATATATATATATATATATATATATATATATATAGGTATATATATATATATATATATTTATATATATTTATATACCCCGTGTGTGTGTGTATATATATATATATATATATATATATATATATATATATAGTGTGTGTGTGTGTGTGTATATATATATATATATATATATATATATATATATATATAATTTTCTGATGATTGTGTTTTTTTTTTTATTTTTTGCGTGCTCTGCTAGGGTTAATCCATGATTATAAATATTATCTTTTCTGCGCAGCCTTTTCTTGCAGTCATAAGCGAGAGCTCGCACTCCTCCCCTTCTCATTCTCTGTCAGCCAAGTGATCTGATTCTGTGACACAGCTGCAGGAGGAGAACACTGCTCCGCTGATAGATAGAGCTTTAGATAAGATTACATGGTGTGTGTTGGATCTTGATGACACACTTGTCTAAGCAGCCTTTTAGAGGATAGCCTAATACACATTCTGGAAATACTGCTAATGAATCGCATTTAACTGTCTTTACTTTGAATTATTCACATTCAGGTTTTGTTTATATCCATGGCTCTGTATGTATATATATATACATATATATAGAGGGGGGAAAGTGAGTCAGGCTGTGGATCATTTTCATGGTCTGTGTGAGAAGCTTTAGTTTGGTTGGGAGGTTTAAATTGGGTTCTATTACCACTGTGTTCTTTTTTTTTAACTTAACTAATGTAAGAAGGTTTTTTGACATGGACAAAGTACTGAGCTAGCATACAATTATTTCAATAAATCAAATTTATGATTATAGCTATAGCATAGCTGTGAATCCTATGGACATGAGGGGGTTGTGGTGTGCAAAGAGTTTGGAATGCACCGCAGTGCACTGAAAAGGTGTAAAACTTGCATTACTGTACTGCAAAACTTTCCATTGTGTTACAGAACAGCATGCCTTTTTAGGGCCCGTTTACACTTCCATGTCAGGGTAATGCATTACTGAGTTTCCCTAAATTTAGTGTTGCTAGGCATTATTCAGCTGGAGCTTAATTGGTAGAATTTCTCTTTGCTTGGTCTTCCCCGATTGTCTGCTTCTGCCTGCTAGTAGGAGATGTCCTTGATAATAGAATGTGAAGAGGCAATAGGTCAGGGTTATGGCTATTTATGTCCTTCTCTGGCCAACCACTTAGAGGGTAATAGTGAGTGGTGCATGCCATGGAAGAGTATAAATCGTTGGGACGGCCTTGTACAACGGTTCCTTTCCCCCCATGTTTAAAATGGATAGAAAATGTATTCTGTGCTCCTAGGCCTACCGACTAGGGAGGGCCTACATGTGCCTTAAAGGAAAGGCCTTGAGTTTAGGCCTAAAACTAGCCCTGTCTGAATAGAGGGAAGCTAATCCCAAGATAGCAGATCAGGAGACAATCTCTGCTGCTTGAGCTGTCCTCAAAAGCTTTGTAAAGCTGGAAACTCACCTCAACATCCGGACACAGACAAAGAAGCCCATGAGCTCCGAAATGCTTTAATATGGTACTGGCCATCCCCCATTATGACATCACTTCTGTTCCGCGTTCCATGGTGGTTCCATAGACTTCTAGGATCAGTCGATGATCAGCTCCACAACTCCCTACACCATGCTGGCAGTAGCTGAGGTGCACCCCTCAGGTTGACTGACTCCTATACCAGCTTGATGCTTACTGATAAGTGCATTGTATACTATGAAATGTGAGTTATTATTTGCTTTTACTATTAAAGGTTACATTTAATACTGCACTCAGTTGGAGCCCCTTTGTGTCTTGTCGTTTGCTTTCCATAGATCCATTCCTGTCTCTTTGCTGGAGCTTCTTACTGTCAGGGCGGGGCTCAGCCCTTCCTTCTCTGAGATGGCCGCTCAGCTGTCGGCTTATTGCCAGCTCCCATCTCTCTCCACAGTGACTCAGCTGTTGTTTATTCTGCTCATCAGTCCTGCCTACTTAAAGCCCTCCAGCTCCATCTCTGCCTTCGCCTTTGTCAACATCACAGAGACTTTCTCCTGCGTTCCTGTTGAAGACTTGCTCGGCTGACGTCTCTTCTGGCTCCTGATCCTGTTTGCTGTACTACTACGTTCATCTCTGGCTCTCTGAAATTGGCTTGGCTGACTACTCTATCCGGTTACTGAACTCTGGCTTGTTTTGACCACGCTTACTCTGTTTACCTTTTTATTATTATTATTAAACAAGCGTGATTTAACTATACTTCTGTCTCGGTCTGATTCATGGTTCCTAATACTTACTACATGTGTAAATCTAGCTGGGCATATGGACTTCCTATGAACACTTCCATGTTCTTACCTGATCCTTAGGATTGTAACTTTATTGCTGGCTTTCAGCCCTTATGTACATCTTTTTATGAACTCTATGTTTGCTATTTTTGATATTAATATTATCACCATTTCTTTGATTGAATGTTTGTCTTGTTGAGTATTATAAGCCCTAGGGGTAGATACTGTAATATTATGCCCTATCATTGCACCATATCATATTCCTATGTTAAGTACCACATTGCCTGGCTGCTACCAACTTCAGTTTGTTTCCTGGACTCTGTCTTTGGCTCCTGATCCGGTACTGCATTGATCCTGTGCCTGGTTCCTGCCCAGTAATCTTCAACTCCTAGTTCTACACTTCTGTTGTAACACAGATCCATCTTGGCCTACAAACTATGGCACTTGTGTCACTTTGTGCCAGTACACTTTCTGTCACCACCTTCAGGAGTGTTGGGCCAGATGTGCAAGAGGAGCTCCTTCATCTATTCAGTCTCTGCCAGGTGTGTAATAAAACAGCAAGTGCTGGACTGGTCATTCAATTACTGGGTGAACTGGGATGAGTTTTATACCTAATCTACGTAAGGTTTGCATACCCTGGAGGGCCTGTAATATAACCTGGGTACAAGGGACTGGAATGTTTTCCTGGTGCCCTGGGGTCGCAAGATGGTGGCAAGTTCTCCAGTGGTTCTTTTGGGAGGCCTACTGGCGCAGGAGATGGCTCATGGCTAGGGTTCCATCCTACAACTATCTCCCATTTAGTAGCAGTGTTGTCAGTCTGCTGTGTGGGCTTCTTAAGTTGGTCATTGCACTGCCTATCTAGATCTATTGAATAGGCAGCCCAATGGCCAACTGAAGGAGCTCTCAGAGCTATTTTTTTTACAACAAAAAGCATTGTAAACAGTGAAACATGATGCTAAAAATACATACAAATAGCTTGTGGGGCTACATACACTTTAAGATTTTCTAAAGCAATAATTGCAGGCTCATGGAATGGCAGTCTCAGACATCAAAGGGAAAAAGTTCCGCTGCACTGGAAGCACGGCTAAAAAGAGAGGCTTTTGTGGGTTCAAAATAACTTCATACAGGTAGACCCTTATAAATGAAAAACAGCTTGCTCTTTAACTTGCATATCTCGTTACTGGACAGCCATTGCTGACTTTCCTTCCAAAATGCTATTCACCTGGCTGGCATACTGATCCCTCAACTTTAGTGCTTTCACATTTTACTTTTTTAATGGCAAAGGATCAGAATGACAGTTGGACAGATATGGCAAAAAATTCAGCATTGTGTATATGGCGGCTCACATGTAGATCTTGTGACAGGTTTACTATATATATCATTTTTTATTTCTATTTTTTTTTTTTGCTTGCTGCAAAGGATTGACTTCAGAGCATAATGTTTTTCTGCCTGTTTCCCAGTCTACACCTCATACAATAGTAATGACACACAGTACTTACATTCTGGCAAGTAAAATGAAAGTTCCAGCTCAAGAGCACAATATAATGACTTTACTAAGCAAATTGTTCCTGCACGCAGATGCAACCAGTGTATCCTATACCGCCAGTCTGCAGACACATTTTAATGATATTCACCTCCGATTCTGATCATTGAGACAGAGGTGTCAGAATGTTGACATGCAGTGCATCCACATTTCAGCTACATAAATAAAATAAAGATGTATCCAGTCAGACTCATGTTTTAAAAGTGCATTTTTATTAATATAATCTCCTGGCTGGAAGCAGCTGCTCATCTCCTGGAAGGCAGTGGAGGAAACCAGTAAGTGTATTGAAACATTAGCTAAGAAGGTAGGCATTATGTGCAGAGACACATTGGAGCCAAAAATAGCCAGCTGGCCTATAGAAACAGACAATTCAACCATCGTGAATAATTTTTAAAGGGTAACACTTCTATAAATTAAGTTGAGGCTAACTGCCCCCCCCCCCCCCCCCCAGTTGGCTCATTGCATTTTACTGAGTCTATAGGCCACAGATTACTGCAACTACTTAAGCACCAATGGAGAAGCCATCTACTTTCATGCAACCAAACTAATTGGCCATTACAATACTCTTGTAAGCAGGTACAAGCAGAGTTAATATGTTTTGTGTTAAAATTGTGTTTTCTTGGGTTCTCCCCTCCTAATCTGGTTCAGTCCTCTCCATGCCTCATGGTGCTGTGTCATAATGTAAGTGGAGATGGAGGTGAGGCATAGATGGAAAGGAGTGATTACCTGAGAAGTTGGATGTAGTTGTGTTCGATACTGTTCATGTTTCCCCATTCGTGGGCCTCCCTGAGTGGATGAAAAGATTACATTTCGACTTGAGTACCTGTCAGCTAAGTGGTAGTTTCCATTCATTGTAGTTTATACCACAACCTCCCCCTGTACTAGAATTATTACTGTACTATATATCAATATTTGAAAAAGTAAAAGTTATAGGTATTCAACGTTGCCTCTTTATTGTCTGGTGTGAAGATGGACGACTGAGGGCCCTACTGGGCCAGGCACCACCAATGAAGAGGAAAAATTAATGAGGAGCAGCCAGCTCAGGATTGTAGCCGTAGGTGGCTGGGTGATGGAAGCTCCCAAAGGTGGGGTGGTCCACATGGTTTGGGATGCACCCCCTTGGTTGGGTGGTCTTCTGTAATTCGATCCTCAGTCGTGGCACAGGGCTAGTCCCAAGGACCCAACTCGTAACCAAAGAGTAACAAGGCCTTGTGACTAGAAGAATGTTGGCTTCTGTCCTTGCCATAGGGCAAAGTGATGAAAGGTCTGCTAGTGTCAATAAAAGCTGGTAGGAGGATCTGTGTTCTGAACTTCCCCTCCTGAAATGACACTCTGGGGTGGATTTACTAAAACTGGAGAGTGAAAAATCTGGTGCAGCTGTGCATGGTAGCCAATCAGCTTTTAACTTCAGCTTGTTCAATTAAGCTTTGACAAAGTAAAACTGGAATCTGATTGGTTTCTATGCAGAGCTGCACCAGATTTTGCACTCTCCAGTTTTAGTAAACCAACCCCTATGTTAGAGCTGAATCAAACTGTCCAGCTTGAAAACTTCATAAGGATTATGAAGCCTTCCATTGTAAAGCCCCTAGCCAATCATGAAATACTAGACTTTCCCCCCTTAACAAAATATTGTAAATGGACTACATACCTTCCCCATGCTCCACTGCTGCTTCTGTGTCCTAATCGCTTGATTCCCACAGAGACACTTTGGGGTTGAATGTCGCCCAGCATCATCCAACCTCCTCCTATGACTCCAGGCTGTCATAAGCACACCCCCTAAGCTCAGCATCATCACATAGCCCAGGCTCACAGAGTAATGCTGCATAGAATGGTGCTCACATGCTACAACATTGCGATACATGAGCAATCCTCTACATGGCATTGACACTTGACCACCTCCTGCCAGGAGACCATCAGAATTAACGTATGTATTCTTTCGTTTATTAAAAGTTAGGTGCAGGGATGGATGCAGGAAGAGGGAAGGAAAAGTAATGGATGGGGTTTGCAAGCTAGAGTGGAACTTTAAAATATTGTTGTTGTTTAAACTATGTAAGAGTTAAAGTATAACTAAAGCCACAATTTTATTGTTTCTAGTTTTCAATAGAGTAGGATATGATGAAAAACTGCCAAAAGTGAGAGGAAATCATCTATTAGACAGCTGTCATCAGAACAGTTGTCCCCACTGGAATGTTTCCCCTATATTTCTTATAAAATGGGGCGGCTGTAAAATTTTAGATTTCCCACCACTTTTTATTTCTTTGGTCGAAATGATCCAGGTCAAATAAGGGTGTATTAAAAGGACTCCTACAGTAACAATGGTTTGCTTATTGTTGTTTGGTTTGCTTTTTTAAATTGGTCGTCAGTAGGGATAAGCTTAGTGTTTGGTCCGAACTTACGTTTGGACCAAACACCGGCTGTTTGGACATTTGTCCAAATGCCAAGCATTAATGTAGTTTAGTGTGCACAGCCAATGATTGTCAAGGAAGCAGCGACTGCAAGCATCCTTACCATCCATCGACATCACCGAGCCAATTCACATACATGGCCAAGAATTCCCAGCTACATAACCAAATGAACAGGGAATGGAATGGGTTACATAATTGTCTAAATATAGCTACATAACCATATTTGGGCAATGATGTCATCGCTCACCCGGCTCTCAATGGTTGCCAAGTAAGCAGCACTTGCTTGCAGCTGCTGTGTCCTTACCAACCACTGACGTCACCTGACCCATTTACATGTAAGTAAATGGGCGGGGAATGGAGTGTTACATCATCGCCTAATTATGACCACATGCCCATATTTGGGCAATCACATTGCCCAAAAATGGTCATGGCCCTATTTGAGCAATGATGCCACCATTATCCCCTCCCCTTCCTTTATATAGCTGGTGACAGCTCATGGAGCTACTGTTACATTTGGGATTGGTCATGTGAGTTGCGTCATAGTTTTTTTTTTTCAGTGAGCAGGCAAAGGATTTACAACTGTCTTTTTTATTTTTTAAATAAAAGACTTGTCAAATGTTTGGGTGTATTTGGGTTTTTTTTTCGGTGACGTGTTTTTTTGTGAATGAGTATGGGGTACTATGTACCCATGCTCATTCGTATGGGTGGGGTGGTATCTGGGGGCCTCTTCTTAAAGGGGGCTTCCATATTTCAATAAGCCCCCACCCACAGACCCCCCACAACCACCAGGCAAGGGTTGTGGGAATGAGGCCCTTGTCCTCATCAACATGGGGACAAGGTACTTTGCCAGGGTGGCCCCCATGTTTGGAACTTGTGGCCTAATAATATGGTTTAATGGGGGGGGGGGGACACGTTTGCCCCACTCTTTTCTTGGCCAGGCTACATGCTTAGATTAAGAGTTTAGTATATATGTATATTTTAGGGGACCTCACGCATTTTTTTTGCATAGAGTACCCTTAAAATCTTCACCAGAAGTGTCTGGTATACATTTTCTTGGTAACTTTGTGCATTTTTTTTGTTTGCATGAGGTACCCCTTTAAAGTTCATGTCAACTTTAAAGAATCTTAAGGGGCAACTCTATGCATTTTTTTCATTCTTGCTGTAGGATGTGCTACAGCATAAATGGCATTTACAAAGAAAAAAAATCTCACAGTTGAAATTATTTGCAAATATAACTGCATTGCCAGCTTTTACCCCACTACAAGAAAGAATTTTTACTTGTGATGGAGCTCAACTCAGAAAAAACAGTGCATATGCATGATGCTGAGAATGGAGCCAAGATGGTGTAACTCCAGCACGCCTGTGTAAAAGTTAAATCATCAGTGGCCCGCCCAATGGCCAAAGAGAAAAGGTGCCAAAGCTGGAAAATTACTGGAGAAGATTATAATGGTGGCAATGGAGTGGTGGCAGCAGATGTGGGACTGCAGCACAGGATAAGAACACACTGGGAGATAGAGTATGTAAAAAAAGTGAGTACACCCCTCACATTTTTGTAAATATTTTATTATATCTTTTCATGTGACAACACTGAAGAAATTACACTTTGCTACAATGTAAAGTCGTGAATGTACAGCTTTTATAACAGTGTAAATTTGCTGTCCCCTCAAAATAACTCAACACCCAGCCAATAATGTCTAAATCGCTGGCAACAAAAATAATTACCCCTCTAAGTGAAAATATCCACATTGTGCCCAAAGTGTCAATGTTTGTGTGGCCACCTTTATTTTCCAGCACTGCCTTAAACCTCTTGGGCGTGGAGTTCACCAGAGCTTCCCAGGTTGCCACTGGAGTCCTCTTCCACTCCTCCATGACGACATCACGGAGCTGGTGGATGTTAGAGACCTTGCGCTCTTCCACCTTCCGTTTGTGGATGCCCCACAGATGCTCAATAGGGTTTAGGTCTGGAGACATGCTTGGCCAGTCCATCACCTTTACCCTCAACTTCTTTAGCAAGGCAGTGGTCGCCTTGGAGGAGTGTGTGGGGTTGTTATCTGGTTGGAATACTCCCCTGTGGCCCAGTCTCCGAAGGGAGGGGATCATGCTCTGCTTCAGTATTTCACAGTACATGTTGGCAATCATGGTTCCCTCAATGAACTGTAGCTCCCCAGTGCCAGCAGCACTCATGCAGCCCCAAACCATGACACTCCCACCGCCCTGCTTGACTGTAGGCAAGACACACTTGTCTTTGTACTCCTCACCTGGTTGCCGCCACACATGCTTGGCACCATCCGAACCAAATAAGTTTATCTGACCACAGGACATGGTTCCAGCAATCCATGTCCTTAGTCTGCTTGTTTTCAGCAAACTATTTGCTGGCTTTCTTGTGCATCATCTTTAGAAGAGGCTTCATTCTAGGACAGTGGTCAACCCTGTCCTCAGGGCCCACTAACAGGCCAGGTTTGCAAGATAACTGAAATACATCACAGGTGATATCATTTGCTGCTCAGTGATTGCAGTAGTCTAGTCTGCATCTCCCAAAGGAATACATAAAACCTTGCCTATTATTGGGCCCCAAAGACAGGGTTGATGACCACTGTTCTAGGATGACAGCCGTGCAGACCAGTTTGATGCAGTGTGTGGCATATGGTCTGAGCACTGGCAAGCTGACCCCCCCACCCCTTCAACCACTGCAGCAATGATAGCAGCACTCGTACGTCTATTTCCCAAAGACAACCTCTGGATATGATGCTGAGAACGTACACTCAACTTCTTTGGTCAACCATGGCGAGGCCTGTTCTAAAAGAAAACTGTACTGTTAAACCGCTGTATGGTCTTGGCAATTTTCTTATAGCCTAGGCCATCTTTATGTAGAGCAACAATTCTTTTTTTCAGATCCTCAGAGAGATCTTTGCCATGAGGTGCCATGTTGAACTTCCAGTGACCAGTATGAGAGAGTGATAACACCAAATTTAACACACCTGCTCCCCATTCACACCTGAGACCTTGTAACACTAACGAGTTACCAGCGGTTTAGACATTAATGGCTGTGTAAATACAAAAGAAGGGGAGGAGGAGAGGAACCTCCAAAAGACAGTCCACTCAAGAACAAGCGGGTGTATACCTAAATATCTTTATTGATTATCCCAGTAAAACAAATCACCTATCCATAAACCATGAGTTAAAAAATAGGACAATGGTCCTATATAGCACTGGTGGCCACCGATTCACTCCACATGCATCAATCACTCATGCCCTTGCACACATATAGAAATGTATCAGAGACCCAGGTCTAACATAAGAATCATGCAGTTCCTAAATGAGGTTATGAGTAGATGATAGTTGTCCCTTCGGTCCTCACTAGGTAAAGTGCAAGTGCTGGTGATTGAGAAGTATCCGTCCGGATTTAAGTGGTGAGGAAACACAAACTCAAATACACAACAGAGTGTTGACTAGGATATCCCCGTATTGCAGGCTGTCTAGCAAAAAACCAAATGGCAGGTTTACATCTTAAGCAAGGAAACAAACGATGGATAGCAGTAAACAGTGTGCCTCCAGTGTGTTGGAGCACTACATAGCTCACCGTTTGACGTCTTCTATAGATGAATGACAGAGCCACTAAATGATGGTGAAAGCCGCGCTGATTTGGTGTAGGGGAACGTTCATGCAGTGTGTTCATCCATTACTGACAGGAGCTGTTGTTTTCGGATCATCCCATAGACATGTACGGTGTATCACAGAGTCCAAATGTTCCGCGCTTGGTCTATCAAGTTACCAAGGGAAGCACTTAGTTCCAACATCAACCACAGAGCTCAACCCAAATTCTCAAGATAGTCAAATCGCTTCTGCGTGATCAGAGCTGATTCCTCATCTAAGCGTGGAGGTCAGTGTCCCACCAGTGCATAGGTTAGACGCTTACGCGTTTCACTTGTTGCCAAGCTTCTTCAGAGCATACGCATTGCCCAAAGCTATATGTTTAAGTAGCCTGGCGGCTAATGTTCAATATCCGTTAATTATAACTAGCACCTGGGCACTGCAGACTAACCTTGATTCACATTCACCATTAGTGCAATCACACACATACGTACAGCTGTGTTATAGGTCCAGATGGAACACTGATAACAATTACCAATAGGTTCCTAAAACTACTACAATCTCGATCTTATCGGTCCATGTATGGCTCAGAGATAAACATCAGATGGAGAAAATGTTACTAGCTCCTGTAATTTAGATTAAGTATCCAAATACTGTTACCATTATGGAGAATTAAACGTGCTAATGATAGCTTATCAGCAGTCCATTACACATAGATGGCATCAACCTCAGTATTCCTCACCAGGAGAAGATGTGGATTCTCAGTAAGGGATTCTTTATTTTGTGGATGTAAATAATCCATATTATCCAATATGATTCACAGCCAATTTATTGCTCCAAAAAAGGGGACAGATTGAATTCATTGTTCAATCCGGAGGGCTGCATACTATTTAGATAGAAGATCCACATCTTCTCCTTCTGATACAGTATCCTATCAAAATCTCCACATCTATGGGGCAAATTGAGCCTATAGATGCCCTTACACTTGAGGCCATTTGGTTTACCACCGTGTTTTTCCAGAAAATGCAGGGACAGGGGCCGATCGTCATCCTTATTTAGGATGCTCTGGATGTGTTCGCCAGCTCTGATTCTCAGTTCTCTCTTGGTTTTACCAACATAGATAAGACCACATGGGCAAGTCAGCATATAGATTACCCGTGTTGGTTGTGCAGTTTATAAAACTGTTAATTCTAAACTGTCTTTTACCATCAGAGCTGGCGAACACATCCGTCCTGTCTACATATCTGCACACATGACATCTACTGCAAGGGTACATGCCCCTGAGGGGTGGGAGATCAGTCAACCAGTTGCGTTTTCTAGGTCTGTTGTACTCTGAAAGGACCAAGCGGTCCCTCAAGTTAGTGGCTCTACGAGCTGTGAGCAAAGGTTTATTGCTTACAAGATTTCCCAAAATGGGGGCCTCAGACAGAATGTGCCAATGACGACTCAGCACATTCTTAATTTGATCCCACTGTGCGCCAAACTTAGTAATAATCCTTATAGGGGACTGATTTGGGGTTTTTTCTTTTTTCCTTTTCAGTATGATTCGTCAATAGGGATAGTCTATTTGTGTGTAGGGCTCTTTTTTTGGCCCGTCTGATACATGAATGTGAGTAACCCCGGTCACGAAATCTCCCATAGAGATCATGTATTTCCCTGTGAAAGTCATCTTCCTCCGAGCAGTTCCTTCTTGCACGAAGGAACTGGCCCACTGGGATTCCCTGTTTTAAGGGGATAGGATGATGGCTTGATGCCAGTAACAATGTATTGGCTGCCGTGTCCTTTCTAAAAGTTTTAGTATGTAATTTGCCATCTTTTATATATACAGTGAGGTCTAGGAATAAAAGACTATTAGCATCATATGTATATGTTAGTCTGATGTTTCGGTCATTTTCATTGAGTTCATCAATAAATCGTACCAGATCGACCGGTGGGCCATCCCAAAGCATGATCACATCATCGATGTACCTCAGCCACAGGCGACAGTGGCCGAGGTACATCGACGAGGGATACACGCACTCGAGTTCCCACAGGCTCAGGTGCAAGCAGGCGTATGAAGGGGCCCATGGGGCACCCATCGATGTGCCCCTAATTTGTTTGTAATATATTCCAAGAAACTGGAAGTAGTTATTTTCCAGCATAAACTGCAAAAGATCAGCGATAAATTTGTTTTGCTCTGCCAGAAGTGGAAATTTGCTGTCTAGGAAGAATTGTGTTGCTCTAAGGCCCCACCTGTGCATAATCGACGTATACAACGACTCCACGTCAACACCGACAAGTAACATCCCCTTTGGTAAAGAAATATCCTCCAATCTCCCCAGGACATCCCGTGTGTCTTGAATGAATTATGGTAATTCATGTACTAACTCTTTAATCAGTGAGTCCACATATTTACCGACCCTCTCAAGGGGACCCTTGGCAGCGGATACTATCGGTCTCCCCGGGGGGTCGGTAATGGACTTGTGGAGTTTCGGGATAGTATACAAAGTGGGAGTATTGAACTCATTGACACTAAGGTATTTACATTCTTTCGTGATGATAAGGCCTGCCTCTTGAGCCAGCTGAAGCTTGAAATTAAGATTTGACACCATTTGGGGAAAGGGGTTATAATTAACGGATATTGAACATTAGCCGCCAGGCTATTTAAACATATAGCAATGCGTATGCTCTGAAGAAGCTTGGCAACAAGTGAAACGCGTAAGCCTCTAACCTATGCACTGGTGGGACACTGACCTCCATGCTTAGATGAGGAATCAGCTCTGATCACACAGAAGCGATTTGACTATCTTGAGAATTTGGGTTGAGCTCTGCGGCTGATGTTGGAACTAAGTGCTTCCCTTGGTAACTTGATAGACCAAGCGCGGAACATTTGGACTCTGTGATACACCGTACATTTCTATGGGATGATCCGGAAACAACAGCTTCTGTCAGTAATGGATGAACACACTGCATGAACGCTCCCCTACACCAAATCAGCACGGCTTTCACCATCATTTAGTGGCTCTGTCATTCATCTATAGAAGACGTCAAACGGTGAGCTATGTAGTGCTCCAACACACTGGAGGCAGACTGTTTACTGCTATCCATTGTTTGTTTCCTTGCTTAAGATGTAAACCTGCCATTTGTTTTTTTGCTAGACAGCCTGCAATACGGGGATATCCTAGTCAACACTCTGTTGTGTATTTGAGTTTGTGTTTCCTCACCACTTAAATCCGGACGGATACTTCTCAATCACCAGCACTTGCACTTTACCTAGTGAGGACCGAAGGGACAACTATCATCTACTCATAACCTCGTTTAGGAACTGCATGATTCTTATGTTAGACCTGGGTCTCTGATACATTTCTATATGTGTGCAAGGGCATGAGTGATTGATGCATGTGGAGTGAATCGGTGGCCACCAGTGCTATATAGGACCATTGTCCTATTTTTTAACTCATGGTTTATGGATAGGTGATTTGTTTTACTGGGATAATCAATAAAGATATTTAGGTATACACCCGCTTGTTCTTGAGTGGACTGTCTTTTGGAGGTTCCTCTCCTCCTCCCCTTCTTTTGTATATGCATTTTCGGTCCATAGGACAACCATTTTTCTGATTGCTGATTAATTATTGTCAATTCCAATCAGATATTGATTAGCGGTACATAAGGGTATAATTATCAAGGTGGGCAATTTTTAGGCCGGTAATTTAACCTTAGCTATACCCTAAACCTAATTTGGATGAACTTAAGGTGTCCCCTTCCCCTTTGTGTCTCTTCATTAATGGCTGTGTGTTGAGTTATTTTGAGGGAACAGCAAATTTACACGTTTATACAAGTTGTACACTCACACACATTTATTCAGCGTTGTCACATGAAAAGAGAGAATAAAATATTTACAAAAATGTGAGGGGCGTACTTCCTTTTGTGAGATACTGTGGGGTTGATTTACTAAAGGCAAAAAGACTGTGCACTTTGGAAAGTGCAGTTGCACTCTACAAGAGCAGTTGCTCCAGAGTTTAGTAAATGAGCAGAAGCTCTGCTGACTTTTATCAACCAATCATGTGCAAGCAAAAATGCATTTTTTTTATTTTCCTTGCATGTGATTGGGTATTCTTTGCAAAGTGAAGCTTTACCTCATTTACTAAGCTCTGGAGCAACTGCACTTGCAGAGTGCAATTGCACTTTCCAAGGTGCACAGTCTGTTGGCCTTTAGTAAATCAACTCCTGTAAGTCTGCCATAGTGTGCAACTGCGATGCACATACTTGCATGTTATGGTAAGTACTTTCCTGCTGGAGGTAAAGTACTTCTTTAAATTCTTTTCCAAGTTCCTTTAATTTAAACATGTTGTTTTTTTAATGTTTTATCCATGTACATGTCTTTTAAAAATGCCCAATCGGGCCTATAGTTCCCCTACATACAATGTATGTCACGTATAATGAAGCCTGTGCTTTACCTTAATTGTGGTTTTTCCAAATATGTTTATGAAATAATATCTGTTGCTCAATAAGCGGAATGCATGTCATTTGTGAGATGAAAGGCTTTTTCACAGGACAGGTTGGTAAGGATGTCATGTAGAACCTCACTTTAATCATGTGTGCTGTCATTTTCCAGGATAACAAATACCACAATCCAATATTCTCCATTAACTATATTGCTGCTTAAGCTGAAACCTCCTTAATAAATGTTCAAACCAAATTCAGTCTTCAATGGAAATTGGATAAGTCGTGTTACACATTAGTTAATAGTTGAATCCTAATGACACACCAAGAATAGACATTTGAGTGGTGAACTTTTCCCTGATCTAATACAGGTACTCTCGTGGCCACTGGAAATGATTGACTCTGCACTTAATGACATTGATGAAGATGAAGAAAAAAATAAAGTTTGTCCCTAGGGAAAGTGCTGACTTGGGAAACCTGAAGCCTCTTGGTGGTGGTCTTATATCCTTCCCAACACAGGGTTTATTCAGTACGGCAGTCCAAAGGGCACTCGTATTTGGTAGCGACCAAAGTTCACCGCTTATCGGTTTAGAGAAGAAATAGGGGTGAGCACTGCTCCAAGCCATATCACTCTACCATTAAAGCTGAGCTCCAGCCATACCCTCAGTCTCCTGTACTGAAAATGCTTAGTCTGAATTCGCTGCACACTGTGAGATTCTCAAAGTATGCATTAGAAGCTGCAGCAAGTCAGATAGAGCCTACCTCATTTCCTTACATAATTACATAGTTGGTAATGTTGAAAAAAGTCCATCCAGTCCAACCTGTTTGTGTGCTTTTATGTTAGTAATACATTGTATACCCCTGTATGTTGTGGTCGTTAAGGCACCCATCTAATAGTTTTTTGAAATTATCAATGCTCCCCGCTGATAACACTGCTTGTGGAAGAGAACTCCACATCCTTACCACTCTTAGGCCCCTTTCACATGAGGCGGACTCCGTTTCTACGGAGCCCGCCTCGGTCCGCCGGCTCAGCGGGAGATCTGTCCGTTGATCTCCGCTAAGCCGGCGGATGACAGGTCCCTCTCTGCTCACTGAGCGGGGAGGGGCTTGTCAGGTGCCGCTGCCGCCTATGGAGGGATCGGACGAAAACGGACAGCGTGTCCGTTTTCGTCAGATCTCCCCCGATCCGATCCGCCAGCGACGGACCTGGACGTAGGGCCATCCATCTGCTCTTCAGCGGATCGGACCGGGTCGGATGTCAGCGGACATGTCTCCGCTGACATCCGACGCTCCATAGACTAACATGGAGCGCCCGTTCAGGTCCGCCGTCAAAACTGACAGGCGGACCTGAACGGTCCGATCGTGTGAAAGGGGCCTTACAGTAAAGAACCCTCTACGCACTGCATAGTCAGCTGTCAACGGGCGTCCCCACTTACAGCTGAATAAAAAAAATAACATTGCCCGCAATAGATATAAATAAAAGTGAATATAGATATAAATAAACAAAAATGAAAAATAGGTGTGGGGGTTGACTCTTCTGGGAAGACTGTCCACAAGGTTTAGGAGTGTGTCTATGGGAATGTGACCATTCTTCCAGAAGTGCATTTGTGGGGTCAGGCACTGATGTTGGACAAGAAGGCCTGTCTCGCAGCCTTCGCTCTAATTCATCCCAAACCTGTTCTATCGGGTTGAGGTCATGACTCTGTGCAGGCCAGTCAAGTTCCTCCACCCCAAACTCACTCATCCATGTCTTTATGGACCTTGCTTTGTGCACTGGTGCGCAGTCATGTTGGAACAGGAAGGGGCCATCTCTAAACTATTCCCATAAAGTTGGGAGCATGAAATTGTCCAAAATCTCTTGGTATGCTGATGCCTTAAAGCGTTTGTTAATCCAAAAAAAAAAAATGCTGTTCCTTTAAAGTATGTTGTACAGCACAGTGCTTGTGCTGTGTAATTTGGCCCTTTGTATCACCTGAAATACCTTTGAGAGAAAGAGAAAAAATGTTGGAACTTTATATGAGGCCATGACATGTCGTGCATTGGTCTCCATTCCATATTCGTTGAGAAAAAAATAGGAAAAGGGGAATTGGGAAAATAGGACTTTATATGATACACATCACTTAGGTTGAATCAATCAATCAATTAATAGTAGAAATATTTATTGTTAGCCATAATTAGGCACTGTATACCGGTAACATTAATAATAATAGATCAATATGTACAATACAGAATAAAGAAGGACATGATAAGTACATCATATAACAATCCAGGTAATATAATAGAAGTTATTGCACACATGAAATAATGAACCGGCAACATCCCTAATGCATGAAAAGACATAATAAGGAATAAAATAGCATATAAGATTACATGATTGATTCATGATTTTTTCTCACCTGAAATACCTGGCTGATCCTACCAGTTTCTGCCCTCCCCTCTGTACGCTGACCACGATAATCAGGGCTGCTGTGCCCTGACACTGTTGTCAGTGTACGTGCCTCTGTCAGCCGCAGCCCTGCTCTCTGTATCTGTGTCTGTGTCTCCTCTGTCCTCCTCCCCCTTCCCCTCCCTGCATGTCAGCCCCCCGATCCTCCCCTCCTGCTCTAAATAAAAAACAGTGTTTTTCTTCTATAGTTCCGTCTATTATATAATATTAAACTCCCCAGTAGATGCCATTTAAAAAAAATGCGGTATAATAGCTTACTTCAGAGCGCCGTTCAGTACTCACGTGAGTGCCCGCCGATCTCCTCCCCTCCTCTCCTCATCTCGGCTGACGTCAGCGGGGGTTTCCCAGCACCTCCCCCTGCAGCTATCAGATTGGGACAGGAGATCGACAGACAGTCAGCTGAGCGCCGAACGGCACTCTGAAGTAAGCTATAATACCGCATATTTTTAAAAATGTCATCCACTGGGGAGCTTAGTGTTATATACCAGAGGGAACTATAGAAGAAAAATTTGGACCTTAACAAACACTTTAAGCCCCGGTTCACACAGGGGCGACTTGTCAGGCGACTTAGCCGCCTGACAAGTCGCATCCCGTTCTGTACTACGGAACCGTTCTAATAGGAGCGACGCAAGTCGCTCCGACTTAGAAAAAGGTTCCTGTAGTATTTTTGGGGCGACTTCAGGCGACTTGCATTGACTTCTATACAGAAGTCGTTTTGCAAGTCGCCGCTGAAGTCGTGTGCAGGTCGCCTCGGTGAGTCGACCTGCATGTCGTGTTGCCCCTGTGTGAACCGGCACTAAGAGTTGCCTTCACTGGAACTAAGGGGCCCAAGTCCAACCCCTGAAAAACAACCCCAGACCATAATGCCCCCTCCACCAAATGATTTGGACCAGTGCACAAAACAAAATCCATAAAGACATGGATGAGCGAGTTTGGGGTGGAGGAACTTGATTGGCCAGCACACGAGTCCTGACCTCAACCCGACAGAACACCTTTGGGATGAATTAGAGCGGAGACTGCGAACCGGGTCTTCTCATCCAACATAAGTGCCTGATCTCACAAATGTGCTTCTGGAAGAATGGTCAAACACTCCCATAGACACACTCCTAAACCTTGTGGACAGCCTTCCCAGAAGAGTTGAAGCTGTTATAGCTGCAGAGGGTGGACCAACTCATTATTGAACCCTACGGACTAAGACTGGGATGCCATTAAAGTTCATGTGTGTGTAAAGGCAGGTGTCCCAATACTTTTGGTAATAAAGTGTATGTTCAGCTAATCCCTGATTTTGTTTATATATTTTTTGCACATAATTTCTTTGTTGCACGTTATGGTTGCTTTTATGGTCTACATACATAAGTCAAGTCACTTTGCACATCCAGCATTTTACGTTTAATGTTATAGAAGCGCATTTGTTTTCAAACTTATAATAAATGTTTTCTTTCTTTTTTTTTTTTTTTTTTTAAAAAGGTTTAATAAAAATAAAAAAAAAAAAAAACATGTAGCGTATCAATTATAAAAAATGATTTTATAAATTGTAAAATAAATTATAAAAAAAAATCTATTACCCACAAAATATCTTACTTCACTCTCTTTACCCCCTTTTAAATTTCCCCGGCTTCCATAATGTCCAGTGTAAAGTATTTGCTGGTGAACATAAACCTCTTATTATTCCTCTATGACAGCAATAGATTGATAATCTCCAGATTATAGTTTTGGCTCATATATCCCCATTACATGCTGTGGGTTCAGAGCTTGGCTAAAAACAGATGGCCGGCACCCACGGGACGCATTGCACTAAGGAAGGGTCAAGAAGACAGCAATTACTTTCCAAGCAGTTTATGGCTCTTCTATGGGGAAGTTAGCGTTAATAGTAAAATTAGGAAACAAGGGTAATCTGGACCATTTAAATGTGTTATGAATATATGAAAGATAAATAACAAACACAAATATGCTGTGGAATTAACTATTCCATGCTTCATATTTAATTGACCGCCTGATTATCAGCCTGATCTATGGGAACCCAAACACGATGGCTTATAATTGATTTGCAAATCCTAACTGAATGATATTGAGTTTGATCAATCACTGTGTATCATAAACAAATGCCATATTTATCTACTTGAGCTCCAAAAGATTTTACCCCCTTCATGACCAGGCCATTTTTTTTTTTTTTGCTATTTAGCACTGCGCTACTTTGACAATTGCGCGGTCATGCAAAGCTGTACCCAAACAAAATTGATATCATAATTTTCCCACAAATAGAGCTTTCTTTTGGTGGTATTTGATCTGATTTTGTTTTTATTTGCTCTTTTTTTTTTTCATTTATATAGCAAAAATCAAACATTTTAAAAAATCAAAAAAAACAAAAAACAAAAAAATCTCTATTTTATACTTTCTGATATAAAACATATCCAAAAAAAATCCAATTTCTTCATAAATTTAGGCCAAAATGTATTATGCTACATGTCTGTGGTTAAAAAAAAAAACTATATTTACTATATAAATGAAAAAAAAAAGACCAAACATTTTTGAAAAAAAAACAAAACCTCTATTTTATACTTTCTGATATAAAACATATTCCAAAAAAAAAAAAAAAAATTCTTCATAAATTTAGGCCAAAATGTATTCTGCTACATGTCTGTGGTTAAAAAAAAAAAAAAAAACTATATTTACTATATAAACGAAATAAAGACTAAACATTTTTGAAAAAAAATCAAAACTTGTATTTTATACTTTCTGATATAAAACATATCCAAAATAAAATCCAATTTCTTCATAAATTTAGGCCAAAATGTATTATGCTACATGTCTGTGGTTAAAAAAAAAAACTATACTTACTATATAAATGAAAAAAAAAGACCAAACATTTTTGAAAAAAAACTAAACCTCTATTTTATACTTTCTGATATAAAACATATAAAAAAAAAAACACAAAAAAAAAATTTCTTCATAATTTAGGTCAAAATGTATCCTGCTACATGTCTGTGGTTAAAAAAAAAACTATATTTACTATATAAATGAAAAAAAAGACCAAACATTTTTGAAAAAAAAAACTAAACCTCTATTTTATACTTTCTGATATAAAACATATCCAAAAAAAATCCAATTTCTTCATAAATTTAGGCCAAAATGTATTATGCTACATGTCTGTGGTTAAAAAAATAAACTATATTTACTATATAAACTAAAAAAAAGACCAAACATTTTTGAAAAAAAAAAACCCAAAACCTCTATTTTATACTTTCTGATATAAAACATATCCAAAAAATTTTTAAAAATCCAATTTATTCATACATTTAGGCCAAAATGTATTCTGCTACATGTATGTGGTTAAAAAAAAAAAAAAAAAAAAAACATTACGTGTATATACATTTTTTTTAATACTAGTAATGGCGGTGATCAGTGACTTATAGTGGACCTGTGATAGCGTGGCGGACAATCTGACACTAACTGGAGCTGGGGGGAACTGACTAACTGCCACTGACTCTAATACAGTGATCAATGCAATTAATATACACTGTCACTGTACTAATGACACTGGCTGGGAAGGGGTTGACAATTAGGGGCAATCAGGGATTTAACTGTGTGCCTAACAGTAATGTTTACTGTGTGTGCTTTACAGGGAGAAAAAAAAGGGCACATCGCCGCTTTCTGTAGAGAGCCCTGTGTTGATTAATAACATAGAGCTCTCTTCCGTCATTCGCTCAGCTGATCAGCGAGTGCCAGCCATAACTCATTGCCTGGGACCCGCTGATCAGCTTGTGCTGCAGCAAATGGCAGCAGAACTGGGGTGGCCCCCTACCCAGACTAAGCGGATTATGTACAATATATGTACATAGCACAGTGGGGTGACTCTGCCACAGTATGTCTGCAGTAGGAAGTCCCTAAGTGGTTATTAACCGCTTGCCGACTGTATAACATAGATATATAACATAGATATACAGCTCTGCTGTGCTAGATCACATACCTGGTATGTGATCTTACATAGTTAGGTTGAAAAAGGACACAAGTCCATTTAATTCAATCAATAAAAGAGGAAAAAAAAAAACCATACAATCCCATATACACAATCCTAGACCCACTGTTGATCCAGAGGAAGGCGAACAACCCCAGCAAAGCATTCTCCAATTTGCTACAGCAGGGGAAAAAATTCCTTCCTGATCCCCCAAGAGGCAATCAGATATTCCCTGGATCAACTTTACCTATAAATGTTAGTATCCAGTTATATTATGTACATATAGGAAAGCATCCCGGCCTTCCGGGTAGGGGGGCGCGCACTTGTGTGCCACCGGCGACCCAGCCCTGCTGTGATTTTACACAACAGATGCTGATCAGCGGGTGCCAGCCAATAGATTACCGCTGGCACCCGCCGATCGTCCAGAGCACACACAGGACAGGACTCACCTCTCCAGATGTTGACACGACGCTCTCTCCAGCTGGACTGCTGTCTGAGGGCTCCGTTGTGACTTATATAGGTGGAGACCCCGCCCCCTTATGATGTCACAGTCCCTGGGCATGCTGGGACTGTGATTTTTTAGGGGGCGTGGTCACCGGGTGATGTTGATGCCCCAAGGCACCCCCCATGTTGAGGGCATGCGGCCTGGTACGGTTCACAAAGCAGGGAATGAAATCAATTACTTCCCCTAGTAAAAGCACCACACTGTGTACACATAAACACTGGCTAGGCACACATTTAACCCTTTGATCTCCCCTGGTGTTTAATCCCTTCCCAGCCAGTGTCATTAGTACAGTGACAGTGCATATTTTTAGCACTGATCACTGTATTAGTGTCACTAATTCCCAAAAAGTGTCAAAAATGTAATTTAGTGTCAGAATGTTTGCCACATAATCGCAGTCCCGCTATAAGTCGCTGATCACCATCATTGCTAGTAAAAAATAAATAGATAAATAAAAATAGATACAAATATCCCATCATTTGTAAACGCTATAACTTTTGTGCAAACCAATCAATATACAATGCCTTGAAACAATATTCATACCCCTTGAAATTTTCCACATTTTGTCATGTTACAAGCAAAAACGTAAATGTATTTTTTTGGGATTTAATGTGATGGACCAACACAAAGTGTCATATAATTGTGAAGTGGAAGGAAAATGATAAATGGTTTTCAACATTTTTTACAAATAAATATGTGAAAAGTGTGGCGTAAATTTCTATTCAGCCCCCTTTACTCTGATACCCCTAACTAAAATCTAGTGGAACCAATTGCCTTCAGAAGTCACTTAATTAGTAAATAGAGTCCACTTGTGTGTAATTTAATCTCAGTATAAATACAGCTGTTCTGTGAAACCCTCAGAGGTTTGTTAGAGAACCTTAGGGAACAAACAGCATCATGAAGGCCAGGGAACACACCAGACAGGTCAGGGATAAAGTTGTGGAGAAGTTTAAAGCAGGGTTAGGTTATAAAAATTATCCCAAGCTTTGGACATCTTACGGAGCACTGTTCAATCCATCATCTGAAAATAGAAAGAGTATGGCACAACTGCAAACCTACCCAGACATGGCTGTCCACCTAAACTGACAGGTCAGACAAGGAGAGCATTAATAAGAGAAGCAGCCAAGAGATCCATGGTAACTCTGGAGGAGCTGCAGAGATCCACAGCTCAGATGGGAGACTCTGTCCACAGGACAACTATTAGTCGTGCTCTCCACAAATCTGGCCTTTATAGAAGAGTGCCAAGAAGAAAGCCATGGTTGAAAGAAAGCCATAAGAAGTCCCATTTGCAGTTTTCGAGAAGCCATGTGGGGGACACAGCAAATATGTGGAAGAAGGTGCTCTGGTCAGATGATACCAAAATTGAACTTTTTGGCCTAAAAGCAAAACACTATGTGCGGTGGAAAACAAACACTGCACATCACCCTGAACACACCATCCCCACCATAAAACATGGTGGTGGCAGAATCACGTTGTGGGGAAACTTTTCTTCAGGAGGGACAGGGAAGCTGGACAGAGTTGATGGGAAGATGGATGGAGCCAAATACAGGGCAATCTTAGAAGAAAACCTGTTAGAGTCTGCAAAAGACTTGAGACTGGGGTGAAAGTTGATCTTCCAGGAGGACAACGACCCTAAACATACAGCCAGAGCTACAATGGAATGGTTTAGATCAAAGCATATTCATGTGTTAGGATGGCCCAGTCAAAGTCCAGACCTAAATCCAATTGAGAATCTGTGGCAAGAATTGAGAATTGCTGTCCACAGACACTCTCCATCCAATCTGACAGAGATTGAGCTATTTTACAATGAGGAATGGAAAAATATGTCACTCTCTAGATGTGCAAAGCTGGTAGAGACATCCCCAAAACAACTTGCAGCTGTAATTGCAGTGAAAGGTGGTTCTACAAAGTATTGACTCAGGGGGGCGCCATACAAATGCACGCCACACTTTTCACATATTTATTTGTAAAAAATGTTGAAAACCATTTATCATTTTTTTTCGACTTCACAATTATGTGCCACTTTGTGTTCGTCTTTCACATAAAATCCTAATAAAATACATTTATGTTTTTGGTTGTAACTTGACAAAATGTGGAAAATTTCAAGGGGTATGAATACTTTTTTAAGGCAGTGTACACTTATTGGCATTTTTTTTTACCAAAAATGTGCCAGAATACATATTGACCTAAATTTATGAAAAACTTTGATTTTTTTATATTCTTTATTGGATATGTTTTGTAGCAGAATGTAAAAAATATTGGGTTTTTTTTTCAAAATTGTCTCTTTTTTTTGTTTATAGCACAAAAAATAAAAACCGCAGAGGTGATCAAATACCACCAAAAGAAAGCTCTATTTTGTGGGGAAAAGGGACATACATTTTTTTTTCCATCTAGTTCAACCATAAAAAAATAAAAAAATAAATAAAATAAAAAATATCATACAATCCCATATACCCAATCCTATACCCACAGTTGATCCAGAGGAAGGTGAAAAAACCTCCAGAAAATCAGGATCCAATTTGCTACAGCAGGAGAAAAAGTTCCTTCCTGATCCCGGAGAGGCAATCTCATTTTCCCTGGATCAACTTTACCTGTAAATGTTAGTACCCAATTATATTATGTACATTTAGAAATGAATCCAGGCCTTTTTTAAGGAGGTTGTAAACCCTTACAGACCACTTTGTGCTACAGGTAAGCCTATAATAAGGCTTACCTGTAGCTACCCAGGATATCTCCTAAACCTGCACGGTTTAGGAGATATCCCTGTATTTGCATGTGCTGACGTCATCGGCACATGCGCACTGGCACAAACTGAAGCAATGGCACGTATGTGCCATTGCTTCAGTGAGTGTGCCGTTACCGCATGCATGTGCAGGAGTGACGCCATCGCGGCTACAGCCAATCACAGCGACGGAGCCGTGATACCCGGAAGTAACCCCGGGAGTGACGTCGGCTGCCGGAGCGGTGTATGGGCACGGCAGGGAGAGCTTCGATCTCAGGTGAGTAATACATAATGAGCTAGTATGCTCATTATGCCTTTGTCTTGCAGGTGTTTTTTTTTTTTTTTTTTTTAAGTGGGTTTACAATCACTTTAAGGCTATGTTTCCACTAGTGCGACTTTTCATGCGACTTGGGACTGAAAAGTCGCATGACAAATTGTATCCCATGATTTCCAATGAGTACCGTTCATATTTGTGCGACTTCAAGTCGCAGCGACTTCAAAGTAGTCCCTGCACTACTTTGGTCCCACTTTGATGCGACTTGAGGTCCATAGATACAGGCATTGCTTCAAATCGCGGTAAAAGGTCGCGGTAAAATCGCGGTAAAAAATTGCGGCAAAATCGCGCAACTTTGGGGACGCAATAGTGGAAACATAGCCTTAAGCAATCTACTGAGCTGGCCAAAACCACCTCTGGAGGGAGTCTATTCCACATTTTCACAGCTTTTACTGTGAAGAAACCTTTCTGTATTTGGAAATGAAATCTCTGTTGCTCTAGACCTAAAGAGTGCCCCCTTGTCCTCAGTGTTGACTGTAAATAACTCAACACCAAGTTCACTATATGGACCATTTATATATTTGTACATGTTGACCATATCCCCCCTTAAAGCGGAGGTCCGCTGAAAAAAAAATATTAAAAGCCAGCAGCTACAAATACTGCAGCTGTTGACTCTTAATATATGGACACTTACCTGTCCAGGGAGTCCGCGATGTCGGCAGCCGAAGCTGATCCGTCCTTCGGCTCTCGGTTGCTGCCGTCGCCATCCTCGGTAAGGGAATAAGGAAGTGAAGCCGTGCGGCTTCACTTCCCAGTTCCCTACTGTGCATGTGCGAGTCGCGCTGCGCATCCTCTCAGGTCCCTGCTGTGTTCTGGGACCTGTGTGTCTCCCAGAATACAGCGGGGGAGGATGGGGTAGGCGCCGGAAGTGGCGTAGGTCACCGCAAGAGCCGCGGTGATCTATGCCAGGAAGTGGGAGCAAATACCTGTATTAGACAGGTATCTGCTACCTCCTCCCCCCTGAAAGGTGCCAAATGTGACACCGGAGGGGGGGGGGATCCAAAAAGTGGAAGTTCCATTTTTGGCTGGAACTCCACTTTAATCTCCTCTTCTCAAGAGAGAATAAATTCAGTCCCTCTAATCTTTCCTCATAGCTGAGCTCCTCCATGCCTCTTATTAGTGTGGTTAACATGGGCAGGGCAAAGGGGGTGGAGTCAGGGGTGGAGCCAAGGGGGGTGGCAAAATGAAGTCTCGCCTAGGGCAGTGATGGCGAACCTTGGAAGTTGGCACCCCAGATGTTTTGGAACTACATGATGCTCATGCACTCTGCAGTGTAGTTGAGCATTATGGGAATTGTAGTTCCAAAATATCTGGGATGCCAAAGTCCACCATCACTGGCCTAGGGTGTCAAAAATCCTTGCACCAGCCCTGCGTCCCAGTGCTGCTGATCTCTGCAACCTCATTGCATCCATTTACCCCCTCTACACACTCCAGCGATGGCTACATGGCATTTCTCAGGGCCAGTTACCTGATGGTGGCAACAGCGGACAGTGCCTTTGTAATGTGTTTTTAAACAGGCACTTGTAGTTTCCATTAGAAGTCAGTATGACAAGATGACAACACAGGAGTGTAATTGGGAGACATGGACACCCTATAGCAGGGAGTGCTGACATTACTGAACAGTCTAAATCTATTTTATGTTTTAATCCAGTCAAGAAACATTAGACTAAAAAGGCTTGCATCACCAAGGTATTGATGCTTCTGTGAGGTTGTCAAAAACCATGAATCAGACTGAGACAGAAGTACAGTTAAATCACACTTGTTTAATAATAATATAAAAAGTTAAACAGAGTAAACGTAGTCAAAAGATAGCCAGAGTTCTGGAACAGAAACGGCTAGTCAGACAAGCCAAAACATCAGGGAGCCAGAAATGAGCTTAGTAGAACAGCAAGCAGGATCTGGAGCCAGAAGGAATGTCAGCCAAGCAAGTCTTTAACAGGAACACAGGAGAGCATCTCTAGCCGTTTGCCGACTGCCTCATGCACATTTACGAATGACACTGGCAGGCAAAGCAACGTATATATACGTTGCTTTAAACCTGCCCCATAGCGGGCACGTGCACGCTGCCGTGGTCTCCGTGACTCTGCCCCGCCGGTGTCCCGCGATCGGGTCTCTCCCTGTTCTGCATAGTGACACAACACTGATCGTCTGCTCCCTCTCATTGGGAACAGAAATCAGTGACGTGACACGGTAAGCCACGCCCCCTAACAGTTAGAATCACTCCCTAGGACAAACTTAACCCCTTCCCCGCCCCCCAGTGGTTAACCCCTTCACTGCCAGTGTCATTTACACAGTAATCAATGCATTTTTACTGTATAAATGACAGTGGTCCCAAAATAGTGTCAAAAATGTCCGATGTGTCCACCATAATGTTGCAGTCATGATAAAAATCGCAGATCGCCGTCATAACTAGTAAAAAAAAATAAAATGCCATAAAACTATCCCCTATTTTATAGACGCTATAACTTTTGCCCAAACCAATCAATAAACGCTTATTGCAATTTTTTTTACCAAAAATATGTAGAAGAATATATATCGGCCTAAACTGGGGAAAAAAATGTTTTTTTTTATATTTTTGGGGGGATATTTATTATAGCAAAAAGTAAAAAATAATGCGCTTGTTTTCAAAATTGACGCTATTTTTTTGTTTATAGCACAAAAAATAAAAACCGCAGAGGTGATCACATACCACCAAAAGAAAGCTCTATTTGTGGGGAAAAAAGGACGTCAATTTTGTTTGGGAGCCATGTCGCATGACCGCGCAATTGTCAGTTAAAGCGACGCAGTGCTGAATCGCAAAAAGTGCTCTGGTCTTTTGCTAGCCAAATGGTCCGAGGCTAAAGTGGCTAGAGATGTGACCAAGGCGAAGGCAGAGATCATCTGGGCTGGATGGCTTAAGTAGGCAGGACCGACGAGCAGGATATCATCAACAGGTGAGCGGCCAGCTTTGAGAAGGAAGGGCTGAGCCCAGCCCTGACAGAGGGAAAAAGGAAGAACCACATGCAGAAAATTGTTTAAAAAATTGGGAAAAAGTGATAATGATTACTAACAAGAGCACCTATACACTACCCAGTTATTAGGTGCACAAATCAATTATGTTGTATTATTTTTTAGTAAAGTTAAAATATACTATATGTCAAGACGAATATTTTTCCTCAATTTGGATGGAGTGTAAACATTAGCAAAGGGTTAACTGTGTGCCTAACCAGTGTTTTACTACACTGTGTGAGGTGTTTTTACTAGGGGAAGAGATGGTATTTATTCCCTACTTTTCAGAAACACAAACTTCATCCCTTCTCTCCTGTCAGAATGGCGATCTGCCTTGTTTACATAGGCAAACCGCCGTTCTGCCTCTCTGCCCCTCTGCTCGATGATCGGCGTGACATCGATTCCGCGGTGCCTGACGCTCGGCTCCCTCTGTGTGTGATCACAGTGGGAGCGAGCCGCTGGTGGCAGGCATACATGCCCCCTACCTGGAGCCCGATATACATGATCCAGGGCAGAGGTGTCGCCCTGTAGCAGTAAAACTGCTTTAGGAGGGACCTTAAGTGGTTAACTTTAACCCTAGCACTGAGAGCTCGTTGACACATGCAGCCAGGGGTGGTAAAACCAGGGGGTCGCTGTGCTTTGCAGCTGTGGCAAACCTGAACAGTATGTCGCATTCAATGTGTATTACCACTGCCAAACATGACTCATGCAATCTATGGGGCCAAATCTCAACCTTTGCACGCGGTTGCAGGGTGGTTGGGGTGCGGCCCCACAGACTTGCATGGCTCTTGTTCAGTGGCAGTAACACCTGGTGCAGTATTTGCAGGGTTACATTAGGCAGTGAGGAGATGAAATATTGCCTCCTTGCTGCCTGTCAAATGCCCTTGAAAACGATACACCACGGACATCCATCGCCGACATCCACCGCACACGTGTGAATGAGCCCTGACTCTGCACTGATATTGTGATCAATTACTTTGTTGATACATTAAGTCTCATTTTTTCAGCAACTTCTGTCACGTTATTTCTTTCTTGGTGCACTCGATGTGCACCTAGAAAGAAATTTGTTTCATAATAGTATGTGTACAAAAACAAAAAGACTACAATCACTTTCTGTCCCAATGACAATTGGATTTTGAGAATTTTGGGTTGTTGTGGAAACAAGCCTTTGTGATAAAACATCCCATAATAACTCTTATGCCCCGTACACGCGATCGGAAGTTCCGCCAGCAAAAGTCCGATGAGAGCTTTTGGTAGGAAATTCTGACCGTGTGTATGCTCCATCGGACTTTTGCTGGCAGAATTTCCACCAGCAAAAGATTGAGAGCAGGTTCTCTATTTTTCTGACGGAAAAAGTTCCTATCGGAAATTCCGATCGTCTGTAGCAATTCCGACGTGCAAAATTCCAACGCATGCTCAGAAACAATTTAATGCATGCTCAGAAGCATTGAGCTTCATTTTCTCGGCTCGTCGTAGTGTTGTACATCACCGCGTTCTTGACGGTCGAAAGCTCAGAGAACTTTTGTGTGTATGCAAGGCAAGCTTGAGCGGAATTCTGTCGGAAAAACCATCCAAGGTTTTACTGACGGAAATTCCGATTGTGTATATGGGGCTTAACAGGAGTGAATTTCCCTTCCTATGGGGTAGATCTACTCTCACTTCCTGTTGTCTCCCTTCGCTTGTAAGTAGGAGTCGTTTGTAAGTCAGATGTTTGTAACTAGGGGACCGCCTGTAATAAAGTTTTTATTAAAAAATTGCAGACCTTCAGTGACCCCCAGGAACTATTTAACCACTAGCCGACCAGCGCTTGACAATGTACGTCGGCACAATGGCACGGCTGGGGAAATGGGCGTACAGGTACGTCTTCTTTTAATCGCGGCATTGTGGGCGCCCGCCGCATACTCCATGACCGTGCCCGCGGGCCCCGCGGACTCGATGTCCGCCAGGGGCCTGCGATCGTGTCACAGAGCGGAAGAATGGGGAGATGCCTTTGTAAACAAAGCATTTCCCTGTTCTGCCTAATGACATGACAGGGATCTACTGCTCCCTGTGATCGGGAGCAGTGATCGCTGTCATGTCAGTGGTAGCCCATCCCCCCACAGTTAGAACACCTACCTAGGACACACTTAACCCTTTCATCGCCCCTAGTTTTAACCCCTTCAATGCCAGTATCATTTACACAGTAATCAGTGCATTTTTATAGCACTGATCGCTGTATAAATGACAGTGGTCCCAAAATGGTGTCAAAAGTGTCCAATGTGTCCGCCATAATGTCGCAGTCACGATAAAAATTGCAGATCGCCGCCATTACTAATAAAAAAAAATTAATAATAAAAATGCCATAAATGTATCCCCTATTTTGTAGACGCTATAACTTTTGCGCAAACCAATCAATATACGCTTATTGCGATTTTTTTACCAAAAAATATGTAGAAGAATATGTATCGGCCTAAACTGAGGAAAAAAAAATGTTTTTTTAATATTTTTGGGGGGATATGGTATTTATTATAGCAAAAAGTAAAAAATAATGCGCTTGTTTTCAAAATTTACGCTATTTTTTTGTTTATAGCGCAAAAAATAAAAACCGCAGATGTGATCAAATACCACCAAAAGAAAGCTCTATTTATGGGGAAAAAAGGACGTCAATTTTGTTTGGGAGCCATGTCGCACGACCGTGCAATTGTCAGTTAAAGCGATGCAGTGCCGAATCGCAAAAAGTGCTCTGGTCTTTTGCCAGCCAAATGGTCCGGGGCTAAAGTGGCTAGAGATGTGACCAAGGCGAAGGCAGAGATCATCTGGGCTGGACGGCTTAAGTAGGCAGGACTGATGAGCAGGATATCATCAACAGGTGAGCGGCCAGCTTTGAGAAGGAAGGGCTGAGCCCAATTTTCAAATATTTTTGGGCGATATTGATTATAGCAAAAAATATTGCTTTTTTTTTCAAAATTGTCGCTCTTTTTTTGTTTATATCACAAAAAATAAAAACCGCAGAGGTGATCAAATACCACCAAAAGAAAGTTCTATTTGTGGGGAAAAAAGGATGTTAATTTTGTTTGGGTGCAACATCGCACGACTGCGCAATTGCCAGTTAAAGCGATGCAGTGCCGAATCTCAAAAAATGCTCTGGTCAGGAAAGGGGTAAATCCTTCCGGGGCTGAAGTGGTTAAACCCAACTACACCCTTAAAAACACCAAAACTATCTTAACCCCAATTTAGCTGAAATTTTGACATTTCGGTAAAATTACCTTATTTTCTGTAAACCAAAAACTCTCAATTTCACACATCTCTTTTACTTCTAAAACTATATTTTTTTGGCTATTCAATATATTATATAATAAATAATTATATAATATAGTCAAGCCCAATGTGCAACCAATCATATTACAGCTGGCTGTAGTCCGATCAGTTATGATTCCTGGTTCTTATTCTGCACAAATCTTTATTGTCACGTGTACCGCTGTACCGAATAAGCCCATATGTTTTCCAATAATATAATAAATGTCGTTTTTATGCATATAAAATAAAAATAAAATGACACAGCTTTAATGTTGCATTTAATCATCATTAAACTTTTACTACAGTTTTCCCGTTAAGGCTGAGATGCCAGTTCCCAGCACTCCCAGCACTAGTGAAGGTTTTTGTTTTAGGCAATTGATGAATTTATTTTTTGAGCATGCTCGATAATCCGCTATTGTTTCCTGCTGGTAACTGTAGCATGACTACATCTGCATAGAAATAAATCGGGATGCATACAAAATACACACAGATGACAAGTCATAGAAATCTATTTTATTTTAAGCTGGTGAGAAATCAAAGAACTATTCAATTTTTTTGCACCATCAACTGTTGCAGATCTGCATTAATAACGGTGTGCATAGGGTGATCACTTCCATTTTGTCAATGCGAACCTTTCCATTCTCTAAGTAGTAGTACTTTTATAATATTATCCATAATAGTATTTTTGTGCCGATTGAACCCTTGGAAGCTGCACCCTGACAGTTGGAATACACAACCGTAAAGCAATATCTATACACACACAGGTGTACTTCCTTCAAATGTCATATGAAATAAATAACTGTGAATAGTGACTACAATACACTGATTGTGAATAAATATAAAATAAATGTATACAAAAATGTGAAGCAATTAACCACTTGCCGTCCACCCTATAGCAGTTTATGTGTATATATATATATATATATATATATACATATATATATACATATATATATATATATATATATATATATATATATATATATATATATATATATATAATTGTTATTATTATTATACAGGATTTATATAGCGCCAACAGTTTACACAGCACTTTACAATATAAAACGGAGACAATACAGTTATAATACAATAAAATACAAGAGGATTAAGAGGGCCCTGCTCAGAAGAGCTTACAATCTAATACATATATATATATAAAAGGCTTTTTATCTCAGTGAATAGGTGCAGGAACCCCCCCTTCTGAGTCACCTCTTGTCTCCACCACCTACCCACTTCTGAGCACCGTTTCTTGGTTTCACCCCCCATCCACCTCCCAGTACTGCCCCTTTTAGAGAATACAGAGCCAAGTATCATTTTGTGGCGCGAAGTAATTTGTATGAAATCTGTTAATGATAGCAAGAAAAGTATTAAAATAGATCCCCCACAGCCAGCAGCAATAGATTTGATCAGAAACAATAGACCCCCCAGCAACAATGGACCCCCCCCACAACAAAATACCACCCCAGCAGCAACAACAGATGCCATCAACATCAATAGACTCTCCAGCAGCCAGTAACAATCAGGGCTTTTTTTCAGGGGGAACTTGGTTCCACCACCTCTGGCTCAGACCCTTTGGTGCCTGCTCACCACAATGACTTGTAAACACAGAAGTCTGGTTTCTGTGTTTACAAATGACAGCTCTGCACTCTGTGTGTAACCTACATGAACTCTGCACTTTGTATGTAATGCAATCCTGATTTTTAATGCCCCTTTAAGACCCTCCTACTGTTTGTGAAATATGACCACACCCACTATCTGATTGGAGGGTGATTTGGAGGGTGTGTGGGGGGGAGGGGTTTTGGGGGATCGTGGTTGAGTTCCAGCACCTATTGTTTGAGAAAAAAAAGCCCTGGTAACAATAGACCCCTCTTTGTCAATAGTAGATCTCTTCCAGACCCCCAGCAACAATAGATCCCCCACCAGCAACAATAGACCTCCCCAGCAACAATAGACCGCCACTCAAAACTAGATCTGCTCCCGCAACAATAGATCTCCCAGCAGCCAGCATTAATAGACCCTTCAGACCACCCCAGCACCCCTTGCCATTACACACACAGTGCTGGAGGTGCTAGAACTGCGTTCCCCTGCGTTTCCCCTGCAAAAAGCCCCTGTATATATATATATATATATGTAATCCAGCACTTCTGTGTAGGGGGCATGATTATACACAGCGGGTGCTGATCGGCAGGTACCATGGACTCGATGTCCGCTGGCACCCACCGATCATCAGCTAGAGAGCTGGTAAATGCCAGTTGCGCAAACAAGGTCCATAAAGACATGGATGAGCGAGTTTGGGGTGGAGGAACTTGACTGCCTGCACAGAGTCCTGACCTCATCCCGATAGAACACCTTTGGGATGAATTAGAGCAAACACTGCAAGCTAGGCCTTTTCGTCCAACACCAGTGCCTGACCTCACAAATGCGCTTCTGGAAGAATGGTCAAACATTCCCATAGACACACTGCTAAACCTTGTGGACAGCCTTCCCAGAAGAGTTGAAGCTGTTATAAGTGCAAAGGGTGGGCCAACTCAATATTGAACCCTACGGACTAAGACTGGGATGCCATTAAAGTTCATGTGTGTGTAAAGGCAGGCGTCCCAATACTTTTGACAATATAGTGTATATTTCATAGAAAGACGGTACATAGTTAAAATGAATAGGGCTCTGGTTAATCTTAGCACATTACAAGAGTAACAAACGCTACATGGTGTCTACACACAGACAAGCTGTAACGTGATAATGATCTTGTTGTGAATAATATTAGCGACAAGATACGGCATGTAAATGATTGCTTACACTAGACGTTTGACATTCATGTTAAGTCTTATTTGAGAACGTCATGTGTACTGTGTAAATTAGCCGAGGATTTATATTTACAAAGTTGCAGGTTTATTTAAAAGGTAAGCTGCCTTTCACTCTGGTACAGGATTATGCTGTAATTTAGAAAGGTGTGATAAAACGTATAGCAAAAAAAAAAATCAATTAGGTATTTTTACTTTTTTTTTTTTTTCTACTACATAAAAGGATTCTATAAAAGCTGCGATTGTATTGGTGCAAATAAACTTATCAACAGGCTTAAAGTGGCTCTAAAGGCTCAAGGTTTTTGCCCTAATTAATTCTTTTAGGTGCAGCTCCCCCCTCAACCCCCTCTATACTTACCTGAGCCCCATCTCGATCCAGCGATGTGCAGCGGCTCTCCCGGGTCTCTCTCTCCTCATTGGCTCACACAGCAGCGGGAGCCATTGACTCCTGCTGCTGTCAATCACAGTCAGTGAGGCAATGAGGAGAGAGCAGGGGCGGGGCCGAGTGGCTCTTTGTGTGTGCATGGACACGCCGAGCACGGCTTGTGAGCGAGCCTGCTCGAGTGCCCCCCTATCAAAAGACTTGCTATTGGCGGCATTTTCCATAGGAGAGAAGCCAGAACTGCTGATGGGGGACCAAAAAGAAGAGGATTAGGGCTGCTCTGTGCAAAACCAAAGCAGCTAAGTATACCATGTTTGTATTTCTTTCCTTTAGAATAGTGATCGCCGAACTGTGGCCAGGTGGCCAGATGCGGCCCTTAGCTTGTTTTTTATCCGGCCCTTGGGGCAAGTATTCCCTCCACTGTCAGCAACAGTGAGGCACTATTCTCCCCACTGACACCAACGATGGGATACTATTCCTCCCACTGACACCAACGATGGGATACTATTCCTCCCACTGACACCAACGATGGGATACTATTCCTCCCGCTGACACCAACGATGGGCTACTATTCCTCCCACTGACTCCAACGATGGGCTACTATTCCTCCCACTGACTCCAACGATGGGATACTATTCCTCCCACTGACTCCAACGATGGGATACTATTCCTCCCACTGACACCAAAGATGGGATACTATTCCTCCCACTGACACCAACGATGGGATACTATTCCTCCCGCTGACACCAACGATGGGCTACTATTCCTCCCACTGACACCAATGATGGGATACTATTCTTCCCTCTGACACCAATGGTGGGGCACTATTCCTCTCACTGACACCAATGGTGGGGCACTATTCCTCCCACTGACACCAATGATGGGATACTATTCCTCCCACTAACACCAATGATGGGATACTATTCCTCCCACTGACACCAATGGTGGGGCACTATTCCTCTCACTGACACCAACGATGGGATACTATTCCTTCCACTGACACCAACGATGGGATACTATTCCTCCCACTGACACCAATGGTGGGGCACTATTCCTCCCACTGACACCAATGATGGGATACTATTCCTCCCACTAACACCAATGGTGGGGCACTATTCCTCTCACTGACACCAACGATGGGATACTATTCTTCCCACTGACACCAATGGTGGGGCACTATTCCTCCCACTGACACCAATGGTGGGGCACTATACCTCTCACTGACACCAACGATGGGATACTATTCCTTCCACTGACACCAACGATGGGATACTATTCCTCCCACTGACACCAATGGTGGGGCACTATTCCTTCCATTGATACTAATGTTTGGGCACTATTACTCCCTCTAATACCCATGATGGGGCATTGTTTACTCCTACTGATGCCAGCACATCCTCTTTTCCCACTGGCCACAGTCCAGCCCCCCTAAAGTTTGAAGGACAGTAAATTGGCCCTTTGTTTAAAAAAGTTTGGAGACCCTGCTTTAGAATCACTAGGGTGTTATGTGATCATGAATGCATGACAGTTTCCCTTAAATGGAATAATACAATGGTGTGTACTCGGTACAGGAGGATTTTCAGTTTTTGTCAGCACTGACTGTCAGTGGACCATTTACAATGCTACATATAGTACATTCCAATGGAGAGACCAAATGGTGAGTGTGGACAAGCCAGACACAACCCAGCCTTATCAGGGGTCTCTCCTCGTGAATATCCCCCTCGGAGTCTCAGGCAAACTGGAGGGTAACCAAAAAATAAATACTCCTGCGCACAAGTGAGTTACCAGATGGACAAGATTTCGTAATGGATAATGCCTCAGGCCTCGCTGCTCTCAGGGATAGGGGTATCCTAGCAGTCAAAAAAAAAACAAGGACACACCAACTTTGTGCATTATCATTGGATATATTTTATTAGAAAAAAAATAAGATAAGAAACTACTCACAAACGTAGAGAAGAAAACTCTTGATACAAATAGTCTCCAGACAATAGCAATTGGTCAAAGTGACAACAGACTCCAGATGGTAACAGAGGAGATTACAGAGGCCACTGCCGGCTGATGCGTTTCGAAGGATTATCTTCTTCCTCAGAGCCCAGCACTGCTGGATAGAAGGGACAGTGGGGTGACATATAGAGGAAAGCAAAACTGAACTGAAAAGCTTCAGGAGGATAACGGAAGGGGATCAGTTTCTCTACATGCCACCCCTCCTATCCACCTTCTGCTGTGATCGGGCTCCTGTGTACTCCCCCGGCACCCCCTCATCCCCCGCAGCACTTCCCGCTGGCTGCTGCAGGGGATCTGTCAGAATGGAGAGAGGGGAAGGGGCCAAGTTCCTTCCTTGTCTTAATAAATAGTCAGTGATCACTAATGCCGCGTACACACGGTCAGACTTTTCATCTACAAAAGTCCAACGGACGCTGACGGACTAAAGCTGGCTGGTAATCCGATCGTGTGTGGGCTTCTCCGGACTTTCAACGGACTTTTTTAGCCTCAAATCCGACGGACTTTAGATTTGAAACATGCTTCAAATCTTTACGTCGTAAGTACGACGGACCCCGAAATCCGCTCGTCTGTGTGCTAGTCCGACGGACAAAAACCCATGCTAGGGCAGCTATTGGCTACTGGCTATGAACTTCCTTATTTTAGTCCGGTGTACGTCATCACGTACGAATCCGTCGGACTTTTGTGTGGTCGTGTGTAGGCAAGTCCGTTCGTAAGAAAGTCTGCCGCAAGTCCGCCGAAGGTACGTCGGAAGTCTGTCGGACAGGCTGTCGGACTTTTGTAGACGAAAAGTCCGACCGTGTGTACGCGGCATAACTCTGTTTATTTATAACTGAGGCATAGTAAACTGTGTTTTGGGGAGAGCACCTGCTGAAGCACTTTTGATTTATGCATCACCTGTCACGGATTGAGCACAGATATTTGGACTTTTTTTACTGTGGACTGAATTGTTTTTATTATAATTTTTTTATTATTACTTTTTGTGATTGAATTTTTTTAAGATTTACCACGGATATGTTTTGGTATAGATATCACCTCTAAAGCCTCGTACACACGATCGGATTTTCCACAGACATACTTCGGGCTTTTGTCCGAAGGGCGTTGGCCAGGAACTTGTCTTGCATACAAACGGCAAGGAATTGTCGGCCAACAAACACGAACGTAGTGATGCACTTACGTGGTTTTTCAGCTCTTTAGCGCCACCCTTTTGGCTCCTTCTGCTAATTTCGTGTTAGTAGAAGTTTGGTGAGTGCTGATTCGCGCTTTTCATTTTGCGCTTTTCAGTTCGTTTCCGTTTGTCAACCAGCCATGTTGCGGAATCGGAGGAGATAACATGTTATTTATTATTCGCCTTGGAGTTATTGCTTTGACCCAAGTCCAGTCCAGGAACAGGAAGAGGAGGATTTCATGGACCAAAAATTGGTTGCTTTATTAATTTGACCAGTTATGTCATATGCCTTTGATGCGGGAGCTCCAGGAGAATAATCCGGATGATTTTCGGAATTGTCTCCGGATGACGGACCCCTGCTTTCACCAACTTTTGGCATTGCTGACCCCCTATATTAAGAAGCAGGACACATGCATGAGACTTTTATTTTATTTTTTGGTTGAATAATGATTTGATTTGGTATATTTTCTATATATTTGGATGCATAGAATGCACTTTTTGGTTAAGTTCTATTGGCAGATAGCATGTCTAATTTTATTTGTTTTCTTTTTTTAATGCACAATAAAAAAATTGTGTAGAATAATACTTGGCTATGTGTTTTACTTCAAATGACAGTTTGGGAGTAGGCAGTTACATTTTAAAAAATACAATGTAAAATTAACAAGGGACACCAACATAGTTGTGTCTTTGATCTTATAAACTACAGGATAATGGTGTTGTGGTAACTTGCACCAAAAAAAAAATAACAAACATAATAATATTATTGTTGATATCACTAGAAAAAAAAAGCCTTTGAAAATGTGTTTGCAATAACTCCATCAGTATCACCAGCAAAGCAGTTTCATTATTATCCAATTAAAGAAGAAGAGAATTGTGCGCTGCATTTGGAGATTCTATAATTTGCCACGTCACGAATGTTAATTCTCCATTATGAACGCTAGTTTACAAGACCAACCGCTTCTGGCTCTTCCTCGCTTCAGAGCATGTGTGTTTGTACTTTGGACTTTTGTCTGACGGACTTGTGTACACACGCTCGGAAAATCCGACAACACACATTTGTCCGCGGAAAATTTTAAAGCCTGCCATCCAACATTTGTCCGCGGAAAATCTGAAAACAATTGTCCGATGGAGCGTACAAACGGTCGCATTTTCCGCCAACAGCCTGTCATCACACATCTCCTGTTGGAAAATCCGATCGTGTGTACGAGGCTTAAATGAGTGATAATAAGGTTGCGCTCTTATACATTTTTATTTAATTAGATTGGTTGTGTATTCAGGCTTATATACAGTTGTGTTTAAAAGTTTGCATACCCTGTCAGAAATTGTGAAATTTTGGCATTTATCTTGAAAATATGATTAATCATGCCAAAAAACTGTCTTTTATTCAAGGATAGAGATCACATGAAGCCATTTATTATCACATAGTTTTTTGGCTTCTTTTAAAACCATAATGATAACAGAAATCACCCAAATGAAAAGCCCTGATGAAAAGTTTACACACCCTGGAATGTTTGGCCTTGGTACAGGCGCAGAAGGTGGCACACACAGGTTAAAATGGCTATTAAAGGTTAATTTCCCTCATTTGTGGCTAAATCGCAATTAGTGTCTGTGTATAAATAGTCAATGAATTTGTTAGCTCTCACATGGATGCACTAAGCAGGCTAGATACTAAGCCTTGGGGAGCAGAAAAGAACAGTCAAAAGACCTGAGTAACAAGGTAATGAAACTTTACAAAGATGAAAAAGGATATAAAAAGATATCCAAAGCCTTGAATATGGCAGTCAGTACTATTCATTCATTTAATAAGAAGTGGAAAATTTGGGGATCTCTTGATACCAAGCCAAGGTCAGCTAGATAGAGAAAGATTTCAGCCACAACTGCCACAGGAATTGTTTGGGATACAAAGAAAAACCCACAGGTAACCTCAGGAGAAATACAGGCTGCTCTGGAAAAAGATGGTGTGGTTGTTTTTAAGGAGCACAATACGCTGATATTTGAACAAAAAAATGCTGCATGTTCAAGTTGCCAGAAAGAAGCCTTTACTGTACAAGTTCCTCAAAAAAGCCTGATTACAATATGCCCAACAACACCTTGACATGCCTCATTGGGCTTTTATGTGGCATTGGCGCATTAAACCCTTCTTTCTGGCAGCTCAACCATGCAGCTCTTTTTTGTTCAAGTATCAGTGAATTGTGCTGCTTAAAAACAACCACGCCATCTTTTTGGAGAGCAGCCTGTATTTCTCCTGCAGGTACCTGTGGGTTTTTCTTTGTATCCTGAGCAATTCCTCTGCCAGTTGTGGCTGCAATCTTTCGGTCTACCTGACCTTGGCTTGGTATCAAAAAAGCCCCAAATTTTCCACTTATTAATAAGGAATCAAACAGTATTGACTGACATATTCAAGTCTTTGGGTATCTTTTTATATACTTTTCCATCTTTGTAAAGTTTCATTACCTTGTTATACAGGTCTTTTGTTCTTTTCTACCTCCTCATGGCTCAGTGTCTAGCCTGCTTAAGGCATCCAAGTGAGAGCTAACAAACTCATTGACTATTTATATACAGACACTAATTGTGATTTAAAAAGCCACAAATTGCCATTTTAACCTGTGTGTGCCACCTTCTGTGTCTGTACCAAGGCCAAACATTCCAGGGTATGTAAACTTTTGATAATTTGGGTGATTTCTGTTATCATTATGATTTTAAAAGGAGCTAAAAAACGATGTGATAATAAATGACTTCATGTGATTGCTATCCTTAAATAAATATAATATTTTTGGCATGATTAGTCATATTTTCAATAAAATTCCCAAATTTCACAATTTCTTCCAGGGTGTGCAAACTTTTGAGCACAACTGTAAGTAGCAGCACCTTTAAAATATTTATATTTTTGTTTCACATCCTCACTAACATTTTTTACATTAGTTATTTGTCCTTTGCACTATTCGGGTAAGCACAGAATATTTTTTATATAATTGTACTTACAATGATCACCTTTTATTTATTTATGTAATACCTATATTAACCACTTGCTTACTGGGCACTGAACCCCCCCTCGTATGCAGACCAATTTTCAGTTTTCAGCGCTGTCGCACTTTGAATAACAATTACACGGTCATACAACACTGTACCCAAATGAAATTTTTATCATTTTTTTCCCACAAATAGAGCTTTCTTTCGGTGGTATTTGATCACCTTTGCGGTTTTTATTTTTTGTTAAAAAAATGTAAAAAGACCGAATTTAAAAAAAAAATATATTTTTTTAAATATTTTGTTATAAAATTTTAAAACAGGTAATTTGTCTCCTTCGTTGATGTACGCTGATGAGGTGGCATTGATGGGCACCGATAGGTGGCAGTGATGGGCACTGATGGGTGGCAATAATGGGCACTGATTGGTTACACTAATAGGCAGCACTGCTAGGTGGCATTGATTGGCACCACTGGTGGGCATTGATAGGTGACACTTGTGGGCATTGATAGGTGGCACTCATGGCCATTGATAGGTGGCACTTTGGGCATTGATAGGTGGCACTTGTGGGCATTGATAGGTGGCACTCATGGGCATTGATAGGTGGCACTCATGGGCATTGATAGGTGGCACTTTGGGCATTGATAGGTGGCACTTGTGGGCATTGATAGGTGGCACTCATGGGCATTGATAGGTGGCACTGGTGGGCACTGTCAGGTGGCAATGGCAGATGGCAAAGATGAGGCATTATTGCTTCTTCCTCTTCGGACTGATGTCCCTTGCAGATGAGCCGGTGATCGGCTTTTTTTTCTCCTCATGCTGTCAGCTATCATCGAGCTTTTGTTTTGATCATGTGATCAGCTGTCATTGACTGACAGCTGATCACATGGTAAGGGGCCGGGGCCGTGACTCGGTGATCAGGGCGCGTGCAGGGTGCGTGCACAGGGGAGGGAAATTCAGGTCCACGCTGTGGCCGTCATTCAGCTATAGCGCGGATGTCAAGAGGTTAAAAAAAAAAGTGGTTGCTGTAACTGATTATGAAGTGTTAGCTGGAATTTGGCTTCAATTTGTTAGTGTATCTAAATCTGCTAGTACATCTAACACTCTCCCCAGACTGATAATGCTGCTATCTGCTGTGCCCTCTGTGCTCCTTCATCCAGAGTAAAGGCACTCTAATACAGGAGATGTGTTACTGGCCAGATCACCAGGTGAAAACAGAAAGACAAAAAGCCTAAAAACAACAAAAAAAAACGAATGCAGCCACCACATCTAATGATTGGTAAGCAGCGATATATTACATTTTTGGTTTTGGGTTTATTAGCGCTTTAAGGTTCCATCATGCACTATGACACACCGCGTTCTCTCGCCTTATTTCTATCCGCGTTCTCTTTCCACATTCTGTACCTGCAGCTGATAGAAAAGCAAATAGTTGGAGTATTATTCTGTCTTCAAGGCAAATTATTCATTTGTAAACCGGTTCTTTTCATGGAAGCCTCTAAAATCCTTGTCAGTAGATTGTCAGGTTTGGAATCCACCTTTAAGGCATGATCAAAGGCGCACACATTTCTACTTGAGGTGGATATTCAGACAGCAATTTAGAGCTTCCGCATTCAGGAGTATTAATGAAGATGCACTTGAAGGCTTTAAGATCTTCTGGTTAAGCTCATTGTGTGGGGATTCAAAATCCTTGTCAGTTTTCATATTCCCACATTTGTCTTGCTATTTCATTTTGAATAAGAAACCCCCCGATCAGCTTCTCATAAGTAAAACAAAACTGTCATCCACTCAATTCACTGTAATGAATCCTCTCTGAATTTTTACTATAAATAATGTCCTATTATCTGCGACATATGTGCATTAAAGGAGAACTCTGGGATAGGGCACCAATGGAAAATACATTGGCAACACCTTAAAGTGGTTCTTATCTTAATCACTTTAATGCCCCGTACACACGGTCGGACTTTCCGACGCAATATGTGCGATCGGAGCTTGTTGTCGGAAATTCCAACCGTGTGTGGTCTCCATCGGACTTTTTCCATCGAAATTTCCGACACACAAAGTTTGAGAGCAGGCTATAACATTTTCCGACAACAAAATCCGATCCTTTAAATTCCGATCGTGTGTAGACAAATCCAACGGACAAAGTGCCACGCATGCTCAGAATAAATTAAGAGATGAAAGCTATTGGCTACTGCCCCGTTTATAGTCCCGACGTACGTGTTTTACGTCACCGCGTTCAGAACGATCGGATTTTCCGACAACTTTGTGCGACCGTGTGTATGCAAGACAAGTTTGAGCCAACATCCGTCGGAAAAAATCCATGGATTTTGTTGCAGGAATGTCCGATCAATGTCCGATCGTGTGTACAGGGCATAAGACCAGGCCTTTTTCTGACATTTGTTGCATATAACTAAAAATCTGTAATTGTTGCTAGAAAATCACTTAGAACCCCCCCAAACATTATATTTCTTTTAGCAGAGACCCTAGAGAATGAAATGGCCGGCGTTGCAATATTTTGTGTCACACTGTATCTGCGCAGCAGTCTTTCAAACGCAATTTGTTTGGAAAAAATACACTTTAACCACTTATACCGATATACACCGGCACAATGGCAGCGGTGGGCAAATGGGCGTACCTGTACGTGGCCTTTAATTGGCAGGGCTAGTGGGCACGCGTGCGCACCCGCCACGTACAACGTGACCGTGTCCGCGGGACCCGTGGACTCGATGTCCGCCGGTGTCCCACGATCGTGTCACGGAGCCGCAGAACGGGGAGATGCCTATGTAAACAAGGCATTTCCCCGTTCTGCCTAGTGACATGACAGAGATCTACTGCTCCCTGTCATCGGGAGCAGTGATCGCTGTCATGGGAGTGGAAGCCCTCCCCCCACCCACCGTTAGAATCTCTCCTTAGGACACACTTAACCCCTTGATCTCCCCCAAGTGTTTAACCCGTTCCCTGCCAGTGTCATTTACACAGCATTTTTATAGCACTGATCGCTGTATAAATGACCATGGTCCCAAAATAGTGTCAAAAGTGTCCGATGTGTCCGCCATAATGTCGCAGTCACGATAAAAATCGCAGATCGCCGCCATTACTAATAAAAAAAAATTAATAATAAAAATGCCATAAAACTATCCCCTATTTTGTAGACGCTATAACTTTTGCGCAAACCAATCAATAAACGCTTATTGCAATTTTTTTTACCAAAAATATGTAGAAGAATACGTATCGGCCTAAACTGAGGGAAAAAAATGTTTTTTTTTAATATTTTTTGGACATATTTATTATAGCAAAAAGTAAAAAATAATGGGCTTTTTTTCAAAATTGTCGCTTCTTTTTCGTTTATAGCGCAAAAAATAAAAACCGCAGAGGTGATCAAATACCACTAAAAGAAAGCTCTATTTGTGGGGAAAAAAGGACGTTGATTTTGGTTGGAAGCCACGTCGCACGACCGCGCATTTGTCAGTTAAAGCGACGCAGTGCCATTAAGCAAAAAGTGTCCTGGTCTTTGGCCAGCCAAATGGTCCGGGGCTGAAGCGGTTAAAGCGGTATTAAACCCAAAAACAAACATTTACAATATTGTAGCTTACCGATTCTTAGATGTGCTGGCTGCATTCATTTTTTTACATTTTTTTAGGCTTTCTTTCCTTTATTTATATCTGCTATCTATAGGGTTGATTTAGGGGAAATAGACTGTACACTTTGCAAAGTGCAGTTGCCCTCCGCAATAGCAGTTGCTCCAGAGCTTAGTAAATGAGCAGAAGCTCTGCTGACTTCCATCATCCAATCACGTGCAAGCAAAAATGCTGTTTTGTTTTTTCCTTGCATGTGATTGGGTATTCTTTGCAAGTTGAAGCTTTAGTTCATTTTCTAAGCTCTGGAGCAAATCTGTTAGTAAATCTAACACTCCCCTCCCCCCAGACTGACAATGCTGTCCAAACGTGTCTCTGTTGCTCCTTAATCCATAGTGGGGGCACTCCCACAGGAGATGTGTTAATGGCCAGATCACCAGCTGGAAACAGAGGGGAAAAAAGCCTTTCAAAGAAAACGAATGCAGCCACCACATCTAATGAATGGTAAGCTGCAACATATTGCATTTTTGGTTTTGGGTTTAATACCGCTTTAACCGCTTCCCACCCGCCCAACGTCATGTGACCTCCAATGCAACACTCCCAACGCACATGTTCCTGCACAAACGGCTGTATCTTAGATTGGGTGCTGAAATGACCAACAGCTGGTACCGACTGCAATTACCAGCACACCAGGATCTCCAAAATTGGGTCCAAAACTTTAATCACACAGTATCAAAAAATTTGTTTGTAAACATCCCTTGTAATAGAAAAAAAGCATGACAGGACCTCTTAAATATGAGATCTGGGGTCAAAAAGACCTCAGTTCTCATATTTACACTAAAATGTAAATTAAAAAAAAAAAAATTGTCAGTTACAATAATATTAAAAAAAAAATGGCCCTTTAAGAGCTATGGGCAGAAGTGACGTTTTGACGTCGTTCCGCTCTGCAATGTTATGGAGACGGGTGGGGGCCATCTTCCCCTCACACATCTCCATACCCAGCATGTGAAAGGATCCGATCGCCTCTGCCGCTGCCCATGGCTCCGGTAAGCGGCGGAGGGCACCGGAGCGTGGGGGGAGGGGCGGCCTCTCCCCACGCCGATAAAAGTGATATTGCGGCAAATCTGCTGCAGAGACCACTCTTATTGGAAAGCGGACCGCCGGCCGAAGAAGAGGATACCGGGGTTATGGCAGCTAGCTGCTGCCATAACAACGATATTCCTCTTCAAAGTTAGGACGTATATCGGCGTGCGGCGGTCCGTAAGTGGTTAATCTAAATCAAGCTATCTCTCTGTTCACACCAACAACACTACACATGGCCGCCATGTAAGCAGCCTTATATAGTGTGGGGTGTTCACTTAGTTTCCCTGAGCCATGATTGGCCAAAGGCACCCTGCCTTTGACCAATTATGGCTCTCTTAGCAGAGCGTGCTGTGATTGCCCAAAACATGCAGGTCAGGTGCATGCTTTGGCCAATCATCATAAGCAATGCACTGCGATCTCGCATTATGGGGCGTTCCGTGGCGTTCAAATTTACCGTGAACGCCCCATATTGTTTGCGAACGGGTGAACACCCGATGTTCCAGTCGAACTTATGTTCGACCCGAACATCAAGCTCATTCCTATCAGCCGACAGTGGGCTTCAGCCCGCTGTCTTCTGAAAACTGGGTCACAGGAGTGCAGAACAAACTGCACTCTTGTGATCCACAGGAGAAGTACAGCCAAACGACCTGCTGGTCTCAGTATTCTGCAGACTCCAGCAGCTGACTCCAGCCCTCCTCTGGTCCTCCTCCAGACCCTACACTTTCTGCTTCCCAGCCCAACCCCCAGCTTCTGCCTGGCAGAGACACATGGTAAGGGGAGTGCACTGTGATGTAAAAGAGGGTGGGGGCTCTTGACTTCTGATGGTGAAGGAGGTCTTGATATCTGATGTAAGGGGTGGGGGGCACATCTAGTCTTACAGATACAGCTGGTCCTTTGAGGGCAACCATTATGCTGATGTGGCCTGTGATGAAACACTCCTGCTCTAGAAGCTGGAAATCACTAAACTCCGATACCACAGCTTCTGGGTCCCATATTGAGCGTCTGCCCTGCTGCATTGTGAACACAGGAGGTCAGCTGCTTGGCACCATTCAGAGATCACTTTGTGCTTTATTAATGAATCCAAAGCTTTCTGAGATTGCACAAGGTGGAGAGGTGACATCTTTCTCACCACCTCGTCTACTCAAAGAATGCTTCACTGTGCTAGCGGTGTCTACTAGAGTGGTTTCCAGCTTCTAGAAGGGTCCCGCAGGTATGGCACACACATAGTTACATTGATCCAAACTAAAAAGCTTTCTGAGATTGCACAAGGTGGAGAGGTGACATCTTTCTCACCACTTCGTCTACTCAAAGAATGCTTCTGAATGGTGCCGCAGTTTGGAGACCACTGGTTTATTGTGAACCTAGGAGATTTCAAACTTGTACGTACAGAACTAAATAGAAGCATCAAACAAATGTAATAGCTCTGGCAAGGTGGATCTCACACAGCAAGGCTTCCCCCAGCCTGAATGGTGCCTGTGCCCAACGTCTGACCTCCTGTATTCATTAAGCAGTAGAGTAGACACTCGATACAGGACCTGGAAGCTAGTTGAGATCACTGTAATAGCGTTGTCTACTAGAGTGATTTACAGCTTCTAGAAGGGTCCCACAGGTTTGGCACACACATAGTTACGTTGATCCAAACTAAAAATATGCATACCTGGAAATCTTCTTTCATTTAGGCTGGCCATAAAAGGGTCATTATTAAAGGGAAATGCTCCAGAATTTGAGCATTGATTGTTGTCATTAGGTGGTGATTGCTGTTCTGCAAAAGGTCATATTGGAGCTTCAGGAGAACCTCACACGTCATTCCTTCATAGACACCAGGGTGATATTTGGTCTTATGGCAGGTCCTTGAAAGGTTTAACTTTGGTCCCAAATTTATCTCTTGGATAAAACTCCTCTATAGTGGGTCCGCACAAACGGAACACCCCCCCCCCCTTCTCCCTGGGGAGGGGAACCAGGCAGGGATGCCCACTATCCCCGGGGCTGTTTGCCATAGCTATTGAACCCCTGGCTATCCTACTTAGAGCATCCCCAACGGTTAAGGGAATAGCGGTTGGTCCATTGACTGAGAGACTTTCATTATACGCGGATAATGCACTGTTGTATCTACCAGATGCGTCTGCTTCATTGGCGGTAGCACTGGAAATTATTAACAGTTATGGATCTTTCTTGGGCATTCGGATAAACTGGACTAAGTCGACTCTATTCTCAATATCTCGCACCCCGGCCCATGTGGACCCGGGGGTACCAATGGCCATGGTGTCCAAGTTCAGGTACTTGGGGATTGAAATACAATGAGATCCATCTCAATATCTAATAGATAATGTTCATCCGATTTTACAGCAACTTGTCACCAGATGCCAGATTTGGAAATCTCTCCCCCTATCACCTGTAGGAAGGATTAATCTCCTTAAGATGACGTTCCTCCCCAAGTTCCTTTATGTCTTTCGTAATACCCCTGTTCCTATTCCTAATTCCTTCTTTGCTAAGTTGGATCAAATAGTTCAAACATTTGTGTGGGGCGGAGGAACCCCTAGAGTTTCCCGGACCACCTTACAGCTTCCCTTGTCGTTGGGGGGTCTGGCACTCCCCTGTTCCAAAAAATATTACTGGGCAGCTGTTGTTGTAACGGTTCGTTGGTGGTTCTCCCAATCAAAGTCCAATCCAGTGGTCAACTTGGAGGCTGCTATATTGAGATCATACTCGGCGTTGAGTAATTTGGTGTTTAGGGGCCCTAAAGCACACCCAGATATGACGTCTTCAATGCACACTACAGTTAGAGTTTGGGAGCAAATGTCAAGGAAAATTACTGAACCAAATTCTGTGTCTCCATACACGCCATTATGGGGTAATCCCAAATTGAACCATCTTCAAACAGTTCCAGACCCGGCCTTGTGGGCAGGATATGGTGTTAAAATAATACAACATGCAATGTCAGGGGGGAGGATCCTTCCCTATGATAACTTGAAAAATGACTTTCAACTCCCCTCACGAATGATATTTCGATATCTGCAATTGCGCCATGCGATACAGGCCCAATACCCGTCGGGGATCACTTTACACACACATGGGGTAGAGACCTTCCTGATTTCCAGAAATGTGGGCCGCATTTTATCCTCCCTATATTTGCGGATACTAAGTGGGGAACCGTCTGGGGGGAATAAGCTCTTTGACAAATAGAAAGAGGATTTGCCTGCCCTCGCAGCTGATGATTGGGAGGAAGGAATACAACAGTACATTCCTCTCATGGTATCGGCGAGAGATCGCTATATTCAGCTCAAATTCCTCCACAGAGCGCACTATACACGCAGAGATTATCTAAAATATATCCGACACTATCAGACAGATGCCCGAAGTGTGGTGGGGAACTAGGTACCTTTATACATGTTGTCTGGTCGTGCCCTATCATACAACAGTTTTGGTTAGAGGTGGTGAATGTTAGGAAAACTATACTGCTTAAATGGAAGCAACCTGACCCTCCCACGGTCACTCAGTGGAAATCCTTGGTAAACGCCACACTACCACTCTACAAACTAACTTATATTAACCGCAAATGCCCAAAAAAATTCTCAAAGGTTTGGGGAGCTTGGTCTCAACAGTAAGAACAATACGCTTTGTTGGGTATGTGCTTGGTCCCCCCTCCGGTGTGTCCTCTTCCCCCCTCCCTTCCCTGGGTCCCCTTTCTCCGTCTCTCCCCCCCCCCTCTTCTTTCCTTTCCCCCTTCCTTTCTTTCTTCCTCCCCCCCCCCTCCTAAAATAAAGTAGAATATAATAAATAAACAATGATTAGCATTACTACCTGATTCTCAACCAAAGGTATTGTCACCTTCCACTAGATACTTGAAAATACTCTAACCAAAAAGATTTTGAATTTATGAATGTATTATTATTCTTTTATCAAGATGTATACATCACACTGCATTATGATGATTTAAATTAGCCTGACTTGAAATTATTCACCATAAATGTATATGCATATTATGTAGCAGCATTCTGTTGTTCCTTTTTTGTTATTGTTATGTTTTTTTTGTTCAAATACTCTGCTTCTGGAGGAAAATAAAAACTTTTCTGTTAAAAAAAATATATATATATATTTGGAAGTGTGACCAATTTTATGGGGCTTCCATAAAAGGTTCATTTATCACAAGAGAATTAGGAAAATAAGAAAGATTGAAATTTTAACTAAATGTACATGTCAATTAATTTAATTAAATTTAATACGGTTTAAAAAAAGAAATTAAAATAAAGAGAAAAAAATTTTAAAAAAAGTGACACTAAACTAAGATGTAAAATAAAATGTTATTCAAGGTTTCGTCTATTGTTCTCAGCCTCCTCCTCCAAATGTCCAAATTTCTTCTTTTTTTTTTTTTTTTTTTGTTGCTGCTGTGATCCTAATTTAGATTTGGGGGTGGCTACATTCACTCTCTATGGTTTCATTGTATGTAAGAACATAGCCTTCCTCTCTTGCTCGCTCCTGAGGTGCACTAGGGACCAAGGACTATAGGATGTGTAGTGTGCATAGAGCAGTGCATGTGACCTTAACTAACATGCAGTGCTCATTTAAAAAAAAAAAGTAAGGGGGAAAAGGAGGGGCTCTGGTGCTCATGGAGGAAGCAGAAAAACACATTATTTTGCATTTTGACAGCCAGCTGATTGGCTGCAGTCATTGTTTTGCCAACAATTCTCTGCCCTGTGCTTTCCATCTTCAGATCAAAGTTTGTCCAGCCGGGTAGTGCATGCAGGACTACCTATGGATCTGAACTTTGGATGATTAAACCAGAAATGACCGAAAATTCCATTTGTATATGGCCAGCTTTCATTCTACAATGATGTGCAGAGAATAATGTGAATCTCTCCTAAGAGAAGATGCTTGTTACACCCACCGACATCAAATATATTGCAAGTATTTTAGAGATGGAAGGACTGAGATTTTAGGAAATTCAAAAGGGGTTTTTGCTACTGATTAGATTTCTTTTTTTTTTAAGTAAAACTCCTCTCTTGTTGAGAAAAAAAAACAATCCTTAGTTATATATTTTAGCAAAATCCATTGCAGGTTCTTGCCTGCTTTGTTCTGTAGATGCAGAGATAGATTATTCTACTGGCTCCCTCAGTTTCACGAAAGTGGCAGTGCTAAGTAGCAAGGCCAGCCTGCTATAAACACACAGACAGTTCCAGTGTTACATATAGAGACAAATTGGTGGGATTTATTAATTTGAGATCTGAAACATTGCTTAATGGGCAGTGGGCACCCTAAAGCCTGCCACAGAACAGTCAGACGTGCATGCCAGAACAGCCCATCTCCTGATATCTTCTGGACCAGATAATGCAGTTTACTGACATTTATGATTTGATTTTGGGAAAATGTTTCCTTTAGCATTAACAATTCAGTGAATGACTCTACAGGGTTGATTTACTAAAACTGGAGAGTGCAAAATCTGGTGCAGCTCTGCTTGCCCATGGATTTCATTAGAGAAATCAAGAACAGTATGGGGTTGATTTATTAAAATTGGAGAGTATAATTGGTTCAGCTCTGCATAGAAACCAATCAGCTACCAGGTTTTATTGTCCAAGCATATTTGAACAAGCTGAAGTTAGAAGCTGATTGGCTACCATGCAGAGCTGCACCAGATTTTGCACTCTGCAGTTTTAGTAAGTCAACCCCTACATGTCTGGCATTGACCTTCAACATTCATGTATTACAGGCACTTAATGAATACTGAAGTGTACAGGGGTCAAATAATTTGATAATTTGATAAAAAATTCAATAAAGGTCAGACATTGATAGTAAACACAACGTTATAACAAAGTTCAAGTGGAAGAAGTTTCTGACAATAGAATGCAGTGGGTAATAGCTGGAGGCGTGCGTTACACAGTCACACTAGGATAATGTAGTCTCCCAGTGGGATGGGGGAGATGGAACTTACAAGGATAATTTAGTCGATAAACTGAAACGTTTTCTATCAATGGTGGAAGGTTATTAGGTGGCAAATTGGGAGCATTTTTTCTAGTAAAGGGGTTCATTGCATTTCAAGGAATGGGAATTGAGGAGCAGGGGATAACAAGGCTGGGGGGGGAATGGGCTTTTGCCACTTGGGCCAGTACTGCTAAAGATATGTTGGGCTGGTGGGCCCATGTGGACATACTTCACTGTTAAGCCATCATTCATGGTGGGATCATCAGTCAATGATACTTGCTTAAAATTATATAGCTACCTGATCATCGTTAAAACCTGTGATCACATTGATTGTCAGGGGGAAGTCTCCCAGCACCAGCTCCCTTTATGGCTCTGAGATGTCATGTGGTCTAGAACCAAGAGTGTGTGGGTAAGTGCAGCGTGGTGCAGAGGCAGAAAAAAAGTCCAAGTGTGACGCAACAGAAATATATTGTAACTGAAGTTTAGCAATACAGAACAGGCCCGACGGGAAGGCAACCCGATTGGGAACATTCACAACATGAAACAACAATATGTAAGTTGATTTGGTCTCAGGTGCTCTAACAGCATCTGTCTGATAGGGTGGAATGTGGCCTGGCCACTCCATACCCAAATGGGGGCTTCCAGAAAGGATGGCCTGTACCTGCACTTTCCCCACTCCTCAAAAACCTCTCACTGCTGGTAAGCACTTTCCCTGTCTTTAGGGTGATCTGTTCCTTCTCTAGCCACACACGAAATACGTGCCAAGCCAGGAAGCCAAGGTCTTAAATACATTCTGCCTAACCCAAGATGGCTACCTAGAGTCACATGGGGCTCCAGCATCCAACTTGGATAGCTGCCCCCTGTGATCCAGGAAACCATAGAGGAATAAAGTTCCTCTTGACTTCCTCTCCCTCTGCAATGTTGCTGCAGTTGAGTGCCATCTGCAGTGCAGAAAGCAGACTGCAGCTGCCTACAGGGGTGTCACAAAAGATCATAGAAACACAAAAAGCTAATGCCAAACCAAAAAGATTGATGAAAAAGTCCAAGGTCATTTTAATTGTTAGTAAACAGATTATGTAAAAACATCGAATGTATTTCGGGGGTCAAACCGGTTTGGCCCCCAAATCACATTAGCTGTTTTTATACTACCTGTTTACCAACATTTAAAACAATCTTGGAATACGTCTTTTTATCTGACAATCCTTTTTGTATTTCTTTGGTTTGAGCTACTGGGTATCCACTGGAGGCAGCCTTGCTGTGTGAGATCCACTTTACCAGAGTTATTAAGTTTGTTTGATCTGATCGTTTAGTTCTGTACATACAAGTTTGAAATTTCCTAGGTTCACAATAAACCAGGGGTCTCCAAACTGCAGCATGGGGGCCAGACGTGGTCATTTGATGGCTTTTATCTGGCCCTTGGGGCAATATTTAATTCTCTGACTCCAACATTATTGCATAATTTCCCCTACTGACACCAACAAAGAGGCACAATGCCATCCAATGACACCAATGATGGGGTACAGTTCCTTCTAGTGACACCAATGTTGGGCTATGATTCTTCCCACCAAATGACACCAACGATCGGGCGCAATTCTTCTGACACCAAAGATGGGGCATTGTTTACTCCCACTGAAGCCAGGACATTTTCTACTTCCAATATCCACAGGCTGCCCCCCCCCCTTAAAAACTGAAGGACAGTAAACTGGGCCCTTGTTTAGAAAGTTTGTAGACTCCAGCTAAAAAACATGTCCTTAAGGGGCAACCATCATTCACAATGTCCACTAATCACTGGGAAACTCTTTGTTTGGTGCACTTTCCTTATCCTTCAGAAATCTGTCCCTCCATGAAAGGACCATTTGGTTGCTGTTTACTTCTCCTCTTCCTTCCCCAGGTTAAAAGTTTTCTAGTCCTCCCCTGCTGAGGAGGTACACAAATCTTGAAATGGGGTCTAGGGGCAAATGCATTTGAAGGAAAACTCAGAATCCCCCCTATATGTATGACTAAGTAAAAATGTATGTAAAACCAATACATTTTTCCACTTGAGAAGAAGTAGGAAATTGATGACCTACTTGAGAGATTGCCCTTCACTTCCTGTCCTGTAGATACAACAGAAAGTGAGTAAATCTCTGCAAATCAAAGTAAATTTCTTCTTTGACATTTCTCACTGAAACAAGTCTCCCTTGGAAGTTTTAATTTCACCTTCTGTTCTGGTACCAGTTCAAAATGTTGGGTTTGCCCTCGCTTTTAGTCTGGGTGACAATAGTCATTGGCACAAATAATGAGAGTGACACTGGCAGCAATAAAAACCCGAGAGATGTTCTAACCCTACCACACTCTATCCAAAACGAAATATTTTTTGACCACCCATCCTTCTCAGGCACTTCTAACTAACACTATTATGCCGCGTACACACGAGCGGACTTTACAGCAGACTTTGCCCGGCGGACTTTTCGACGGACTTTACGATGGACTTTCTGAATGAACGGACTTGCCTACACACAATCAACCAACGTCCATCGAATTCGTACGCGATGACGTACGACCGGACTAAAGTAAGGAAGTTCATAGCCAGTAGCCAATAGCTGCCCTAGCGTGGCTTTTTGTCCGTCGAACTAGCATACAGACGAGCGGACTTTTCGACCGGACACAAGTCCATCGGAAAGATTTGAAGCATGTTCCAAATCTAAGTCCGTCCAACTTTTGAGAAAACAAAGTCCGCTGGAGCCCACACGCGATCGAATTGTCCGACGAAATCCTGTCCGCCGGGCAAAGTCTGCCGTAAAGTCTGCTCGTGTGTACGAGGCACTAGGCTTTTTTTTCCATGCACCTAAGATCTCCATTCAAGTTCCCACCCTGCTGATCCAGAGATGTAATGCCTCCCTGACATCATCGGTCCCCTGCCATCCCACTGTGATGATGTTGTCCTCATCTTTCTTCAGAGAGGACCCTGCGACCATAACAAACAAATAGTGCAGCACAACACTTTCAACAAAATAAATAAGTGAAAGCAAAGGTGGCTCTAGGCCTTAGGCAAAACTTAAACATGAGGCCCCACTCACACTCATAATGGGAAAAATAAGCTGCAGAGTTCCAGAAGTCTTATGCCTCGTACACATGGTCATATTTTCCGATGGAAAATGTTAGATGGGAGCCTTTTGAAATTCCAACCGTGTGTAGACTCCATTGGACATTTTCCATCGGAATTTCTGTCACACAAAATTTGAGATCTGGTTCTCAAATTTTCCGACAACAACATCCGTTGTCGTAAATTCCGATCGTGTGTACACAATCCCGATGCACAAAGTTCCACGCATGCTCAGATTCAAGCAGAAGAGCCGCACTAGCTATTGAACTTCATTTTTCTCGGCTCATCGTACGCGTTGTACGTCACCGCATTCTTGACGTTCGCAATTTCTGACCAACTTTGTGTGATCGTATGTATGCAAGACAAGTTTGAGCCAACATCCGTCGGAAAAAAAACATGGATTTTGTTGTCGGAATGTGCGATCGTGTGTACAGGAAGTGTGACAGGGCTCTTAATGCTGCCTGCGCACAGTAGCATTAAGTTGTCCTGTCACCTCTAAAATAGAGTCACCATGCAGAGGCATACCTAGAATCTTCAGGGCCTCAGTACAAAAAAAAAATGAAGAGCCCCCCCCAACCTGAGCCCGGGGCCCTTTACTCCCAAAGCGAGGCCGTTTATTATGGTCCTGCATCGGGATCCTTTCACATGTTCTGCAGCGGGCCCCCTTCTTGCACTTAAGTTAGAATCCCCCCTTACATTAGAGTTCCCCTTTACAGTACATCAGAGTCCACAGGTTTGCTTTACAGTGCAAGCGGGAACGCTGCAGACCCTGATCTAAAGGGGAACTCTGTGGACCTTGATGTAAAGGGGAATGTTGTGAATGCGGGTGTAAAGGGGAACTCTGGTGTATGAGGTTCCCTGGTCACAAGTGCCCCCCCCCCTTACATCAAATTTTGCAGAGTTCCTCCTTACCTCAGAAGCCGCAGAGTTCCCTTTGCACTGTAACTCTGCTAACTCTGATGTAAGGGGGAACTTTGCGAACTCTGAAGGAAGGGGGCTCTGGTGACCAGAGAATCTCTTACTCCAGTGTTCCCTTTTTTACCAGAGTCCACAAATTCCCCCTTACATCAGGGTCCGCAGAGTTCCCCTTTACAGCAGAGTCTGCAGAGTGAATACACTAAGGTAAAGAGGTTCACTGATGTAAGAGGGTAGTGAGGACACTGATATAAGAGGGCACCTTTATATCAGTGCCCCCCCCCCCCCTAACTTTAGGGTCTCCACTCGCCCCTTACATCTGTGACCCCAATAGAGTGACTGACTGACTGTGTCACACACTAACCTGTAATTTCCTGCAGGCTTTGGTCCACCTCTCTCCTGCTCCCCCTCTTTGCAGATGCTTTCAAATTTGTTGGAAAGGCACCAAACACCATGATGTCACCACGCACTTGACCAGTGACCCGCCAACCAACACCCCCAGCCCTGCTTAAGGCCCCTTTCACACTGGGGCGGTGGGGGCGTCGGCGGTACAACAGCGCTATTTTTAGCGCTGCTGTACCGTCGTTCTTGCAGCGGTATTCGGCCGCTAGCGGTGTGGTTTTAACCTCTGCTGGCAGCCGAAAAAGGGTTAAAATCCCTCGTACAGCGCGGCTATAGCCGCGGTATTACCGCGGTATAGCCGCGCTGTCCCATTGATTTCAATGGGCAGGAGCGGTGAAGGAGCAGTGAATACACCGCTCCTTCACCGCTCCAAAAAAGCGGTTTGCAGGACTTTTTTCACCGCCCTGCCTGCGCACCGCTTCAGTGTGAAAGCCCTCGGGCTTTCACACTGAACAAACAGTGGAGGCTGTTTAGGGGCGGTTTTCAGGCGGTATTTTTAGCGCAATACCGCCTGAAAACCGCTCCAGTGTGAAAGGGGCCTAAGGCAATCCCTGCTTAAGCCAAATCCCTGCCAAGCCCGAGCGGAACTCAACTGATTACTAATCAGTCGGCTCCAGAACTACGCACTGCATGCACGCATTTTTGGACCTGGCTGATTAGTAATCAGCTGAGCTCGACTCGGGCTCGATGAAGAATGGCTTGGAGAAGGGAGTGGTCGGGCCGCTGGTAAGGTGCGCAAATTAGCTGTCCGGCTGTCGCGAGGGCTGCTTAAGTGAGACAAGACTCTTAACGCTGCTGGTTCACAGCAGCGTTAAGGTCCCCTGTCCCTCAAATCTGGAGTAAGGCAAATAAGGCAAGGTCTTAGGCGACCACCTAATTTGCCTAATTGAAGAGCTGCCTCTGAGTGAAAGTCACAATCATCAATTAAATCATGTGTTATAAACAGAGAAAAAATTATAACTGGATCAGCAAATTGCGATATGTGAATAAATACATTTGAAAATCCACAAATTTAATCCTATTATGACAACATAATCCTAAATTATTGCAGAATCACCACTGTGCTTCAAAGTGATCTTCTATTAAACAAAGCGTTAGGTGCCACTCGTGTCTCCACCCACAGTAAATAATGGCCACTCACCTCCAAGTTATGACCACTAAACAAACAGTAAGGTCATAATATGCATATCCCCTTTAGGGGTTAACCCTCTGGATTTCCTTTCTCAACACCTCTAAGTAGGGGGATGCATTCATAAAAAACAAAAGGGAGTTCACTGTTTTGGAATTTTAATACTGCTAAATCATTTAAAATCTACTTACAGGATACGGCACTATACTAGTGCCGACAGGAGCGCTTTACACAGAAACAGCAGAAGGCCGCTAGTAAGATGGCCACAGGATGATGTCATCAATGCAGCTCTGCCCTGCTCTACGCCATAAACCCTAAGGCAGAACTTCATCAGTATTTTTGTACTAGGACCCTGCTACCACCCATCCAATAGGAAGTATTCACATCAGGCAGACGCTTATGTGGATCTCCAAAAAAGGCCCCAAACCTGGAAGAGAAGAAGACTCTAGGCCAGATTGTCACGTGACTGGGGCTACAGATAAGTATGAAGTGCATTTAGATAGGGGTATTGTCTTTGATAGTATACTTGTTAGTTGGAGGGGTTTAGGGGTTCAACATTTTATCCTGAAGTGGGGCTTTAAGTGGTTATTTGCACCACTTGGGACCACAACCACCTACAAGGGTGCTGTTACATTAGCTTGTATTGGATGCTATCCCAGATGTAATTTGCTTAATTGCAAATGTTGAAATCTGGTATTTTTACCCAACCCTCAGTCATTGCAATGGCATGTGCAGGCTTCAAGACAGGAACAAAGGTCCATGGGAAAGAATAATTAAAGCCCTGAGCTGCCGCATATACTGTAAGCTACATGAACTCACTGTGCTTCATAACACAAATGTTTAAAAGAGATCCCAAAATCATGAAGGGGGTATGTGAGTATGAAAAACGGACACTAACTTTTTTTTTTTTTACTTCTCAGCCTTTTTTATAATAATCCCGGACTTGTATGCTGATGACCCAAAGCCTAATGCATAAGAAATGAACAAAAGCTTGATTACCAACTGTTCCTGATTTCCGGGGACAGCCGCTAGTTTTTAAGATCCATCCCCTGGAATAATTGTCCTTGGAAATGTTCCTGGTTTTTAATACTAACCAAATGTATTTTGAAGGCCAGGCTGTCTTATGTTGGCCTCAAATCTCATCATCTATTCATATTTTACTGAAGACACATTTTGAATGCAACGTAAAAGAAATGGCACCAGTTGTGTTATTCAGCCATATTCAACAAAGAGTTCTTACTTATAAGTCGGAATTCTTAACTTCAGTAACCTGAAGCAGCTAAGCAGGGTCTGCCTTTTACTAGTCAAAGGGAATTCTTGGTTCTGAGGGTTTTCAGAAGAAGGTCCGCATTTAAGGTCTATGTATTCCCTCCGTTCAGGTTTTCTTATCACTTAAAGTGGTAGTACACCCTATACAACCACTTTTACCTACAGGTAAGCCTATATTAAGGCTTACCTGTAGGTGCTTGAAATATCTCCTAAACCTCCACGGTTTAAGAGATATTTACAAAAAAGCTGATCGCCGATGACTACGGCGCATGTGCCGATTTCTACGGCGCATGCACACTTTAGAAAGGGCACATTGTGCCCTTTCTAATAGGGGTCATGCCATGACTGGCAACGACTCCGAGTGAGTGACATCACGTGACTCCGGCCAGTCACAGAGCCGGAGTTTGCGGCCCAGCAGTGACATTGCAGGCTTCCCCTCCACTCCTCCTTCCTCTCCCATTTTTCCCAACCCTGCCCTTCCCTTCCAATATCCTTTCCCTTTCCTCCCCCCCCCCTTCTCTTTCTTTTCTTTCCTTTCTTTCCCCCTTCCCTCCTTTCTTCTTTTTTCCCCTTCCCACTCGACCTTCCCCTACCCCTCTAAACCCCCCCCTTTTTCCCTTTTTCTGTCTATTCTATTCCCCCTCCCCTTCTTTCTTATCTTTTTCTTTCTTCCCCCATTTCCTCCCCCCCCCCCACTCTTGTCCTACCCCCCCCCTTTCTTCCTTTCCCCCTCTCACCAATTGACATATTGTTTATCTAGAATTATCAGTCCTTTGGCTATCTTTATATATTAAATTTGCTTATTACATTACCAGTATATACAAAATATAAAATATACCATTGTTACTATGTTGCAAACGTCCCCATAGTGGATGAATATTTCTTGGGTCCTTTCGGACTAGGACTGGCTTACGAGGGTTTCCATCTTTGCCTGCCCAAATTCGCAGTGTTTTTCAATCTGTACTGATATGATATGTTTAGTTTATGTTTTGTATTTATGAACTATCTGTTATATTTATTCTATGTCTTATGTTTCAGTTCCATGCTCCTGAAGAAGCGCTAGGCTCGCAACATGTTGAGCTGTAAATGTTAACGTCTATCAACGACATAGCTCCTTGTCAAATCTAATACCCCTTGATGAAATGATGTTTGTCTCATTCTTGAATTACCTGTTATTTCATTGAGCTATGTATGGTCTCTATTGCTGTAACCATTTTCATGGACTGAATTGTGTACAGATCCCTGGGATCTGTTCTTCCCCTTTTTAACAATGTTTCCTATATTTCAATAAATTTTAGTTTTTAACTGTATAACATTTGTTATCGTGCCTAAAAAGTCCAAGCCCACATATTTCTTTCCTATTCTATTGGTTTCAGGTAAGCAACACATAATGGGCTAGTATGCAATGCATAGTAGTCCATTATGCTTTACCTTTGCAGGGAAATAAAGAGGAAGTACAACCCACCAGGGTTTACTTCCTCTTTAAAGTGTTAGTAAACCCACATCATAAAAAATTATCAATAAATGGTGTATTACATGCTGTTCATACTCACTCAGTAACTATGAGATTCGTTTTCTGTGTTCTGCAAAAAACCTGGTTGATCCTGCTGCTCTCTGTCTCCACCTTCTATCCATGTCCCTAATTCAGCTAGGGATTTTGCAGCTGTGGTGACAACTCTGCACATGCTCCGTTTTCAGTTAGTTTCTTTGCTGAGAATTTCCTCCCAATCATATCTGAGCAGCCCATGTGACTATAGAGTCACACATGTGTAATTACCCTTAGATATACAGATGCTACTATTCCCTTAGCAACCCTGGGGATAGACACCCCTTCCCCCACCCCTTCTCTACCTTCTCTTCTACACTTTACCTTTGTTCTTTCTCTTTCTGTCACATGTCCCTCCTCCAGTATGGTTCACTGAAGCCTTAATACTACCCACTTCTATTCTCCCTTAAGGTGGGCATTCACCACAGAACTGTCGGCCTTGCAGGCCTATTACTATCCGGGGGAACCCATGGTCCCCCCTTTTCTGCCTTACTCCAAGACTTTGGTGTGTTATAGTTTTTTCTGTTTATACACTATATTACCAAAAGTATTGGGACTCCTGCCTTTACAAGAACGTTAATGGCATCCCAGTCTTAGTCCATAGGGTTAAATATTGAGTTGGCCCACCCTTTGCAGCTGTAATAGCTTCAACTCTTCTGGGAAGGCTGTCCACAAGGTTTAGGAGTGTGTCTATGGGAATGTTTGACCATTCTTCTAGAAGTGCATTTGTGAGGTCAGGCACTGATGTGGACGAGAGTCTCCGCTCTAATTCATCCCAATGGTGTTTTATCGGGTTGAGGTCAGGACTCTGTGCAAGTCAAGTTCCTCCACCCCAAACTTGCTCATCCATGTCTTTATGGACCTTGCTTTGTGTACTGGTGTGCAGTCATGTTGGAACAGGAAGGGGCCATCCCCAAACTAAGTTGGGAGCATGAAATTGTCCAAAATGTCTTGGTATGCTGATGCCTTAAGAGTTCCCTTCACTGGAACTAAGGGGCCAACCCCAACCCCTGAAAAACATCCCCACACCATAATAACCCCTCCAACAAATGATTTGGACCAGTGCACAAAGCAAGGTCAATAAAGACATGGATGAGCGGTTTGGGGTGGAGGAGCTTGACTGGCCTGCACCTCCTGACCTCAGCCCGATAGAACACCTTTGGGATGAAATAGAGCAGAGACTGCGGTCCAGGCCTTCTCGTCCAACATCAATGCCTGACCTCACAAATGCGCTTCTGGAAGAATGGTCAAACAATCCCATAGACACACTCCTAAACCTTGTAGACTGCCTTCTCAGTAGAGTTGAAACTATTATAGCTGCAAAGGGTGGGCCAACTCAATGTTGAACCCTACGGAATAAGACTGGAATGCCATTAAAGTTCATGTGCGTGTAAAAGCAGGTGTCCCAATACTTTTGGTAATATAGTGTATTTCTTTCTTGTCAATGTACTTTGCTAACTTTGTGATATGGGCACCTGGTGTCTAACGCTCTCAGATAATATAATTTTTGTCGTGCTCATCGCACTGTGTAATACTGATGTTATGGTTATACCTATTCTTATCCCTAAATGTCTGACTGTATCTATCTCATCATGATATGTTGTCTAATAGTGACATGTTCAGCTGTATCTTATCCTTTTTCTTCTAATACATTGTTTAAACAAGGAGTCACACATGTGGGTGTATACACAGTGGTAAATGACTTTCCTGAATGAAAAACAATGTTACTGTTAGAAATTTTGGAAACTGGAGATTTGGAGGAGGCTGAGAGCAATAGAAAAAAAGAATACATACTTAATAAAATATTTTTTAAACTGGAGTTTAGTGTCACTTTATTTCGCCTGGCCAAATTAGAGATCCTTATCCTTGTGTAAAAGCTTTGTGAATTTAGCCTATTGTCTCTTTAAAGGTGACCACACACTATAAAAGCTAATTGTACAATCTCCTTAAGTGCCGGTTCACATCAGAATCTCACAGGAATGCGCTCAACGTTCTTCTGCGATTCAGACTACCTCCCAACTTTCTGAGATGGGAATGAGGGACACCCATCAGCAAAAGTATGCAGGCATAGGACACACCCCTTGTCACTCCCCCTTAAAGGAGAATTGTACAAAAAAAAAGTTAAACCCACAAGTGCTTTTTTACCTCCTCCTCCTCACCGCCTGATTTAACCCTGTGTTAGTTGCCAGGTGATGGTTGCCTTGGCCAATTTTTAGGAGATCAATTGATTTTCCCCTAATTCTGTAATTGCTGCACTCCTCTCTTCTGTCACTAGGTGGCCGGGTACCCATGTGACATTGGATAAGACAAGGGCATAGCAAGGACAGATTATGAATGAATGGGGTGTCTCAGCCAATGGGCAGGGATTTTCTTGGTTCTCTAGGTCTCCTGGGAGAGCCTATTTATTTGGGTGGAGTCAGGTGATCGGGGTTCTGTGCCACCTGGACAGCTGTCTGGGTGGACGTGTGTTATATTGCCTTGGGCTTCTAGGCCATAAGCCTTAGGTCTATCCTGGGGACATCTGGCTGCTAGGCTGTCTGAGGGCCTATCCAGAAGCAGGAGAGCAGTGTAGGCTTGAGACTGTGGGCTTGTAGTCCAACCAGAAGTAACGGTTTCTCTGGCCAGGGAACCAATCATGGTTGGAGGTATAGGGCAAGCTGTCACCACTAGGGATGAGCTTCGAGTTCGAGTCGAACTCATGTTCTACTCGAACATTGGCTGTTCGCAAGTTCACCGAACAGCGAACAATTTGGGGTGTTCGCGGCAAATTCGAATGCCGCGGAACACCCTTTAAAAGTCTATGGGAGAAATCAAAAGTGCTAATTTTAAAGGCTTATATGCAAGTTATTGTCATAAAAAGTGTTTGGGGACCCGGGTCCTGCCCCAGGGGACATGGATCAATGCAAAAAAAAGTTTTAAAAACGGACGTTTTTTCAGGAGCAGTGATTTTATTAATGCTTAAAGTCAAACAATAAAAGTGTAATATCCCTTTAAATTTCGTACCTGGGGGGTGTCTATAGTATGCCTGTAAAGGGGCGCATGTTTCCTGTGTTTAGAACAGTCTGACAGCAAAATGACATTTGGAAGGAAAAAACTCATTTAAAACTACCCGCGGCTATTGCCGACAATACACATAGAAGTTCATTGATAAAAACGGCATGGGAATTCCCCACAGGGGAACCCCGAACCAAAATAAAAAAAAAAAAAATGATGTGGGGGTCCCCCTAAATTCCATACAAGGCCCTTCAGGTCTGGTATGGATATTAAGGGGAACCCCAGCCAAAATTTAAAAAAAAAATTGACGTGGGGTTCCCCCTAAATTCCATACCAGACCCTTCAGGTCTGGTATGGATTTTAAGGGGAACCCCGCGCCAAAAAAAAAAAAAAAAACGGCGTGGGGTCCCCCTAAAAATCCATACCAGACCCTTATCCGAGCACGCAACCTGGCAGGCCGCAGGAAAAGAGGGGGGGACGAGAGTGCGGCCCCCCCCCTCCTGAACCGTACCAGGCCACATGCCCTCAACATTGGGAGGGTGCTTTGGGGTAGCCCCCCAAAACACCTTGTCCCCATGTTGATGAGGACAAGGGCCTCATCCTCACAACCGTGGCCGGTGGTTGTGGGGGTCTGCGGGCGGGGGGCTTATCGGAATCTGGAAGCCCCCTTTAACAAGGGGACCCCCAGATCCCGGCCCCCCCCCTGTGTGCAATGGTAAGGCGGTAATTACCCCTACCATTTCACTAAAAAACTGTCAAAAATGTTAAAAATGACAAGAGACAGTTTTTGACAATTCCTTTATTTAAATGCTTCTTCTTTCTTCCTTCATCTTCTTCTTCTTCTGGTTCTTCTGGCTCTTCTGGTTCTTCCTCCGGCGTTCTCGTCCAGCATCTTCTCCGCAGCGTCTTCTATCTTCTTCTCCTCGGGCCGCTCCGCACCCATGGTATGAGGGGAGGCTCCCGCTCTTCTCTTCATCTTCTTCTCTTCTTCATCTTCTTCTTCATCTTCTTCTTCATCTTCTTCTTCTTCTTCTCTTCTTCATGTCTTCTCCGGGCCGCTCCGCAGCCATGCTGTGGCATGGAGGGAGGCTCCCGCTGTGTGACGGCGTCTCTTCGTCTGACGGTTCTTAAATAACGGGGGGCGGGGCCACCCGGTGACCCCGCCCCCTCTGACGCACGGTGACATGACGGGACTTCCCTGTGGCATTCCCCGTGACGTCACAGGGAAGTCCCGTCAAGTCACCGTGCGTCAGAGGGGGGCGGGGTCACCGGATGGCCCCGCCCCCCGTTATTTAAGAACCGTCAGACGAAGAGACGCCGTCACACAGCGGGAGCCTCCCTCCATGCCACAGCATGGCTGCGGAGCGGCCCGGAGAAGACATGAAGAAGAGAAGAAGAAGAAGAAGATGAAGAAGAAGATGAAGAAGAAGATGAAGAAGAGAAGAAGATGAAGAGAAGAGCGGGAGCCTCCCCTCATGCCATGGGTGCGGAGCGGCCCGAGGAGAAGAAGATAGAAGACGCCGCGGAGAAGATGCTGGACGAGAACGCCGGAGGAAGAACCAGAAGAGCCAGAAGAACCAGAAGAAGAAGAAGATGAAGGAAGAAAGAAGAAGCATTTAAATAAAGGAATTGTCAAAAACTGTCTCTTGTCATTTTTAACATTTTTGACAGTTTTTTAGTGAAATGGTAGGGGTAAGTACCCCCTTACCATTTCACACAGGGGGGGGCCGGGATCTGGGGGTCCCCTTGTTAAAGGGGGCTTCCAGATTCCGATAAGCCCCCCGCCCGCAGACCCCCACAACCACCGGCCACGGTTGTGAGGATGAGGCCCTTGTCCTCATCAACATGGGGACAAGGTGTTTTGGGGGGCTACCCCAAAGCACCCTCCCAATGTTGAGGGCATGTGGCCTGGTACGGTTCAGGAGGGGGGGGGCCGCACTCTCGTCCCCCCCTCTTTTCCTGCGGCCTGCCAGGTTGCGTGCTCGGATAAGGGTCTGGTATGGATTTTTAGGGGGACCCCACGCCGTTTTTTTTTTTTTTTTTTTTTGGCGCGGGGTTCCCCTTAAAATCCATACCAGACCTGAAGGGTCTGGTATGGAATTTAGGGGGAACCCCACGTCAATTTTTTTTTTTAATTTTGGCTGGGGTTCCCCTTAATATCCATACCAGACCTGAAGGGCCTTGTATGGAATTTAGGGGGACTCCCACATCATTTTTTTTTTTTAATTTTGGTTCGGGGTTGCCCTGTGGGGAATTCCCATGCCGTTTTTATCAATGAACTTCTATGTGTATTGTCGGCAATGCAATAGCCGCGGTAGTTTTAAATGTGTTTTTTCCTTCAAAATGTCATTTTGCTGTCAGACTGTTCTAAACACGGGAAACATGCGCCCCTTTACAGGCATACTATAGACACCCCCCAGGTATGAAATTTAAAGGGATATTACACTTTTATTGTTTGACTTTAAGCATTATTAAAATCACTGCTCCTGAAAAAACGGCCGTTTTTAAAACTTTTTTTTGCATTGATTCATGTCCCCTGGGGCAGGACCCAGGTCCCCAAACACTTTTATTGACAATAACTTGCATATTAGCCTTTAAAATTAGCACTTTTGATTATTCATGTTCGTGTCCCATAGACTTTAACGGTGTTCGCGTGTTCGAACGAATTTTTTTCCTGTTCGCATGTTCTGGTGCGAACCGAACAGGGGGGTGTTCGGCTCATCCCTAGTCACCACTAAGGGACCATCTACCTTGTTACCAGAGACCACTGGGAGTAAGCTGAGGCCAGTACCAGAGCAGACTTCTCACCAGCCGGGGACGGTGAAGAAGTGGGAAAACTTCAGCAAGTGCCAAGTCAGGGACCTAGCGGGTTAGCAGGGGTGACGCTTGAAGAATATCTGTGAGTGCCAAGCCAGCGACCCAGCAGGGAAGCGGGGGTGACGCTTGAGGAAGATACTAAGTGCTTTCAGTGGAAGAGGTCAAGGGATCCAGTGGCAATTGGATCTGAAGTCTAGTGAGAGAGACTGGGAGCTCATTGAGTGAAGACCCACAGTGAGTGATTGTGGGGTAAGCTGAGAACTGTTTGTGTTGCAAATAGTTGGATATAATTACAGTTAGTAACTTCTACAAGACTGTTGCCAAAGGAGACAGCATCCTACCTATATAGAAGTGGTGTCCAGCTGGAGGCCTTCACCTGTATAGCTGTCTGCCTATAAAAGTTTTGGAGTCTGCCAATTAACATTGCATCTACCTAAGGGTGTCCTGGCCCTAACCCTCTCTCCCACAGTTCTGTTCAAGAGACAATAAATCTCTTTTTGAATTCTAAAAGTGTCTGGCGCCCATCGTTTCATCTTGCATTACACCCACCATGCTTGTAACCCACTCTACACAGAAGGATGTCAGCTGTCCCTGACTCTGGAGGTCACCATTAGGCCTAAAGGGGCCCGGGACTTTGCTACACCTGTAAATGCTGCACTTCTGCACATATGTTGTGGGCGAGGCGGCTGCGGTGTATCTACTGTGAGGCAAAAAAGGCGCGCCCTTCGGACACAGCTGATCACAGATTGGGGTAAAGGGCCAATCAAAGCGGCTCTTTACCATGTGATCAGCTGTGTCCAATCACAGCTGATCATGACGTAAACACACTTTCCAGTTATTGACATTCTTTTCCTACACTGTAGCGTGAGGAGAGGAGAGAGCTGATAACCGGCCAGTGTGAAAGGGGACATCTACACTGATAATCAGTGCAGCCCCAACAGTGCCCATCAGTGCTGCCTATCAGTGCCAATCAGTGCTGCCTATCAGTGCCAATTGGTGCTGCCAATCAGTGTCGATCAGTGCTGCCTATCAGTGCTACCAATCAGTGCTGCCTATCAATGCCAATCAGTGCTGTCTATCAATGCCAATCAGTGCTGCCTATCAGTGTCCTCAGTGCTGCCTATCAGTGCCAATCAGTGCTGCCAATCAGTGTCCTCAGTGCTGCCTATCAGTGCCAATCAGTGCTGCCAATCAGTGCCCATCTGTGCTGCCCATCAGTGTTGCCAATCAGTGCCCATCAGTTCTACCTATCAGTGAAAATCAGTGCTGCCAATCAGTGCCCATCAGTGCTGCCTATCAGTGCCTTTTCATCAGTGCCGCCTATCGGTGCCCATCAGTGCCACCTATCAGTGCCCATCAGTGCCACCTGTCAATGTCATCTATCAATGCCCCATATTACTGCTGCCTATCGGTAGCGCTTATCAGTGCTGCCTATCAGTGCCGTCTATCGGTTCCTCTATCAGTGCCATCTATCAGTGCCACATATCAGTGCCTGCTCATCAGTTCCGCCTATCAGTGCCCATCAGTACTGCCTATTAGTGCCCATCAGTGCTGCCTATCATTGCCACCTATCAGTGCAGCTTCATCAGTGCCTCCTCATCAGTGCCTACCAGTGCTGCCTCATCCTGTGCCCTGCTGACCCCATCCTATGTCCCGCTGACCCTATCCTCTGCCCCGCTGACCATATATGTGGCACTTGGACAAATCACGTCTCAGGGTCTGATGAGGAAGCTGGAGCTGTTGAATGTGAACGGCTGCAGCTTCCTCATCAGACCTGAGACAAGAACAGTATACTGCAGCTGGGGTGGGACAAATATAGATGGGGAGGGGGGCGCCCGATTTTTGTTTTGCCTAGGGCAGCACAAATCCAAAATACACAACTGGAAGCATAGCATGGGTACAGCCCTGAGCAGCTGGTGGGTGGATAGGGGATGGTGACACTGTGGTGCAACCTCCTGGTTTTTCCATCCCCTGGCTGCTAATGTGTAATGGCAGGCAGTGAGGAGGCATGACATTTGACAGACGGTGAGGAAGGTGTTATGTTGCCTTTTCACCGCCTGATTTAACCCTAAATGGCGCACTACTCCAGTAAAGTCTTGTGCATGACAGGACCCCATACACTTGCATGGGTCACATTTAGTGGTGATGAAACTTGCCGAATGTGAAATGCTATTAAATTTTTCCCATGGCCCCGAAGCCGAGGATTGTGGCCATGACATGTGTACAGTCCTGAGCAGCAGCATGTCAGTGTCCAGATGGGCAGATAGGGGGCGACAAAACCATTGCTCAACCACCTGGTTTTACTGCCCCTTGGCTGCTCATGTGCACCCACTGAAAGAGGAGTGTTGCTTTGAGTGTCAAAGGTTGCTTGCCCATGGATTTCATTCGAGAAATCAAGAACAGTATGGGGTTGATTTATTAAAATTAGAGAGTATAATTGGTTCAGCTCTGCATAGAAACCAATCAGCATCCAGGTTTTTTTTTTGTCAAAGCTTAATTGAACAAGCTGAAATTAGAAGCTGATTGGCTACCATGCACAGCTGCACCAGTTTTTGCACTCTCCAGTTATAGTAAATCAACCCCAATATCTTTTACAAAAATAGCTTCATGTTACCTGGCGGTGAAAGGGTTAAGGAAGTCGGCAGGAAAATGGTAGCCATATAAAAGTTACACAGCCCCTGGGCTTGTATCCCTTCCAAAACCATTATCTTGTTGGTACATGTTCCCGGCAGAGGTTTTTTTTTTTTTCTCTTTCTTCATTGTGGTTATGAAATTAAACAAAGATCTGGGATAATAAAAAAAAGTGTTTAACAGCTTTATGGCTGTTTACAAGTGTTTGGGTGAGTCAGAGCCGGGTGTACGAGGCACTAAGGTGCTGGCAAAAGATCTTTTGCACCTCGTGTTATTTTACCGACTGTGATAAGGAATTTTCCATGCTGAGAGATGACCTTCTGCTAGGATAATTCTGTTGAGCCGTCCACTTCCACGTCGTATATCTTGGATCGGCCGCTACCAGGGTCGTCTTTTATTAAATCGGGTGCCTCTCCGCAAGGAGTTGAAGTTAATTATCAGCATTCACCAGATGCAAAAAGCGGCCTGATGAATAATGTAGGAATGTCTTGGGACGCGTGTTCTGTGGGTGCGGGAACACTGTGTGGGAAACGTTTTCCAAGACTTTTAACCTCCTCGGTCCCAGAAATGCTCTCTATAGGCTGCATCTTTTTTGGAAAGTGACGTTTGTTGCATTTCCACTTTTGCTGTCAAATTTGAGAAATCTCCACTGTATGTTTGTTATGTGTTCCCATTCACACAGCATATCTAAAGATAATTAAAAAAAAAAAAAATCTTATCTTTCTAGTTGTCTCTTTGGAGCAGGTTTATACGTAGGACTCTATTGGCAGGGTGTTTTGTTTAGCATAACAAGCAATGTACAATTAGGGGATATAGTCAGGGACAGTTTTTTTTATAATGTGCATTAACATACAATGTACCAACCAAGCCTTGAGATCTTCAACCCTTTGTGAGGACAGACGTTGTGTATCTGGTTTGCCACTAATAATGAATATATCAAATGTTTTGGGGAGTCATGTCATCTGCTGCTGTTGGTCCACTGTGTTTTATCAAGTCCAAAGTCACCACAGCCCTCAACCTGGAAATTCTAGAGAACTTCAAGAGAAGCCCGCAGCAAGACGCAGGCTTAGGCGTAGGGCTGGCATGACAGGGTAGCAGGGCAAAACAGCATTCATAGGGGTTAAATTTGGGGAAGTGTAGCTGGCCAGGGTAGGGGGTGGCCTTAGGAAGTTTATTCCCGGGAGTAGGAGAGGCCTGGGTCCGGTGGTCAATCAGAGGTCACTGGAGGAAGAAGGAGATCCCACCCTCCCGCCCTAATAATTTGGTTTGACTGTATGTATGTCGGTTATTGGGGTAAGGGGTAGCGGTTGGGGATCTTTGGAGGCATTCAAAAGTAAGACCAATATGACATAAGAGGGTGCGTTGCGCTAGGAAAATCTTAATGAATAAATAACTAAATATAAATATGCCTCCAATGTGTATGAATCAAATACAAAAATATATGTGACCAATTCATATATCTCAAATATCGACATATCGACATAACATATACATCAAAAGATGTTATTACAAGTTCCTATGTGATGAGTATAAATAATCAAATATATTAAAAAAAAATCTTTTGATGTATATGTAGAAGTATTGTGCACTTCCACATTCTATGTTTGCATTTTGGCTTTAGCGATGTTGTATATGCACATTGCACTTTAAATAATATTTTTTCCCACGGATTGTCACTTATGAGTTTATTGCTTATCGCTTTATTTATTTTGTATTTATTTAATCGATATTTGAGATATATGAATTGGTCACATATATTTTTGTATTTGATTCATACACATTGGAGGCATATTTATATTTAGTTATTTATTCATTAAGATTTTCCTAGCGCAACGCACTTATATATTTTTTTATATCATTATTGCACGGCTATGAAACGTGATCTGCGTCTGCAGCTGGTTATCGTTATTATTTCCATCTTATAGGCATTGATCTGTAGTGGCTCGCAAGGCTTTTTTCTATTTATGACATAAGAGGGGAACCATCATGGTATGGGATCCTCTGTTGATGCCAGTTAACCGAGGTTTAACTGGCATTGGGAGATGGGTATCAGTGTGTAAAAGGGCAGAGAGGTATGGTCCTCGAGTCGGCATGCAACGACTGGGGATCTTGTGTGGCCACGCTGATACGAAGAAAATTTGGTCCGTGCCTTCAATGATCCTCAACACGGTTACAACGTATCTGTGAAAGGATTGTTTGTAAATAAATGTTATGGTTAAATGTTAATAAAATGGCCGGTGCAGCCAAGTTACTCCAAAATGGGTGTCGCCTGGTTATTGATAGGTGAAGTAGGGTTATGGTATTATAGGTATAGGCAATTTGCATCTGTCATACCATAGCCATGCTTTCCTCTGCTGACCAGCTTTATGGAGATACTGATTTCATTTTCTAGCAGGACTTGGCACCTGCCCACACTGCTAAAAGTACCAATACCTGGTTTATTGGTCATGGTATCTCTGTGCTTGATTGGCCAGCAAACTCGCCTGACCTAAACCCCACAGAGAATTTGTCAAGAGGAAGATGAAAGACACCAGACCCAACAATGCAGACGAGCTGAAGGCTGCTATAAAAGTAACGTGGGCTTCCATAACACCTCAGCAGTGGCACAGGCTGATTGCCTCCATGCCATGCGGCATTGATCAAGTAATTCATGCAAAAGGAGCCCCAACCAAGTATTAGTATAGTGCATACTATACTATACATGGACATACTTTTCAGTAAGCCAACATTTCTGTATTAGAAATCCTTTTTTTATTGGTCTTATGTAATATTCTAGTTGTCTGAGATACTGAATTTTGGGTTTTCACTAGCTGTAAGGTATAATCATCAAAATTAAAAGAAAGAAATTCTTGAAATATATAACTCCGTGTATAACGCATCTATATAAAATATATGAGTTTCACTTTTTGAATTGAATTACTGAAATAAATTTACTTTTTGATGATTTTCCAATTTTATGTGTTGCACCTGTATACACTAAATGGATGCCTTTGTACGTAATATATATACCAAACTTGGCCATGTTTTTACTATGTTTTATTTGTTTAATAAAGAATGTGAAGGCTTTGTTCATACATATGTGTGGCACAATTAAAGTCTCATATTTTTTCTCTCTCCTTAACCCCTTCCTGCCAGCCCTTTAAGTGGATTGAAATGCCAGGAGGCGGAGGCCAGCAAGTGACCAATGTGATTGGCTGTCACAGTGGTCACATGATCGAAAAAATAAATAATAATAGAATTAATCAATTCATTATTAATAAATTAATAAATAAAACTGCTGATCACAAGTATGCATCGGGAGCTTTCCATGACACTTCAGCCACTATGCTGGGAGCGAGCAGGGAGCACACTCTCAGCACACTAAACTGTTTACATATAGTGCCTTGAAAAAGTATTCACATTCCTTGAAATTTTCCAAATTTTTTTATGTTACAACCAAAAACATAAATGTATTTTATTTTGGATTTTATGTGATAGACCAACACAAAGTGGCACATAATTGTGAAGTGGAGGGAAAATGATAAATGGTCTCCAAAATTTTTTTGCAAATTAATATCTGAAAAGTGTGGCATGCATTTGTATTCAGCCCCCAATACAATACTTTGTAGAACCACCTTTCTCTGCAATTACAGCTGGAAGTCTTTTTGGGTATGTCTCTACAGGTTTGCATATCTAGAGAGTGACATTTTTCCAGGCTCAAGTCTTTTGCAGACTATAATGCCCTGTACACACGACCGGTTTTGCGGTCGGAATAAACTCCAAAGCTTTCTCCGACGGAACTCTGACGGAATTCCATTCAAGCGGTCTTGCCTACACACGGTCAAAAAGTCTGACCAAAGTCCGACTGTCAAGAACGCGGTGACGTACAACACTTATGACGGGACTAGAAAAAGGAAGTTCAATAGCCAGTAGCCAGTAGCTTCCGTCTCGCACTTGCTTCAGAGCAAGCGTTGTTTTTGGTCCGTCAGAACAGCATACAGACGAGCGGTTTTCCCGATAGGAATTGGTACTGTCGGAAATATTTAGAACATGTTCCATTGCTAGGTCCGTCAGAATTTTCGAAAAAAAAAAGTCTGTGTGTGTGTCTTTGGTATGTGGCCTTCTCTATCTGTTGCCCTGTGTGCATAACTATGACATTGTTTTTTGTTGCTCTGGACTATCTTACCTAAGTTTTATGTGTTGATCTGATCTTGGCCTCTGGCCTCTTGCTATTCTGACTTTAGAAGCAAAAGGTCCACTTTGATTGTTAGGCATTCTTATATTCACTCATGATTAATTAACGAACTTTCACCCCACCCTCATAACAGTATAAATTTGAGCATCCTTAAGGGGTCAGCACATTGCAGGGGCTTCTATCCTTAAGGATTCTATCTCTAAGTGATTCTTTCTACAAGTGATATGCACTTCAGTGATTGCACGAAGCAAACAAATATAGCAATCTGCACTGGAAAGCACCTAACAGACTGTAGGTGACCCTTTCTCTCTATTAAGCTCTCCTTCCACTCTGTAACATGCACTCTCTACCACTGCTTCTGACACTCGTGTCCTCTCTCCTCAAACTCTCTTACCTTCACCCCCCCTCTGCACCCGCCTGCTTATACATATCACCCTACCCCCAGTACTTTGAGACATGCCCCTTCATATAAATCACATTCCCACATTACCTTCCTCACCCTCCTGCTTCTCCTAACCTCTGGCGACATATCCCCAAACCCTGGGCCACCATCATCTGTCTTTGCCCAACGCTCCCATCCCCCTACACCCTCTGGCAGGAGCCGCAATCCACAGAACTTGGTCTCTATTCCGCTTTCCAAAACCAGCCCCCCCCTTTTCCTGTGCCCTTTGGAATGCACGCTCTGTCTGTAACAAACTCACCACCCTTCACGACCTCTTTATCACATATTCCTTTAACCTACTTGCCATTACTGAAACCTGGCTTCATGAATCAGATACTACTTCTCCGGCTTCCCTCTCCCATGGGGGCCTTCTCTGGACTCACTCCCACAGACCAAGTGGACAGAAGGGAGGTGGAGTGGGAATCCTTCTAGCCCCATGCAGCACTTATCAGATACTTCACCCACCTCCCTCTCTGACACTCTCCTCTTTTGAGGCACGTTGCATTCGTCTGTTCTCTTCTCTACGAATTGCTGTCATCTACCGGCCCCCTGGACCAGTATCAGCCTTCCTTAATGACTTCTCTGCCTGGCTACCCTACTTTCTCTCTTCTGAAATCCCCATAATTATTCTCGGTGACTTCAACATCCCTGTTAACACTAACACTACTATTACTTCTAAACTTCTCAGTCTAACCGCATCGATTGACCTGAAGCAATGGATACAGGCTCCTACTCACTCAAACGGCAACACCCTTGACCTTGTCTTCTCCTATCTATGCACTCCGTGCAACAATCCTCTCCCACTCTCTGATCACCACCTTATTAGTTTTGCTCTCTCCCTGTCTTCCACCTCCTCTCCCTCCAACCGCCTAACAGTTACACGTAGAAATCTTCGCCACCTCAACCCTTCTCTTCTCTACTCTGCTACTGATCACCTCTATGACAAAATCTCACCTCTGTCCTGCCCCGACCTAGGCACTTTCATCTACAACAGCTCACTGTCTTTCTCCCTAGACAAGCTTGCCCCCCTCACTACACGTAGAATTAGGCCCCGACTGCTAAAACCCTGGCAAACAGATGACACCAGTAATCTCAGAAAACGTAGCCGTGCTCTTGAGCGCCTGTGGCATGAGACTAAGATCCAGGAAGACTTCACACAATATAAATCTGCCCTCCTAAAATACTATTCCTGCCTTCACACTGCCAAACAGACCTACTTTATCACACTCATTAACACCTTCTCATCCAGTCCACGTCAACTCTTCTCTACCTTCAACACTCTACTCTGTCCTCCACTGCCTCCACCCACCAACTCACTCACTGCCCAGTAGATCGCCAATCACTTCAAAACTAAGATTGAAACAATTCATGAGGAGATCACCAATGCGCAAAAACCTCCCCCATGCAACACCCCATGTCCACAATCATTACTTCCCTCATTCAACCCTGCTACGATTACTGAGGTTGCTAAACTTTTATCTAACGCTCATCTAACCACCTGCCCCCTGGATCCTGGTCCCTGGCAAATGCTACGCTCACCCTCTGACTTGATTCTACACTCTCTAACTGACATTTTCAACCTCTCCCTCTCTTGTGGCATCTTCCCAAACTCTCTAAAACATGCGCTAGTCACCCCCATACTTTAAAAGCCCTCACTGGACCCCACCAATTTCAACAACCTACGTCCCATCTCCTTACTCACCTTCTCCTCCAAACTTCTTGAAAGACTGGTCTACAACAGACTAAGCGACCATCTGACCATAAATAAACTTCTTGATCCCCTTCAGTCCGGATTTCGCCCTCAACACTCCCTGGAAACTGCTCTCCTTAAACTCTCAAATGACCTACTAACGGCTAAAACTAGTGGACACTATTCTGTACTACTTCTCCTGGATCTCTCTGCTGCCTTTGACACAGTGGACCACCCCCTCCTCCTCAATAAACTCCACTCCTTTGGTCTCTGTGACTGTACTCTTCGCTGGTTCTCATCCTACCTATCCCACCACTCCTTCAGTGTCACTTACAACTCTACTTCCTCCTCTCCTCTTCCTTTCTCCATTGGGGTCCCCCAAGGTTCTGTTCTTGGACCTCTCCTTTTCTCAATCTACACCACCTCCCTGGGTCAGTTGATTGCCTCCCACGGCTTTAAATATCATCTCTATGCTGATGACACCCAAATCTATCTCTCCACCCCCCAGCTCTCTCCATCTGTCTCCTCACGCATTACCAACTTACTAGCAGACATATCAGCCTGGATGTCACATCACTTCCTCAAACTCAACCTATCCAAAACTGAGCTCATGATGTTTCCTCCCTCAGGTGCCACTTCCCCTGATTTCTCTGTCAATATCAACGGCTCAACTATCAACCCATCTCCCCACGCCAAGGTCCTAGGTGTAATCCTGGACTCTGAACTAACCTTTGGACCCCACATTCTATCATTATCCAAAATTTGCCGCCTCAATCTCTGCAACATCTCCAAGATACGCCCCTTCCTAACCAATGTCACCACAAAGCTTCTAATTGACTCCCTGGTCATCTCCCGCCTTGACTACTGCAACTCCCTCCTCATTGTCTTACCTCCAAATAGGCTATCCCCACTTCAGTCCATCATGAATGCTGCTGCCAGGCTCATCCACCTCACAAACCGCTCAGCGTCTGCTATACCCCTCTGCCAATCCCTCCATTGGCTGCCACTCAGTCATCAAATTAAATTCAAGATACTAACTATAACTTACAAAGCCATCCACAACCTGGCCCCCAGCTACATCTCTAACCTAATATCAAAATACCAACCTAATCGTTCTTTTCGCTCCTCCCAAGACTTCCTGCTCTCAAACTCCCTTGTCACCTCATCCCATGCTCGCCTTCAGGACTTCTCCAGAGCCTCTCCCATCCTCTGGAATGCTCTACCCGAATCCGTCCGATTTTCTCCTACTTTATCCACTTTCAGACGATCCCTGAAAACTCATCTCTTCAGAGAAGCCTATCTGGCCCCCACCTAACAACTGTACATTTATCTTCTCAATCAGCACATCACCCACAGTTATTACCTCATGTATCTCTTGACCTTTCCTCTTAGATTGTAAGCTCTAAGGAGCAGGGGCCTCTGATCCCTACTATATTAAAGTGTATTGTATTTGTACTGTCTACCCTCAAGTTGTAAAGCGTTACGTATACTGTTGGCGCTATATAAATCCTGTATAATAATAATAATATAGCCAGATTACCAGTGGGGTCATTTGAAACTGGAATGCGGGCCGGACTTTGGACATGCCTGGTCTATGGGAACACAGCCTCTTGTAATGTGTAATGTGAAAAGTATTTTGGTGAGTTGCTCTGAGTGCATACTGTCTGCATTAGTGGCTGCAACTACATGCCTATCACAGTAGAATTAATGGCTGTGTCCCCATAGACCAGGGATATGCAATTAGCGGACCTCCAGCTGTTGCAAAACTACAAGTCCCATCATGCCTCTGCCTCTGGGTGTCATGCTTGTGGCTGTCAGAGTCTTGCTATGCCTCATGGGACTTGTAGTTCTGCAACAGCTGGAGGTCCACTAATTGCATATCCCTGCCATAGACTTACATGGGCTGGTGGCTCCTGCCATGTAAAACAAACGGCCAATTCACAGTGTACAGGCCTCAGCACCGGTGTGAACAAGGCCTAAGGGAGAAATGCATTCTGCCAATGTCTGCTGCAGACTACAAAGAATTTTGTATGAACCAATCTCCTCTATGTTTAGCTTTGGCACCTCTTAAGTCCTCTGCTTGTGCCCAGTACTGCCATGGTGTTTTTCTTTTGGATAGGTTAGCTTTGCCTCAACAGATAATGTGAAACCAAAGGCAGAGATAACAAAATCAAACACTATTGCCTGCTTTGTTTTGAAAGGAAAATCTGCTGAGGGCCTTGGCACCGCTAGGCCTTGGAAGACCTATGTGCCTCATCAAGGGCCAATCGTTTAAAAAACGCAGGCCAGCACAGTTCTCTCACAGCAAACGTTCGCTCGTCAGTTCCATCCATTCAACCTGACACAGAGATCTGGGATATGTTCCCTGTCCTGGGATTAGCGCACAGGCAGGATAGCCTGATTTATAGTTCTCTCCTAAAGCCTCTCCCCGACCAGCTCCATTTTGATTTTCCTCTGCAGATTCGGAGAAGGATTTCAGCATTGTGCACATGTTTATGCTAAGCTTTAAAAAGCCAACTAGGTTTAAGTAATTCATGATGTAAGTGAGTATTTATGCAAATGTGGCAGATATATATTCTACAGCATAATACATTACATAAATATGAATACAAAATGCTCATTTATGAGGTAAATACAGGTAATGAAAGCCATAAATTATGCCTAATAATACGGGGCATGGATCTTCAAAGGCGCCAAAGCATTAACTTTCCTCATCGAGACATTTAAAACAGGCAATCAATTAATTTCTGTTCAATTATCATACAGGTTATTTTGTGTGTAATTTAAAGATGTCTAATAATCAGTCCGGTGTTGCTGATTCTGTGGTGTAAAACTGGCTTAACTCTTCAGCCGATTTACCCATAGCCCTTTGCAGGCTATTTATTTTTTGCCGGTACATGACTTAAGTGAGATAAACCATGACATCATGGTGGTTGTGCATTTACCAGTAAAATTATCATAATCTACATTTTCTTTAGTAAAGCTGTCCATTATTTAATCTATTCCCGCTGGTAGAGTGGACATGTTCAAGAGCAAGGTACAAGCACTCATCTATGGACTAAAGCAGGGGTCTCCAAACTTTCTAAATAAAGGGCCAGTTTACTCTCCTTCATACTATCGGGGCCAGACTATGGCCAGTGGGAGTAAACAAAGCCCTATCTTTGGCGTCAATGGGAGGACCAGTGCCTCATCTTTGATATCAGTGGAAGGATGCCCCATTGTTGGTGTCAATTGAAGGAATTGTGCCCCATTACTGGTATCAGTGGGAGGAATAGTGCCCTATCGTTGGTGTCAGCAGGAGAAATAGTGCCTTGCCATTCGTGTCAATGGAGGGAATTGTGCCCTATTATTGGGTTCAGTGGGGGGAATTGTGCCCTTTTGACAGTGTCAGTGGGAGAAATAGTGCCCCATTGCTGGTGTCAGCTATAGGAATTATGCCCCATTGCTGATGTCAGTGGATGTTATAGTGCCCCAAGGTCCAGACAAAGGCAAGCAAAGGGCTGCATCCGGCCCGAGGGCTGCAGTTTGGAGACCCCTGGACTAAAGTAACAATGTTGGGTGTATGTTATGAGGTAGGGTGCTGTTCACTGTGACCCAAACCATGTTTTCTATTACTTTACCTGTCAGCCAAGGGCAGGGCCGGTGCTACCACTAGGCAAACTAGGCAGCCGCCTAGGGCACACTGCTGCCTAGGGGCGCCCCACCGCTGGTTTCCCTCCGTGTCTGCATGCTCTGCAGGCTGCAGCATGTAACTAATTCAGTCTCAGGCAGCTGCTCTATCTGACCGGTAGTGTAATTAGAGGCGCAGCGCAGCACTGAGGCCAGCGCTAGAGGAAGCAGAGCTAATGCTTCCTGTATAGTGGTGCCTTCTGTCAAATGGGCAGGGCAAAGGGGGTGGATTCAGGGGTGGAGCCAATTGGGGGCGGCAAAATTAGGTTTCGCCTAGGGTGTCAAAAATCCTTGCACCAGCCCTGGCCAAGGGTACCTTATAAATAGAAAACAAGAGGCATTCCAATCTCTCGGGGTGAAATTCAAAATGCAATACATGAAATGTGCATTGCCATGTGTTGCATTAACACGTGTTAATGTGAGTGTTACTACAATGTAATAGTGTAAATGTGCACTAGTTGTTTCATATATAGTCCACCTGCAACTGTTTAATACATATTGAATGGATTTACCCTCAAAGGACACGTAATCAGTAAATAACATTTCATAAAGGCCAAGAAACAGTCATCTTGGTGAATACAGCCAGGAATCACCATGATAGGAAGCATTGTCTGCTTTTACCACTAGCAACAGTCGGGTGAGTTCTACATCTATGACACTCTTTAGAATTTCAATATGCTACTGCACAACAAATGTCAGTGCGGGCAACAGATTCAGGTACCTGTTGGAAACAAGTACATGAATTTTGGTCAAGCAACACTCAAGGAAGCCCAATGAGGCTGGAGGGCAGCTGAGCTCCCTCCGCGCCTCAGCAGCTGCTGCATAGATAGTGCAGCAGCTGAGGATATTTGAAATTGGGTAGATGGATGTAGGCAGGTGCATTCTATTGTCTGCACTGCAGATGGCACTCATCTAAAGCGGCAGTGCAGGTGGAAGAGGAAGTCAAGAGGAGCTTTGCTCCTCTATGATCTCCTCGGTCACAGGGAGGTAGCATCCGACTGGATACTGGCATCCCATATGACCTAAGTGGCCATCTTGGGTCAGGCAGAGTCTATTTAGACCCTGGCTCATGGGTTTGGCATGCATGTCCGTGTGGGTAGAGTAGGGATAGGTCACCCATCTGACAGGGACAGAGCTTAGGGTCAGGGAGAGGTTCCAAAAGAGTATGGAGAGTGCAGGGACATACCGTCCTTCCTGGAATCCTCCTCATCTAAGTATGTACTGGCCAGGCTGTTTTTTTCCCCTTTTTTAGACAGATGCTGTCGGCACACCTAAGACCTGCTGCCACTACTCATCGATGTACATTCTGTGAGTGCACCCAGTTGGGTTGTCTTCCCATCTGGCTTGTTGTGCATTGCTGAACTTCAATTTCAATACAGGTCTATTTTCTGCAACTGGACTTTGAGTGTTTACTGCCACCGCACCACGTTGCACCTCCCCACACAAAGCCTGGGATTTAGAGACACTAATTCTCCAACAGGTCCTCTCTCTTTTTGTGATTAACACGAGGCTGTGGGAAGATTCTCAGCCAATAGACAGCCTCCTATTGCCTATAGAGACACAAGGAGAGAGGCACCTCTGGGTGCAGATATAGGACAAGTTTAATAGCACTTAGTACAGGCAACTCACATTTGAGAAGTCAAAGGTAGGCATGGATAAGTCCCAGCATGGGGGTGATCAGGTCATCAGTTTGCCAATCCGTTCTTGGGAGGAAGACACGCTTTGCTTGATACAACACCGCTGGTAGTAGGAAGCTGGCCGCAGTGGAGACCACACAGAACGAGGCTTGAGGCACAGTTGGTATGCAGGCAAGGAGGGATGACATCACTGGAAAGCGACGCGTTTCTTGAGCGTACGTGCTGCGGATCACACACCAGCCACACTCCTTTTTCAAGCTCGAGCTTGAAAGAGAAGCGCGGCTGCACGTACGCTCAAGAAACGTGTTGTTTCCAGCTACGTCATCCCTCCTCGCCTGCATACCAACTGTACCTCAAGCCTCGTTCTGAGTGGTCTCCACCGTGGCCAGCTTCCTACTACCAGCAGTGTTGTATCCAGCAAAGTGCCTCTTCCTCGCAGGAACAGATTGACAAACTGATGACCTGATCATCCCCATGCTGGGACTTATCCATGCCTACCTTTGACTTCTCAAATGTGAGTTGCCGGTACTAAGTGCTATTAAACATGTCCTATATCTGCCTTTCCAGTGTACTGGAACATGGTTTCTGTACCCCCTTGACGGCAGCCCTGAGTGTGGGACCCCCTATTACCATCTGATATGGTCTTTGGATTTTTAATAAACCAAAAGATCATGGACTCTTGCCATTTTATCTTATGTTTGCATAGATCACTATGCTTTTAAATTAATTATTTATGGTTAATAACACTGTGGGATATACTTATTGCTCTAGTTCCCTGCGCCTTTACTTGTATATTATGTTATTGCCTACTTGTATATAATCTACCCATTGCTTGCTGTCAATCCCAAGCAGAGAGCAGACCTGATGGGAAACTGGTCCCTCAGCTTCCTCCCAATGTCTGTGTCACTGGTTTCTACGAGTCTGTCAGCTCTGCCAAATATGCCACTTGCTACACAGTGTATGGAGACAGGCACTTTGCCTGTCTCTGTGCACCAATTTGGAATTGGTGTTAATTACTAGAGTTTTATTGTCTATGAACTGGAGGTAATTATTTTTTTTAATTTGGTGCAGTCATATTGTCAATTTGTAAAAGTGGCAGTGTTAAGAACCACCTGAATCTCCCACAGGTTTCTATAAAGCAGGGTTTTTTAATCCAGTTTAAAGGGCCATACCACCAGAAAAGTGCCATTAGGTCTTTATTGAATCCCCCAGTGTGGTAGGAAGTCTGTAATCCAGAAGTAAAATGGTCTGTAAAAGAGGGAACCTTCCAGAGAAGCACAGTTATATAATGTGACACTTAGGAAAAGAAGGGAATTCACTAAAGGAGGAAGGGGATTCAGTGCTCTATGAACATCTGTGCTCCGGCCTCAAGGGAGGCTGTGTGCTTTTTACAGCAATGAGTTCAGGTTTTGTCAATCATAAGTGTTTGCGGTGCAAATGGTAATGCCGTAGGCTGGACCGTTTCATAGTGCAATTAAGGGCATTTACAACTACAGTAGAAACACACGACACTAAAGCAGGTCTCTAGGCTATTACCCATTACAACGCAAAGGCAGCAGAGATCATGAGCCGATATGTTATATACATGTGATAATACAGATCATGATTTCATTGTTACTTTATACTTCATACTTTTACATACATGGGGATAAGAGAAGAAAATGTGCTTATAGGAAATCAGATTTTTTTTTTTTTTATTTGTGTGCAGCAGATACAATAAATCATAGACTTCACATAAATTGCAACCAGTCCCAAAAATATAGGAATCACATCTGGCATGAAAATAAATTCTGCAAGGTGAACAATGAACAACCAAAATGAACATCCATCGAAAGGTGCAACAATGAACACGCAGAAGTCAACGATTAATATAAAATGTGCAGATGAGAGCAAAAGGAGCCTCCCAGGGTAACATATCGGGGAATAACCCTGTACAAGAAAGAAGTCTCTCTGAAACCTGGAAGAAACGACCTGGTCATGGGGGGAGGTCTAGTGCAAAGAGTCCAGAAAATAGGACGTTTCATAAAAAAAAAAATAACAATGACTGAACAGCATAGTATAACATGATGGCCAAAATTGGTGAAATATTCTGAAAGAAACACAGTCCATACACAAATAAAAGCATACATAATAAAATAATACAACATAATACATACCTAATACATCATTTTTTACATACTTTTCTTACCATTTTTCTGCAGTTCTCTTCCTTTCTCCTTAGCTAGTAATTACTGTAATTAGGCTGGCTGATCCAAAAAAAAAAAAAAAATGAACGTTTCTCCCATCAACCCACTCAAGGTGGATGAAGAGATCCTCCTCATTGCACTAGTTCTAACAACAGAGGCTCCACTGATGTAAGAATACACTGATCAGTGCTGCAGCCCGATGGTTAGTGTCTGATTTCCCACCATAATATCGCAGTCCTGCTATAAGTCGCTGATCACGACCATTACTATTATAAAAATAAATAAATACATGAATAAAAATTCCAGTATATATATCCCATAGCTTGTAGACACTCCGGGGTTGATTTACTACTGGCAAAAAGGCTGTGCACTTTGCAAAGTACAGTTACTCCAGAGATAAGTAATTTAGCAGAAGCTCTGCTGACTTCCAACATCCAATCATGTGCAAACAAAAACTTTTATTTTTTTATTTTTCTTGCACGTGATTGGGTACTCTTTGCAAAGTGAAGCCTTACCTTATTTATTAAGATCTGGAGCAACTGCACAGTCTATTTTCCTTTAGTAAATCAACCCCTCAAACTTTTGCACAAACTAATCAATATACGCTTATTGGTATTTTTTTACCAAAAATATATAGCAGAATACATATTGGCCTAAATTTATGAAGAAATTAGATTTTTTTTTTCATTTTTTTATTGGACATGTTTTAAAGCAGAAAGTAAAACATACTGGGAGTTTTTCAAAATTGTCATTTTTTTTGTTTATAGCGCAAAAAATAAAAAGCCCAGTGGTGTTCAAATGCCAGCAAAAGAAAGTTCTATTTGTGAAAAAAAAATTACATAAATTGAATTTGGGTACAGCATTGCATGACCGCGCAATTGTCAATTAAAGTAACGCAGTGCTGTATCGCAAAAAATGGCCTGGTCATTAACCTCCCTGGCGGTATGATTATTTCAGATTTTTGATGCTGAAAGCGGTACAATTATTTTGCATGGAAATTTGGCGTTTTATATTGTAGGCCTGTAATTCTTAGGAATAACTCACTTAAATCTGTCCAAACAAGAGTCTAGTAGACATCCCGGGTATGATAAAGTTTGAAAAACAAAATCATAAATTATAACATAATAATTAACTATAAATAATTCTAACAAATAATAATATAATAATAATAAAAAATGATTCAATAATGTAATCAAATCAAAAACACTGAAATTTGCTCAGTTGCAGAATTGTCGCTGTCATTACTTTCAGTGTTTGATGACGGATCTCCCCACAAATCACTATCACTCAATTCTGCAAGTGATTCTATTTTATTATCGCTGTTTTCTAGCTGGTCTAAAACCACTTTTGATGTAAGGGGACGGTTTTGGTTGCTATGGACAATCTCCAGTTTCCAGGCAGAAAGAACAGTTTTTATAATATAAAACTGCATGAAGGGCACTGGACAGACCACTAGGGACAAAAGGGATGTGAAATAAATTGATACAGTAATGTAATCTGTAAGATTACAGTGTACTGTATATGTATTGTGTGCTCCACTTTTTGAATTTGGCGCCGTTTTCCGTCCCCGTGCGTCGAAACGCTCGCAGGGAACTGAGCTCTGCTCTGTGATAGATGGAGCGGAGGACGGCTCGCACACAGTGCGGGAACACATTGAAGGATCCTGGGGACAAGGTAAGTAACCTCTTCCTGGATCCTGCGATGCGATCCCGAGTGTGGCTCGGGGTTACCACTCTTGGTACTGAAAGTCCACCCCGAGCCACACTTGGGAATACCGCCAGGGGGGTTAAGGGTAAATCTTCCAGAGGTCAAGTGGTTAATGACATGTCACGATGCATGCATGGTAGAGTACCCCAAGGCCTCTTGGGATGCATACGTGGGTATCTCAGAAGCTATGGACTACTACTGCATACGTCATTCTTGCCTCTGTGAGAAACCAGGAAGAGCGGGTTGCGTTCCCCGAAAAACATAAAAGAAATAATACTCAAAACAGAAAGTCCAGTCCTGAAGGAGGAGGGGGAATAGGGGTGAGATGACGGAAATTGGGTGAGGAGGGTGAAGGTGTACTCTAACTCTTGGGCACATAGATTTGCCTTGTTTTCTCTCCCTCCTTTTCTGTCTTTACCCTGAAACACTCCTCCACACACGTCTACCTTTTAATCATTATCAAAATGTCTCAGCTTTCATCCAGTCTTGACCCACTGAAGCTTCATGCGTCACAACTACCATTGGGTGAACTACAATAATTAGTAACCTGTGTGGGAGAACACCACCGATTATCTCTCCTGTGAGCCTCTATAGGCAGACTGAAGTTTTGGATTACTATTTTATACTGTGGGGCTGATAACCCCTTAACAACGGCCACACTCAAATATGTGGCACTGGCAGCATAGTGGTGGGCTTTACTGTTGGGCTGCCATATATACATGTACATCTAGTGTCCCTTGTTTGTGCTTGGAGCAAGCTTACTCTACTTGCCCAGCACAGTGACTGTGTTGTCACCAACAGCTTCCATCAATGTTTATGATCAGAAGACAGTGAGGCAGGCTCCCGATTACGTGATCAATGCAACAGCAAATCACATGACTGGGAAGGTCATGTAACGCTTCCGATGTTGCAAATCTTTAAAGGGCCAACTCCCGCCAGCTGGACAGGGTTAGTAAAGAGGTAGAAAATTTTGACTTTGTTTAGTGAATAAATTGAAGCAATGTTCTGTTTGATACCAAACCATGTGCCAACAAGCCTAAATCAGCTCTATGTGGTTTGAGATAAATGTTTCTATAATATTAGATTGCACTGGTGCTGGAAACCTGCAATTCAAAGGGCATGATTTGCATAGCACTAGAGAGGAGAGCAGCGGGATGACAGAGGCCCATGATTACCGTGGTCAGCACACTAAGGGGGATATAGGAACCGGCAGGATCAACCAGGTTTTTTACAGCATAGAGAGGGACAGATTAGACAGCACTGCTCTGTTTAACCTGCTATAAGAGAACAGGATATCTTTTTAGGGTTACAACCTTTTTAAGGTGGCTATACATTAAAATATTTTTTTTTTTCATTTTAAGAACATTTGTTTGATTTTCTAATCATGGGGTCAATTTGACGTTCGTTTTCTACCACAAGAAAATTCAAAGGAGCAGAATGGAAAATTTCTCTCAAATGCACAAATTTCTAGCAGCGAATGTGATTTTTGTTTGGGAAATTCCTTTAATTTAAAAATTGAATGTGAACTGCAAATTCAATTTTTAAGTACTTTTCAACAACATTCGTCCAGTCCTGAAATGTACAAAGAATTTGTATGAACATTTGTTCCAAAATCTACTAGGGTAGCATTACCTAATCATGTGTAAAGGAAATAAAAAACAGTGTGGTTGATTTACTAAAGTAGGATAGTGCAAAATCTAGTGCAGCTCTGCATTGTAGCCAAGCAATGTATACCTTCAGCTTGTTCAATTAGGCTTTGACAATAAAACCTGGAAGCTGATTGGTTTCTATGCAGAGCTGCATCAGATTATGTACTTTCCAATTTTAGTAAATTGGCCGTAAGTGTCTGTGCTAAAATGTGGACCCCAGGATAAGCAAATACTGTCTAAATACAAAAGCCATGTGTATTGTTGCTTGAACCCCTGAGTTCTTTGTGTACGTCTTCCAGATCTGTGCAGTAATCCAGTGTGATACTTTCCTCCCTGTAGGAGCTTCCTATAATAAAGACCACTCACTACTGCTCTCTCTCCTAGTGCAGGGTGACTGGTCTTGTCTCCGCCCCCTCTGTAGTTATCTACAGAAAGTTTGTAGTGGGTGGGCCTGCTAGACCCCTCCCACGGCTCTACACTTTGCACAGGCTTGTGTACAGCAATGTAATAATGTTACTGCTACATTTACATGATACTTTTGCGAAAGTGACCAGTGCACACAAAGAGGATTTAGATCCCTTGTGCCTATTGAGAAAAATAGGGATGCGCTTATGTTATGTTCAGCTCCGCTTTTGGTATGAAACCTATGTTCGGCCAATCCTGGAATGCAGCTGTCAGTGCCAGGCCAATGAGCTGCAAGTGAGGGATTCCATGTGGCCATATTAAATCAAGGATGATACGAGAATTCTTGGCCCTCTTGTGGGGCGAGAAATCATCTGGCCTACCAGTAACAGTTCCCTTCCGGGTTTGGCCAAGCTCATTACCAAGCTCATTCCTATTGAAGAATATATTTCAACTGGGCTTTTTTTTCTCAAAGAATAGGTGCAGGTACTCTCTCCACCCTGACCTACCTCTGAGCACCGCCCCTTGTTTTTGCCCCCTATCCACCTTCTAGTACCGCTCATTACTTTGACATTTAATGCAGGGGTTATGGCAGCACCTAGCTGCCATAACCCCAGTACCATTTTTTACTATGGCTGGTTCTGTGTCAGATAAAAGTGGTCCTGCGGGCAGATTCTCCTGACCCATGGGTAAAGCCTGGGAGCGATCCAATGCAGCCGTTTGCTGGGCAGGAAGTTCAGTGAGGCCAAGATGGATGCCACTCGTCTCTGTGCCCTTGGAGGACCGGAGCGATGTCTGATGTCACTTCCGGTTCTCGGACCAAAACATATCTTTTTTTTTTTTGAAAAGTGAGAATGCAAAAAAAAAAAAAAAAGGTTTTTTTTCTTCTGCTTTTAAAGCTAAATGAGAAATCTGGGGTCTTTTTGACCACAGATCTCTCATTAACCACTTGCAACCCAGACCAATTCTGACACTTATCTTCTACATGTAAAAATCATCCTTTTTTTTTTTTTTTTGCTAGAAAATTACTCAGAACCTCCAAATATTGTATATGTTTTTTTTTAGCAAAGATCCTAGGGAATAAAATGGTGGTTGTTGCAACTTTTTATGTCTCACGGTATTTGAGCAGCAATTTTTCAAACACGTTTTTTTGGGGAAATAAAACGGTTTCACAAATTAAAAAAAAACACTAAAGTTAGCCCGATTTTTGCATAATGTGAAAGATGATGTTATGCTGAGTAAATAGATACCTAACATGTCACGCTTTAACCACTTGACAACTGGGCACTTAAACCCCCTTCCTAACCAGACCAATTTTCAGCTTTCAGTGCTCTCACACTTTGAATGACAATTACTCAGCCATGCAACACTGTACCCATATGAAATTTTTGTCCTTTTTTCACACAAATAGAGCTTTCTTTTGGTGGTATTTAATCACTGCTGGGTTTTTTATTTTTTACGCTATAAATCAAAAAAGACTGAAAATTCGATAAAAAAAAATTCTTTGTTTCTGTTAAAATTTATTGCAGAGTATTGCCAAGTATTGGCAGAGTATTGGCGAGTATTGGCAGAGTATTGGCGAGTATTGGCGAGTATTGGCAGAGTATTGGCGAGTATTGGTAGAGTATTGGCGACTATTGGCAGAGTACTGGCGAGTATTGGCAGAGTATTGGCAGAGTATTGGTGAGTATTGGTAGAGTATTGGCGAGTATTGGCAGAGTATTGGCAGAGTACTGGTGAGTATTGGTAGAGTATTGGCGAGTATTGGCAGAGTATTGGCAGAGAATTGGCGAGTATTGGTAGAGTATTGGCAGAGTATTGGCGAGTATTGGCAGAGTTTTGCAGTGTTGCAGAGTATTGGCAGAGTATTGCACAGTGTTGCAGAGCATTGAACAGTGTTGCAGAGTATTGCACAGTGTTGCAGAGTATTGCACAGTGTTGCAGACTATTGCAGTTTTGCAGAGTATTGCAGAGTATTGCAGAGTATTGCAGTTTTGCAGAGTATTGCAGAGTATTGCAGTGTTGCAGAGTATTACAGATTATTTACATTGAGCTGCGCTGTGGGCACTAAACATCCAGCCCACAGTGCTGCTGCAATCTCTCCCCCTCTCCCCTCGCACTGTACCGATCGGTACACAGAGGGGAGGGAGGAACTGGCGTCATGATGTGACGCCGGTTTTGTTTACATGTGATCACTCCGTCATTTGACGGAACGATCACGTGGTAAACGGCCGCGATCAACGGCTATTTACCGTGATCTGTGATGTGCCGGGTCCGGAGGCCACAGATGTTCCCGGGTGCGCGCCCCAGGGGGCGCACGGGAGCAACATTCTGGAATGACGTCCCACGGACGTCCACCCAGAACTAGCCGACCGTGCTATAGCCATCTTTCGGCTACGGCCCGGTCGGCAAGTGGTTAAAATTGCGCACACTCGTGGAATGGCACCAAACTTCGGTACTTACAAATCTCCATAGGCGACGCTTTAAACATTTTTAAACATTTGTTTAGAGTTACAGAGGAGGTCTTGTCCTAGAATTATTGCTCTCACTCTACCGTTTGTGGCGATACCTCACATGTGTGCTTTGAACGCCGTTTACATAGGCAGGTGCAAAGTACGTATGCGTATGCTTCTGCGTGCGAGGACAGAGGCGATTTAATTTTTTTTTTAATTGTTTATTTTACTTTTATATTTTGACACTTTCCCATTAATTTTTTTTTATTTTTGATAACTTTTATTCCTATTACAAGGAATGTAAACATTTCTTGTAATAGGAATAGGGCATGACAGGTCATCTTTACAGCAAGATCTGGGACCTATAAGTCCCCAGATCTTGCCTCTAGGCTGGAAAGCCTAAAGTAAAAAAAAATTAAAAAAAAAAAAGAAGAAAAATGATCTTTCGCAGCCGATTCAACGGCAGTGTTTACAACTGCAGAGGTCGGACATGACGTCATAATGTTGCGCCCAGCCTCCGAACGCCATAGAGATGATCAGGGACCATTTGGCGAGAGTGACATCATCAGGGCTCTGGCTAATCACATAGCCGAAGCGCGCAAACCTGGAAGAAAGACCGGGCGGGAAGATGTCAGCCCTCTCAGTGCTGGAGGGCTTCGTTCCAAGGGGAGTGTTTCATAATGTACTAGTATGTGATGCTTTATAGCACATACCTCCCAACTTTTTGAGATGGGAATGAGGGACACCTATCAGCAAAAGTATGCAGGCATAGGACACACCCTTTGCCACACCCCCTTAAAGGAGAATTGTGCAAAAAAACAAGATTGGTTTAACCCACAAGTGCTTTTTTTTACCACTAATATTCCTTTATATTGGCTTTTGGAATTTACAAATTCAGCAATTTAGAAATCAGATGAAAGGTTTAGCACTGGGAAACACTTTTTGATAGATAAAAAGTGCATTTTATATACAACTATGTAGATCAGACCAAAATGAGGGACAAATGAGGGGGAACGAGGGACAGAGGGACATTGCTCCAAATCAGGGACAGTCCCTCCAAATCAGGGACAGTTGGGAGCTTTGCTAGCACATTATGCCATTGTCTTGCAGATGTTTTTTTTTTACAACAGCCGTGGTTTACTACCGCTTTAAATACCATAGTTTGTTGCCATTCCACGAGCGTGCACAATTTTAAAACATGTTAGGTATCTATTTACTTGGCGTAACATCATCTTTCACATTATACAAAAAAAAAAAAAAATTGGGGTAACTAAGTGTTTATTTTCCCCTAAAATTGTGTTTAAAAGACCGCTGCGCAAATACAGCATGACATAAAATCTTGAGACGACCGCCATTTTATTCTCTAGAGTCTCTGCTAAAAAAAAAAATAATAATGTTTGGTGGTTTTAAGTCATTCTCTAGCAAAAAATACTGATTTAAGATTACTTTGCAATGTAAAAATGTTGTACTCGTTTAGTAAACCAACCTCAACATATCACAAAATATACTTAGCAGGCCAGTTGAGCCTTAGCTGTAAAACATCAAAGATTTAAAGATTCAGAAAACATAATACTACGCTATTCCCCAAACTCTAAATCCTTATTTTTATATATACTTGAAATGCAAACATTTGGCAAAAAAATGCAGCCCAGGTCCTAAAATATACGACGAAGGATTGCTGGCAAAGGAGATCCTATTCATTTGAGTAGGTATTCAATAATTCATTTACTGGTTAGGATAACCCAAAACATCAATACATCCTCTTCCCACTCCAGTTCCTCTCTCATTCCCCTTGAGGAATGAATATTCACAGTTTAAAAACAGTGTTACCTTCAAACATCCCCCATTATAGATCTCCCTAGAAGATCCCTATTTGTTCTCTGCTCTTCCTGCGGGATAGAAATCCCTTTAGGTCGTGGTTGTTAAGTAAACCATTAGTCCTTTCCCTGGCCCTGTCTAAATGACTTGGGGAAATTTGACATCGGAAGATACGCAGGTAGAACTGACAAGGCTGGCTAGGGCAGAGAATGTGGTGAAAGAAACCTCGAGATTAGGAGAGAGCTTAAAATGAGGATCAGTCGTAAAAAAAAAAAATTCTAAAAATGCAAATTGATATATTGAAGAAGTCGCAAGTGCATTTCTAAGGGTGCTTTTAAGGTGCTTTTAGCTGCATCTGGTTTTTGTTAGGATACAATTAGGATTAGTGTTTTACTCCAGTAAATACATCTTCAGAGTCAAGTGCAATTTAGAATGTTTTACATGAAACGGGTAATTTAAATGTATGTTGTACAAGGGTGGGATTTTCATCCAATCATCGGTAGATATTTCGCTCTTGACTGCACACAAATTGAAGGCTAAATGTGGTTTTGAAAAAAAAAAAAAGAAAAAAAAAAGGTAACTGCTGTGAAACCAGAAAGAACAAAATTGTCTCATTCTGGAATGACTGAATCTGATCACACTGAGTGGTTCTGATGGGGTTAAATTTACTTTCTGATAAGCATAGTTAACCCTTAAGCCATAGCTCCCAACTGTCCCTGATTTTGAAGGACTCTCCCTGATTTCGAGGGACTCTCCCTGATTTCGAGGGACTGTCCCTGATTTGGAACAAAGTCCCTCTGTCCCTCTTTCTTCCTCATCTGTCTCTCATTTTGGTCTGATTTATATAATTGTATATAAAATGCACTATTTATCTATCAAAAAGTGTTTCCCAGTGCTAAACCTTTCATCCAGTTTATAAATGGCTTCATTTATAAATTCCAAAAGCCAGAATAGTAGTGGATAAAAAAAGCACTTGTGGGTTTAACCAATCAATTTTTTTGTACAATTCTTCTTTAAGGGGGGCGTGGCAAGGGGTGTGTCCTATGCCTACATAGTTTTGCTAATAGGTATCCCTCATTCCCATCTTAGAAAGTTGGGAGGTATGGTTAAGCTGCCAGGGCTATTTTTACATGTTTTTCATGCATGTAAAAAAATAAATAAATTTAAGGACCACAGATTAGTTAACCTCCCTGGCGGTATGATTATTTCAGATTTTTGATGCTCAAAGCGGTACAATTATTTTGCATGGAAATTTGGTGTTTTATATTGTAGACCTGTAATTCTTATGCTGTGTACACACAGGCGGACTTTTCGGCATCAAAGGTCCGACGGTCTTTCCAACGGACTTTCGACGGACTCTCTAACGAACGGACTTGCCTACACACGATCACACCAAAGTCCGATGGATTCGTACGTAATGACGTACAGCCGGACTAAAGTAAGGAAGTTGATAGCCAGTAGCCAATAGCTGCCCTAGCGTTGGTTTTCGTCCGTTGGACTAGCATACAGACGAGCGGATTTTTCGATAGGAACTGGGTCTGGCGGAGTTCCGGCGGAAAGATTTGAAACATGTTCCAAATCTAAAGTCTGTCTGATTTTCGACAAAAAAAAGTGCGCTGAAGGTCCGATGAAGCCCACACACGGTCGGATTGTCCGACGGATTCATTCCATTGGACCAGTCTGGTCGAAAAGTCCACCCGTGTGTACACGGCATTAGGAATAACTTACTTAAATCTGTCCAAACAAGAGTCTAGTAGGTATCCCGGGTATGATAAAGTTTTAAAAACATGAAATCATACATTATAATATAATAAATAGCTATAAATAATTATAACAAATAAAAATATAATAATAATAAAAAGATTCAATAATGTAATCAAATCAAAAACACAGAAATTTGCTCAGTTGCAGAATTGTCGCTGTCATTACTTTCAGTGTTTGATGATGGATTTCCCCACAAATCACTATCGCTCAATTCTGCAAGTGATTCTAATTTATTATCACTGTTTTCTTGCTGGTCTAAAACCGCTTTTGATGTAAAGGGACATTCTCAAGTTTCCAGGCAGAAAGAACAGTATATATAATATAAAACTGCATGCAGGACACTGGACAAAGCACTAGGGACAAAAGGGATGTGAAATAATGTAATACAGTAATGTAATCTGTAAGATTACAGTGTACTGTATGTGTATTGTGTTTTTTACTTTTTGAATTTGGTGCCGTGCTCCATCCCCATGCATCGCAACGCTCGCAGGGAACGAAGCCCAGCACAGTGATAGATCCGGTGAAGGACACGGCTCGCACACACAGTGGGAGGACATCGCAGGATTCTGGGGACAAGGTAAGTAACTTTGCCTGGATCCTCCGATGCAATTCCGAGTGTGGCTCGCGGTTACCGCTTTTGGTACTGAAAATTCACCCCGAGCCACACTCGGGAATACCACTAAGGAGGTTAAGCCATAGCTCCCAACTGTCCGCAGTTTTGAGGGACTGTCCCTGTTTTGGAACAAAGTCCCTCTGTCCCTCTTTCTTCCTCTTTTGTCCCTCATTTTGGTCTGATTTATATAGATGTATATAAAATGCACTATTTATCTATCAAAAAGTGTTTCCCAGTGCTAAACCTTTTATCCAGTTTATAAATGGCTGCATTTATAAATCCCAAAAGCCAAAATAAAGGAATAGTTGTGGATAAATAAAAGCACTTGTGGGTTTAACCAATTATTTTTTTTTGTACAACTCTCCTTTAAGGGGGGCGTGGCAAGGGGTGTGTCCTATGCCTACATAGTTTTGCTAATAGGTGTCCCTCATTCCCATCTTAGAAAGTTGGGAGGTATGGTTAAGCTGCCAGGGCTGTTTTTACATGTTTTTTATGCATGTAAAAAAAAAAAAAATGAGGCCCACAGATTATTTAAAACCCCCAAACAGTTTTCTGAATGCAGAGGCCCAGAAACATAAAATGCTGGTAGTTAGACATGTGCAATTTGTTTCGTTGTGAATCAAAACTCAGACAAAGTTTTCGTTATTCGGTGATTCGGATGTGTTACAGTTGTTAAGGTTGAATAAAGACACCAGTCCATCCAGTTCAACCTGTGGTGTGTGTGAGTTTACATCAAAATTAAATCCCATATCCCTGTATGTTGCGATTATTAAGATGCCCATCCAAAAGTTTTTTGAAACTATCGACACTCCCTGCTGACACCACTGCTTGTGGAAGGGAGTTCTAAATCCTCACCGCTCTGACAGTAAAGAACCCTCTACACAGTTTAAGGTTAAACCGCTTCTCCTGCTTTTTAAATTAATGGCCGCATGTCTTTTTAAACTCCTTCCCACTGAAAAGTGTTTTCCCTATGCTGGGTTTACCAGTAGGTATTTGTATATTGCTGTCATATCTTCTCTTAAGTGTCTCCTCTCCAGAGAGATTAAGCTCAATGCTTGTAGTCTTTCCACATTACTAAGGTCCTCCAGTCCCTTTAATAGCTATGTTGTCCTTCTCTGAACTCTTTCCAGTTCCATGTATATAGTGTTCGACCGCGCTACCTCCAATATTTTAGACCAAATTCAACAGTCTACCTGACTAAATCATGTATGTGATGTAACCAAAAAAAACAAAATTCAAAAACAAATCCACCACTCCATAGTAATACTTCCAAAAACCATCGTACATAGATACTATTAACTATTACATATAGTCCATTTAAATATAATGTGCAAATAGAGGCTTGGATCCCGGTGTGGGCTGAACTCTCTCCAGTTCCAGCACATCCTTCTTGAGGACTGGTGACCAGAACTGGATGGCATAATCAAGATTTGGCTGGACCAGAGTCTTGTAGAGCGGGAGAATTATTGTTTTATCTCTGGAGTAAATCCCCTTTTTAATGCATGATATTATTCTGCTGGCTTTGCTTGTAGAAGCCTGGCATTGAATGCCATTTCTGAGCCTATCACCTACTAGGACCCCCAGGTCCTTTTCCATCCTAGATTCCCCCAGAGGTTCTCCCCTAGTGAGTAACTTGCATTCATATTTTAAGCACCCAAATGCGTTACCTTACATTTTTCTACATTAAACCTCATTTTGCCATGTAGTTGTCCAAACCATTATTTCATTGAGGTCCTCCTGTAAGGTTTCCACATCCTGTTGTGAAGTCATTGCCCTGCTTAGCTTTGTATCGTTAGCAAACACTGAGATTGAGGTATTTATCCCATTCTCTATATCATTTATAAATATATTAAATTTAATTGGTCCCAGGACAGAGCCTTGGGGTACCCCACTAACCACTCTAGACCATTCTGAGGGCTCGCTATTTATCACCACCCTTTTGATACACCCCTGTAACCATTTTTCTATCCAGGTATATACCCAATGGTCCATGCCTACAGACTTCAGTTTGTAAAGTAAACGTTTATGAGGAACTGTATCAAATGCCTTTGCAAAATCCAGATATAACACATCCACAGACCTACCTTTATCTAGATGGATGTAGATGACTTCCTCATAGAACAGATTGGTTTGGCAAGAACAATCCTTCATGAATACATGCTGATTACTACTAATCTACTAATCACTAATTACTCCGAATCTCAGAATCACAATAGTAACAAATTTCAACGAATATGAAAAAAATTATAACGAAAACAATACATTTCTTTGTATTTAGTCCTTTCGTTCGGATGACATGATGCAATAGTTTGGGATTTTTGTTAAAGCTTGAAGCATCCAAAATAATATAACGACATGACGAATGATCCGAATTGATTCGGATCCCTTTGTTTTTATTCTAGTGCGCATAGTGTGAATTATAAAAAATGCACTACATAATACATATGAAATGAAAACATACTGCAATAAATAGTTACAGTAAAGTATAAAAGTGAAATAAGATGATTCTAATGCCGGCCATACACGGTTCGAATTTCGAAAGAATTTTCTTTCGAAAATCATATCAAAGAATTTTCGTACGAATTTCGCACCATTAGTGGGCTGCAACAACGGCCGATTTTCGTGCAGCAATCAAATTTGAGAAATCGGACATGTTGGAAATTTTTTGAAAAATGAACGATTTTCTAATCAATGATGGGAGAATTGTGCGGGAAATGTAATAAGAAAAGAAAATTTACAGAGAGAAAAGAAGATTCCCGCCCACGAAAATTCTTTTCTGTAGCAACATGAGGTGAAATTAAAGGCTCGGTCGGCCGAATTTCGAAAATCAATGGTGGCATCATCGGATCACAAAAAGACGAACTTTCTGATTTTCAAAAGAAAATGAGTTCGAAATTCGACCATGTATGGCCTGCTTTACTTATTGTGGATGGAGGTAGATCCGTCAGAAATCCATATCATAACATAAATTAATCAGAATCTTCCAAAATAATTTCCAAAAATACGAATTCACTCGGAACATCGAATATATGAAAAAATCCAAATATACAAAACAAATTCAGAAAAAGAATCATTCTAACATAACGATTATGACAAAATGAAATGATTAACTTGATAAATGCATCCAAAATAAAACAAATTTATTTGTCATGCAGATCTGTAGTGATAGTTCTATTTTTTTAAGTCACAAGATATTAGCACAACAGTTTATTGAAGTGATAATAATTTTTTTTTTTTTTTTTGATAAATAACAAACATGTTATACTTACCTGCTCTGTGCAGAACAGCCTAGATCTATTTTTTCTCACTCCTGGCCCCTCCCTGCTGCTGATTGCCCCCAGAGCAAGCAGCTTGCAATGGGGGCACCCGAGCAGGTGCACTCCCGAGCCTCTGCTCTGCATGTCCATTCACACACAGAGCCATGGCTCGGCCCCGCCCCTTCTCTCTCCTCATTGGTTCACTAAAATTTGAAAACCGTCAGTCCTAATAAATGGTTAAACATTTAGAAACCACCCTCCTGTATGTCAATTAGGGATAGCTAGAGTCTGTGCAGGGAAAAAAACACAGGAGTTGATTTACTAAAACTAAAGAGTACAAAATCTGGCACGGCTCTACATAGAAACCAGTCAGCTTCCAGGTTTTTTGTCAAAGCTTAATTGAACAAGCTGAAGTTAGAAGCTGATTGGCTACCATGCACAGCTGCACCGGATTTTGCACTCTCCAGTTTTAGTAAATCAACCCCACAGTGTCTTTGTCATCCCACAGCCTCTAGCTACCCCTCATTGACATACAAAGCAGGAGGGTGGTTTATAAATGTTTAACCCTTTGTTAGAACAGACAGACTAAAATCTAGTTTACTGATAATGACGAACTGCAAACACAGTGCAGACAGGGTTAATGATGTTAAACATTACCCCACAGACCCCTCTTAAACATTATAAATCAAAGAGAGCATGCCATGATTTTTGAGCAAGTAAAAAGCACTTAAAAATGTAACCGGCATTTTTTTTTTTTTTTTTTTTTTACAAAACAAGAGAAATTGTATATTACAAAAAAAATAACCTTTTTTATATTGTTAAAATACATGTAATACAAAAAAGGTGCATTTAGTAAAAAAAAAAAAAAAAAAAAAAACAAAAAAAAAACAGAAAAGCACTCCTGGATGAGTAGGGTGTATAAACAAAACCATCTTAACCCCCCATGAGGGTGGGCACTTAGGTGTCATTGAAATATGTAAGTATCTCAAGAAATACAACATAGTAATTATATTAAACCAAGCATATAAAGACCACCTACCAGTATTATGGGTGGTAGGAGAAACAACATCAGGATCCATGCAGTCATTTCTATTGGGTAGATAGTCAATTGGCAGATGGTAACCATTAAGCCAGTATATAGCAGTCCGGAAGACAACCATCAGTCAATTATAGAAGAGAGAAAGGATGTACATTGTAAAGTCAAAAGTAGAGAGGAGGAGGAAGGGAGAAGGGGAAAGGCAAGAAAAGAGAAAAAAAAATTAATTAATAAAGGGCCTGAGTGCCATGGCAGAATGAAGCTGGAGCGTCCAGTAGAGACTGGCAGCCCTAAAGCTACAAAATCATAAATAAAAGGCGAACTTTACCTGTTTCCCAGGAGACCATATTTTCCATGTTGCAAATAGAATCTATTTCACAAGTCCATACAGCAAAAGAAGGAGCAGTCGTTTTACGCCAAGCCCTGGCTATCACAGCACGTGCAGAGGCCAAAAAGTGCCGAAGGAAACTCTTCTTATTTGGTTTAAAAGACCTGGGCAACATCGAGAGCAAAGAAATTAGAGGGGAGTTGGTAATTCTATCTCCCACTAGATCAAAGTACAGACAGAGTATTTTGTCCCAGAAAGGAGTTATACGGGGGTAAGTATTCCAAATGTGTGTCATGGTACATGGGGCCTGTAAACTTCTCCAAGTGTTGGGGATGGACGGGTCCATGGCATGCAAGGTAGTTGGACACCTATACCATCTGGTGAGGATTTTTTAATTGCGCTCCTATGCTCTCGAGGATACAAACGTTTTATATGTAAATGCCAGTATTTTGTCCCAATCTTCAGAGGCAATATTAAGTTCCTGTTCCAATTTGGCCAAAAAAGTGGGGAGAGGCCTTCAGTAAGATTTGATAGGGTTGAGACAACCGATGGTCTGGCCTGGTCTGCTGTGAAGACAAACACTCCAAGTCTGTGCACAGTTTAGTTAAGGAAGTCATAGAAAAGTTAGTAGTAAGGTAATGTCGAAGTTGAGAATATTGCAACCATGCACCAGCAGGGTTGTGATAATTTGCCAATAGTTGCGATAAGGGGAGCAGTTTACCATTCCGCTAGATATAACAAAGTAACGGTTGGTCATATTTTTTCCAGGTAAGAAACTGAGAGCAATGCAGAGTAGGAGGAAGGGAATGTGAAGTAAAGAGAGGTAATAAAGAACTGTAACTGGAAATGTTTTTTTTTTTTTAAGTTTTACTATGTTAATGGGAATATATAACAAATAAAAAAAGGTGTTATCCTTATTCGGCTGCAAAAGTGGAAATACACTTTAACTCATCTTACATTGTCCATTCAGTGATATGGTGTCTGTAAATTGTAGATGCAATCTGCATATTAGTCCTGCTAAAAACTTAACACCTATAGTAAGTGTACAAAAAAAAAGTGCATGTGAAAAACACACAAAAAGTGTGTCTATAGTCCACCTCTCAAAGAAGTAGGACTCTACCCTGACACTCCCGGACGCAAGGCTCCATACAGGGGCAAGGTGCAACATGGTTCACCTAGCCAAAAGGCCTAGCAGACCCCTCTCCTCATGGTCAGCTGAAGCCAACCACTGGAACACTGAGTACTAGATGAAGGACTCTCCTGAAGAGAGACATCACCACCACTTCCGCCTATCCTCCCTGGATCAGGGGAGAAAGGAACCTGGTGGCCACACATCCTCCTAGACTTCAGGGTAGCCCGAGGTCCGAAACCCTCCATCCGAGTGAGAAAAATAAACACAGACAAAAGTGCAAGTGACAAAACAGTGAGTTAAAAAAACTTACATAAGTGCCAGTGCAGGTCTATTGGCTAGGCCTTGCAACCTATTAGCAAAAATCGTCCTGTACTTAGCCAAAAAGTCAAGGTTGCATCAGGTCACCAGCAAGAGGAAGGAGGTCTTGATTCCTCTATAAAGATCTTTAGTGAGACCTCATTTAGAATACTGTTCAGTTCTAGAGACCTCACTTACAAAAAGATATTGATAAGATAGAACGAGCCCAACAACAAAAATGGTGAACAGTCTGAGGGATAAAACATATCAGGAGAGATTTAGGACTTTAATATGTACAGTCTGGAGGAAATAAGACAAAGGAGAGATGTGACTGAAACCTTTAACCACTTCAATACCAGGCACTTAGACACCTTCCCGCCCAGCCCAATTTTCACCTTTCAGCGCTGTTGCAATTTGAATGACAATTGCGCGATCATGCAACACTGTACCCAAACAAATTTTTTATCATTTTGTTCCCACAAATAGAGCTTTCTTTTGGTGGTATTTGATCACCTCTGCGGTTTTTTGCGCAACAAATAAAAAAAGACCGAAAATTTCGAAAAAAAACAAGTTTTTCTTTGTTTCTGTTAAATTTTTTTGTAAATAAGTACGCTTTCTCCTTCAATAATGGGCACTGATATGGCTGCACTGATGGGCACTGATATGGCGGCACTGATGGGCACCGATGAGGTGGCACCAATGAGGTGGCACTGATGAGGTGGCACTAACGGGCACTGATGATGGGCACTGATAGGCGGCACTGATGGGCACTGATAGGTGGCACTGATGGGCACTGATATGTGGCACTGGATTGCGGCACTGATGGGCACTCATAGGTGGCACCGATGGGCACACATAGGCGGCACTGATGGGCACTCGTAGGTGGCATTGATTGGTATATATGGGTGGCACTGATGGGTACTTATGTGTGGCACTGATGTGTGGCACTGATGGGCACTAATAGGTGGGCACTGATGGGCACAGATGGGCACTGACAGGTGGCACCGATGGGCAATGACAGGTGGCACAGATGGGCAATGACAGGTGGCACTGATAAAGAATTGCTGGGCAGATCTGGGCATTGCTGGGCAGATCATTGACATAATAGTGCCAATCAGTGCCCATTTGTGGGCACTGATTGGCACAGATTGGGCACATGTGGATGGCCATGGGGTACATACCTGGCCATCCACGTTGCCCCTTCCCTGGTGGTCCTAGTGGCATCCCTGGTAGTCCAGTGGGGTGATCTGAGGGGGGGCTGCGCTGATAAACAATCAGCGCAGACCCCCCCTGCCAGGAGAGCCGCCGATCGGCTCTCCTCTACTTGCGTCTGTCAGACGCGAGTGAGGAAGAGCCGATCAACGGCTCTTCCTATTTACAGCGTGATCAGCCGTGATTGGACACGGCTGATCACGTGGTAAAGAGCCTCCGCCGGAGGCTTTTTACCAAGATCAGTGTAGCGGTGTGTCAGACTGACACACCGCTCCACCGATCGCCGCGATGCGCGCCCCCGGGGGGCGCGCTGCGGCATGTTATCCTGCTGGACGTCATATGACGTCCAGTCAGGATAACAGAACCACTTCCCGGACGTCAATCCGCTATAGGGCGGGCGGGAAGTGGTTAAATACATGAAGGAGTGAATGAGGTTCAGAAGGGCAATTTTTTTCAATATGAAGCCAAAGTCAAGAACCCGGGGACATGACCTCAAACTAGCAGGAGGAAAGTTCAAAACTAATCTTAGAAAGTGTTATTTTTTCCAGCAGAGGTAGTGAGTCAGTCAACAGTAAGTGGATTCAGATACTGTATGTCTGGGAGAGACATAGATCTATACTGTACTCAGACAAAAAAGTTGATAAAAAGAAAAATAAGATAACAAAATTTTTATAAATAAAAAATAAAAAATGAGGCAGTACCGATGGACCACTTGGTTATTTTTTCTGCCATCACTCTTCTACGTTTCTAAGGTAATAGAGATGATCTACTAAAACAACAGATGCTGTTCACTTAACAAAATGTATTTTCACTTTGCAAAGTGCATATTCACTTTGCAATGTGAATGATAGTAAATATGGTAAATGTATCTTCACTTTGAATGTGAGGAGGCAATTAAAAAAACAGGATTTTTTTTTTTCTAGCACGATTGGGGATTTAAAATGAACACAGCATTGACATATTCACTATCATGCACTTTCCAAAGTGAACATTCACTTTGCTGGATGAACAGCCTATATAGCTTTAGCAGATCTCCCCAATTTGTTCAGATTTTCCACTTTCCTTCAGAGCTTTGAAGAACCCCTCCATAGTTGGCCGGACAGTTTTTAGTAAATCACAGTGTAGCTATGTACTGGGCTCCAAGTCTTCTCCCAGACCTGTATGAGCCAATGCCGGCTGTACTGGAGGAGGAAGGGTTACTGGGATATAAATAGTAAACCTAGTACAGAGACAGGGAGCAATGTACAAGAAGTAAGTGTAATATATGACTAAGTGACAGAAGTTAGGTTTCTGAGAATTACTTCTGAGATAAACAACTTTATAGCAGGGCACTTAATCTTACTTACCAGCGACATCTCATTTATTACAGAATTACAAGTAACTTTAATGCAATTGATACTGCCATTAATTCACCTCCGAATCATGGGGTGGCAGTTGCACAGCAGCTTTGCCTGTTATTTTCATAACACGATAGTGTGAAGGTAACTTCAATCTTTTATGTTTTTTTGGACATATAAGACACTAGGGTTGTCGCAACCAAATTCCATAGGTAAAAACTGTTCAAAGAACTAATATCAAAGGGTTAGTTCCTGGTCGTAGTTGCTGCTCTTTGAGCTTGTTGGACCCAGAAATGCAATGCCATACACTTATGTAAGGGCTCCTTCACACAAGCGGTTGAGGGGTGGTAAAATCTTGTCGTTGAGCTGCAGTTTTAGCACTCCTCAACCATTCCCTGTTTAGAAGCAGATTCAGTGAACGGGGATGTGCACATGCCACGGCTGCAATGCTTTGCTTCGTGGCCATAGCAGGAATTGCCCAGCTCATTGCAACCCATTCAAGGCTCCAAGGAGTTAAAGCAGGCAGTAAGGAGGTGATGCAATGGGGTTGATTTACTAAAGGCAAATAAACTATGCACTTGCAAAGTGTAGTTGCACTCTGCAAGTGCAGTTGCTCCAGAGCTTAATAAATGAGCAAAAGCTCTGATGATTTCCATCATCCAATCATGTGCAGGCAAAAATGCTGTTTCTTATTTTCTTTGTATGTGATTGGATATTCTTTGTAAAGTGAAACTTTACTTCATTTAATAAGCTCTGGAGCAACTGCACTTGCAGAGTGCAACTACACTTTGCAAGTGCATAGTTTATTTGCCTTTAGTAAATCAACCCCTATGCCTCCTCACCAGTCACCATCTGTCAATTGCTCTCTGAAGAGTGACTTGAAACCAGAGCGCTCTTCAGAGACCAGAGCCCTTATGTTAGCAGAAAAAAAAGAGATTTAAGGTAAACCAAAGAAACAGGTTCACTTTAATTTAGACCCCTTCAGCAGCATAGAGTTACCTTTGTTTCACTCCCCTGCCACCCTGTTCATGCACTGGGAGTGAAAGGCAAGTCCCGTATTGGCAGGGCTGGTGCCAGTATAAGGCAGTTTAGACAGTTGCCTTAGGGCACAGGATGGGGGGCTAAAATCTGAATCCCCAGCCTGCTGGGGATTTGGCTTACTGCAGATATGTATGTTAACACATTCCCGGTCGCTATACTGGCCATGAGTGTGTGGGCTTTTGTGAAGCCAATTGTTGGCTTTCAATGTGGAAGTGATACAAGTGGCTATGAAGCCGCCGGATCACTTCCACAACTGCCGTGATGTGCTGCCCCCCCGGCCATGTTTACCAGGCTTCGCTGTCCCACCTATAGGTCCAGTGTAACCATGACGGATGTCACTATGAAGGGTAGCGGGAGCTCAGCGAACATCAATCGGCTGAGCCTCCCTCCTGTTTACAGACCAGGAAGTGACGTATGACGTCACTTCCTGGTCCAGAGCTGTCAATCACCGGGATCAGTGCCCGGGGAAGCAGCTGATGGAACACGATCTGTGTTCCATCAGCTGCAGTGGAGTACACAGGAGACATCCAGGGACTAATAGACCCTGGATGTCTCATAAAGAGAACCTGTCACCTATATACTATCACAGAAGGGGCTAGTGCTCCCCTATCTGATAGCAATAAAAGGTATGTACAAAAAAAATGTTTTAAAGTTTTAGGCATTTAAAGAGATACATAAAAAAATACAAACAACAAAAACTATTTTAGAGTCCCATCCCCACATATAAAAATACATGTGTTGGGGCACTTAGGTAAAAAAATGGCGATTACCTTACACATGTTACACATTGCTGAGCACATTGGAGTGAGAGCAATCATTTTAGCACCAGAGCCCCTGCATAACTCTAAACCGAGGACCTGTAGGAGCTTGAAAATATATAGGGTAATGAAGTTTTTTACTGTTTCACAGGCACACTCAATTTTAAGGTTTGACATGTTGGGTATCTATTTACGCAGTGCAACCTCATCTTTTATATTTTATAAAAAAATTGGGTAATACATTGCACCGGTAGACAAAAATCCTTGCACCAGCCCTGCGTATGGGCATTAAGTCACCATGATTTACACAAGGCTGTATACTCCCTGTGCGACAGCACCGATTGCCCAGGACTGTCCCATGGAGTGAGTCACACGCTTCCCCATACCTGGATGTACTGGGATTCGCTATGGCTCCTGGTACTGGAGCAGAAGTTAAATGAAGGAAAGTTAACAATATAATGAGGGTAGGTTTTTAGACACTGGAGGAACTGTATTGGCCTTGAGTCACCAAGGCTTACATAGAGCTGTAAGCTCTTGGTGTAATAGCACTGACTGGCCCAGCAATGTCACATGGAGTGAGTCACATGCTCCTCCATACCCAGATGTACCTATATTTTGGTACTGAAGGAAAGATAACTATAGGTAATTATATGCTGAGGTTTAGGGCCCCTTAGCAGTGGGAGTGAATTGCAAGTCCTGCATTAGCATTGAGTCACCATGGCATACACAGGGATGTAGGCCCCCTATGTGATAGCACTGATTGGTCCAGCTCTGTTACATGTGCTCTTCCATAACCCAATGTCTATTATTTTCTTTGGCACCTGGTGCTAAATGAAGAAAAGGTAAGTATACACTAAGTAGTAGGGGTTTAAAGCAAAGCTAATGCTTTCTCTGGCTTGGCAAAGCACAGTGATGCTTTAAGTACATCGGTCATTAGAGAAATACGAGGGCCACCATCACTGGCCTCTTTCTTAAATTGCTAGTTGCCAGGCCATGTCTGGGTTTAGTACTTTTAAATCACATCTCGAGAATAAGGAGGCAACAAATGCTTCCAGCCATGAAGTTTAATTATATAAGAGTTCAGATTAGAAGACACACAAGCATAATGAGTCAGGATTGGCAATCTGTTAAAAGAGCTGCCTGGGAGTACCTGTGAGTTGGCAAGGGAATGCCTGTTAGGTGGTGCTTATTACCTGGTGAGATTATGCCTGGTGGTACTTATTGGTTGGTGAGGGTATGCCTGGTAGAACTTATTGGCTGGTAAAACCATGCCTGGATGTACTTATAGGCTGGTGAGGGTATGGCTGGTAGTACTTATCGGCTGTGAAGGCATGCCTGGCAGTACTGATTGGCTGGTGAGGGTATGTCTGGTAGTACTTATTGGCTGTTGAGGGTATGCCTGGTAGTACTTATTGGCTGGTGAAGACATGCCTGGTAGTACTTATTGGCTGGTGAAGGAATGCCTGGTAGGGTTTACTGGCTGGTGCAGGCATGCCTGGTAGTACTTATTGGCTGGTGAAGGCATGCCTTGTAGTAAATATTGGCTGGTGAGGGTATGCCTGGTAGTATTTATTGGCTGGGGAAGGTATGCCTGGTAGTACTTATCAGCTGGTGAGGGTATTCCTGGTTGTACTTATTGGCTGCTGAGGGTATGCTTGGTACCACTTATTGGTTGGTAAAGGCATGCCCGGTAGTATTTATCAGCTGGTGAGGGTATGCCTGGTTGAACTTATTGGCTGGTGAAGGCATGCCTGGTACCACTTTTTGGCTGGTAAAGGCATGCCTGGTACCACTTATTGGCTGGTGAAGGCATGCCTGGTAGTACTTATCAGCTGGTGAGGGGATGCCTGGTTGTACTTATAAGCTGGTGAGGGCATGGATGGCTTTAAAACATAGGGATACTTTAAGCACATCTGTCATTAGAGAAATTTGGGGCCACCATCACTGGCCTCTTTTTTAAAATACTAGTTGCCAGGCCATGTCTGGATTTAATAATTCTAAATCACCTCTCGAGAATAAGGAGGCAAAAAATGCTTGCTGCCATGACAGTTTAATTATATAAGAGTTCAGATTAGAAGATACACAAGCATATTGAGTCTGGCAATCTGTTAAAAAAGAGCTGCCTGGGAGTACCCGTAAGTTGGCAAGGGAATGCCTGTTAGGTGGTGCTTATTACCTGGTGAGAGTATGCCTGGTGGTACTTATTGGATGGTGACTGGTGAGGGTATGCCTGATAGTACTTATTGGCTGGTAAAACCATGCCTAGTTGTACTTATTGGCTGGTGAGGGTATGGCTGGTAGTACTTATTGGCTGGTAAAGGCATGCCTGGCAGTACTTATTGACTGGTGAGGGCATACCTGGTAGTACTTATTGGCTGTTGAGGGTATGCCTGGTAGTACTTATTGGCTGGTGAAGGCATGCTTGTTAGTACTTATTGGCTGGTGAAGGCATGCCTGGTAGTACTTATCAGCTGGTAAGGGTCTGCCTGGTTGTACTTAACAACTGGTGAGGGTACGAATAGTTGTACTTGTCAGCTGGTGAGCATATGCCTGGTTGGACTTATTGGCTGGTGAAGGAATGCCTGGTACCACTCTTGGCTGGTGAAGGCATGCCTGGTTGTACTTATCAGCTGGCGAGGGTATGCCTAGTTGGACTTATTGGCTGATGAGGGTATGGCTGGTAGTACTTATTGGATGGTGTGGGCATGCTTGATGGTACTCACGGGCTTGAAAGAGTTTCTGGTTGGCTTCAGTCATTACTTATTTAATAAGGCAGGTCAAAGTGCAATGATTAAGTACAGAGAGCAGAGCCATATCAACCTATCACATGTTTATCTTTTACTGAACTGGCTCTCGATTCATTCTGTATGATGGGTTGTTGCAATGACTTTTTAAATTGGACCGTTAATTTTGTTATGAAGAAGTAGAAATTGGCTACCATATTAGTTTAAATCCCCAAGGTTAACTTTTCTAAAGTGGTCCTTTAACATCTCCCTGGAAAGCAAACCAGGCAGACGGTGAGCAAGTCCCCTATGGAACCACACTGTACCTTTCCACAGTCTGCCCCCCTCCTCTTGGATGCACCCTTGCAGACCCCACATGATCCCCTGCAAATGGCAATTCCGTCTTTCTCATACTGCTTAGATTTTTTGGCTTTTTTAAATTAGATTAAATCAATAGCCCTCCAGCTCCCTGAGCAGCACTCTTGAATGCAGCACTGTGCAGGGGGTGTGTCACTGGACTGCTATGTTCTGTGTTGAGCAGCGGTCAGACTCTCCACCATGCTGTCAGAGGCTGGAGAATAGGATGGTTCCTCTAGTTCCTTGGTTGATCCAGTGCCTTCAACACTTTCTGAGTTTACTGCCTTCCTGCTGATTCTGAGTCAGCAACTTGGAAAATATTCAAGCCATTAAATCATCATGATGGCCAGGTATTAGCAATTTTAAGGAGGTCAGCAATGGCAGCCTATATATATTTCTCTAACTATGCTACCCCTTGTATTACCATTGTATCCTATACTGGTGCGGTGCCCTCACTAATGTTTATGATGAAAAATTACACTTTGTTGCAATAATGTATATGAAGCAACTTTTATATTTTGTGAAAAAAAAAAAAACGTTTAGGCCTTATGTACACGGGGCAGTTGAAAACCTCTTCTGAACGCTGGAAACTGACAGCTGATAACTGACAGTGAAAAATGTCTATTTTACAGCTTTTACATACTGAGTTTATGCGAGTTTAGCAGCAGTTATGAACATTTGAGGTTAGAAGCGTTTTTTAAAAAATAACCTCAGGAGACCCTCCCAAATGCCAACAATGCATGAAAAACATGTAAATTATTAACTATTTCAGCCATTCTGTGAGAGAAGAGAGAGCAGTGGGCTTTAACTGTGGATTCTCTCTCTCTGTCTCTCTCTGTTTGTCTGTCTCCCTGACTCTCTCTCTCTCTCTGTATCTGTCTCTCTCTGTCTGTCTAATTCTCTCTGTCTGTCTGTCTCCCTCTGTCTATCTATCTGTCTCTCTGTCTGTCTCTTTGTCTGTCTGTATGTCTGTCTCTCTGTCCGTCTCTCTCTCTCTCTCTCTATCTGTCTGTCTGTCTGTCCCTGTCTCTCTCTGTCCCTGTCTCTCTCTCTGTCCCTCTCTCTCTGCCTGCCTGTCTCGCTCTCTGCCTGTCTCACTCTCTCTGTCTGTCTGTCTGTCTCTCTCTGTCGATCTGTCTGTCTCTCTGTCTGTCTCTCTCTGTCTGTGTGTCTCTCTCTGTCTGTGTCTTTCTCTCTGTCCCTCTCTGTCTCTCTATTCCCCTCTCTCTCTGCCTGTCTCTCTCTGCCTGCCTGTCTGTCTGTCTCTCTGTCTGTCTCTCTCTGTGTCTGTCTCTCTGTCTGTCTGTGTCTCTATCAGTCTGTCTGTCTCTCTCCCTGTCTGTCTCACTCTCTCTCTCTCTCTCTCTCTCTCGCTGCCTCTCTCTTCCCCTCTCTCTCTGCCTGTCTCTCTATCTCTGCCTGTCACTCTGTGCCTGTCTGTCTGTCACTCTGTGTGTGTCTCTCTCTGTCTGTGTCTCTCTCCCTGTCCCTCTCTGTCTCTCTCTTTCCCTCTCTCTCTGCCTGCCTGTCTCACTCTCTCTGTCTGTCTGTCTGTCTGTCTCTCTCTGTCGATCTGTCTGTCTCTCTGTCCGTCTCTCTCTGTCTGTCTGTCTCTCTGTCTGTGTGTCTCTCTCTGTCTGTGTCTTTCTCTCTGTCCCTCTCTGTCTCTCTATTCCCCTCTCTCTCTGCCTGTCTCTCTCTGCCTGCCTGTCTGTCTCTCTGTCTGTCTCTCTCTCTGTCTGTCTCTCTGTCTCTCTCTCAGTCTGTCTGTCTCTCTCTCTCTCGCTGTCTCTCTCTTCCCCTCTCTCTCTGCCTGTCTCTCTATCTCTGCCTGTCTCTCCATGCCTGTCTGTCTGTCACTCTGTGTGTGTCTCTCTCTGTCTGTGTCTCTCTCTCTGTCCCTCTCTGTCTCTCTCTTTCCCTCTCTCTCTGCCTGCCTGTCTTGCGCTCTGCCTGTCTCACTCTCTCTGTCTGTCTGTCTGTCTCTCTCTGTCGATCTGTCTGTCTCTCTGTCCGTCTCTCTCTGTCTGTCTGTCTCTCTGTCTGTGTGTCTCTCTCTGTCTGTATCTTTCTCTCTGTCCCTCTCTGTCTCTCTATTCCCCTCTCTCTCTGCCTGTCTCTCTCTGCCTGCCTGTCTGTCTCTCTCTCTGTCTGTCTCTCTGTCTGTGTCTCTCTCTGTCTGTCTCTCTCTCTGTCTGTGTCTCTCTCTCTCTCTCGCTGTCTCTCTCTTCCCCTCTCTCTCTGCCTGTCTCTCTATCTCTGCCTGTCTCTCTGTGCCTGTCTGTCTGTCACTCTGTGTGTGTCTCTCTATGTCTGTGTATTTCTCTCTGTCCCTCTCTGTCTCTCTATTTCCCTCTCTCTCTGCCTGCCTGCCTGTCTGTCTGTCTGTCTCTCTGCCTGTCTCTCTGTCTGTGTCTCTGTCTGTGTGTCTCTCTCTCTCCCTGTCTCTCTCTTCCCCTCTCTCTCTGCCTGTCTCTCTCTTTCTGCCTGTCTCTCTCTCTCTGCCTGTCTCTCTGTGCCCTTCTCTCTCTCTGTCTGTCTCTCCCCCCCCCCCTCCCAGGCAACAGCATGTGGTGAAAATTGTGTTTTTTCCATATCTTACATGTTCCTCTTTAAGAACGCTTATAAACAAAAACGTGCCTAAAGTCAGGTTACATATAAACGAGTGTATAAGCAGCTACAAGCATTCGGCGTTTGAAATGCCGGTAAACTTCCGTCCTGAATGCTATTTTTTGCTTTAAAAAAAAAATGCCACTAAACTCATCTGCTTCTAAACTCCTATAAACGACCCTGTGTACATGGGCAGATAAGATAACATAGAGGAGAGTTCAGGGGCTGCTGGAAAAAACATCCAACTGCTGCTAAACCTCCCCATTTATCAGCAGCAGTGTACATGAGGCCTTCAATAGAAAAAGCAAGCTATCTCAAATGATACTTTATTATTAATTTGATGTTAGAAAACCCAACAGACCTCTATCTTTTTTTTTTTTTCTCTGACCAGATATGGTGTTTGCTAATGTTAATCTATGATTCATTCTATTAACCATGGCATCACAAGTTGAACTACAAGTTATAGGCATATTAACATATGTATTATAATATTCTGCATACAATTTAATATGATGTGACCACTTGAACCTTTTAGGACCATCCGCCCGCCCGCATTGTACTGCAGACAGGTGGCTCTTTCAGGCACAGCGATACACATGTATGTCGCTGGCCTCTTCTGGGTACAGGGCATGCAGGGAGAAGAAACAAATAGATTTTTAGTAAAAAAGCAGCACATAATACACACATTAACACTTGTTGGACATATCCCTAACCCCTTACCCCAAGATGTTAACTCCTTCCCAGCCGGTATCATCAGTACAGTGACAGTGTACAGTATTATCACTGATGACTGTACTAGTGTCACCTGTGATGTCAGTGTCCGTTAATCAATTCCCACCCAGTGTCATTTAGTGTCAGATCTCCCGCCATACTATCATAATCCAACTATAAGTCGCTGATCACCGCCATTACTACTATAAAAACGAAAAATCCTGTACACAAACCATAGTTTGTAGATGCTAACTTTCACACAAACCAATCAATTTTCACCTATTGAGATTTTTTTTTCTTTTACCAAAGACATGTAGCAGAATACATTTTGGCCTAAATGTATGAAGAAATTAGATTTTTTTTTTTTGGATATGATTTATTTTTTTTTTTTTTGTTTATATTATAAAAAAAAATCAATAATAAAAAAAATCAAATACTACCAAAAGAAAGCTCCGTGTGTGAAAATAAAATTACATACATTTCATTTGTGTACATCGCTACATGACCGCGCAATTACCACTTAAAGTAGCGCAGTGCTATGTAGCAAAAAATGGCCTGGTCATGAAGGGGGTAAAACCTTCTGGAGCTCAAGTGGTTAAAGTGAGTCTACAGACAAAACTTTTTTTTTAGCTTTGGATAGAGTAGAGAAGAGTAAAAGAAGTAAAACAAAAAAAAAAAGTTTTGGTTGTGCCCCCTCCCCACCACTACCAAAAAAAAGAAAGAATTATGTTACTATGGGGTTGATTTACTAAAACTGGAGAGCGTAAAATCTGTTGCAGCTCTGCATAGAAACCAATCAGCTTCCAGGGTTTTGGTCAAAGCTTAATTGAACAAGCTGGAGTTAGAAGCTATTTGGCTACCATGCACAGCTGCACCAGATTTTGCACTCTCCAGTTTTAGTAAATCAACCCTGCAGTGTCAAGCAATTGCAGAGTTATATCATTAGTTACTTTGATAAATTCAAACAATTGCCCGTAAATAAATAAAATAATAAATACAAGAAAAAATAAATATATAGAAATGTAAAATATAAAAAAAATATATAAATAAATAAAAAAAATAAATAAAAAATAAAATAAAATAATGGTTAGTAAGGGGAAACTAAACCCTAATCCTTTGGCAGAAAATAAAAATGGAAAGGATATGATCTACTGCATTATCCCCCTCAATTTCTTCTTATATTCATCTTGCCGCTTGGTATGTACTAACCCATTTCTAGGCACAATTTGCCCCTGCTTCGGCAGGAAGAAATTGCCTCATGCACATCTCTTATTAACTGGAGCCAGATAGACAATCCATCACAAGGGGCGTTGTCACCTCTGGCTGAAGAGTACTCCTGGTTCTTTAGAAAACCATGATCCGTTTTCTACTTTATACTTGGACTTTTTATAACCAAGTATTTGTTATTTGTTTTTCTTACATGTAAATCTTTAATGCTTTCTGTTGTAATGTTTAATCATAAAAAAAAAAAAAAAAGCGTCTTCATTGTATTGCCAAATCCTCTGTGCTCTTTGTCTTTATTATTATTAATTACTGCATATTTTACTGCTATGGTTTAATTGCTGGGAGGTCCTGGTGAGCGTTGCCTACACGTCCATGGCACCGCAGGCTGTTTGCAATGCACGCAGATGTCACATGACACAAGCACAACTGTCTATGCGCCAGTTTGTAAAAAAAAAAAAAAAAAATGGCAAAGACCTTTTTTGTCTTGTTGTTTGTTAACTTACATTTGCTCTCTAAAATCCGCGGCATGCGTTAAAAATTCTAAAAAACATAGGCCTATGTTTCAGTAATTCTTTTTTTTTTTTTAATGCCATATGTTGGCACAGAGCTCTCCTTTTATTCACACTGAATAAGTGATTAGTCTATTCAAATACGGATCTGTACAATACAGCACATGCGTTAACACGGGCTATTTCTTGACCTAATGGGGTTGATTTACTAAAGGCAAATAGACTGTGCACTTTGTAAAGTGCAGTTACACGCTGCAAGAGCAGTTGCTCCAAAAAATGAGGGGAAGTTCTGCTGATTTCCATCATCCAATCATGTGCAAGCAAAAATATATATTTTTTTATTTTCCTTGCATGTGATTGGGTATTCTTTGCAAAGTGAATCTTTACCTCATTTACTAAGCTCTGGGGCAACTGCAAAGTGCAGGTCTATTTGCCTTTAGTAAACCAACCCCTATGTGTGTTGCGGAAAGGCAGCCCAATTATTTTGCACAGGCTGGCAATGCACCATGAAGCAAATTTTAACAGATTTACTGTATTGTTGTAAACACAGCTCACCACAACACACAGATGGCTCACATCAGTGTGCCCTGGTGCGTTAAAACTCATGTGCGCTGTTATGTTAGATGTGTTGGAGTGCCATTCTGCAATGCATAAATTAAAGGCTAATTCCACCTTTGCCAACATGTTTCATGTTACACCCACATGTAATGTGGTACCAGTGGTGGACTGTAATGCAGGGCACAGTGGCGCCGTCCCTCTATCCATGCGTCCGTCCCCCTAATCTACATGTGGGGCGCCGGACGCATGGATTCCAATGGGTTTTTTTTTAAGCACGTGATTAAAACCAGAGGCTCTAATAGGCTTCAAAAAAGGGTGGGCTCGGGGCGCAGTACTGTGAAAATGAATATTCGCTATTGTCTTCCTGATTCTCCTCCAGGCCATTCAGGAAGCGGGTCAAGAGACCCCTCACCCAATTGGCCGAAAGGAGAAGCGATCATATTGGTTGCCTAGGAGGAGGGGGGAGTTCATGTACAGCGCCGTGAGGCAGAGGAGGAGACGCAGGGGAAGCCGTCGCCTGGAGAAAACGCTGCCCAATAGATGGGGTAAGTGCGGGGCTCGTGACCAACCGGGGGGGAACTGTGGGCGTATTGTTTGCCACCCCCACTCCCAAAAAAATGCACCACCAGCCACCACTGCATGGTGCCATAGCCCAGCCCCGCACCCCCAAACATCCTTACACATTCCATGAATTGCAGGGTTCTTCTCCTTTTAAATTCATTTTGAATTTGCTGCGGATGTACCTGGTTATGTCCACACAGTCATGTCATCCATTCACAGAGATCTGTGAATGGAGAGACTGGAGAGACCAGAGGCGTAGCTTGAAGTTTGTGGGCCCCGATGCAAAAGTTGTCCTGGGGCCCCTCACTATTACCTGCTCCTTCTACTGCGCACCAAGATACTCCCATTATGCGCCAAGATACTCCAAGTGGATAAAGAGTTATTTCAGAGATTTATGTACATATTGAGAGAGTAATTCAAAATATTTTGTAGAAACCATCCTAGTAATCACATGACCTTGTCCCCTTTCCCTCATCCTAGTAATCACATGACCTTGTCCCCTTTCCCTCATCCTAGTAATCACATGACCTTGCCCCTTCCCCCATCCTAGTAATCACATGGCCTCGCCCCCCATCCTAGTAATGACATGACCTTGTCCCTTCTTCCCCCTCTATTCTATTAATAACATGACCTCACCTCCCTCCCCATCCTAGTAATGACATGACCTCGCCCCCCCATCCTAGTAATGACATGACCTCGCCCCCCCATCCTAGTAATGACATGACCTCGCCCCCCCATCCTAGTAATGACATGACCTCGCCCCCCCATCCTAGTAGTGACATGACCTCGCCCCCCATCCTAGCAATGACATGACCTCGCCCCCCCATCCTAGTAATGACATGATCTTGTCCCTTCCTCCCCCTCTATTCTAATAATGATATGACCTCATCTCCCTCCCCATCCTAGTAATGACATGGCCTAATCCCCTTCCCCCATCCTAGTAATGACATGACCCCAGCCAATAAGAGCAGTGGAAGGGTGTGGACTGGGGAGAAGGCAAACAACCGAAAGCTGATTACTGGATTATAGAACTTGGCTTGAGCCCTGGGGGACACAAGGCAGATCAGAGCTGGACTCCAGCTGTAGGATTTTGTGGAGGAAATCAAATGTAATATGACAGATGGAGCAGAGCTGTAGGCACCCTGGAGGTAGGGGTGGGGTCACAATTGCAACCCCTGCAGCCCCTGATGCTACGCCCATGGGAGAGACTACAAGTTCCTTCTGCCACCCCAGCAGAGGGCCACATCATTCTCAATAGGACACAGGTGTAATGGCATCACTGCACTCACAGTCCATTGATACTTCCTCCAGCTCCAAAACTGATGGTCCAAACCTCAGCACGGACCTGAGCTGCAGGAACCAGAGCATTGCAGATCTCTGTGAATGGATTACATGACTGTTTAGACGTAGGCAGGCACACCCGGGACAGATTCAAATCTAATTTGAAAGGAGAAGAACTTTGCAATTCAGGTATGTTTGAGAGTGGGGGGCTGAGCTATGGCAACAGGGCTGTCTTTATAGCATCATGGGCCCCTGGGCAAAGTAATGCACTGGGGCCCCTACAATCCTGCCCCAATTTCTGCACCTACTCTTAAGAATTAAAGTATAAATAGTCAATAGAATTAAAGATACATTTATTATCACGTTCAATAAAATCAATTTTAAACAATAGGTAAGAAAATATGCCATAAATCAAAGTCTAATCAACACAAAGAGTACAGTACAGGTGGGGAGGCGGAAAGTCACAGTACGGGGGGTTTACAGGATGCTGCCTGGGACACGGCCATCCTGGGACATCTTAGTAAAAAGTGTGACTGTCCTGGCGAATCCAGGAAAGTTGGCAAGTACAATGTAATGCAGGGTTATCATGGGGACCCCATGCACCTTGGGCCCCTGGGCAGTGCCCATGCATTAAGACAGCCCTGTATGGCACCATGTTACACTTTAAATATAGGGGTAATATGAAACATGCTGGCAAAGATGGAACTAGCCATTAACCCATGCATTGCAGAACCCATGGCTGCAATATTTTGCAAAGTAAAAAAAATAAAAAATAAAAAAAAATTCACATTTTTTTCTTTTTTAAATATGTATACATTTATTAATTTATTTTAAAAATGTTATATGCTTTTAAAATATGTTGCATAAAGACACATGTTTATCATGCATTTTCAACACATCAGTTTAAATGGGTCCTAATCATTTTCCCCAACCATAGTATGATAACACTGTCTTCTGTTGCAAATTCTGAGTCATAGGATAGACTACATGCAAACTTTAACCTGAAAATAATTTGCAACAAAGTGGGAAAAAAAATATATATTTTATTCTGCTGCCAGTTTAATATATACAGATAAGATTTTTAAAAAATACCATCCTCAATATCTTAATTTGAATACCATCACATAGCATAAACAGAAGTAAAATCTGAGCGTAGCATGGGCACTGCTGGCAGAGCAAAGGATTTCAAGTGGAGTTTGGAAACAGATCAAATGATGATGTCCACCAATAGGTGGCACTGTGGAGTTTCAAAAAAAAATAAAAAAAGCCATATAATACATTTTCCCCCCTTTTACTGTGTATTAGCCTTGTAAGTCAGAACATCAGCAGCAAAACGCAGGAACTGCGAGCCAGTTTAACAGGATAAATAAAAGGGCCAAAGGCGTAAGCACTGTCAATGCACTTCTTATAAGTGTAACATTTCAATTTCACATCCTGACACACTGTTCTAAATGGAAATCCAGCAAATGTTTTTTGTGAGCTTACAGTGAGGATAAAGACTACAATATATTACTAAATATAACGTGTAAATAGCCGTTCACAGGGTCCTGAAAAAACATTATTGATCTTTGACTGTTGGATATTAAAACAGTGATTGGTAAATGGAGCGCAGATAATCATTTCTTGATTTTTTTTTAAATATGAAAAAAAAAAAAAATTGATGTAATATATAAGAACTTAGAAATTTTAGCATATGCATTTTAGGAACTTGTATCAATATTATAACGAAATTAGGTATAGATATATATAGATATATCTATATATAGAGAGCTATAGAGGTATATATCTATATATAGAGAGAGAGAGAGATATGTATATCTATCGATCTACCTATCTATCTATCTATCTATCTATCTATCTATCTATCTATCTATCTATCTATTTATATATATATATATATAAAACAAGCATAAGCAACCTATGATTCTCCAGCTGTTGTGGAACTACAAGTCCCAGTATGGCCAATATCAAGTTCTGATTAAGTATATATATATATATATATATATATATATATATATATATACATATACATATATAGAGAGAGAGATAGAGAGAGAGAGTATATATATATATATATTGATCTACAGTATATATATATATATATATATATATATATATATATATATATATATTAGTGTATATAAATATATACATATTTATATCTATCTATATATATATTTATTTATCTACATTACATAGAAGTGTAGATTAAGTATATATATATATATATATATATATATATATATATATATATATATATACATAGAGAGAGAGAGAGAGAGAGAGAGAGTATATATATATATATATATATATATATATATATATATATATATATATATATTGATCTACAGTATATATATATATATATATATATATATATATATATATATATATATATATATATATATATATATATATATATATATATATATATATATATATTATAATAAAGTTGCGGTGTCGAGAACTAACCATGGTGTGCTCTCCTGCTTAGTGTGGTCAGCAGAGGGACTGCCAGGATCACCAGGGATTTTACACAAAGGAAGCCATACAAAGAGAACAGGAGACTTTTTCATACAAGTATATGGTACAGCAGGGACATATTAGGAATATGAAATACTGGAGTAACAAACGCTTTAATGCAGCTGTGTGATCATTACTACATTATTTAGGCTGGGATCACATCTGTACATGCCAGGAATGTGTGCAAAATCGTGCTTTTTCCTGACAAGCACAAAAAATGCACAGCCCTTTATCAGACATGCGGTGGTGCCATTTATTGTTAGTAGGCCCCCCCCCCCCCCCACCACCACCACCACCACGCATCTGCAAATGAGTGCGTTTTTGCACACACCAAACCATATGGTGCCATAGCACCATGAGATCAGTGTGGTGTGTTCTTTTTTTTTTTTTTTAAATCGAGGACTTCTTTTACATGTTTCTGCCATGTAGGGCAGCCTATTGAAATGAATGGGCTTCCCTACATGTGATCCATGAGAAAGTGAGAAAACACATGGAAACGCACCCATGCTCAGTCCCATCTGTAAGTGTAAACTAAGCCTTAATGTAATGTATTTAAAGATGCAAGCAATATCTGACCTGGTATCAGCCTTTTACAGTTCCTGTACAGCAGGGCTGCAGTATGAGAGTATTAAGCAGCACAAGGAATCAGTTCATATGCAGATAAAAAGCATGCTGATTGAGGGAGAAAGCAGAGTGGCAGAGAGATGAGCACCTCACTGTGTTGCTGCTTCTTTCACTGTTCAGTCACAGGCTGGGGTAGATCCAGAACGACCTGGGCTCAGAGCAAAGGGGTTGAATAATGCTGGCCAGCTGGCCATCAGACTGAGGACCTCTAGAGGCAAAAAAAAAAAAAAAGCACTGCGGGGGAAATCTCTAGATTGACAGTGAATATTGCAGAAAAAGCTGTTTTGGCTCCTTTATCCTTATGCTATTCATTTTTATGTATTTGGATTTTGCTAGAATTCTCCATTCAATGATATCTGTACAATAGTTTGGAAATCGAAAACGAAAGTGAAATCTTTTTATCGAATCGCTAAAAATGCAGTATATGTGTAGAGTGATCCCTCTTTCTATTTGGTCGGCCTTGCAGCGCTTGGCTACTGGATTCAATGCCTGAAGGATGCTAGCAATGTGGAGTTTGTGTGTTTGGAAGGGTTCTCTCTATTGGGGGAGATTTACTAAAACTGGTGCACACAGAGGCTGGTGCAGTTCTGCATAGTAACCAATCAGCTTCCAGGTTTTATTGTCAAAGATTAATTGAACAAGCTGAAGTTAGAAGCTGATTGGTCACTATGCACAGCTGCTCCAGTTTTAGTAAATCAATCCCTATGTATTATAGTATATTCCTAAGCTTGTGTGTGTGTAAAGGGGGTGTCTGGTATGGGTTTCCTCTATAATATGATCTGAGATATAAATATATTCCTATAGAATTTGTGAAATTATCGGACTCACTGTGGTTACAGTAATATTATTATTGTTATTATAATTATTGTTTTTATTATTACTATTATCATTGTTTTTATTATTATTATTTTGTTTATATTATTATTATACAGGATTTATATAGCACCAACAGTTTGCACTGCACTTTACCATATAAAGGGAGACAGTATGATTACTATACAGTCTAATACAGAAGGAACAGAAGGGACTTGCTCATGGAGCTTACAATCTAAAGGCTACATATTAAACTTTGCAACCAATCACCTTCAATAATAATTAATTCAGCACCTTCCATCCTCTCCATGATAAGTATAGTCTATATATAAATATAAGTAATACTTAAATATAAGTCTTTCATTCCACACTCAGTGTCATACAATGTAATACAATGTATCTACTTTAAAGCACACATGGTAACCCTGAGGCCTCCTCCTGTCACTGTGTCCTGGGAGATGTTTTTTTTTCCTTCTCACCATACAGTATAGAAATAGTTAAATGTGAAAGTGCAAAGGGCAGAGTGAAGCTTGCTCAGATTACAGAGAGGGGGGCAGCTGGGGTGGGAGGAGGGTGGGATAGGCTCACCAACCCCAATAGTGGATGAGCCTGGCGGTGTGTGACATGCAGCAATGATCCCTCCTCACTCCTCCATCTACAAAGAGCTATACTGTACAGACACCTAGCTGTCACATTGTATATACAGCATGCAGAGCACGGAGCAGGAGAGTTCTGTGCAGGGGATGGACACAGCATGGCCTCATTTGATGGGAAGGATTTACTAAAGGAGTCCAGGATGTTCACTGAAAAAGAGAAGATTCACTTTAATGATCCAATTACCATTATTACCCAGGATTGCTTTTCACATGATTGGTTGATTGAAGGGACTCTTCTTCTAGTCTGCATTCCCAGCTCCTTTATGTAATCAGTCTGATAATGTGTGCAGTGTGCTCTTTAGATGTACAATGGCTCCACATCCCTTCACATTGTTTTATATATAGAAAATATTAATTCATTTACTAAATTACATCCCCCCCCCACCACCACCACCACCACACCTCTGTGCTCTCCACCTTGCCCTCTCACTCCCTTCCCTAACCCATTGTACTCCTCTCTTCCCCCCTTCACCCCCTTTCTGTCCCTCCTCTCCTTCCTCTACCCCCCCCCCCCCATTGCTCTCCTCTCACACCTCTCTGTTCTACCCCCTGCACTCCTCCTCCCCTCTCTCCCCCTTTCTATCCCCGCTCCCTATGGCTCTCCTCTCCCTCCTCTTACTCTCCCCTTCTCTCCTCCCCCTCTATCTTTTGTCACCCCCCCCCCATTGCTTCCCCATTCTCTCTACCCCCCTCCCCCATTGCTCTCTTCACCCACCTCTCTGTTCTACCCCCTTCCCTCTCTCTCCCCCTTTCTAACCACCCCTCCCAATGGCTCTCTTCTCCCTCCTGTTACTCTCCCCTTCTCTCCCTCCCCATCTATCTTTTCTTTCCACTCTCTACTCCCCCCCCCCCCCCCCATTGCCCTCCTCTTCCCTTTTTTCCTCCTCTCTACCCCCCCCCCCCCACCCAGAGCTCTCATCTCCCCACTCTATCTTCTCTCTAACCTCTTTACCCCCTCCCCCACTTCTCTCCTCTCTCTCCCCTGTTGCTCCCCCTCCCTTGCTCTCTTCTCCCCATTCCCCCCCCCCCCATTGCTCACTTCTCCCCCTCTCTATCCTTCCTGCCCCCTCTATACCCCCCAATTGCTTACTTCTCCCCCTCTCTATCCTTCCTGCCCCCTCTATACCCCCCCCAATTGCTCACTTCTCCCCCTCTCTATCCTTCCTGCCCCCTCTATACCCCCCCCCAATTGCTTACTTCTCCCCCTCTCTATCCTTCCTACCCCCTCTATACTCCCCCCCCCCCCCCCATTGCTCACTTCTTTCAACTCTCTGCTCTCCCATTTCTCTTTGCTACCCCCTTGCACTCCTCTCCCCCTCTCCTCTTTTCTTCCCTCCTCACTTCTTTCTATCATCCCATTTCTATTTTCTCCCCCCTTTTCCTCTACCCCCCCCCCCCTCCTCCTCTCCATCATCCCCTTCTCTATGCTCTACTCACCCCCCCCCCCTCTCTATACATATGATATCAGACATTATATATTATTATATAATTGCAGTGTGCACATCCTTCCGATCTCTAGTTGCAGTCAGACAATGTAGACCCCCCTCCCCTCCCCATTATTGGGGGTCCCGAATCTCTCCTCTGTGCTAACTGTATAAAGTTCCATCAATCCCCCCCCCCCCCACCCCCTCCGCTCAGGATTAACCCCCGGGATCCCGGACTGATCAGGCTGATTGTATAAAGTCCTATCTATAATCCCCCCTCCGATATCAGGAGAGTTAACTCTTTGCAGCTCGGAATGGACCCCCCCCCCTCGGGTCCCGGCCGGTAGGGGTTAATGCCGGTCCTCTCCCGGCTGACAGTCAGCTGATCGCGGCGTCTGATTGACAGTTCCCCTCCTGGAAGTTTATCTCGTACTATTATGCTAATGAGGTCCGGGGATCCGTCCTCCCATTGGCCCGCCGTGCCCAGTCCGGGCCGTGACGTCACGCCGCCTATAAAACGCAGCAATGCTTTTAAAGTGCTCGGTGGACGGATCGGTGAAAAAATCCGGAGCGGTGTCCCCCAGTCCTGACCGGCTCCGCACTTCCCCCCCTCCTCCTCTTCCTCCTCCTCCTCCTCTCCGGTCCCGGGACTATGAAGTGTGTTGTGTAGTAAGAGTTGGGGGAAGAGGTCGGTGGCCCCCCGGTATGTCCTCCGCCGGCGGGCTCCTGTGATTCTTATTCTTTTTTTTTGGTGGTTTTATTTTTTTGGGGGGGAGGGGGGAGAGAAGCGATCACCGCAGCAAGCTGGCTCTCCCGGTGCCCGTTCCTCCTCCCGGTAGTGGCGGTAGTGTGGTGCCCCCAGTGTGGAGGGCTGCGAGCAGCAGAAGGATGGCATCAGATCTGGCAATGAGCAGCTCCGACCTGCCCACCAGTCCCCTGGCCATGGAATATGTTAATGACTTCGATCTGATGAAGTTCGAAGTGAAGAAGGAGCCGGTGGAGACCGACCGCATCATCAGCCAGTGCGGCCGCCTGATCGCCGGGGGATCGCTGTCTTCCACCCCGATGAGCACGCCCTGCAGCTCGGTTCCCCCTTCCCCGAGCTTCTCGGCGCCTAGCCCGAGCTCCGGGAGCGACCAAAAGAGCCACCTAGAAGACTACTACTGGATGACCGGCTACCCCCAGCAGATCAACCCGGAGGCGCTGGGCTTCAGCCCGGAGGACGCGGTGGAAGCGCTGATCAGCAACGGCGGCAATCCCCAGCAGCAGCAGCAACAACAGCAGCAGCAGCAACTCCAGCAGGGCGGCTACGATGGCTTCGCCCGGGCTGCGCAGCAGTACGGCGGCTCCTCGGGGGCCATGCCCGGGGAGGAACTCGGCTCCGCCGCCGCGGTGGTCTCCGCAGTGATCGCAGCCGCCGCGCAAAACGGGGCGCCCCACCACCACCACCATCACCACCACCCCGGGGCAGGAGGGCTGCAGACTTCCTCCGGCAGCAGCGGAGTCTCCCCGGCTTCCTCCGGGATGCATCCGGCGCCCCACCACCATCATCACCACCACCACCACCTGCACTTCGACGATCGCTTCTCCGACGAGCAGCTGGTCACCATGTCCGTGCGGGAGCTCAACCGGCAGCTGCGGGGGGTCAGCAAGGAGGAGGTGATCCGGCTGAAGCAGAAGAGGAGGACCCTGAAGAACCGGGGCTACGCTCAGTCGTGCCGCTTCAAGAGGGTGCAGCAGAGGCACGTCCTGGAGTCCGAGAAGAACCAGCTGCTGCAGCAAGTGGAGCACCTCAAGCAGGAGATCTCCAGGCTGCTTCGGGAGAGGGATGCCTACAAGGAAAAGTATGAGAAGCTCCTGGGAAGCGGCTTCCGAGAAAACGGCTCCAGCAACAGTGAAAATCCATCCTCTCCGGAGTATTTCATGTGAGTCTCACCCCTGAGCCCTTCCCTTCTCTCCCAAATACCTGTCTGGGGGTGGGGTGAGGGACCCTTACTCAACCCTTCCATGGTGCCCATGATGTATTAGGTGGGTTCTCCTTCACTTTTCCTGAAACGTATCCTGACCCTTGGGGTGTAGGACTTTACTAAACCCTTTCTTGCCCATATGGTACCCGTATTGCATTAACGTGTTAGTTCCACCCATTTCATTTCTTTACTTTGTCTAGAAACCCATCTTGACCTCTTCTAGTTTACCTATTACAATGTGGGAGCCTACTATAACCTTTCTTGCCCTTATGGTGCCCATACTGCATTAACTTTTGAGTTGCCCCCATGTTGTTTCTTCCTGACTTTGTCTAGAAACCCATCTTAACCTCTTCTACACCTGTTCTGATGTGGGGCCTTACTAAACCCTTTCTTGCCCATATGGTGCCCATATTGCATTAACTTTTCAGTTGCCCCCTTATTATTTCTTGAGGGTATCTAGAAAACCATCTTGACCTCTTCTATACATCTTCCAATATGGGAGTCTACTATACCCTTTTTGCCCATACTGCATTAACTTTTGAGTTGCCCCCATGTCAGTTCTTGACTCTATAGAAACCCATCTTGACCTTTTCTACTATACCTCTTTCAATGTGGGAGTCTACTATACCCTTTCTTGCCCATACTGCATTAACTTTTGAGTTGCCCCCATGTCGTTTCTTCCCTACTTTGTCTAGAAACCCACCCTAATCTCTTCTACACCTGTTCCGATGTGTGACCTCACTAAACCCTTTCTTGCCCATATGGTGCCCATGCTGTGTTAACTTTTGAATTGTCCCCATATCATTTCTTCCTGACTTTACCTTGAAACCTTACTTAACCTTTTCTACTATACCTATTTGAATGTGGGAAGTTACTAAAACCTTTCTTGCCCATACTAAATTAACTTTTTAGTTGCCCCATTTAATTTCTTCCAGACTTTTGACTACAAACCCTTCTTGACCTCTTCTATTATATCTATTTGGACGTGGGTGCTTACTATACCCTGCTTTGCCCATATGGTGCACATGTTGTACTAAATCTTAGCCTTTATGTTATATCTCCTTCAGTTTGTGTAGAAACTCAACCTGTCACCCATTTTCTGCCCACATGGTACCCATGCTCTATTAATGTTTGGGTTGACCACATGTTTTTTTCCTTTACTTTGTCAGGGAGCCTATTCTGCCCTCTTCTACTATGCCCATTGGGGTGTGGGACCTTATTAAACCCTTGCCCATATGGTGCCCATACTGTACTCACTCTTAGCCTCTTGGGCTGAGCTCCTTATTTCTTCTTCACTTTTGCTAGAAACTTATTGTGCCATTTTCTACTATGTGCAACCTTATTAAACACATCCTTGCCCACATGATGCCCTAGCTGTATTAACTCCTCACCTCTTGGTCTAATCACCTTCTTTCTTCTTTACTCTGACTAGGAACTCATTGTGCGCTCTTCTACTATGTGAGACCCTACTAAACACTTCTTTGCTCATATGTTGTCCATGCTGTATTGCCATCTAGCCTCTTGGGTTGACCACATGTAATTTCTCATTTACTTTGCTATTTTCAACTATACCCACTGAGGTGAGGGACCATACAATGTCTACATGGTACCCCTGTTGTATTAACTCTTAGCGCCTCTATGCTGTTTCTTTACTTTGTCTAGAAACTCATCCTGCCCTTTTCTACTATACCCATTGAAATGTGGGACCTTATTAAACCCTTTGTTGCCCACATGGTGCCCATGCTGTATTAACTTATAGCCTCTTGAGGTGACCACATGCTATTAATGATTTATTTTGGCTGGAAACATATCCTGTCCTTTTATGCTATATCCATTGTGGTGTAGGACTTTACTAAACTTGCTCCTGACCATATGATGCCCATGCTGCAAACAAGTGATAGCTCCTTGGGTTGACCACATGCCATTTCTCCTTCACTATGGCTAGAAACTCATTCTACCATCTTCTATTATACCCATTGGGCCATAGGATCTCATAAACCTATCTGCTCATATGCTGCCATGCTGTATTAACTCTTAGCCTCTTGGGGTGACCAAATGTAATTTCTCCTTTAGTTTGTCTAGACATTTATCCTACTCTTTTTCTGCTATACCTATTGGGATATGGGACCTTACTAAACCCATCCTTGCCCACACGGTGCCCAGGCTGTAATAAATCTTAGCCTCTTGGGGTGACACATCTCGTCTTTCCTCCCTTCTGGCTTAAAACTGTCTTCTAATCTACCCAGTAGTGCAAGAAACTATTACTAAACCATTCCTTGTCCGCTTGGTGCCTCTGTTGTATTAACTCTGTATGTGCAGAAACTCTACTTATTTCTCATCTCATGCTGTCTTCACCCTAGCTAGGAACTTGTCTTGCACTCTTCTACTATACACAGTTGGGTGTGGGACGCTTACTAAACTCTTCCTTGTCCACACGGTGCCCCTGTTGTATTAACTCTGCATGTTCAGAGAATCTCTTGTATCCCCTTTTCATTTCTCAGTAACCCTAGCTAGATGCTCATCCTGCCCTCTTTTATTATACCTGCTGGGGTAGAGGACCCTTACTAAACCCTTTGCTGTCCACAGGGTGCCCCTGTTGTGTTAACTGTTCACGTCCAGACTCTTCTCTGGACAGACTATTCACATCCTATCCAGATATTTCACATTATCTCATCACCCTGGCTAGAAATGTATCATGCCCTCTTCTACTATATCCAGTGGGGTGTGGGACCTTATTAAACCTTTCCTGGTCCACATGCTGCATTAACTCTGAATGCTCAAAGTCTTTGGGGGGTGACCACATCTTATTTCCCCATCTCTCTGGCAATAAACTCATCCTGCTCTCTTCTTCTGTACTCAGGAGTTGGCCATAACTTGTACTCGTGTTCCCTTTAATTCCCTAAAAGTTCCTACCCCCCCCCCCCCTTTCTTAAAATGACAACAGTCCATTTTCTAACCTTTTTTTTCTGTCCTGCATTGATTTACCTTGCCCCTTCTGCATTTCATAGTCTTGCATGCCCATACTTTATAATAATAGCTCAATTCTGGTGCACTTTTAAAAGTTGGAAGGATTTTTAGAAGAGCAGCCAGTTCTATACAGTTACTAGTTGATTTGTATTGGATGGACAGTCCTAATTTCATAGTTTTCATGACTAGGCAGCTGCAGAATAAAATTCTTATTTAGCATTGGAATGTTCAAGTTATTATTTATTGGCAGTCAGTGTTTAGAAAGCAATAATGCATGTTTAGATTAACTTGATTTAAAACAATAAATAGTTTATGGATATGTATCTAGCTCTACTCTTTGAGACACTATTTTGCAAGCAGGACCATTCACTAGCCTAACGCCAGAGTGTCCCTGTCATTTATTTTAAAGTGTTGGCAGCTATGCTTTATTTTTTAGGAGGGTGGCAGGGATGCTTAGTAAGTTGAGCATTTCTTAATATAAGGGAACACAGGTCCACCTTTCTAAATAGTCAATTAATCTTTTCCGTCATACCCATCCTACACTAGTCAGTTGTACACCTTCATACATCAGAACTTAGAAAGTTGGCTACTCACAAACATAAGATAGCAGTCCAAACTTGTGATGTTGAGTCACGCTTTCATATTCTATTTTTAAAAAAAAAAGGCGCAATTTTTAAAAATGTTTTTTATTTATTTTTTTAGAAAAAGCAGTCCTCGCGACAGACCATTATTTGTAAAAAAAAAAATTAAAATCGCTCTGTCGAAGTGGAATTTTTTTAACCATTTTCCACCAAGCGGAAAACCTTTTTCTCATCTTACGATGATCGTAAGCAATACACATGCATTTGCTGCACCTTCTCGGTATTGACTGTCACTGTCATGTGTGTATTCAGCGAGCATTGTATTTTCTCTATTGAGGAAGTCATTAGCGTTAGTAGAAAAATTGTTTGTATGAAACTCTATCAAGGAGGAAACTGCCACAAGTCTGGAGATTGCTGCCTTGTGTCAATGAGTAGCCTAAGTCTTGAGGACTTTTACCCAGACAACCAGCCCATAGAAGATAGATATCAATCTTAACTGCTTCGGTGAGCTGTAATGAAATCTTTAATTGCTCATATTAAAGCTGCATCACAGGCTAGACAGTTGGCAGTGGACTAATTTAAGCAATAGTATTACCTTGGCATGCTTTATATCCCATATATCATGGAGGTATGTTGTATCGGTTATGCTAAAAAAGAATAAAAAAATGTATTGAGGTCCTGTCCACTTTTTTGACTTGGTATAGAAATAACAATGTGTTCATTGCACTAGAAACTTAGAAGTTTTTACAGTTAGCTGTCTTCAGTGCTTTTATTTCCTATAATTCTGGGAAGATGGGAGGGTTCTATTAGGTCTTTTATTTTACTACTTTCTTTCCATGCTTTTCTGGGCTTGCCTTACACCTATCTAACACTCTTTGCACTCATATGAAGATTACTCTTTAATACCATCCGCTTTACGTTTTCCTATTTTTTTTTTTTTTAAAGGTCATGAGTTTATGAGCTTGCTGTGTCAAAGACAGAAAGAAAGAGAAAAAGCAGAATTGTTGCCATCTCGAGTCCTTCATATGAGCTTGCAATAAAAAAAAAAAAAAAAAATGTGAATTTTTAGACTGTCTCGCTGAATTCATCATTTTGAGAGTTGCTGACCTAAAACAAACAAAAAAAAAATATGAGGGGATGACGTGTAAAGCAACCTGCCAAAATGAAGCCTCTTCATCAAAACTTCAGTTTTTCATGTGACTGTATGGCCAAGAATGACTGAAACTGGCCTGCCATTAAAATCCATGCTCATCTCATGCATTGTGCTTGCTGTTATGTCTTGGCAACAAAGAACTGTAAATGTCATAAGACTTTATGGAAAAATAGACAATATATTATTAAGAAGGCCCTGCATGCTGGACATGTATGGTATAATTATTTTTTGTTTTGTTTTGTTTTTTGTTTTTTCTTTTGCTTGGAAAATGGACTTCTGGACAAAATATGGCATGACATTATTATTATTTTTTTTGTTACTCATCACTTAAAGACAAAAAAGTGCAATCTAGATCTTCCCCTAACATTTACATCTGCTAGAGAAATAAACAATGCTTTTTTTTTTTTGTTTTGTTTTAATTTTGCGTAGTTGCAAAATGTCTTTGTTATTATTTTAAAATGCACTGATTGCTTTTCCTCCAAAAGATGGCAAAATGGATTTTTTCATATTTAAATGTGGCAAAATCTAAAAAATATAAGCAACTTTGAGTAACTTGTGTTGGGACTAAATGTGAGCTAATGACGGTCTTAAATTTTATTTAAAAAGAAGGAAAGAAAAAATACCCTTTTTTGCATTTGGTTGCTGTCAAATGTGGAATGCTATGGGTTTGAAGTAAATATTTTTATGTTTATTTTCTGTAGAATTTGTGAGCGCTTCTTAAATGTTTGCAACAGATAAAGGAATGTCTTAGTTTTAATGGAACAAGTTAGACCCATTTTAGATGTAGTATATTTTACCGATGATGCACTAAGTTGTTCACTGTCGTGATGTTGAAAGGGGTATAGGAATGGGACTATTTTTAAAGGTAGTTTCCAACGCATGTGCTTGCAACTTAAATATAAGTTGGGTATGTGTTAAAAAAAAAAAAAAAAACCCAAGCTTTACCACTGACTGTATTTTAAAACCAAAGTATTAAAAGGGTAGATAGCCTTATGTATATTCAAGGGGTAGATGCATTCAAAAGTGTCTGTTTTTTTGTTTTTTGTTTTTTTTATTATTTTTAAAAAAAATTGAAGTATTTGGGACTGAATTGCACTAAGATATAACCTGCAAGCATAAAATAAAATGCAAATTTGTTTTAGAACGCTAATACAAAAATGATGCAGTTATCAAGGCATTGCTGCACACTTTTTAAAACAATGCAGATTATCTTTTTTTTATTATTTACAGTTTAATATTATGGTGCAGAACTGGATCTTCTGTAGCTTTACAAATTTCACAAGTCTTAAATGCAATAACCAGGAAAATGTATTATCAGGGACTGATAACATGTCTTTTTACAAATGAACGTAAACTTATCCATAATAGATAGAAATCTGTGTCAGCTATATAATGTTATTTTTGTTTGTTTGTTTTCCTATCCATATTTTGCTGTGCAAAATTTTTTTTTTATATTTTGAGTTACTAACGAAACGTGATGTATTTTGTGCTCTGTCATTTCATGTCCTATGGTCATATCAAAAGAAAAAAATAATCTACAATAATAAACTGCAGTTTTTGATTCTGAATTTGCATTGGGGTGTGATCTAAAAAAAAAAATGATGCTGTTTATTTTTTTTTAATTAAATTTGCAAGAGGCACAAGGTGTCAGGATTGGTGTCAATAGAGTCAGAATTTTGGGATAGCATTGTTTCTAAAGATACAAGTCACGTTAGGCAACTAATACATTTTGAGTGTAGGCTCTTTTTTTTTGTAAATTTCTTAATTTGATGGATGTTACCTGTTCTACTTCCTTTACTCTTTTGTCCTTTAGATATGATCTGCCCACTCAGACTTCATCATGTATAATAACTCTTTCCACCTCTCTGCAATGTCATTGTCAAATCCAAGCCTTGCCTGACTGCTTCAGTACAATTCTTTCAAAATCAGCCTACAATGCATTGAATTTAGCTTTTATTAGTTAGAAAAGTTCCTTTGCATTATTATTATAATTTTATTTTTATTTTTTTTATGAAAGCCAGTGTGCCTTACAGAGGATGGTGTCAATATCTCTAGGCAGAACGTGTTGTATGGGGACCAAATAGGCAGCATCAAACTTTGAAAGGAAGTCTAATTGCAGCAGTAATTAGTGTCATGATCACATATCAATCTCCTGACGTAGGGTACCTTGTTTGAGACATCGTTTTCAATGCATGCACTATAGATGTGTGGTTTATTCTCCCAGCTAGCATAACCTTAATTATGTTAAGACAGTGATATTAAAAAAAAAAAGTAATAATAATAAATATATATATATATATATATATATATATATATATATATATATATATATATGGACGTCCTTTTCTATCTGTGATCATATATCCCCTATGACACTCCAGCCAAAGGGAAAACTAAAATAGTCATTGGTTTTCTAAACACCGAACTATCACCCTTTGACATCTGACCTTTTGTGTGACACTGCTGTTTGGATAATGATTACAGACCCCTATTCCAGTTTATTTAGGTACATATTCTAGTTAATCTGTAGTCAAAGGATGAGCAAAGATGGATTTGGAAGATTTTGTTGTGCCATCTTTTGTAAAAAGTCTTTTTTTTTTTTGCTGTATCTAATCCTATCTTTAAGTATTGGCTTGCCAGTAAGCTAATGCTCCCCCCTAGTCTGCTGTGTCATCCTGCACACATATAATTTGGCCTATGGGCTGTGCGTTGATGCTTTAGCCCATGCATTTGCTGCCTGTGCTTTACACCAGCCATGGAAGCATTAAATGTTCTCCTGAAGCTTCTGTGCACTGATAAGTTTGGAGGACACGTGAAGTCGGTGGACTGGACTTCTACCTAGCAGAGCAGGGAAATATTAGAACTGAACGGAGAGAGGTTGTTAACCCCTGGCTTGCCAAAACACAACAGATTGCATCATACGCTTAATGCAAATACTTAGAAGTTATACAGCTTTAGCCGGTTGTCACCATGCAGCGTTTTAAGATGGGGAGGGGGTGGGGTAATAATTTCAGCAAACATCTGTCCCCTTCAGACATAAACTGTGATTATTTTTCTCTGCCGGCTGGCTCTTATCTTAAGTATATAAAGTTGCAAAATATGTTCCTACAACCTTCGTGTTTTCTTTTGCTTGACCCTTGAAGGTTTTTTTTTTTTTAAATCCTTAAATACTCTAAAGATAAAAGTCACAGGGCTTTAGGAATTTGGTAGGATATTTGTTGGCTAATGCATTTGATGTATCTTGAAGGACAAGGGCTACATGAGCACAGCCTTGGTCAAAGATGGTTATGATCTATGGACTGTAGGAAGTGGAGGCTGAATGATTGAAGCCAGCTTCAGAAAATATATTATGTAGCCCTATAGGGACTTTGCATTTGGCAACGTGCATGCTTTGTTTTTAACGCGAGAGGCAAAGGCATACTCTTCACACTTGCCTCGCTCACCTAATATGAACCTGCTATCATCCCATAGCAATTGCCCTTAGACTCTACAGTGCCTGCTGTGATACATGATCTGCGAGCTTATATATGCACATATGTGTTATGAATTATTTATAGCTTTTGCCATAGTTCCCAATTGTACGGCACTACTCGGTGACAGAAGCTTGTTTACGAAGGACACTGACAAATAAAATAAATATGTTTAGCATCACGCAACGCCCACCCGATCAACTGCGAGATTTATGATTTTCAGCAATCAAATTAGAATTTACATGTTTGAAGCTGTCTGCTTTGATAGGAGGAGATATGAGATTAATCTTGTGGTCGGTTTTATTTATATATATATATATATATATATATATATATATATATATATATATAAATATCTTCAGTATAATTTTCTTTAGTCGAAATATAAAATGGACAAATTTAAGGGTGGGCTAGTGAATCCAAGCTCTGCCCTTCTGTAAAGCAAAACTTTATTCTGCACATTAAAAAAAAGATTGCAGCTCTTCTAGTATATTATCATATTTCATTTAATCTGAGGTAAAAAAACAAAAGATCATAAGTTATGAGGCACTGAAAGGGCCGGTTATGGGGGGTTCAAGTAAAAAAAAAAAAAAAAAAACGTATAATATATAGAAACTATGTAATCTGTATGGCGCTTCCCAATCCTAGTACGTTTAACAGAGTTTATTTCAACCACAAGCCCGCCTTTTGAAACTTTCTTCAAGACATCTGTTACTCGCCACGATACAATGTCTGTAGCAACGCCACATTTCAAATAGCACCATTCATAATATTTGGGGAAATATATCCCTGAACGCAAATGCCGTATCAAATATTCCTGACTTCCTGCGCTGAGTTTGTAAATTATGTATAGGGTACATAAGAATTATCTTTGTCAAATGCCTGGATTGCTCTCTGCGTAACGGTGTCATTTAAAAGAGAAATCCATTTTTTAGAAATAAAATAGCTAACACGGTTAATTTAAAGTCCCGTTAAGCAACACCTGCTTAGGAGTCCTGGAGATCAGCCAAACTTATGGCAGCAAAATAACCTTTTTTGTATTTATTTCTGCAAATAACTTACCATTTGAAACAGACATATTTTAAGACTGTGCAGCTGTTGTAAAACAGTTTAACAAATTTGAAAAAATGTATTTTTTTTTTCTTTTTTCTTTAGACAAAATTCCATCTTAACATCTGACAGCTTGGCATGCCAGTCCAAATTTTCATTTACCCCAAACAAATGTATTTTTCTGATTGGAAAAAAAATATCAGTTTATATATTTTGAGATGGCATTTTTTTTTTCCACGATATAACACTACAACAAATAATAATAATACAACTTTACAAACAAAAAGAATCCTAACTACAATCCCTCCCAATTTTCATGAGCCTACTCCTTGCTATCTCTTTCTTTTTCTGTCTCCCTTTTAATTTTTTTTTTTTTAACTGTGTCCCAATTATTGCATAATATTGTTACTTTTTTTTATATCTCTGAAACCGAAAATTTTCCCTGGAAATCATAAAAGAGAAAGCAATTAGTAATTATTTTTAGATGCTCAAAATAAAAAGAAAAGGGCATATGCAGGGACAAATTTGAACCGTCCACTGTAAAGAACTGTTAAATTTGTTGTCGATAAATACATTAATAAAGCACATAAAACATGTGAAAAACTTGCTAGCGCAGTCTGCTATTGACATTGCTACTTAAGTAGTTTTAAAATATAAACCTGTTAATATGTACTGTAAATTAAATCAATATTTATTTTATGCAGGAATGTGTCTGGCTGGCTCATGTCAGCCCAGAGATTAATATTAGGCGGATAACAGGGAGCGGGGTGCAGGGTTATGAAGATTACAATTCAAGCAAGTCAAGTGTTTAATGCTTAATTCATGTCTACATTTACCCTTGTGTCTTCCTTGTACACACAGAGGTGGAAATAAGCCCTCTTGTGTGTGATTACTTTTATGAACCTATTAAAAGAATTTGATAAGCAAATGGCTAAAGCCACCTATGGTTGGCCTCCCTCAAGCATCCATCATTTGCATTACTAATTCTGACCAATGAACAGATTGTAATTTACTGCTGCCCGTTTGCTTGTATCAGATTCTGGACAACTTATAAGAGACTAGATGTATGCTTAAAAGTATAGTAATATGTGTCTATTTGAGAGTGAGCCCTTTTTTTTGCAATTATTTTAGGATTTGGGACTGGTTTTAGTTTGATTTCAACAGAAGGGATGGAGTTGACTTTTGGTTGACCCCCCGTGTAGAATATATGTTATTTAATTAGATGTATAGTAAATTTCACCAATTCTGTACGTGATGCCATTGGATTTTCTCACTTGGGGCTTTGCCGACAGGGAAAAATGGGGGTATGTTACAACTAGATTTTATTGGATATATTAGACATACCTGCTAATAAGGTGGAAAGCGGCAATTCTAATAGGACCGACCAGACAGAATCACTTAGCTGCAGCTGGCTGCTGAGTGTAGGCGAATCGGAGTCCACAATGTGTTAAATTGTACCTAGAGATATTGCAAGTAGATATTAATTTACCATACTATAGTCGATTTTTCCTTTCCCCCGTCCTTCCTAAAATATTCCATTTAGGTGGCGGTATTTGCAAATTTTCATTATACTACTGCAATATGGATTCAAATCTGCGGCAGCTTAGTGATTTAGTTATAAGATAGCTTTGATAAAAAGTTTTGTGTATAGACGCAGTCTCGCATTTTAAATTTTATGTAGTATAATCAGTGGACTTAATCGTCGCAATATATGCCATTTCAAGGCAATTCAGATATCCCAAAGGTCATTATTAGAAGTCTTTATGTATCCCATCAACATATTCTGCAATGCTTTGGGATTGATGAAGTCACAAAATGTAATTAAAAAGGATATGTGAGTATCCCGAACGTAAAGGTGAAAAGGCCTTAATGAAAACAAGTATGGCCAGCTAATGTACACCAGAACCAGTTTGAGTATCAATTGGGCAGTGTAGAGCAATCGTGAGCTCTTTCAAGCTTTAGAAGAACTCAATACTATAAGCGGAGCTTTTCCGACGTATAATATCTTTAAGACTGATCAGTGATTGTTTCCTTTTTTCCCTAAAGAACTGAACAATTGCTTCCTCACACTTGTACCTCTACTCAATATCATCTAACGTAGGTAGAAAAACAGCACCTGGTTTCAGCGGTGCGCAGTGCCGAGCAGACTTGTAGAGCTCTTACCTGCTTTTCTTGGTCAGAGGTCTGCCCGTCTCTGGGTACGCAAGTCCATTGAATTTTTTTTTTTTTTTACTTGTAAAATAATGGGAGGCTTCGTCCCAATTCAACCTTGTCTCTGAAGACCCTCATAATAAATATTTTAGCGACAGGCTGTTACTAAAGCAAGCTGCTGGATCTCCTATAGCTTTAGAACTTTAAAAAAAGAAAATGTGGGCCTTCACAGAAGGAGTACAAAGCCACCAGTGGTTTCAATCTTTTACCTAAATAGTCAATGACTTCAAGCCTTTAAAGTCAATGTAAACCAAAATAGGTCTATTTATCATTGTTTTCAGCCATGATTCACACAATGTTCACTTGAGTTTTACACACTTTATTAATTGAATCTTGTGTGCAAAATGTGTGAATTGTGGGTGAAAGTTGGGTGAAACAATTGATAAGAGAATAATAGTGTGCCTACGCACTGTGGGGTTGATTTACTAAAACTTGAGAGTGCAAAATCTGGTGCAGCTCTGCATAGAAACCAATCAGCTTCAAGTTTTTTTTATGTCAAAGTTGAAATGAATAAGCTGAAGTTAGAAGCTGATTGGCTGCCATGCACAGCTGCACCAGATTTTGCACGCTCCAGTTTTAGTAAATCAACCCACACATGTCATAAACTGCTATTATTTTTTTAATACTGGTTTATACCTTTCTTTAACCTTTGTTGCCTCTTAGTGCTGCCGATCACCTGCAGCCTTTTATGTCTACTCCACTCCACTCTACTCTACTCCATCACTGTTGCACTCCAGTGATGGCTGCATGACATTTTTCAGGTCAGGTTTCGCGAAGGTGACAACAGTGGACCATGACTGTGCAATGTGTGCTGAAAACAGCCACTTGTATTCTCCATCAGAAGACATCTGACAGGGTGACCAGGCAGGAGCACAGTTGGGAAACAGAATATAGTCGCATATAACAGGAAGTGCCTAAACAGAGCCTTTATGGCAGGATCACCGTGTATTATTTTAATGTAAGCTGCAGGTTTAAAAATATTAACACTGTATTTGGAAATAATATTGATAAAATGAAAGCCTATACAAATTGTTAGTGATTTAGTGGGTGTACATAGACTTAAATGGATCGCTAAATGATATTCAGAGTTGTGAGTTTATTTATGACAGCAGCTTAATCAACCAGAGTTCTTTTAAAGGTTGCTAGGGGATGCTTCGGCAATGAGCACTTTCTACCACTCAGATAAGTTACTACTGACACCATTGTTTTTTTTTAGCTCTCTGTATGGGGAGCTTTAACACTTCCCAATGACCACCAATGAAACAGGACATTCTTCCCACTGACCACCAATATAAGGAGCATTCTTCACACTGACCACCATTGTAAGGAGCATTCTTCACACTGACCACCATTGTAAGGGGCATTCTTCCCACTGACCACCATTGTAAGGGACATTCTTCCTACTGACCACCAATGTAAGGAGAATTCTTCCCACTGTCCACCATTGTACAGTACATTCTTCCCACTGACCACCAATGTAATGGGCATTCTTCCCACTACCACCAATGTAAGGGACATTCTCCCCACTGACCACCATTGTAAGGAGCATTCTTCCCACTGACCACCATTGTAAGGGGCATTCTTCCTACTGACCACCAATGTAAGGAGAATTCTTCCCACTGTCCACCATTGTAAGGGACATTCTTCCCACTAACCACCAATGTAATGGGCATTCTTCCCACTGTCCACCATTGTAAGGGGCATTCTTCCTACTGACCACCAATGTAAGGAGAATTCTTCCCACTGACCACCAATGTAATGAGCATTCTTCCCACTGTCCACCAATGTAAGGGACATTCTCCCCACTGACCACCATTGTAAGGGGCATTCTTCCCACTGACCACCATTGTAAGGGACATTCTTCCTACTGACCACCAATGTAAGGAGAATTCTTCCCACTGTCCACCATTGTAAGGGACATTCTTCCCGCTGACCACCAATGTAATGGGCATTCTTCCCACTACCACCAATGTAAGGGACATTCTCCCCACTGACCACTAATGTAAGGAGCATTCTTCACACTGACCACCAATGGAAGGGCCATTCTTCCTACTGACCACCAATGTAAGGGGAATTCTTTCCACTGACTACCACTGTAAGTAGTATTCTTTCCTCCAACCACCAATGTAAGGATTGGTCTGACCATCAATGTAAGGAGAATTCTTTCTCCTGATCACCAATATAAGGAGCATTCTTCCTACTGACCACCAATGTAAGGAGAATTCTCTCTACTGACCACCAATATAAGGAGCAATCTTTCTACTGACCACCAATACCTATGTCGGGAGCATTCTTCCTACTGACCATCAGTATAATGGGGCCCTTCTCTATTGACCACCAAGCTAGGAGACCATTCTCCACTGACCACCATTGACCCAGTATAAGGGGTCACTATACTGACTGCCAATGTAAGGGGGTACTTTTTTTTTCTACTAACCACCAATGTGAGCAAGTACTACAATTTTCATGGTCTGCATTTCTCTTTTGGCCACTATTATTCTTTTTTTCATTCATTATTATTACTGAAAAAAATGTTGGTTGTATAGAGCAGCCCTAGGTGTCAAATTTACTATGTACGCCACATTCTTTATTCTTTCATTAGTTCTTATATCCACAACTTACTGTTCACATCGATGTCCCATAAGCTGCAGATATAATAATTAGTAGCATAGGTTCCCCGAGACCTAAAGGTTATTCCAAGGATCACTTCCGGTAGAGAAATGCTGTATTATTTTGTTAAATTTTCACATTTGTAAAGCAGATCAATGATTACAATACAGATTTTTTCTCCTTTACTCCAAGTAAAAAAAAAAAAGAATGATAAGCACAGATATCAGAGGACGATATAAACAGACTAAGGACAGTGGCTCCAATGAGATTTCATATTTTATTTGATTAGAACATCGAACTCTGATTATTGGTAGGTTGGTTGAGATGCCTTTCAATGATTTACAAATTGTTCTTTGACTTGTTATGTAAGCTTGACAGTTCTGCTTTTCTAGATGTGTAGTTTTAGAGCAACGGTGTTCTCATCTTGTGATTTCAATCTGCAAAGGAAATGGTGTTAACTAGTGCTATCGCTTGCATATTGATGTAACATGCCAGGCAGAGAACAGGCGTATAAGAAGGGACCCGGGGCCTCTGACTCTGGTTTAATCACTAGTTAATACTTCCTGCGTGCCTGTGCTTGTATATCTATGTATAAGTCTATACGTAGATCTTACAAGGAGATGCGAGAACATACAGAAGGGTCTACTAAATCTACTTACACTCAGAGGATCGTAGCACATGTAATCTGCACAAAACGTATTCACTGAATTGATATTTTTTATTTATTTATTTTTTGCAAAGTACTTTTTTTTTTTTTGCAACCCTCAGTGACGAGTGCTAATTCTTAAAGTAGATATAAACCCAAACTGAATGATGTTCAGTTTGCCAAAGCAAGGGGAGAGATTTACTAGAACTGATGCACACAGAATCTGCTGCAGCTGTGTATAGTAACCAATCAGCTTCCAGGTTTTAGGCTCCATGCACACTGGAGCTCATAAACGGGCGTTTTTTGGGAGTTTGGGCGTTTTTTTTTTTAACAGCCGATGAACTCCCCTCTATGTTATCCTATGTGTCCATGCACACATGGACGTTTTTGGATGTTTATTGGCAGTGGAGTTTATGGGCTGTTTTCTGAACGCCATAAAATCGCGTTCAGGAGTCGTTTTTCTGACCACAAAAAAACGCTAGAGGCTCATAAACGCCGATAAACATCGTTAAACGCCCACCAGCATATACACATTATAAATACCCCTTTTCCCCTTTATTATAACTGATCACATAGCTGCATAAAGATCTCAGAGAGCTAGGGGAGGAGAAACAGCAGTACACTGCTTTTCCCAGTGAACAGCTGTGCAGGGGAACATGTCAGGACAAGTCTGATCATTGGAGGAGAGCAGGCTGAGTTCTCAGCACAGCCAGAAAACTGACCACGCTGTGCTCTCTTGCTTAGTGTGGTCAGTTGTTAATAGGAAAACAGAGGGATTGGCATGAACACCAGGTATTTCACAAATAGGAGGAAGCTACAAAGAGATCAGCAGCACTGATATAAAATAAAATATTAAAAAAAGGTAAAAATGTATTTATTAACAAAAGCCATGGCAATATCTTATCCTACACAATGGGGTTGAGTAACTTCAGCTCGTTCTATTTAGCTTTGACAATAAGGCTCCATGCACACTGGACGTTAAAATAACCTTATAAAAACGCCAGTAGCTTTGCAGTGAGTTTTTTAACATTTTTGCAATAGCGTTTTATTAGCATTTTTGCAATAGCGTTTATTAGCGTTTTTCCGTGTTAGCGCTTTTTTTTTCTTCAATGGATCAAAAACATTAAAAAACTCACTGCAAAGCTACTGGCATTTTTATAACGTTATTTTAACGTCCAGTGTGCATGGAGCCTTATTGTCAAAGCTAAATAGAACAAGCCGAAGTTACTCAATGCACAGCTGTACCAGTTTTAGTAAATTTCCCCTATTGAGGTTAATTTCTTAAAACTGGAGAGTGCAAAATCTGGTGCAGCTCAGCATAGAAACCAATCGGCTTCAAGTTTTTTTTTTTTTTTGGTCAAAGTTTCATTGAACAAGCTGAAGTTAGAGGCTGATTGGCTACCATGTACCAGATTTTAGACTCTCATGTTATAATAAAGCAACCCCATTGTGTAGGGTAAGATATTTCCATGGCTTTTGATAATAAATACATTTTCACCTTTTTTAATATTTTATTATATGTCAGTGCTGCTGATCTCTGTCACTCCTTTGCAGCTTCTTTCTGTCTATTTGTGAAATCCCTGGTGTTCATGCCAATCCCTCTGTTTTCCTATTAACCACTGACCACACTAGGCAAGAGAGCACAGCGTGGTCAGTCTTCTGGCTGTACTGAGAACTCAGCCTGCTCTTTTCCAATGATCAGACTTGTCTTGACATGTTCCCCTGCACAGCTGTTCACTGTGAAGAGCAGTGTGCTTCTGTTTCTCCTCCCTTAGCTCTTTGAGCTCTTTATGCAGCTATGTGATCACTTATAATACAGGGGAAAAAGGGTATTTATAATGTGTGTGTGTATGTATATATATATATTATTATTTAAGGTACAGTACTTATATAGCGCCATCAATTTACACAGCGCTTTACATATACATTGTACATTCACATCGGTCCCTACCCTCAAGGAGCTTACAATCTAAGGTCCCTAACTCACATTCATACATACTAGGGACAATTTAGACAGGATCCAATTAACCTACCAGCATGTTTTGGAATGTGGGAGGAAAAAAAAAAGCACCGTGGGTTTAACTAATAATTTTTTTGTATAATTCTTGTTTAAACGGGCATGGTAGGGGGCGTGTCCTATGCCTACATTCTTTTGCTAATAGGCGTCCCTCGTTCCCATCCCAAAAAGTTGGGAGGTGTGTATATGTATATTTTGCCTTTCATTTCTATTTTAAACTAAATGGGTTGTTTCCAAGGTGGGGGTTTACATATAATTTAAATCTGGAATAACATTAAAGTAGTTGTTAACCTCAGATATGAAATAAGAACAAAGCACGTCTCTCTGTTATCAGCATGAATCACTTCTGACAAGTTTTCTGACACCAAGAGAAAAAAGGTGACAGTTGAGTGACCTCCAGCTGATTGACAGTGTCAGTTGTGTTCCTGTGTGCTGTGTAGAGGGGAGGGGGGGGGGTATCCCTACCTTCCAATCAGCTCTCAGAGCTCTCCTCACTGAGCTCTGCAGAGTGTGACTTCAGCTCTCCACCCCCTTTTTTTCTGAACTCCCATATAAGCTTTATAATTCAGAACTTTGAACGGCTGTAGAGAAGAGAAGACAAGCTAAGCGGGTGCAAGTTATGTAGGAGGATTTGTTCCATCTCTGTGTACCACCTGAGGCCAGTCACCTCACTGGGTATATGGAAGGATTTACAGCCATTTTAACAACTTGCCGACCAGCCACGGCAGTTTTACTTCGGCAGAATGGCACGGCTGGGTGAAACGACATTATGTAACGCCGATTCGCCCTGTGGCCACTAGGGTCACGTGCATGCGCGCCCGCTGCTTACCCCCAAAGCTGATGCGAGTGCCCGAGAACTGGAATCTCTGTGTGTAAACACACAGTTTCTGGTTCTCTGAGAGGAGAAGAGACTGATTGTCTGTTCATACAGAGTATGAACAGCGATCTGTTATCTCCCCTAGACAGTCCCCTCCCCCCTTCAGTTAGAACACAGAGAGGGAACACATTTAACCCCTTGATCGCCCCCTAGTGGTTAACTCCTTCCTTGCCAGTGACATTTTTACAGTAATCAGTGCCTTTTTATAGCACTGATCGCTGTATAAATGCCAATGGTCCCAAAAATGTGTCAAAAGTGTCTGATGTGTCCACCATAATGTCGCAGTCCTGATAAAAATTGCAGATCGCCGTCATTACTAGTAAAAAAAAAAATCATAATAAAAATGCTATCAATCTATCCCCTATTTTGTAGAGGCTATAACTTTTGTGCAAACCAATCAATATACGCTTATTGGGATTTTTATTACCAAAAATATGTAGAAGAATACATATCAGCCTAAACTGAGAAAAAATTTGCTTTTTTATAAAAAAAAAAAAAAAATGGGGATATTTATTATAGGAAAAAGTACAAAATATTGTGTTATTTTCAAAATTTTTGCTCTTTTTTTGTTTATAGCGCAAAAAATAAAAACCACAGAGACTATCAAATACCACCAAAAGAAAGCTCTATTTGTGGGAAAAAAAGGACGTCGATTTTGTTTGGGGGCAACATCGCACGACCGCGCAATTGTTAGTCAAAGCGACGAAGTGCCGAATCACAAAAAATGGCCTGGTCATTCTGCAGCCAAATCTTCCAGGGCTGAAATGGGTAAAGTCTAGATGAGATTTTAGCAGTTGTGTTCACTTATACTTTAAGTGCATTCGCTCATAGCAACCAATCAGAATTCACCAAACTGAAGTTTAACCGGGACATGATAAATTCTGACTGGTTTTACAGGTTTTACTGCACGGGCAAATAATAACTCTTTATTTAAAAAAAAAAAAAGTAAAAAAAGGCCAATAGCAAGAACTGAATGTAATGTTCCAAAAAAATAAAAATAAATGAATGGGATTGTGCAATTGATCAGTGTTTAAACTCCGGTATATTTCCAACTACACATTTCCAGGAACAAGACCTGAAAACTTTGGTCTATGTCTGGAACTTAGAAATTGTTGCCAGTTACATAAAACGCTTGTTAAACAAGGGCAATTTTTTTTTCAGAGTATGTATGTGTATCTGAGTTTTTAGTACTTGTATTTTTCCTAAATGTGCATTATTTTGAACACAATGGCATGTTTTTATTTGTTTTATTGGGTAAATAATTTATTTTTTATTTTAATTTATCATTATTATGCAACATAATTTTATTATATTAGGTATATTATCATTAAGTGCAAAAAAAAATAAAAAAATAAAAAAAATCTACATTTAGAAGACCATAGAAATGAGAAAAAAAAAGATAGAATTCATCTTTCTTTGAAAGAATAATTCTAGAAACTTCTAATGATGACTTTGCGGTGTGTTCCTTTTGTAAAGTGTTTGTTTGTAAGTAAGGTGAGGCTGTGTTGACTTTGAACACCCAATCTTGCAAAAAAAAAAAAAAATTTTTTTATTATTTTGCGCATTATTGTGTACTCAAATTGAAGATACGTTCACCTTATTTACTAAAAACCACTTTGTAAAATTAAATAAACTTTAATATTTTAACAGACTTTACACCCTTCATTACATCAACCCAATTAGTCTCCATCAATCACTTAAGCTTATTAAATAAGGTATAGAGCAGCACCAAATGACCATAGCCATTGGCAACCATTGAGTAATCAATGTTCATTCCTAAGATTGCTTTAACCACTTCACCCCAGGAAAATTTGGCTGCTCAATGACCAGGCCTTTTTTTGCGATTCGGCACTGCGTCGCTTTAACTGACAATTGCGCGGTCGTGCAATGTTGCACCCAAACAAAATTGATGTCCTTTTTTTCCCACGAACTAGAGCTTTCTTTTGGTGGTATTTTATCACCTCTGCGGTTTTTATTTTTTGCGCTATAAACAAAAAAAGAGAGACAATTTTGAAAAAAAACACAATATTTTGTACTTTTTGCTATAATAAATATCCCCATTTTTTTTTTAAAAAAAGCAAATTTCTCAGTTTAGGCCAATATGTATTCTTCTACAAATTTTTGGTAAAAAAAAAAAAAATCGCAATAAGTGTATACTGATTGGTTTGCGCAAAAGTTATAGCGTCTACAAAATAGGGGATAGATAGATTTATAGCATTTTTATTATTATTATTATTTTTTTTTACTAGTAATGGCAGCGATCTGCGATTTTTATCGGGACTGCGACATTATGGAGGACACATCGGACACTTTTGACACATTTTTGGGACCATTGGCATTTATACAGCGATTAGTGCTATAAAAATGCACTGATTACTGTAAAAATGACACTGGCAGGGAAGGGATTAACACTAGGAGGCGATCAAGGGGTTAACTGTGTTCCCTGTGCGTGTTTCTAACTGTGGGGGGAGGGGACTGACTAGAGGAAATGACAGATCGTGGTTCCTAGCTATTAGGAACTCACGATCTGTCTCTCCTCACAGAACAGAACAGACATTTGTGCGTTTACACACAGGCGTCCCTGTTCTGCCTCTCGTGCCCACGATCGCTTGTGGCCGGCGACCATCGGCCACGAGCATCGGCATCCCCGCAGTGCAGCGGGTGCGCTCATGCGCGCCTGCTATCCCGCTTAAAGGAGCCGACGTATAGCTACGATGGCTCACGGGATCGTGCCGACCTGCGGCGGCTGGTCGGCAAGCCTTAAGCTATTGAAAGAATAAACTTAAAGCAGTATTAAACCCAAAATCAAAAGTTTATTATATTGCAGCTCACCAATTCTTAGATGTGGTGGCAGGGCCGTCTTTAATATTGATTGGACCCTGGGCAAAACTTTTCTTGGGGCCCCCCATACAGTTTTACTCTCCACCTGTTCTGAGACATACAATAAATGGCAGCTAGACTCAAAATCAGTTTACTGAATAAGATCAGACAGCCATTGCGATTGGTTGCCAGAGGTTACAGTATATCATTACCGCTCACTGACTGGTTGCTAGAGGTTACAGCACACATTATGGCTCACTGATTAGTTGCTGGAGGTTACAGCACATGATTTCTGCTTGTTGATTGGTTGCTAAAGATTACTGTGGATATGACCTCGGGGGGGCATGATATACATATCAATGCCGCTGGCCGCCGCTATTTACATATGAATGCCATTGCTATTTACATATGAATGCCGGTAATTTACATGTAAACACAGGGTCTGCAGGTGAGTCATCTGTACACAACAATAGGGGAGAGCTGGGCAGCATTAGTAGCAGCACTTCACACTGAGATATTGGGACACAACGCAGGACTAAAACCTCAAGGGACGAGGTAATTTAAACCAGGATACTTGGCAAGTATGAGGCAGCTGCTTTGGGCCCCACAACAATGACAGGGCCCAGGGCAGCTTCCCCTTTTGCCCTGCCTTAAAAACGACCCTGTGTGGTGGCTGCATTTATTTTCTTTTCTAAGGCTTTCTTTCCTTTTTTCATGTACTGATCTGATCAGTAAGTCTGTCATTTTTTAACAGAACAAGCTTTTTTCCAGGTGTATCAGTTACAAATATGGGGCAAACCATTGAGATTGGTTCACAGATCGCAGTGCGAATTGTGAAATGGTGCAGAAATCGGAATGCATAGGTGTGAACGTCCATGCAATCCGATTCCAGTGCGGACCAAAAAAGGGGTCCTGTACCGTTTTGGTACGAATGTGATGCAATTTCAGCCATACATTTTGTATGGCTGAATGCACATCACACAGACATCGCGTGTGATGAGCACAGCAATGCGGTGTGAATGTCGTCGCACAAATGTGAACCCAGCCTTAAAGTGATTGTAAACGATCACCTTATAAAACAACCCATTTAGTTTAAAATAGAAATAAAAGGCAAAACATTTGTGTATTGATATAAAATAAATCATTATAAATACCTTTTTCCTCTTTTATTGCAGGTGATGAATTCCCTCTGTTCTCAGCGGCATAAGAGCTGGGGTAGGAGAAGCAACAGCACACTGATCTTCCCAGTGAATGGCTGTGCAGGGGAGGTGTGTCAGGACAAGTCTGATCATTGGAGGAGAGCAGGCTGAGTTTCCAGCACATCTAGGGAACTTACCATGGTGTGCTCTCCTGCTAAGTGTGGTCAGTTTTTAATAGGAAAGCAGAGGGACTGGAAGAAACACCAGGGATTTCACAAAAATCCCTGGTGTTTAAAGAAAGCAATTCAAAGAGAACAAGATGCCTTCTCATACAAGTACATGGTATTGCAGGTACATATAAGGAATATGAAATGTTGGATTTACATACTCTTTAAGCTGAAAAGTGATCCATGCACAGATTACTTTTCAAAGACGTTTAGCGGGTGATGAGCAGACAATAAGCAGGGCAGACCCATAGACCTGCATAAGTTGTACGGACCCATAGACCTGTATTAGTTGTGTGGACCCATAGATCTGCATTAATTGTGTGGACCCATAGACCTGCATTAGTTGTGTGGACCCATAGATCTGCATTAGTTGTGTGGACCCAAAGATCTGCAATAGTTGTGTGGACCCATAGACCTGCATTAGTTGTGTGGACCCAAAGATCTGCATTAGTTGTGTGGACCCATAGATCTGCATTAATTGTGTGGACCCATAGACCTGCATTAGTTGTGTGGACCCATAGACCTGCATTAGTTGTGTGGACCCATAGATCTGCATTAGTTGTACGGACCCAAAGATCTGCATTAGTTGTGTGGACCCATAGATCTGAATTAGTTGTGTTGACCCATAGACCTGCATTAGTTGTGTGGACCCATAGATCTGCATTAATTGTGTGGACCCATAGATCTGCATTAATTGTGTGGACCCATAGACCTGCATTAGTTGTGAGGACCCATAGATCTGTATTAGTTGTGTGGACCCATAGACCTGCATTAGTTGTGTGCACCCATAGACCTGCATTAGTTGTGTGGACCCATAGACCTGCATTAGTTGTGTGGACCCATAGACCTGCATTAGTTGTGTGGACCCATAGACCTGCATTAGTTGTGTGGACCCATAGACCTGCATTAGTTGTGTGGACCCATAGACCTGCATTAGTTGTGTGGACCCATAGACCTGCATTAGTTGTGTGGACCCATAGATCTGAATTAGTTGTGTTGACCCATAGACCTGCATTAGTTGTGTGGGCCCATAGATTTGCATTAGTTGTGTGGACCCATAGACCTGCATTAGTTGTGTGGACCCATAGACCTGCATTCGTTGTGTGGACCCATAGACCTGAATTCGTTGTGTGGACCCATAGACCTGCATTCGTTGTGTGGACCCATAGACCTGCATTAGTTGTGTGGACCCATAGACCTGCATTAGTTGTGTTGACCCATAGACCTGCATTAGTTGTGTGGACCCATAGACCTGCATTAGTTGTGTTGACCCATAGACCTGCAATAGTTGTGTGAACCCATAGACCTGCGTTAGTTGTGTAGACCCATAAACCTGCATTAGTTGTGTGGACCCATAGACCTGCATTAGTTGGGTGGACCCATAGACCTGCATTAGTTGGGTGGACCCATAGACCTGCATTAGTTGTGTGGACCCATAGACCTGCATTAGTTGTGTTGACCCATAGACCTGCATTAGTTGTGTGGACCCATAGACCTGCAATAGTTGTGTGAACCCATAGACCTGCGTTAGTTGTGTAGACCCATAAACCTGCATTAGTTGTGTAGACCCATAGACCTGTATTAGTTGTGTGGACCCATAGACCTGCATTAGTTGTGTGGACCCATAGACCTGCATTAGCTGTGTAGACCCATAGACCTGCGTTAGAATGTAGGATGTTGGGTGAAGGTGACAACTCAGGAGCACAATCAGGAGACAGGGATAGAGTGTTGTCACCTTTTAACTGGTTCATGGACGATGCACAGAAAAATGCATTTTTCTTAACAAAATAAATGAACATGAATGAACACAAGAATCAGGAGCATGTCTGCAGAAATTAAAGGGACAAATCTTTAAAGCCTAATACTGGCCGTAGAATTGGGCAAAAGTCAGCAAGTAAACACAATTCATTTTAATGTTTCTTAAAGCAGAACTCCAGAAGGTCCACCTTGCTGGCAGCCCCTCACCCCCAAATAAAAAACACTGACTACTGGGTCCTCAGGGACCTCCACTGGTATGTTTGGGATGTCACAGGTGTACGCAACCTCAACACTCCAGCTGTAGTGAAACAACAATTCCCATCATGCCCCTGCTTTTAGGAATCTAGGAATGCCTCATGGGACTTGTAGTCCCATAAGAGCTGGAGTGCCATGGTTTCCTTGCCCACACTGACCTAAATGTTGGTTTGAAGCAAGGTCTATGTGCCATGGGTTTGAGCACTCCCAAGGTGCAATAATCTTCTATTTATAGCTGTTGTGTGGCAATTTTGGTTTTGTTTAATCATTCTTCAAGAAGACGGGTTCATTTTAATGTGTGCTAAATGTGCCTATTTGGGTGTATGTACTGTAAGTTCAGAGAGGTAGTGAGGGTTGGCTTGCTGAAGGCGTAGAGTTTGTTCACTTAGCAAATAAAAGTTAGTAAATACGGAGAACTTGTGTTGACTTTGAATACTAAATTTTTTGTGGAGAAAATAAGAAAAAGAAAAAAAAATAGATTTTTGCTAGACATGATTGGTTGAAGTGAATACAGCCTCACCCTATTTACTAAGCTCAGCTTCTACTTTTTTATTTACAATAGAACTCCATTATCATAATAATAATAATAATTGCCATTTATCATTATAATAATAAATAATATTAAATTGTAAAATAATAATAATGATTTTGGAATTAAATCTCTCTGCTATTGTCAAAAGAATCCAAAAAATAAAAATGTGCTTTATTGTCACAATAGCAGTTGGGGGCCAGGCACTTATACCCCTTTGCCCAGGCCAATTTTCAGCCTTCAGCACTATCACACTTTGAATGACAATTGCGCCGTCATGCTACACTGTTCCCATATGAAATTGTTATCATTTTGTTCACACAAATTGAGCTTTCTTTTGGTGGTATTTAATCACCACTTGTTTTTGTTTTTTTTGCTAAATAAATGAGAAAAGACCACAAATTTGGAAAATGAAACACAGTTTTCCTTGTTTCTATTATAAAATGTTGCAAATAAATAATCTGTGTTCCTGAATTTAAGCCAAAATGTATTCTGCTACATTTCTTTAGTGAAAATAACCCAAATCAGTGTGTATTATTTACTATGTAGGAAAGAGTCCACAAACTATGGGATATATCTGAAAATTGATAGGCCTGATGTACTGATGGCCTATCTTATTTCATGAGTAGGGATGAGCTTCGTGTTCGAGTCGAACCCATGTTCGACTCGAACATCGGCTATTCGATCGTTCGCCGAATTGCGAACGTTATGGGCCGTTCGCGCTAAATTCGTGTGGCGCGTCACGGCCCATAATTCACTGCGGCATCGCAGTGCATTGCTGGCTGATGATTGGCCAAGCATGCACTATGACCCGCATGCTTGGCCAATCACAGCGCCGTCAGTAGAGAGAGCTGTAATTGGCCAAAGCCAGGGTGGCTTTGGCCAATTATGGCTCAGGGGATTTAGTACACACCCCACACTATATAAGGCCGCCTGCACGGCGGCCCTGTGTAGTGTGTGTTCCGGTGTGCTGAGAGATAGAGAGAGAGAGAGACAGTGTCATTTGATTTGAGTTAGATAGATTAGGCAGAACAGTCAGTCAGTTAGCTGCACTTACAGTGTATTGTGTATATATATGCATCCCAGGTGTTGCATATATATATATACACTGTATTCAGTTTAGCTAGATCCGTTCCTGTTATCTTCTATCTAGACTATTTACATTTAATGCAGTGCGTCCTGCTCACAGTGTTCAGCTAGATCCGTTCCTGCTATTTACATTTAGTGCAGTCAGTGCGTCCTGCTCACAGTGTTCAGCTAGATCCGTTCCTGTTATCTTCTAGACTATTTACATTTAGTGCAGTGCGTCCTGCTCACAGTGTTCAGCTAGATCCGTTCCTGTTAAATTCCTACTGACAGGCAGGCTTGTCTGGTTACAGTATATAAAGCTACCTGAAGAAAATTACAGGTGTTCTATTTGATCCTATTAGTACCACGGTCAGGCAGCTAGACTATTTACATTTAGTACAGTGCGTCCTGCTCACAGTGTTCAGCTAGATCCGTTCCTGTTATCTTCCTACTGACAGGCAGGCTTGTCTGGTTACAGTATATAAAGCTACCTGAAGAAAATTACAGGTGTTCTATTTGATCCTATTAGTACCACGGTCAGGCAGCTAGACTATTTACATTTAGTACAGTGCGTCCTGCTCACAGTGTACAGCTAGATCCGTTCCTGTTATCTTCCTACTGACAGGCAGGCTTGTCTGGTTACAGTATATAAAGCTACCTGAAGAAAATTACAGGTGTTCTATTTGATCCTATTAGTACCACGGTCAGGCAGCTAGACTATTTACATTTAGTACAGTGCGTCCTGCTCACAGTGTTCAGCTAGATCCGTTCCTGTTATCTTCCTACTGACAGGCAGGCTTGTCTGGTTACAGTATATAAAGCTACCTGAAGAAAATTACAGGTGTTCTATTTGATCCTATTAGTACCACGGTCAGGCAGCTAGACTATTTACATTTAGTACAGTGCGTCCTGCTCACAGTGTACAGCTAGATCCGTTCCTGTTATCTTCCTACTGACAGGCAGGCTTGTCTGGTTACTGTATATAAAGCTACCTGAAGAAAATTACAGGTGTTCTATTTGATCCTATTAGTACCACGGTCAGGCAGCTAGACTATTTACATTTAGTACAGTGCGTCCTGCTCACAGTGTTCAGCTAGATCCGTTCCTGTTATCTTCCTACTGACAGGCAGGCTTGTCTGGTTACAGTATATAAAGCTACCTGAAGAAAATTACAGGTGTTCTATTTGATCCTATTAGTACCACGGTCAGGCAGCTAGACTATTTACATTTAGTACAGTGCGTCCTGCTCACAGTGTTCAGCTAGATCCGTTCCTGTTATCTTCCTACTGACAGGCAGGCTTGTCTGGTTACTGTATATAAAGCTACCTGAAGAAAATTACAGGTGTTCTATTTGATCCTATTAGTACCACGGTCAGGCAGCTAGACTATTTACATTTAGTACAGTGCGTCCTGCTCACAGTGTACAGCTAGATCCGTTCCTGTTATCTTCCTACTGACAGGCAGGCTTGTCTGGTTACTGTATATAAAGCTACCTGAAGAAAATTACAGGTGTTCTATTTGATCCTATTAGTACCACGGTCAGGCAGCTAGACTATTTACATTTAGTACAGTGCGTCCTGCTCACAGTGTTCAGCTAGATCCGTTCCTGTTATCTTCCTACTGACAGGCAGGCTTGTCTGGTTACAGTATATAAAGCTACCTGAAGAAAATTACAGGTGTTCTATTTGATCCTATTAGTACCACGGTCAGGCAGCTAGACTATTTACATTTAGTACAGTGCGTCCTGCTCACAGTGTTCAGCTAGATCCGTTCCTGTTATCTTCCTACTGACAGGCAGGCTTGTCTGGTTACTGTATATAAAGCTACCTGAAGAAAATTACAGGTGTTCTATTTGATCCTATTAGTACCACGGTCAGGCAGCTAGACTATTTACATTTAGTACAGTGCGTCCTGCTCACAGTGTACAGCTAGATCCGTTCCTGTTATCTTCCTACTGACAGGCAGGCTTGTCTGGTTACTGTATATAAAGCTACCTGAAGAAAATTACAGGTGTTCTATTTGATCCTATTAGTACCACGGTCAGGCAGCTAGACTATTTACATTTAGTACAGTGCGTCCTGCTCACAGTGTTCAGCTAGATCCGTTCCTGTTATCTTCCTACTGACAGGCAGGCTTGTCTGGTTACAGTATATAAAGCTACCTGAAGAAAATTACAGGTGTTCTATTTGATCCTATTAGTACCACGGTCAGGCAGCTAGACTATTTACATTTAGTACAGTGCGTCCTGCTCACAGTGTTCAGCTAGATCCGTTCCTGTTATCTTCCTACTGACAGGCAGGCTTGTCTGGTTACAGTATATAAAGCTACTTGAAGAAAATTACAGGTGTTCTATCCCAGCTTAGTGCAGCTACAGGCCATTAGTATGTCTGGAAGGCCAAGAAGGAGAGGCAGACAGTCACAAGCCAATAAGAGAGGGCAAGCAGGCTCTGTGTCTAGTGCTGGTCGTGGAGACGGTGCATCCTCATCAGCACGTGGCCATGGGACACGCTTGGCCTTTTTTTCGGCAGCTGGCCGTGTTGAGCCGCAACATGCGGAAGACTTGGTCGAGTGGATGACCAAGCCGTCCTCATCCTCCTCATCCTCTCTCACCCATGCCCAGGGTGCTTTGTCTGGCAAAGCAGTGGCCTCTTCCCTCAGCTCAATGTCATCAGTGACTCCTTCCCTAGCTCCACCATGTCCTCATGAGGATTCCCTCGAACTGTTTGACCACAGTGTTGGGTACATGCTCCAGGAGGATGCCCAGCGTTTGGAAGGCTCTGATGACGATACTGAGCTCGATGAAGGCAGTAACATGAGCACGGACAGAGGGGGTGCCCAAGAAGGACAGCAATCTGGCAGTCATGCTCCCCCTGCTGCAGCATACTGCCAGGTTTGCTCCAGTGATGAGGAGGGAGGGGATGATGAGGTCACTGACTCAACGTGGGTGCCTGATAGAAGAGAGGAGGAGGAGGAGGAGGAGGAGGAGGAGGCGGCGGCACATCACCAACGAGGCAGGATGCCCTCCAGGGGCCAGCCTAAGGGCAGCACATTGACTGCATCACACCCCAAAGCTCCACATGTGCAGGGCGCTGCAGTCTCTGCGCGTTATTCAAAAAGTTCTTTGGTGTGGGCCTTTTTTGAGACGAGTGCATCAGATCGCACCGCTGCTATTTGCAACATATGTCTCAAGCGTATCTCGCGTGGCCAAAACATCTCCCGCTTGGGTACCACATGCTTGACCAGACATATGTTGACCTGCCATGCAGTTCGTTGGCAAGCGTATCTAAAAGACCCACACCAAAGAACAAAGAGGATCTCTCCTTGCTCCTCATCAGCTGAGATTTCCAACCCCACTAGACCTTCAGTCCTCTCTGAGACCTGCAGTGAGAGGAATGAAGGTGTAGAATTAGGTGTGTCACAGCCAAGTACTTGTGGGCAATCTGCTTTTGGTACACCGACGTCAGATTGTACCAGGCAAATTTCCCTGCCCCAGCTGCTGCACCGCCGAAAGAAGTTTGCTCCCAGCCATCCACATGCCCAGCGGTTGAATGCTAGCTTGGCAAAATTGCTAGCACTTCAACTGCTGCCTTTTCAGTTGGTAGACTCTGCCCCCTTCCGTGAGTTTGTGGAATGTGCGGTTCCTCAGTGGCAGGTACCCAAACGCCACTTTTTCTCACGGAAGGCGATTCCGGCTCTCTACCGGCATGTGGAAGGCAATGTCCATGCCTCGCTGGACAGGGCGGTCAGCGGTAAGGTGCATATTACCGCTGACTCATGGTCCAGCAGGCATGGACAGGGACGTTACCTAAGTTTCACGGCGCATTGGGTGACTCTGCTGGCAGCTGGGAAGGATGCAGGACAAGGTGCAGTAGTGTTGGAGGTTGTTCCGCCACCACGCCTCCAAAATGCTGATTGTGACACACCTCTCTCCTCCACCCCCTCCTCTTCTTCTTCCTCCATGGCCTCTTCCTCGGAACCAGCGGTGCTCCGTAGGCGTTCAAGGGGCTACGCAAGTACGCAGGCCAAAAGATGCCATGCGGTGCTTGAGCTGGTGTGCTTGGGGGACAGGAGCCACACTGGGGCAGAGGTTTTGTCAGCTCTGCAGGGGCAGGTTCAGAGGTGGTTGACGCCACGCCAACTTAAGGCAGGAATGGTGGTTTGCGACAATGGCACCAACCTCCTCTCTGCCCTCCGACAGGGACAAATGACCCATGTGCCCTGTTTGGCTCACGTCCTTAACTTGGTGGTGCAGCGGTTCTTGGGCAGGTACCCGGGCTTACAGGATGTCCTGAGGCAGGCCAGGAAAGTCTGTGTGCATTTCCGCCGGTCATATAATGCCAGTGCTCGGCTGACGGACCTCCAAAAGGAGTTTAACCTGCCCAAGAACCGCCTAATCTGTGACATGCCCACCAGGTGGAACTCAACGTTGGCCATGCTGCAGCGGCTGCACACGCAGCAGAGGGCCATCAATGAGTACCTGTGCGACTATGGCACCAGGACAGGGTCAGGGGAGCTTGGTTTTTTTTCCCCACGCCAGTGGGCCATAATCAGGGATGCATGCACTGTCCTGTCACCATTCGAGGAGGCCACGAGGATGGTGAGCAGTGACAGTGTATGCATCAGTGACACTGTCCCCCTTGTCCACCTGTTGGAGCACACGCTGCGTGGAATAATGGACAGGGCACTGGAGGCAGAACAGAGGCAGGAAGAGGAGGACTTCCTTAGCTCTCAAGGCCCCCTTTATCCAGACAGTGTTCCTGCGTGCCCGCCGATCACACAGGAAGAGGACGAGGAGGAAGAGGAGGAGGAGGAAGATTGTGTCAGTATGGAGGTGGAGCCTGGCACTCAGCATCAGCAGCAGTCTTTAAGGGATCAGTCCCAAGAAACACATGGACTTGTACGTGGCTGGGAGGAGGTGGCTGCGGACCATGTCGTTCTTAGTGACCCAGAGGACTCCGGACCGAATGCCTCAGCAAACCTACGCTGCATGGCCTCCCTGATCCTGCAAAGCCTGCGTAAGGATCCTCGTATTCGTGGTATCAAGGAGAAGGACCAATACTGGCTGGCAACCCTCCTTGATCCACGTTACAAGGGTAAGGTTGCGGACCTTATCTTGCCATCGCAGAGGGAGCAGAGGATGAAACATCTTCGGGAGGCCTTGCAGAAAGGTCTGTGCAACGCGTTCCCAGAGACTGGGAGGTTACAAACTCCTGTTTCTGGACAACGTGTTGCTGAGGCTTCGGTCAGTCAAAGAAGGAGCGGTGGAGAAGGTGGCCGTCTGACCGATGCGTTCAGACAATTTTTTGGTCCGCAGCCCCAAGGTATGATCGGTTCCAGCAACCATCGCCAGCGTCTGTTTTACATGGTGCAGGAATACCTAGGGGCAAGATCAGACTTGGACACCTTTCCCACCGAAAATCCTCTGGGTTACTGGGTCTTGAGGATGGATCACTGGCCAGAGCTTGCACAGTATGCAATTGAGCTACTGGCCTGTCCTGCATCCAGCGTTCTTTCGGAACGCACATTCAGTGCTGCTGGAGGCGTGGTAACCGATCACAGGGTGCGTCTGTCCACCGACTCGGTCGATCGGCTGACCTTCATAAAAATGAATGAGTCTAGGATCACCACCAGCTACCAAGCACCTGATGCTGATGTAACCGAATCATTTTTTTTGAAATCTCAGATCCCTTCAAAGACTGCCTATGCTGATGCTGAGTGACTATCCCTGAGTAATTATCCTCTTCCTCCTCAATCATCACGCTGATAGCTTGTAAGAACATTTTTGGTTCTGGGCGCCACCACCAGTGCCTAAGGCACAATTTTTCAGCCCCTGTTTAACAGGGGCGTGTAATTACAATTTTTGATGTAATACTTTGCAGCAGGGCTCGTTCCTGCATTCCAACTAGAGTGTCTGTGAGGGGTTGCAGTGTTGTGGCACCAGCACCAGTGCCTAAGGCCCAATTTTTCTGCCCCTGTCTAACAGGGGTGTGTAATTACAATTTTTGATGCAATACTTTGCAGCAGGGCTCGTTCCTGCGTTCCAACTAGAGTGTCTGTGAGGGGTTGCAGTGTTGTGGCACCAGCACCAGTGCCTAAGGCCCAATTTTTCTGCCCCTGTCTAACAGGGGCGTGTAATTACAATTTTTGATGCAATACTTTGCAGCAGGGCTCGTTCCTGCGTTCCAACTAGAGTGTCTGTGAGGGGTTGCAGTGTTGTGGCACCAGCACCAGTGCCTAAGGCCCAATTTTTCTGCCCCTGTCTAACAGGGGCATGTAATTACAATTTTTGATGCAATACTTTGCAGCAGGGCTCGTTCCTGCGTTCCAACTAGAGTGTCTGTGAGGGGTTGCAGTGTTGTGGCACCAGCACCAGTGCCTAAGGCCTAATTTTTCAGCTCCTGTTCAACAGGGGCATGTAATTACAATTCTTGATCTAATATTTCACAGCAGGGCCCTGTGAGGGCTTACAGTGTTGTGGCCACAGCAACACCTAAGGCCCAAATTTCTGCTGAGTATATAGGGCAGGACCCTACTTTCAAACATCTAACTTACAAACGACTCCTACTTGCAAACGGAAGGAGACAACAGGAAGTGAGATGAAATCTACCCCTAGGAAGGGAAATTCTTTCCTGTAAGAGTTAATATGGGAAAACAATTTCTCCTTTCCACTGATGCTTTCCAATCCTTGTTCCACAAAAAAACCCAAATTTTCAAAAAACATTTTTCATTGGGACAAAAAAGTGAGGTGAAATCTTCTGAAGAGGAGGAAAGACAGCAAAACAAATGTCACAGGGGTGATAACCCTTCCCTATGTTTTCCAAAAAGCTTAGAAAAGATTTTTTGGCTGGAGCTAAACACGTTAAAAATGTTCAAAATTACAAACAGATTCTACTTAACAACAAACCTGTATACTGCTGTTCAGAGTATATAGGGCCTGGTGGCCCCACACCTTTCCTTATTTTAATTTGGGTGCGGGGTGCCCCTTAATATCCATACAAGACCCAAAGGGCCAGGTAATGGACTGGGGGGTACCCATGCCGTTTGTCTCACTGATTTTCATCCATATTGCCATGACCCGACATGACATTAAACCCGCAAGCAGTTTTAAATGAGATTTTTTCCTTTAAAAATGACATTTGGTGCAGGGACTGTTCTAAACATGGGAAACACGCGTCACTTTACAGGCATACTATAGACACCCCCCAGGTACGATATTTAAAGGAATATTTCACTTTTTTTTTTTTACTTTAAGCATCATTAAAATCACTGCTCCCGAAAAAACGGCCGTTTTTAAAAGTTTTTTTTGCATTGATACATGTCCCCTGGGGTAGGACCCGGGTCCCCAAACCCTTTTTAGGACAATACCATGCAAATTAGCCTTTAAAATGAGCACTTTTGATTTCGAACGTTCGAGTCCCATAGACGTCAATGGGGTTCTAACGTTCGTGCGAACTTTCGGTCCGTTCGCGGGTTCTGGTGCGAACCGAACCGGGGGGTGTTCGGCTCATCCCTATTCATGAGGCCCAAAAATGCCAGGACAGTACAAATATCCCCCAAATGACCCCGTATTGGAATGTAGACAGTCCAAGGTATTTAGTAAGTGGCATGATGAGTTTGCCATTTTTTTGTCACAATTTTATGGAAATTAGGAAAATAAAAAAGTTTTTTTTTTTTTTTTTTTTTTTTTTTTTTTTACATACTGTCACTGGTGCAGTACAGCATCATCATATAATGGCTGTGGCAGTGTTCGAGGACACTGACTGGTGACAGTATGAAAAAAAATTTAAATGAATTATTTTTTTAGTTGAATTTTTATTTTTTATTATATATTTTTATTTTTTAGCGATTTTTTTTTTTTAAACACACTTTGACCAGAGCAATATAATATAACATTGTACTACTCTGGAGAAGTGATCAGTATTTTTTCTTTTTTAAACATTATGTTTGCATATAGCAATGAATTTCATTGCTATATACAAACATTTTACTGAATTAAATTGATTCATTCAGTTTGTTATGTTGTGATTAGCTGTGATTGGTCACAGCTGTTTACATGGAACAGATGGGCCATGATTGGCCCAGTCTGCACCATGTGATCACTGTGACCAATAACAGCTAGCAACACAACTGTATACAATGGATGGCTTGAAAGGAAGCCATCCATTGTTTACCACCGTCATGTGGCCTGCTGTGATTGGTTACGGCAATCACATGGTAACGGCAGCGGTCTGGTACAGTGATCATTCATGAGATGTGTCCGGTGGACGCAGCCGGTCGCAATCTGGGAGGACGTCATATGACGTCCACCCGGATTGACGAGAGGTCCGCCCTTGCGTCATCCGCCCATAGGCCCGGGATGGAATTGGTTAAGAGGGTCTCAGGGTGGGGAAGCAGATGCGGGTTACCCAATCATGTGACTACTGTGATTGGCTGTCGCAGTACTTACATAATCGAAGCTCCCAAACGCAAAGGATGACAGCTCAGTCATCGTGCTGGTAGCGCATAGTAAGCATACTTTCAGCACAGAATAGCGGTTCTCCATTGTCGTGTATGTACAGCGGCTGTGCGTTGCGGCCCTCCTGTTCTGCCGGCACATATATGTGGATAAATCAGACATTTAGGAGCTGCATCTGAAGTTAAATTACTACATAAAAGGATGAGAGCACTGCAACTCAAGATTTAGTGCAATGCATGTTTATTATTCACAAAAAAAGGTCCTAAAGTATATCCAACGCATTTCAGGGGCTCATAAATCCTTCATCAGAGCTTGTATTCAGGCAATGATGTTCAATAATACTGGACAGGAAAATATGGAAAATTAAGATTACATCATCCCAGCACAAGTTGCCAGGCCTTGAAGTTGGATTCAGTAGACAGCTAAGAGCTGCATGGAGTGTGTGAGATCTATAGAATTGAGAAGAAAACTAGAAGCTGCATGGAGTGTGTCTGTAAACTGAATTAATCAGGCAGCTCAGAGGTGCTTAAAGCAGAAATTAAAAAAGTAAGCCAACTGCTAGAACTGCATATAGCATGACTGAAGAACAAAGCAAAAAGTTAGGAGCTGCATATTCTCATATCATTATTATTAGTATTGCTTTACATCAACATTGCAACAAGGTGCATCCAGCTACAAAATGTACCTAAGCATCAAGCTTATTGATTTAGGCTGCACAAAGAGCAGAGATGATTTGCAAAGTGCACACACTGACAGCAACCAATCAGAAATCATTCCTTGATAGATCTGACAGCAGTGAAATAGAATCTGATTGGCCGCTATGTGATACCGCTGTACACCCTCACAAGCTTTAATGCTGCCTAACTGAATAAGCCTAACCACACATGTATAGATTTCTGTTATTCAACCTGCGGGCTGAACAAGAGAAATCCAATCCACGCTGGAAGATGGAATATATTAGATTTAGAACTCTCTCAGATTTCTGTTAGTTCTATTGGATTTAGGAATCTAATAGACTTTCCCCGACCAGCTATTGTATTCTGACATCTAGTGTCCACGGCTGTCAAGGTACCCAAAAATTGACTCTATCTGATTGAATATACTTCTGTTCAGCCACCAGTTTTCATTCTGGTTCCTTCAATCTTCAAATCAAAGGATGTTGGGCAGGAAGGGGCCAAATGTCACCTGGTTCCTGCTGAGGAAGAGAAATCTAACCTCTATCCATACTGTTCAGCGTGGATGGAGGAACCTATTAGATTTATAACTGTTAGATTTCTATTAGATCTATTAGATTTAGGAATCTAGAATTCCTACTACTGGCTATTGTATTGTGACAGCCACTGTCCACGGCCCACTCCTCCCGACCCATTTGATTTTCAATTTGAGGTCTGTTGGGTAGGAGAGGGTAGTCAGGCCACCCATTGTTTGAATTTCGTCTGGTTTATGCTGAACAAGAGAAATCTAGTAGATTCCTGAAATTTAATTAATTCCAAAACCTAATAGATCTAACAGAAATTGAATAAAGTTCTAAATCCAATATGTTCTTCTATCTATGCTATTTAGCGTGGATGGAGGAATTTGTTAAATTTAGAACTCTAATCATTATATTTGATTTAGGAATTTATTACATATCAGGAATCTACTAGATTTCTCTTTTTCAGCATAAGCCAGCCAAAATTCAAACAATGGGTGGCCCTGACTGCTACCTCCCACCCAACATCCTTCAATTTGAAGAACAAAGGGGCTTGGAGGAAAATTGGGGGCTGCATCCAATTCCATACCAGCTATTTTATTCTGACAGCCGGTATCCATGGATGGAGCCTCTTTTCAATCACCAATTTTCTTGAAAATCAATGGATGTTGGTTGGGAGGGGGCTGTCAGGGCCACCTATGGTTCCAAGTTTGGTTGGTCCTTCAGCAACCAGACAAAATTCACCCGGTGTATGGCCAATTTAAGTCCGTTCCAGTTGTGTTGCAAACAAAGCATGTAGAAGCTTTATAGAGGGGAAAATTCTGTGCGGCGGATACGCTGGAAAAAGTCTAATTTACAGTAAACTCGGAGTAAGCAGAATTTAACACATAATGAGATTTTCGGCAGGCAGGTTTAAAAGGTGTTTTCCTGTTTAAAAATTCAATACACTTGCTGTGGATTATATCTTCACTGTCAGCCTGGCAGTTTTAGTAGGCTTGGCAAGGTCATCCTGTCACACACTAAGGAGCACATATGTTTCTTGATAATCATTCATCTCCAGACAACTTTCTCTTAGAATTTGGAAGTGGAGGCGTCTCCTGCTCCATTTTACTCCCGAGCTTCTGCTCGCAGTGTTGTCTAAAAAAAGTCTTCCTGTGCTGGAGCCGGTTTTAATGCCACTAAACATAAACTACCAAATAATTCATGGAATAAACGTAACAAAATGTTCAGATTTAACTTCAAGGTGATAGAGCGAGGAGCGATCATTAAAAAAAAAAAAAAAACACTTCTGACTCCACAGGGTTAACTTATCCTGTTAGCAAAGTCAAGATTTGGCCTTTCCATGGATTTTGCCTTGCACATAATTGGATTATTTAATGCAACTTCACTTTGACCATTCTGTACTCCTTTAGTAAATAATCCTCATGTCTACCAATTCCTTAAAGTGGTCGTTAACCTTACTTTTTTCAATAAAATAATAAACATGTTATACTTACCTGCTCTGTGCAATGGTATTGCACAGAGTATCCTTAACCTCCTCTTCTGGGGTCCCCTGCTGGCGATCTTGGCTCCTCCTCATCTCCGAGTAGCCCCTCAGCTGCTTGCTATGGGAGCACTTGTGGGGGTGCGCTCCTGAGCCGGGCTGTGTGCATCCATAGACACACACAGTGTGACTCTGCCCCGCCCCTCAATCCCTCCTCACAGGGTTTGACTGACAGCAATGGCTCCCTCTGTTATCAGTGTGTCATGTGAATGCAGGATTAGAGTAGCAGTGCTGCTGCACATGGGGGAAAGTAAAACCTTGGTTTGTGAGCATAATTTGTTCCAGAAACATGCTTGTAATCCAAATCACTTGTATATCAAATCATTTTTTTACAGGGTATAAAAGAGAAGCGAGGCACCTCTAAGTGTAGCAATAAGTTGCTAAATGCTGTACCTTCAATAAATGTAACCATATTACTACACTTAGAGGCTCCTATCTTCTTTTTTATACTCCAGTTGTGACGTGACGCTACGCTTATTAAAACATTTTGCTTGTCTTGCAAAATGCTTTCAAACCAAGGTTTTACTGTGGGGAGAGAGAGAGAGAGAGAGAGAGAGAGAGAGAGAGAGAGAGAGAGAGAGAGAGAGAGAGAGAGAAAAAGACTATATATATAGATATATAGATATATCTATAGATATAGATATATCTATATATCTATATCTATAGATATATATCTGTATTCTTAACTCAAAAAGACCCTTGTATTGCTCTCAGCCTCCTCCAACCCTCCAAATTCCTTTTTTTTTTTTTTTTGCTGCTGTGATCTGACTTCCTGTTAGAAGGTGGCTACTTTTGTTCTTCATGGTCCCACTGTGTATAGTGACATAGCCACTCTCTGTTACTCACTCCAGAATTGGACTATGGCAGTTGTAGAGTGCATTGAGCAGTGCATGTGACTGCAACCAGCATGCACTGATTGTACCAAACAAATAGAAGTGGGTGAGGAGAGGATTGGAAGCTCATGGAGGCTATTATAAGGAGGCAGAAACGGTTTAATGACAAATAGATTAGAGGGTCATTAAGTAGTGCATGTCTATGGATTATTTTTGAAAAATAAAAATATTGTTTGGTGTCACTTTAAATGTTCAGTTGAAAGCAGTTTTTTTATATCTGTTCAAAAAATGCAAAAAAAAGAAATAACTATTGATCCTGTCAGAAATCCCATTAACTAATATCTTCCTGTGCACTCTGCTTGTGATGATTGATATCCATTAGCATTGTTCTCGGCTATTTCAGTGGACCTCTAAACACCTCCCTCCATGTTATGGAGAATAGTAGAAGGGGGATATGTTCTGGAGGCTTGTCTTAGGATGACAACACCTCTCCTCCAATGTTATGGAGAATAGTAGATGGGGGATATGTTCTGGAGACTTGTCCTAGGGTGACAACACCTCTCCTCCAATGTTATGGAGAATAGTAGAAGGGGGATATGTTCAAGAGACTTGTCTTAGGGTGACAACACCGCTCCTCAAATGTTATGGAGAATAGTAGAAGGGGGATATGTTCTGGAAACTTGTCCTAAGGTGACCACACTGCTCCTCCAATTTTATGGTGAATAGTAGAAGGGGGATATGTTCTGGAGACTTGTCCTAGGGTGACAACACTGCTCCTCCAATGTTATGGAGAATAGTAGAAGGGGGATATGTTCTGGAGACTTGTCCTAGGGTGACAACACTGCTCCTCCAATGTTATGGAGAATAGTAGAAGGGGGATATGTTCTGTAGACTTGTCCTAGGATGACAACACTGCTCCTCCAACGTTATGGAGAATAGTAGAAGGGGGATATGTTCTGGAGACTTGTCCTAGAGTGACAACACCACTTCTCCAAAGATAAAGTAGGGTGAGTGAGTGTTGTCACCTTAGGACAAGAAAGTGTGTTAATGGCAGGATCAGAAGGTGAAAATAAAGGAAAAGACCCTGGGAAAAAAAAGGAAAACACATGCAGTCATCACATCTAAGGACCAGCAAACTGCAATATATAACTTTTTTTAGGGCAAGGCCTAACTCCACCAAAGTGTTTCCATAGCGTGGGGAAAAGTTACATTTTGTAGGGTTTGTACTTTGTCTGTAACCCCACTGAAAAGAATTTCCCCTACTTCATAGCCCTTCCTGGCCAATATGGAAAAACCAAATTCGGGTAAAAATATGTTTTTGTTTTTATATGTCCCTGCTAGAGATTTTCCATCTCTCCCCATCTCGATAGGAAATGAAATATCCCCAACAGGTAGACGTGTGATAAAAAACTTGAGGCTCGAACCCTTCCCCGATCTATCCAGAGGGAAATAGAATGTTTTGCATTGGTGTTGTGTTTTAGATCAAATTCCAAAAAAATAATTTTGAGCAGTGTAATTGAGAGATGTAGTTTTACTACAGACAGAGATACACTAGACTAGCTGCTTGCATACAATGACAACATTGGAAATTGGAAAAAAGGACTTGGGGTAGATAGTTGTCATTTGAAAAAATAAAGCGGAAACAAAAAATAGGATTACACGGGCTATGATCCACGTCAAAGTCAAGGCAGTCCTCCAAGATACTTTCCAAAAATACGAGCGCCTATGGTGACCTTGTATAACTCACTACTTGCCTCCACATTTTGACAAATCCTTATTGCTCCCATAAGCCTCCCTAACCTAACATTACCATCTCTTTGCTCAATAAGACCACACTGCGGCTTATCCCTAGGATTTCCCTTGCCCCCCTCTCCCTCCCTTTTCTTTTATTTGATTTCTCCTCTTTTCCTCAAATTCTTTAACCCTCGAATTGGATGCTACACGTCTACAAGTTCCTAGGATTACATATTGCCCCATCTGCCCTACATCTCCGGTATGTCTACTTGCACACCCATAACAAGGTTCTTTAGTTGAGGACCACCCACCTCACTTATACTGTGACAGAGCAGCCCCACTACGCCAAATTACATACATGTATGTGATTCGGTATTCCCAGGTAGGGGGCGCGTGCTGCCCCAGCTGTGCTGTCATTCGCTACAGCACAAGGCGATCAGTGGGTCCCGGCCTGACTATCACAGTCCCACTATAAGTTGCTGATCACCACCATTACTAGTATAAAAAAATAAATAACTGAAAATTCCAGTATATACCAGAGTTTGTAGACGCTATAACTTTCATGCAAACCAATTAATATACACTTTTTTTTTTTTTTTTTTACCAAAGACATGCAGCAGAATACATTCTGGCCTAAATTTATGAAGAAATTCTATTTTTTAGTTTTTTTATTGAATATGTTATATAGCAGAAAGTAATAAATGTTGGTGTTTTTTTTTTTTCAAAATTTCTGATCTTTTTTCATTTATATGTATAAAAAAAACAGTGGTGATCAAATACTACCAAAATAAAGCTTGATTTGTGCGAAAAAAATTATATAATTTTTTTTTTGGGTACAATGTTGCATAACCGCACAATTACCAGTTAAAGCAGTAGTGCAGTGCCAAATAGCAAAAAAATGGCCTGGTCATGTATGGGGTAAAATCTTCCCGAGCTGAAGTGTTTAAGCCTCATACTTGGATGCTACACTTTTACAGGCTGTTAGGGTTACAAATTGCCCCATCTGCCCTACAACTCCGCTATGTCTACTTCCACACCCAAACAAGGTTCTTCTTAAAGTGGAAGTAAACCCATCCAATAACAAATTCAAAAAACAGTTACCTTTCCGGCACGTGCCGGAAATGTAACACTCCCATTGGTTGTGCTCTCAACCAAACTGTCAAACCATCCAATGGCTGGTGTCATAAATGATCACATGAGCAGCATCATGGCAGTTGAAGATTAAACGAAGGTCAACATGGCAGCTTCCTTGGCTGAACACGAGGGTTTACTTCCACATAAACTGAAGTAAACATGGAGCTCCAATGATCCACTACGATGTTCTTGTTTTTTTCCTGTCTGCCTGGTTGTCCATCCTCCTTGGGTCAAATCTAGTTTTATTGTATACTCTTGTTTTCCATATATGCACTCCTATTTGTTAAGCTCCAATTTGTATTGGTTCCAAGTGTTTTATTTCTTTGAAACTAATAAAATCTCGAACAAGGGAAAAATTAACCAGATGTATCACTGAAATATATAAAATAGGAAACTAAACACCCATTTAAAGTGGACTTATCAGTTAAATCCAGACTTCACAAAGATTAACTGGACACATGTTGGCATTACCAAAGCACATGATTTGGATTTTAAAGGTATCAGTGTAGGGAGATGATAGAACCTGAAGATTGTTGGCACCCATGATGGCCAGAGGGAGAGGCACAGGACCCCAGTGTGGTACCAGGGATACTTTAGCTGTTCATCAACTCTTGCATGTGACTGCAGTCTAGTTTGCATGGCAGCCTAGTTTGTATGGCCCAATTGCAATAGTTATTATGGGATTTCATAGCTAGGGACTCCAGAATATTTCCATCTGGTCCCTATCTAGTGACTTGTGCCAATCTCTAACAACACAAAGCGTATTGAAATCCTCGAGACTACTCTTGTTTAGATAAGCAGGAAGGCATGGTGCAAAAAACACCTGCATATGTCTTTCTTTGTGCTCATGGCTGTGAAGGAACGCTACCGTATTTGCATGTTGTGTTTGTGTGTTGACCTAAATTCCCATTTTTTCGGTTATTGAAAAACTATGATGTAAAGAATGTATTTGCAGATGATTTATTTTGGGTCACCTAAGCTACTAGCTACTCAATAGAGGTGCATTTTATTTGAGAAAATGCACATATATTTATTTTAATATAATGTATTAATTACATTAATAGGTCCACTTTAACACTCATGGTAGGCTTTTTGGATGTAGATTGTTGAAAGGACTGTGGAATAAAATAGCTGAGTGGTTTGGTTTCCTGGTTGTATAAAATCGTTAAAAAACAAACAAAAAAAAATGGGGCAGACTCGATGGACTTCTGCCTTCACCATTCTAAGTTTCTTTAACCGTTGGCTGACCAGCCGCCGTCATTTTATTGCAGCAGGTCGGCACGATCCCGCGAGCCGTCGTAGCTATACGTTGGCTCGTGGGATCGAGATAGCAGGCGTGCCCCCCGCCGGAGGCATGCCTGCTGCACTGCAGGGGTGCCGATGCTCATGGCCGACGGTCGCGATGACCGCCGGCCATGAGCGATCGCGGGCACGAGAGGCAGAACACGGAAGTGTGTGTGTAAACTAAACACACAAATCCCTGTTCTGCTCTGTGAGGAGTGACAGATCGTGTGTTCCTAATAGCTAGGAACCACGATCCATCACTTCCTCTAGTCCAGTGGTTCTCAACCACTCTAGTGTGTTACCCCTTGATAAAATTTCCCAAGTTGTGGGGACCCCTAAACAGTAAAATTATTTTCGTAGCATGGGTTGTCAGCACCCAAGGTAAGACAAGTCATTTGCGACCCTAACTCATGAACATTTTAGGATGTACCACTACTTTCTCTTTGCTCTCCTCCTTTCTTTCCCTTTTATCTCTCTCTATCCTAATTTTTTTTTTCCCCCATCCTTCTCTCTACCCTACTTTCTTGTTCTTTCTCTTATTCTTTCTCTCCGTTTTTCTTTGTTCCTCCCCCTTTATTCCTTCTCTTAGCCCTTGTTTGGGGGGGTGGGATGAGTGGCAGTGCTGGCGGGGAGTTGGGATGAGTACCAGTGCTGGTGAGGGGTGGGATCAGTGGCAGTGCTGGGGGGAGATCTGATCAGCCAACTTGGGTGCTCTTGATCAAGGTCATCTGCTGATCTGAGAACTGTAGAGGGGACTTTTGATGGCAACTATAATCACAGGTAGTGTTACTCACTATGTCTCTGAATTTGTGGTGTCTCGCAGCAGTGACACCTATGCAGGAATCAGGAGATAGGGTCTCCTTTAGCCCCTCCCACTTCACATTCCTCACCAGTCAGCTGACCTCTAGCCTCTTCCCCCAGCCATGCCCTGAACTGAATGGGCGGCTGCGAAGAGGCTGAGTGGGCGGCCGTGGGCTCCAGGAACAGCCCTGCTGGGCGGCCACAGGCTGCAGGGACAGCCCTGCTGGGCAGCCGCGAAAAAGGCTGGCAGAGCGGTGCGGGATTCAGGAACAGCCCAGGATTTGGTGGCCCCTGGAAAATTGTCATTCGACCCCCGAGGGGGTCCCGACCCCCAGTTTGAGAACCACTGCTCTAGTCAGTCCCCTCCCCCTTCGGTTAGAAACACGTAGCAGGGAACACAGTTAGCCTCTTGATCGCCCCCCCTGGTGTAAACCCCTTCCCTGCCAGTGACATTTTTACAGTAATCAGTGCATTTTTATAGCACTGATCGCTGTATAAATGTCAGTGGTCCCAAAAATGTGTCAAAAGTGTCTGATGTGTCCGCCAAAATGTTGCAGTCCCAATAAAAATTGCAGATCGCCGCCATTACTAGTAAAATAAATAAATAAAAATGGTTTAAATCTATCCCCTATTTTGTAGACTCTATAACTTTTGCGCAAACCAATCAATATAGGCTTTTTGTGATTTTTTTTTTACCAAAAATATGTAGAAGAATACATATCGGCCTGAACTGAGAAAAAATTCCCTTTGTTTTTTAAAAAAAAGGGGATATTTATTATACCAAAAAGTACAAAAATTATTTTTTTTCAAAATTGTCGCTCTTTTTTGTTTATAGCGTAAAAAATAAAAACCACAGAGGCGATCAAATACAACCAAAAGAAAGCTCTATTTGTGGGAAAAAAAGGACGTCAGTTTTGTTTTGGTGCAGCGTCGTACGACTGCGAATTTGTCAGTTAAAGCGACGCAGTGCCGTATTGCCAAAAATGGCCTGGTCATTCAGCAACCAAATCTTCCGTGGCTGAAGTGATTAAACAGTTTTGTTCATGCCATTTGAGAAAGCAGGAGAAAAAGACAGGTAGGTCCTAACAATATTCACATATAGGGAGTTACTTCAAAAATGCTGGTCCCAATGTTTTTCAGTTACTACTCCTATTTAGCAACAAATATCATTTATTTGGAATATTGTGGAACTTTAAAATGTAAATTTTAAAGGGCCAGAGCAAGATTTTGTAAAAGATGGTCTGGTTATTTAGGCAAGTTTCCAGTACTTCAATTCTTTTTTTTCCCTTTTATATATCGTTGACAGTCACATGTAAAAAAATATAATTTTTTTTAAATAAGTTAATATAAATACATTTATATGTGTTTTTGAGTAAAAAAAAATACAATAAAATTAACAAAAAATACTGATAAATTTGCATAAAGCATGAAAATACTTCCTGGAAAAAAATAAGTTTGACATGCATGCCAAAAGAAGCACACGGTGTACGGGGAAATGTGACTTCTAATACAGGATAATTAAAAACAACTTTAAGGAAAAGTAAAAAAATGACAAATGTTTTAATTGCTGAACTAGTATGAGGATTTTTTTTACATGCATTGTTATAAACGTAACTATTAGCTCTTTCAATAATGTAACTTTCACAATTTAAGTTTAGTATTATATAAAACGTGTCTTAAATTCCGTTACTTTTGCCACATTTTCCAAAAGTTTAATACACCTGGTAAAATTCTTTGCTTTATGTAGCCTTGTAAAATTTAATTGCACTGATGTTTAATGCATGGGTGGTTTGTTATAGCTTATTATTCCTTGAGCTTACATGCTTTATGTTAATAAAATATGCAGGGTTGCCAGATTCAAAGAAAGCTTTAATTTTATTGCATGGTTTTTCTTTAGAGTATTTGGTCCTTCAAATGTTCTATTTTTTTTTTTATTAAAGGCCGTCCATCCCCAAAGAAAGCAGCAGTTAGACATCTAAGATTTAACTAATTGATGTAACCTAAAAAAAGACACAGATGAATTATTGATACAGCATTTATTATATATAATATTTGATTATTCCTTTGATCTAATAGCCCTCCACCCAAAAATGTGTATATAAGTAACATAAATAAAAATTCAGTAAAACAAAATGTATAAATGATAGATATCTAAACAAAGCATACATTAACATATTGAGGCTGATTGACTCAAGGAGTTAGTAATCTTCACTCAATAAATGGTATTTGTATTCTTACTTTGATTACCGAATCATATGCATATACAGTAAGATAAACAGAAATTCGATTTTCACCTGATAATTGAAGTGAATCAAAACTCTAAATTCATCCTTTTCATCCAAATAATTTTTTATTCCAATTTCCAGACTTTTTCAATCTCTTTCACATTCTGAAATTCCACCCTAATTCCTTAAGATGAAAAAGTCATTTAATGGAGGTTATATTAGGATTTTTACTTATAATTTGATTTTAATTTTATATTACATATAATGTTATTATAATAAGAATTGTCCTTGGATAATAAATATTTTATGTTCAGTTCATTTTTTTTAAATTTAATATGTTTGATACTATATAAGCTATATTTATTGCATATGTATATATATATATATATATATATATATATATATATATATATATATAGCCTATTTATTGACTGATTTCTTCTTTTTCAATAAAAATTTTGGTATATGAAAAGTGCAAAATAAGGTTACAAATTGATTGAATGAAGGAAACCTGTTTCTACTTAGACAACAGGGCCTGATGTAAAAAAAAAGTCAACCGTATGCCCACTGAGCCTTCCTTGTGGGTGTACAAGCATGCCAAAGATGGGTTAGAAGCAATAGCTTTGAGCATCAAGTATAAAGGCCCCATGCACCCAGGTGTCAAAATACATACATTCACATGCATTTTAAGCCAATTTTTAAAATGCATCTTGAAGCTTGTAATTCTATACAATAGAATTCACACCAAACTTTTCATTCTATTTATATTAAAAATATATATATATATTAAAAAAAAAATTATTATTATTATTATTAATTTAATAAAAATAATAATATGTTTTGCTATTTAAAACTGGGGAGTGCAAAATGTGGTGCAGCTCTGCATACAGACCAATCAATTTACAGATTTTTCTGTCAAAGCTTTAATAAACAAGCTGAAGTTAGAAGCTGATTGACTACCATGCACAGCTGCACCAGGTTTTGCACTTTCCAGTTTTAGTAAATCAACCCCATGAGCACTTATATGTAAAAAAAAAAAAAAAAAAATGAATAATGGCTTTTTCATACCAGTTGTGTTGGGCTGTGTTATTCTGCAGAGCTCAATGCAGTCTCAGCACCAGGGCACCTGTTCACACCACAACGCTGCAGTGTGGTGTGACGTGCTGCATAAAAATGTAGACGGTCTGCATTTTTTTACAGCACAGTGCACTGCAGCCCACAGACTTGAATGACATGTCATTTTGTAACATTTCAATAAAGTTTTACAAAAAGAAATATATAGACAGTGCAAAGCATTGAAACAGCACACAATTGACACCGGCCTGCAGCATTTTAGCATGCTCATTTGGTGTGAATGAGCCTTAACGGTTATACAACTTAAAAGATTCATGTATACTATACAACTTTGTGCTCAGAAAACAACATACGTATGTGGTTTTTATTTATTGGGAATTTTTCCTAAAGTGTATGTAATCTCTAACAATGAACTTCTCTTATATGCTCCCCTTTGGCCTGTTAAATGGAAGCTGTCCTGTGTCCTTTATACACTTTCTGTGCTATTTCAAATAGCCTACTTAGAATTACTTAGCCCTCCTGACTCTTATATTGGGCTACCAAATAATTAGCCTTTATGTTGTAGAGATCTGAGAGTAGGAATGGTTGAGTAGCAAAGCAAAGCAATACATACTAACATGTATTTAGTTAGTGCAACCTAATCTTTTATATTTTACCAAAAAATTCAGTTATGAATAAAATTAACTTGTGTTAACTATTTTTTTTTTCACTTGAACGCTAATATTGTGGAACCAAAAGGACTGGAACTACCATTATTTTATTCTCTAGTGTCTCTGCTTCCCAAAAATATATAATGTTTAGGGATTTAACTAATCTTCAGGCCTAAAATGATTTTTAAACATGTGTGCAAAAAACACAATTACAGCCCATCAGCAAAAGGGTTAACGGTATAAAATATAAGGAAATTAGCATATGCTGCTGAGATGTACTGCATGCATTTTTTAGCATTGACTTGCTCTTTATCTTTAATTATAGTGTGAAACATAAACAAAAAAAAGATCAATAGACATATACTGTAGACCAGCCCTCAAAATTTCCACTCGCCTGCTCACATTTGGCGAGTGGAAATCAGCTGAGGGCGAGTATGGAGCAGAAGCGGACTGGGCCAACAGATTCCTAGCTGATCGCTTCTGGCAGGGCATCAGAGCGGCCTCGGGGGCAATTGCCTCCCTCCCCCCCGGCTGCTCTGATGCCCTGTAAAAAAGGCAGCACCACCTCTGCCAGAAGCGATCAGCCAGGAAACTGTTGGAAGGATAGCCGGCCGGTTCACAGAGAGAGAGGATCTCCCGCTACAAACACAGCTTGGATCTGAAATTCCAGCTGCTGTCAAACAAAGTCCCACCTCCTGGACCAGCTCCTATGATAGATAGCACACTGGTCCGTGGGGAAATTGAATCAGTGTGCTGTCTATCATAGGAGTTGGTCCAGGAGACGTGACTTTGTTTGACAGCGGCCAGCGTTTCAGATCCAAGCTGTGTCACAGCAGGAGATCCTCTCTCTGTGTGATCCAGCTGGCTCTCCTCCCGATCCCTCCCAGTGTCCCCATGCAGTAGTAGGCTGCATTGATGAGCACTAATGAGGCTGCACTGATGGCACTGATAGGCTGCATTGACGGGCACTGATAAACACTAATGAGGCTGCACTGAATGGCGCTGATAGGCTGTACTGATGGGCACTGATAAGGCTTCACTGATGGGCACTGATGAGACTGCACTGATGGGCACTGATGAGACTGCACTGATGGGCACTGATAAGGCTGCACTGATGAGGCTGCACTGATGGCCAGTGATGAGGCTGCACTGATGGCCAGTGATGAGGCTGCACTGATGGCCACTGATGAGGCTGCACTGATGGCCACTGATGAGGCTGCACTGGTGGGCACTGATGAGGCTGCACTGGTGGGCATTGATGAGGCTGCACTGATGAGGCGGTACTGATGGCCACTGTATGGGCAGACTTTTTTCCCACAAATAGAGCTGTCTTTTGCTGGTATTTTGCTGGTATTTAAATCACCTCTGCGCTTTTTTTATTTTTTGCACTATAAACAAAAAAAAAGACAGACAATTTTGAAATAAAAACAATATTTTTTACTTTCTGCTATAAAAAATATCCAATAAAAAAATATAAAAAAATTGAATTTGTTAATAATCTTAGGCCAATAGGTATTCTGCTAATGCTAATTTTTTTTTTTTTTTTTAACTAGTAATGGTGGTGATCAGCAACTTATAGCAGGACAGTGATATTGTGGCGGACATTCGGACACTGACACTTTTTGGGGACCAGCGACACTAATAAAGTGATCAGTGATCAGTGCTAAAATGTACTAATGACACTGGCTGGGAAGGGGTTAAACATCTAGGTCGATCAAAGGGTTAAATGTGTCCCCAGCTAGTGTTTTGTTGTAAACAGTGTGCTGCTTCTACTAAGGCAAGTAATGAATTTTATTCCCTGCTTTGCTGGGGAAAAAAAAGCAATGACTTCCACGCTGACAGAACAGGGCTCTGCCTTGTTCACATAGGCAGGGCTCTATCCTGTGTAAATTCTGTACGGTCTGTGGGTACTGGCGGTAATCCATTGGCTGGCACCCGCTGATCGACATCTGCTGCATTTAATCACAGCACAGCCAGGTCGCCAGTGGCGCGCACCTCCTACACTAAAGTTCTAGATCACATACTAGGTATGCGATCTGGTGCAGCAGAGCCGCCTTGCCGCCGTTTGTCAATGTCATATGGTCAGCGAGCAGTTCAGGCTTTATTCACACAGCCGTAAAAACTTTACTGATGTTGTCACATGTTTTCTGGGAGAAAAGTTGCTGCGTAATGATCAGTAAAATACTTCCGTAAAGATGTGTATGTGTACATAATGATCATTTATTTTTCCCCTTTGTTTAGCCCCTTTCCCGCCAACATAATGCAAACATGCGGTCTTTGGCTTGAAGGGGTTGTACCGGGGTGATGCCTGCGGTGATGTTTTTTAGAGCTGACAGACGGCTTTTTTCTGAGCCACTTGGTTGTTATTCCAAGCTGCAGGAGGGGACGCCCTCCCTCCTCCCACCGCTTTCCGCGGCTCGCCTGGTCTCTCCTGTCCCACCGGGAGGCCGATTGACCAGCCGGCACTTGCGCCAGACTGGAGATCTGAACTGTGCCGGAATCAGCTTTGATCGGGTCTCGGATCTAGTAACCTTGCAGCGATGTCATGACATCACTTCTGGTTTACTGAAGACTTAAAGGCGGCAAAGTTTAAAAAAATTACATCATTCAAAAAAGCCAAACTTGGCGTTTTGAATGCTTTTAAGTGCAAAGGAGGGATTTGGGGTCTTGTAGACCCCAGATCTCGTCATAAAGAGTAGCTGTCACTGACTATTACTTTCACAGGAAATGTTTACATTCCTTGTGACAGCAATAAAAATGATCAGATGAGCAGAGCCCTCTGATTCCTCTTGTACCAAATTGTAATGTAACTGTACTGTCTGCCCTCATGTTGTAAAGCGCTGCGCAAACTGTTGGCGCTATATAAATCCTGTATAATAATAGTAATAATAATAATCAGAGGGAAAAAAAATTAAGGGATAGTGTAAAAAAAAAAAAGAAGAAAAAAAAAAAAATGTAAAGCGTCCCATCCCTCCGTGCTCGCATATGCGTAGGTCGAGCTCGCAAATGTAAACAGTGTTCAAACCACACACGTGAGGAATCGCCGTGATCATTAGAGCGAGAGCAATAATTCTAGAACAAGACCTCCTCTGTAACTCTAATGCCCGGTACACACGATAAGATTATCGGACGAATGATTATCCTTTTTTTTTTTTTCGCATGATAATCGCAGATCGAATCTGATGAGTTTACTAATGTCACGAAAATTCTCATACGACAGAATAAAAATTCAGAAGTGATGCCATGTGTTGTAATGCATTTGTATTGCATTTTCAAATGACAGCTGTACTGATTAAACGAAAATCGTGTGATCTGGCATCGTACGGAAAAAAATGTAGTTCATGTAGAATAATATTGGATGAACTGCCATGATCGGCTCTTGAAAGCTCTGTACTAACGATCTGATTATCGTACGATCGCTTCCAAAGCGGTATTTTTTGTACGATTTTCTGATCATGTGTTCGGGGCTTTGGGCTACTTTCACACTGAAGATAGTTTTCAGGCATTTTACTGCTAAAAATAGTGCCTGTAAAGCACCTGAAAACCATGCCACCCCAGCGTGAAAGTCCGAGTGCTTTCACACTGGGGCGGTGCACATGCGGGATGGGAAAAAAAGTCCTGCAAGCAGCACCTGTGGGGTGGTTTGGGAACGCTGTATACAGTGCTCCTAAACCACCCCTGCCCATTGGAATGAATGGGCAACGCTTCCGAAGCGCCTGAAAATCGCTTCCGAAGCGCCGCAACATGGGCACTTTTAACCCCTTCTTCGGCCGCTAGTGGGGGTTAAAAGCTCCCCGCTAACGAGACCAAAAAGCGCCGGTAAAGCACCCCTAAAACGAATGGCGCTTTACCGCCAACGCAGCCGTGGCCACAGTGTGAAAGTAGCCTATACTGGTTACCTGTAGAAATTTTAAAACGTCGCCTATGGAGAATAACATTTAAGTACCGTAGTTTGTCGCCATTCCACGAGTGTGCGCAATTTTAAAGCATGACATGTTAGGAATCTATTTACTCGGCGTAGATAAAAGAAAAGAAACTGCGCTAAGAGATAAAAAACACCTGATAAATTGTTATATGGTGGAAGCAGCAATTCTCCTATATAACACCTATATAGTGAAAAATAAAAAGAAAACTTAGAATCACGCTAAACCTGTAAATATAAATGGGGATGAACCGTAAATCGTACACACAAAAAAAGTGCAAACCATTCACAATGCAATGTGAATAGACAAAAATGTGTTAATAAGCCCTATATTGCGCACAAAAGTGTGCCAGCCAACCACAATACAATGTGAATGGCAAATGTGTATAAATAAATGAATTTAAATTAATACACAAACAGTGACTCGAGGTGACGTCAGTGGGCGGAGCAGGACGACGCGCTGACGTCACCTCGAGTCACTGTTTGTGTATCCAGAAGGACGGGTTTGTCTGAATGTGTACCGGCCGGCACATCGGACTTCAGGCTTTCTATTTGTTACTACTTTGTAAGTGCGAAAGTTTTGTTTTTAATCTTTTAATAAACTTAAAGGTTTTTACACTATTGGAGCATTTATGTTTTTTACATAACTAACTAGGCGATCTGAAGAGTAGCTAGCAAGCAAGTGAGCAGTCTCGATGCGCTCTGAAGTTACAGCTGTGCCTAGATTATATGCTTTCCCTGATCCTCTGTAGTGGGGGATCACGGCTATCTGGTAAGAAGTGATTCTTTCCATAGTGGTGGTAGATTGCACTCCTTGTTAATCAGCGGTTGAAGATTCATCTCATCTGTGGATGGACTTTATTTTTGACTTTTGCACAGGTGGATGTGACACTTTTCAGCTACTGTATTTATTGGCGTATAACACTCATTTTTTTACCATGAAAATCGGGTGCAAATAGCGTGTGCGTCTTATACTCCGATACTTCAACTTTAGCTGCCTCGGAGGGGACAGGGAAGGGGGCGGGACGAGCGCCGTCAGATTACATACAGTGAGAATCTCCTGTTTACTTGGCAGCCTCTGTAATAGGAAGTCCCGTCTCCTGGGCCGCCATTGAAACACTGTTCTGTCTATCATAGGAGATTCTCACTGTATGTAATCTGTTGGCGCTCATCCCGCCCCCCTCCCTGTCCCCCTCTAGGCTGCAGATGGGCATTGATCAGGCTGCATTGATGGCAATGGTGAGGCTGCTGCATTGATGGCAATGGTGAGGCTGCTGCATTGATGGCACTTGTGAGGCTGCAGATGGGCACTGACCCTTATTTTGCTTCAAAGTTTCTTTTTTAAAATTTAAGTTTTTTTCCCTAAACTTCCCCCTTAAAATGATGTGCGTGTTATACGCCGATAAATACGGTATTTACACACAGACTGCTTGTCTTGTTTGGATATGGACTGAGTTTTGTTTACAATCTATGTCATTTTTATAGATGTTCACACAATGTTTATGATCTATTAATTTATTTATACACATTTGCCATTTACATTGTATTGTGGTTGGCTGGCACACTTTTGTGCGCAATATAAGGCTTATTAACACATTTTTGTCTATTCACATTGCATTGTGAATGGTTTGCACTTTTTTGTGTGTGTGTACGATTTACGGTACATCCCCATTTCTATTCATAGGTTTAGCGCGATTCTAAGTTTTCTTTTTATTTACTCGGCGGAACATCATCTTTCACATTATACAAAAAAAAATGGGCCAACTTTACTGTTTTGTTTTTTTTTTAATTCATGAAAGTGTCTTTCTTCCAAATAATTGCGTTTGAAAGACCGCTGCGCAAATATGGCGTGACATAAAATATTGCAATGATCACCATTGCAAATTAAGCGCTTACAAACCTGTTTACACGAGTTTATATGTGTAAGTGCGGAAATGTTCATAGACGCAGATTTTTGGATTCTGTGTGAAAGCAGCCCATGTTTATGCACCTGTGGGAATGGCTTCATTGAAAACAATGACTTGTATTGGGGGGACAACCACAACTCAAATAAAAGTCCACTGACACAGGCCAAGTTGTACAGTCAACATGAATACTTCCACCCGGTGTCACTGGGTAGTATGTATGCTTACTTCTGAGACCGGTTTGACAACCAATAACACCAATAGGCACAAATGGTGGTGGTCATATGCCCATCTGGCAAAAAGTGACTGCAGAAATCGATGAAGTGGGCAGCGCGCATAGATACCAGTTATGTTACACAAGGATATTAAAACTTGTTTTATTGTTTAAAATTGGACCAGTCCATACCATTATCATTTTTAAAAATGTCAGCAATAGCATTTATATTTTAATATGGAATAATCTCTTCCAACACACAACTTGGATAAAGCTACATTTTAGTTTTCTTAGAATGACACTTTTTTTTATAAAGTACAGCATGTTGTATAGTGGACTTTGCTTAAAAGGTGATGGTGACGTCACTGGGTAATTCTAGGAGAGCTGAGGCTATGAAATCCTATAGAATACACTCATGCACGATGCAATGCCTACATTTAATTAAATAATTTTTTCTTAATCGGCGCAAAGGGGTGGTAATCATGAAAATCTGTAAGGGGGAACTCTGTGGACTGTAATGTAAAGGGGAACTCTGGAATCTGAAATAAGGGGGGACTCTGTGGACTCTAATGTAAGGGAGAACTTTGTGGACTGTAATGTAAAGGGGAACTCTGGAATCTGATATAAGGGGTAACTCTGTGGACTGTGATGTAAAGGGGAGCTCTGCAGACCCTGTCTTAGGGAAAGGGGAGCTCTGGTGACCAGAGACCCCTTACATCTGAGTTTTGCCTTACACCAGAGTCCGCCGCATTCCCCTTTACACCAAAGTTCTCCCTTACATCAGACTCCACAGTGTTCCCTTTTACATCAGGGTCCGCAGAGTTCTCTCTTACACTCTAAGTGGGAACCCTGCGGACTCTGATGTAAAGGAAAACTCTGTGGAGTCTAATGTAAGGGAGAATTTAGTGGACTGTACTGTAAATGGGAGCTCTGGAATATGATGTAAGGGGGAACTCTGTAGACTGTGATGTAAAGACGAGCTCTGTTGTCTGTGTGGGGGAGAGGGGGAGCTCTAGAGACCACCTTACATCAGAGTTTCCCTTTACACCAGAGTCTGCAGCATTCCCCCTTACACCAAAGTCCAGAACTCTAATGTAATGGAGAACCTTGTAACCTTGTGGACTATAATGTAAGGGGAACTCTGGAATCTAAAAGAAGGGGAACTCTGTGGACTCTAATGTAAGGAAAACTTTGTGGACTGTAATGTAAAGGGGAACTCTAGAATCTGAAGGAAGGGGAAACTCTGTGGCTTGTGATGTAAGGGGGAGCTCTGTGGAGTCTGTGTAAGGGTGGAGCTCTGGTGACCAGCGACCCCATTACCTCAGAGTTTCCCTTTACACCAGAGTCCTCAGAGTTCTCCTTCACATCAGACCCCATAGTGTTCCCCCTTACATCAGAGTCCGCAGAGTTCTCCCTTACACTGTAAGGGGGAACCCTGTAGACTCTGATGTAAAGGGGAACTCTGTGGACTCTAATGTAATGGAGAACTTTGTGGACTGTAATGTAAAGGGAAACTCTGGAATCTGAAGGAAGGGGGAGCTCTGTGGTCTGTGATATATAGGGGAGCTCTGGTGACCAGAGACCCCCTTACATCAGAGTTTCCTTTTACACCAGAGTCTGCAGCATTGCTCCTTACACCAGAGTCCTCAGCATTCTCCTTTACATCAGACTCCACAGTGTTCCCTTTTACATCAGTGTCTGCAGAGTCCCCCTTTGCACTGTAAAGGGAAACCCTGCAGACTTTGATGTAAGGGGGAACTCTGTGCTGGGTTATATTAACCTGACCTTCATGTAAATGGAGAAATATGTTTTTTGCCTTTTGTTATACCTTAAAACACATTGCTAATATCACTAGCTACATGTTTGTAGCTTGAATATTGATATTTGCACAAACAAATCTGTAATTTTGATAAATTTTTCGAACTGTCAGTAAAATAATTTGGCTCTGTCAGGAAATTTTTGGGTGTAATTTCTGTAAAAAAACTCTGTTCTGTCAGTACATTTTATTTGTGTCATGTCAGTAAATTATCCCTTCGGGAGGTTGGTAACCCTGGTATGAAGGGGGGAGGGGGGGCAGAGAACTTTGAATTTCAACTAAAAGAGCCGCCACCAAAGGGGAACTTCACATTGACTGTAACTAAAGTAAAGGGACACAAACTGGATGAATTTCCACTGCTGGTTACTTGGCTCTCATGAGATTTATAAACTCAAATAATCATATATTCAAATAGATTTAATCAAACCTATCATAATGAATCCCGAATAAATGATATGATTACAGCTCTTTTCTTTACTTCACAAAACAAAGAGGGCTATTTATCAAAAATGGAGAAGCCAGAATCTGGAGCAGTTGTGCAAACATTAACATCTAATCTGCTTCTACCTTTTATTTTCAAAGCTTAAAGGGGTTCTAAAGACAGAAGGTTTTTATTTTAATTATGCATTAAGATAAAAAAAAACCTTCTGTATGCAGCAGACCCCCTCAGCCCCCCTTATACTTACCTGAACCCATCTCAATCCAGCAATGTTGCACAAGAGCCTCGAGTGTCTGGGACTCTCCCTCCTCATTGGCTGAGACCCAGCAACGGGCACCATTGGCTCAGTGAGCCAATGAGGAGAGAGAGGGGGTGGGACCAAGTAGCAGCTCCGTGTCTGAATGGACACACAGAGCAGTGGCTTGGCTCGGGTGCCCCCATGGCAAACTGCTTGCTGTGGGGGCACTCGGCAGGAGGGAGGGGCCAGAAGCGTAGAAGAGGGACTCAAGAAGAGGGGGATCGAGGCTGCTCTGTGCAAAACCACTACACAGAGCAGGTAAGTATAACATGTTTGTTATTTTTAACCCCCCCCCAAAAAAAGACTTTAATATCACTTACATACTTGAATATATATTTTTTTATATACTAGAGTTTAGTGTTACTTTAATTACAACAGGAGGCTTTGCTCTTCTGCTTTGGATCTATCAGTAGTGGCCCTTCTGGCCCCTCAAAATAGCAATAACCCCTGAAGGGGGTGCACTGTATTTCTTCAGGAACAAGGACAAAATGTTCTTTTATTAGGTGTATACATTACATACAGTTGTCTGCCTACCAGCTCTAAGTATGAATTTATGTTTAGTAAATTGGTACACTTTATATGTTTATTAAATATCTGTTACATTATAATACAAAGTACAAAAAAAAAGGTTATTTTCCCAGCATGAGTCTATACCATCTTATGCTTGTGGGGTTTTTAATTACACAGTCACTCTACATTATGTTTTATTTCTTTAATTTCAAGCTCTTCTGTTACGGCGTTCTTTACCGGTATGTTTATTTTTTTTTTAATCAGGGCAAAACTACGGAAGGCAATTTCCCAATTATTCCAATAGTTTTAGAGCCCACTCCTCGCCATCTGCCACCTATCAGTAGATCTAAACCCAATCACTAAAATCAGACATCAGCTTTAACACAGCAAGGCCGGCCATACACGATTAAATCATTCAGCCTGCCCATTAACGGTTCAAATCTCGGCCGGTTCAGCAGGAACCGGCCGAGATTTGAACCGTTAATGGGCAGGCTGATTGATTTGAACCATGTATGGGCAGGCTGAATGTACCCAAGTTGATTGATCGATCAAATTGGATAAACCAGCCTGCTGAATTCTCTTGCAATTATCACAAATGACTGCTATGAGCGCTAGCGATAATCACTGTCTTCTCCCAGCGAGGGACGCCCCCCCCGCCTCCCCTTCCTCTGCTGGGAGAAGTCAATGGCCCAGCAGGAGGGATTCCAACATCTACACTGTCTGTGTTTATGGGGGGGAACGAGCGAGTGGGTTGCAGGAAAGAAACTCGCTCCGTGTATGTATGGCCTACCTAAGGCTCCGCTCCCATTAGTGCGACTTGTCTTGCAACTTTGGACGCATAAAGTTGCATGACAAGTAACAACGCATTGACGTCAATGGCACCCATTCCAATCTATGGAACTTAAAGTCGCAGCGACTTGAAAAAGTTTCCTCCACTACTTTGATGCAACTTTCTTGCACCTTGCATGCCACAGAGTGTTATTAATAATGAGGATATTTGCCAGAACACCACGAATCATCAAGTAGCATCCAAACAATTTTTTATTGAAGCAAGATCACAGAATAGGTAGTGCAACATTTCGTAGTCATGCAGGACCCCTTCATCATCTGAGGTGCCTGATGAAGGCAAATTACAGCTTGGAGATCTCTATAGTAGGAGCAAATTTTACTTTGGATCCTAAGCAATATATTAGCAGGTGAATAATTCTGGGATAGCAAATTATTCATAAAATAATAATAATAATAATAATGTATTTTCAAAGCATTATCACTGCTATTCACTTCTAAGCCACTCAGGTCTTCACAAAACTCTTTACAGTGACATTATATATTTTTTATTATTTTAACTATTTTTGCATTTATTTTAATTTTTTTATTGAAATCTGATTAAAAGAGCCTTTACAATTCATACAGACTTCGGTTTGATATCCAGTGTCCAGATATCATGTTTAAATTTTGGGCATGCAAATGGCTTAGTGAAGCTGTGCTATATACAGTATTTATTTATATATATATATGTACATCACTGTCCCCTTAGGGCTTGCTGAGTGTTGACTTCATAGGGCTCTTTCTGATTACCTGCTGCTGGTTGCGAGTAGTATCCACTGAGTTGCTAGGGGTGTCCCACCCTTCTCCCGCTTGCTCGTTATTCAATGATATGTCCAGGGTCTTTGGGGTTTTTTTGTATTTCTTTCTTTCTTGTCAGCACAGTACAGACTGGGTTAATTATGGTAAACATAACCCTTCAGCTCCTTTCTTAACAATACATAAAAGGGGATAATAAAGAACCAAGATGTGGGATTTTTCAGGTGCCAAAACACAACACATATTATTAAAATATATCAAAATTTTTATAAAAACATCTAAAAGATCAACATGTTATTGTCAAAAATAACCATACAATACATAGAACAGATGCAACTGATTGGATCTCTACATGTTTTGCCATAACGATGACTTCCTCGGGAGACCTTTTATCAGGCACTGCATGTATGATCACTGAATGTTGATAAGTATTAAAACCCAATAGATATTTGGCTCCAAAACCACAGGGATTGACAGATATGGATAACTGGTGAAATCACAGAGAAAGGCACAAAGATTCCGCCTATTGCCCCATCTGTAGAAACAGTGGGCAGCAATGAATCCTGATTAGAGACTAACCAGTCCAAACATTTCCCAGTTGATAAAAGTTCTCCTGAGGAAGTCATCGTTATGGCAAAACATGTAGAGATCCAATCAGTTGCATCTATTCTATGTGTTGTGTGGTTATTTTTGACAATAACATGTTGATCTTTTAGATGTTTCTATTAAAATTTTGATGAATTTTAATAATATGTGTTGTCATGTTTTGGCACCTTAAAAGTCCAATATCTTGGTTCTTTGTTATCCCCTTTTATGTATTGTTAAGAAAGGAGCTGAAGGGTTAAGTTTACCATAATTTACCCTGCCTGTACTATGCTGACAGGTCTTCATTATCAGTTGTAAGCTGGATATGCTGGTCTGTCTCTTCCAACAGAGGGTTAAAGATTGCAAGGCTTGGGTGGTACATGGTACGTTAATGCTCTTTAAAAAAAAAAATGTCCCTAAATCTGTCCCTGATTGCACATTGGAAGCTACCTACAGAACCCAGTGCCAGGAAAAGGTAATTTAGTGCCCAGGGCGAAGTTGGAAATCTACCCAGCCCCCCACTTTCTGGGTGGAGGAGCGGATGGGGCAAATGTATGTAATGTTTGTGGCACACTGTAGCAAACTGAAGAGTTTAGTACTGGTGCAGCTGGGCTAACAGAGGCGATGGAAAAAGTATCCCTGTGTAAGTGGTGTCAAGGCAGGAAAAAAAAATGCCCCTGTGTCAATGGTGTCACTATAAGTAAAAAATGTTCCAGAATAATAGCAAACAAATTTTCCTGCCCTCAAATGTGATGTGACAGCGGATAGAGATTGCCTAGGATCTCTATGGCTCCAGGTGAATGCACAGACCTTGCTGCCCTCAAAGGGTCAGGGGACACCCAATGGAAACACTGTAGAAAAAACAAAAAGAGGGCGCACCAACTTTACGCATTACTGAAGTGGTGTTTATTGGTATAAAAAGAAAAGAAATATACTCACAAAAATGTCAGTCATAAAAGCATTTCAAGTCCACAATCACCAGGACCGTGTCCAGCACGCCAGGGGACCTAGCCATCTGTGTGTGAGTATATTTCTTTTCTTTTTCTACCAATAAACACCACTTAGGTAATGCACAAGGTTGGTGCGCCCTCTTTTATTTTTTTCTAAAAAATGTTCCAGCATGGGTGGTGTCACTGGAAAATAAAAAATGTCCCTGCATTGGTGACATCATTGGAAGGAAAATTGGGCCCTGTGTCAGTGGTGTCACTGACAGGAAAAAGGTCCCTGCCTCGTTGGTGTCACTGGACAAAAAAAAAGGTCCCTGTGTCAACGGTGTCACTGAACAAGAAAAAGGTTCCTGTGTCAGTGGTGTCACTAGTAGAAAAAAATGTTCCAACATGGGTGGAGTCAGTGGAAGGAAAAAATATCCCTACATTGGTGGTATCACTGGAAGGAAATTACCGTAAATACTCGAGTATAAGCCGACCCGAAAATAAACCTAATATTACCACAAAAAACTGGGAAAACGTATTGACTCGAGTATAAGCCTAGGGTGGGAAATGCAGCAGCTACTGGTAAATACCCATCTGCAGCCTCACTGTGCCCGTCTGCAGCCTCACTATTTCCATTTGCAGTCTCTCTGTGCCCATCTGCAGCCTCACTGTGCCCATTTGCAGCCTCACTTTGCCCATCTGCAGCCTCACTGTGCCCATTTGCAGCCTCACTTTGCCCATCTGCAGCCTCACTGTGCCCATTTGCAGCCTCACTGTGCCCATCTGCAGCCTCACTGTGCACATTTGCAGCCTCACTGTGCCCATCTGCAGCCTCACTGTGCCTATCTGCAGCCTCATTGTGCCCATCTGTAGCCTCACTGTGCCCAGGTGCAGCCTCACTGTGCCCATTTGCAGCCTCACTGTGCCCATCTGCAGCCTCACTGTGCCCATTTGCAGCCTCACTGTGCCCATCTGCAGCCTCACTGTGCTTACCTGTACCTTTGATTACAAATAGTGGGCGTCTCCCACTGTGTCATGCAACTGCAGCCTTAGTTCGGTGGCAATCCACTGTAACAAAGCCCCGCCTTATCCTAGTCCATGGTAGACGGAACACTGATTCAGTTTCCCAGCATTGTATCAGTGTTCAGTGTTCCGTCTATTTCAGCACATTTTTTATGCCCTCGGCTTATACTCGAGTGAGGGTCTCCCGCTGTGTCATACAGTCTTAACTGTGCGGCCTCCTCCTCGTCCGTGATAGACGGAACACTGATTCTGTTTCCCAGCATTGTATCAGTGTTCAGTGTTCCGTCTATCATGGACGAGGAGGAGGCCGCATAGTTAAGACTGCATGACACAGCGGGAGACCCTTACTCGAGTATAAGCCGAGTGCATAAAAAAATGTGCTGAAAAAGTCGGCTTTTACTCGAGTATATACGGTAGGTCACTGGACGGGAAAAAGATCCCTGCATCGGTGGTGTCACTATTATGAAAAAATGTTCCAACATGGGTGGTGTCATTAGAAGGAAAAAAGATTACCCTGCATTGGTGGTATCACTGGAGGAAAAATAGATTCCTGCATCATTGCTGTCACTGGAAAGAAAGTTTCCCTGTGTCAGTAGTGCAACTGGACAAGAAAAAGGTCCCTGTGTCAGTGGTGCCACTAGTAGAAAAAAAATGGTACAACATGGGTGGAGTCACTGGAGAGAAAAAAAACCCCTGCAATAGTGGCATCACTGGAAGGAATTTAGGTCCCTGAGTCAATGGTGTCACTGGACAGGAAAAAGATCCCTGCGTCGGTATCACTAGAAGGAAAAAATGTTCCAACATGGGTGGTGCCATTAGAAGGAAAAAAATTACCCTGCATTGGTGGTATCACTGGAAGGAAAAAAACAGTATCTCACAAAAGTGAGTACAGGCCTCACATTTTTGGAAATAATTTATTACATCTTTTCACATGACAACACTGAAGAAATGACACTTTGCTACAATGTAAAGTAGTGAGTGTACAGCTTGTATAACAGTGTAAATTTGCTGTCCCCTCAAAATAACTCAACACACAGGCATTAATGTCTAAACCGCTGGCAACAAAAGTGAGTACACCCCTAAGTGAAAATGTCCCAATTGGGCCCAATTACCCATTTTCCCTCCCCGGTGTCATGTGACTTGTTAATATTACAAGGTCTCAGGTGTGAATGGGGAGCAGGTGTGTTAAATTTGGTGTTATCACTCTTACTCTTTCATACTGGTCACTGGAAGTTCAACATGGCCCCTCATGGCAAAGAACTCTCTGAGGACGTTACGCTATGTAAAAATGGCCTAGGCTAAAAGAAGATTACCAAGACCTTGAAACTGAGCTGCAGCATGGTGGCCAAGACCATACAGCGATTTAACGGGACAGGTTCCACTCAGAATAGGCCTCGCCATGGTCGACCAAAGGAGTTGAGTGCACGTGCTCAGCGTCATATCCAAAGGTTGTCTTTAGGAAGTAGACATATAAGTGCTGCCAGCATTGCTGCAGAGGTTGAAGGGGAGGAGAGTCAGCCTGTCAGTGCTCAGACTATATGCCGCACACTGCATCAAATTGGTCTGCATGGCTGTCGTCCCAGAAGGAAGCCTCTTCTAAAGAAGATGCACAAGAAAGCCCACAAACAGTTTCCTGAAGACAATCAGACTAAGGACATGGATTACTGCAACCATGTCCTGTGGTCTGATGAGACCAAGATAAACTTATTTGGTTCAGATGGTGTCAAGCGTGTGTGGCGGCAACCAGGTGAGGAGTACAAAGACAAGTGTGTCTTGCCTACAGTCAAGCAGGCTGGTGGGAATGTCATGGTCTGGGGCTGCATGAGCGCTGACGGCACTGGGGAGTTACAGTTCATTGAGGGAACCATGAATGCCAACATGTACTGTGACATACTGAAGCAGAGAATGATCCCCTTCCTTTGGAGACTGCTTCACAGGGCAGTATTCCAACATGCTAACAACCCCAAACCAGGGGCGGATCCAGAGCCTAGTCTCGGGAGGGGCACTGCCAGAAAATACGTTTTTTTGGGGGTACATTTAACGGGGAAATGGCTGGTGTTAGCGCTTCAATCATCACGGCACCATGGTTGTTATGGTGTCAGGATGATTGAAGCGCATTATTACTATTATTACATGGTTATAAAAAATGAAATGGTTCAACTCACCATAGAATCAGTGGGAGCCCCGAGCGTGTCACTTGCCACTGTTATCTGCCACACGTTGGGGATTGTCACTTGCCACGTCACCTGTCACTAGATGCGGATTGTCACTTGCCACGTCCCATGCCACACGTTGCGGATTGTCACTTGCCACGTCCCATGCCACATGTTGCGGATTGTCACTTGCCACGTCCCATGCCACACGTTGCAGATTGTCACATACCACGTCCCATGCCACACATTGCGGATTGTCACTTGCCACGTCCCATGCCACACGTTGCAGATTGTCACATGCCACGTCCCATGCCACACGTTGCGGATTGTCACTTGCCACGTCCCATGCCACACGTTGCAGATTGTCACTTGCCACGTCCCATGCCACACGTTGCAGATTGTCACTTGCCACGTCCCATGCCACAGGTTGTGGATTGTCACTTGCCACGTCCCATGCCACACGTTGCGGATTGTCACTTGCTACGTCCCATGCCACACGTTGCAGATTGTCACTTGCCACGTCCCATGCCACACGTTGCAGATTGTCACTTGCCACGTCCCATGCCACACGTTGCAGATTGTCACTTGCCACGTCCCATGCCACAGGTTGCGGATTGTCACTTGCCACGTCCCATGCCACACGTTGCAGATTGTCACTTGCCACGTCCCATGCCACACGTTGCAGATTGTCACTTGCCACGTCCCATGCCACAGGTTGCAGATTGTCACATGCCACGTCCCATGCCACACGTTGCGGATTGTCACTTGCCACGTTCCATGCCACACGTTGCAGATTGTCACTTGCCACGTTCCATGCCACACGTTGCAGATTGTCACTTGCCACGTCCCATGCCACAGGTTGCGGATTGTCACTTGCCTGCTATAATTGTCTGCTGTGTCCCAGTCAGAGTCAGGCTTATTTAACTGGTGACCCCCTGTCATCAGTGCTGGGCAGGGAGGAATGGGCTGGCTGCTGCCACTGGGAGAGCGATGGGAGCAGAGCGAACACATGGCTCATCCTGAGCGGATGTGTCAGCGCTGCATCCCGCCCCAGGGGGGGCAGCAGAGAGATGATGTAATCTCTCTGCTGCCGCGGCTGCCTGTACATTCAACAGTGTGGGCAGAACTGCAGGGATGCAGGACGGCGCTGGGCGGTGAGAGATGATGTTATCTCTCTGCTCCCCCACCCGCAGGCTCCCTGATTGGCCAGCAGCCGCTCACACTGTCACTGAGCCGCACACAGCTGTTCACGTATCGGAGCCGCCCGTGCTCTCAGCTGTGGAGCCGCCCGCCGACTCCCTGATTGGCCAGCACTGCAGTCGCTCACAAACTGTCACTGAGCCGCACACAGCTGTTCACGTAACGGAGCCGCCCGTGCTCTCAGCTGTGGAGCCGCCCGCCGGCTCTCTCACCCACAGCGATGCCTGCCCTGCCCACCCACTCACCCACAATCTCGGAGGGGGCAAGTGCCCTGTTGCCCCCCCCCTGGATCCGCCCCTGCCCCAAACACACCTCCAAAATGACCACTGCCTTGCTAAAGAAGCTGAGGGTAAAGGTGATGGACTGGTCAAGCATGTCTCCAGACCTAAACCCTATTGAAAATCTGTGGGGCATCCTCAAATGGAAAGAGGAGGAGCACAAGGTCTCTAACATCCACCAGCTCTGTGATGTCGTCATGGAGGAGTGGAAGAGGACTCCAATGGCAACCTGTTAAGCTCTGGTGAACTCCATGCCCAAGAGGGTTAAGGCAGTGCTGGAAAATAATGGTGGCCACACGAAATATTGACACTTTGGGCCCAATTTGGACATTTTCACTTAGGGGTGTACTCACTTTTGTTGCCAGCGGGTTAAGACATTAATGATTGTATTTAGAGTTATTTTGAGGGGACAGCAAATTTACACTCTTATACAAGCTGTACACTCACTACTTTACATTGTAGCAAAGTGTAATTTCTTCAGTGTTGTCACATGAAAAGATAAAAGAATAAAATATTTACAAAAATGTGAGGGGTGTACTCACTTTTGTGAGATACTGTAGGTCCCTGCGTCAGTGGTGTCACTGAGAAACATGGGAGATCATAGCAATAATAGCTTAGCAGCTTTTCCATCCTGCAAGATGATGGTTGGCACTGTTCTGTCTTCTGAAATACTGCAGTGAGTAAGTAAAACCATATGGGCCAATGACGTCAATAAAAAAAGCTAAGCAGGTGCTACGTACAATGACCGTTCAATGCTGTACTATTGATTTGAAGCTGAACTCCATGCAAACAGCAAAACAAACAAATGAAATGCATACACCAGTTTACTAAGCACAGGATTTGCATTTCGGTCCTTCCAGTCCCGAAATTTACACAGCTCAGCAATGTGGAGAACACCACTCAATTAACGTGTATGTAGACCCTAAAAGGACCCTTCTCTTATTTGCTTCCTTTTGCTGTATTTTTTTTTTCAGGTACTTATATAGTGCTGACAATTTACGCAGCGCTTTACATATACACTATATTACCAAAAGTATTGTGACACCTGCCTTTACACGCACATGAACTTTAATGGCATCCCAATCTTTGTCCGTAGAGTTCAATAATGCACTTCTGGAAGAATGGTCAAATATTCCCATAGACACCCTCCTAAATCTTGTGGACAGCCTTTCCAGAAGAGTTGAAGCTGTTATAGCTGCAAAGGGTGGGTCAACTCCAATATTGAACCCTACGGACTAAAGCTGGATACACACTATACAATTTTTTTCTTCTGATTTACCAAAACCATATAATATGAGGTCAAACCTTAAGAGTTTCAATTTCTTTGCAATCAGGCAGGCCCTTGCACTACATGGTTTTGGTAAATCTAAAGTAAATCTGACAACAAAAGTTGTATAGTGTGTATGGGGTCTAAGACTGGGAAGTCATTAAAGTTCATGTGCTTGTAAAGGCAGGTGTCCCAATACTTTTGGTCATAGTGTATGTTGTACAGTTACATTAGTTCCTGCACTCAAGGAGCTTACAATCTAAGGTCCCTAAATCACATTCATACATACACATTAAATTAACCTACCAACATGTCTTTGGAGTGTGGGAGGAAACCTGTGCAGGCACAGGGAGAACATGCAAACTCCTTGCAGTTAGTGCAGGTAGTGCCCATGGTTGGGATCTAGGGATGAGCTTCGTGTTCGAGTCGAACCCATGTTCGACTCAAACATCGGCTGTTCGATCGTTCGCCGAATTGCGAACGTTATGGGCCGTTCGCGCTAAATTCGTGTGGCGCGTCACGGCCCATAATTCACTGCGGCATCGCAGTGCATTGCTGGCTGATGATTGGCCAAGCATGCACTATGACCCGCATGCTTGGCCAATCACAGCGCCGTCAGTAGAGAGAGCTGTAATTGGCCAAAGCCAGGGTGGCTTTGGCCAATTATGGCTCAGGGGATTTAGTACACACCCCACACTATATAAGGCCGCCTGCACGGCGGCCCTGTGTAGTGTGTGTTCCGGTGTGCTGAGAGATAGAGAGAGAGAGAGACAGTGTCATTTGATTTGAGTTAGATAGATTAGGCAGAACAGTCAGTCAGTTAGCTGCACTTACAGTGTATTGTGTATATATATGCATCCCAGGTGTTGCATATATATATATATACACTGTATTCAGTTTAGCTAGATCCGTTCCTGTTATCTTCTATCTAGACTATTTACATTTAATGCAGTGCGTCCTGCTCACAGTGTTCAGCTAGATCCGTTCCTGCTATTTACATTTAGTGCAGTGCGTCCTGCTCACAGTGTTCAGCTAGATCCGTTCCTGTTATCTTCTAGACTATTTACATTTAGTGCAGTGCGTCCTGCTCACAGTGTTCAGCTAGATCCGTTCCTGCAATTTACATTTAGTGCAGTGCGTCCTGCTCACAGTGTTCAGCTAGATCCGTTCCTGCTATTTACATTTAGTGCAGTACGTCCTGCTCACAGTGTTCAGCTAGATCCGTTCCTGCTATTTACATTTAGTGCAGTGCGTCCTGCTCACAGTGTTCAGCTAGATCCGTTCCTGTTATTTACATTTAGTGCAGTGCGTCCTGCTCACAGTGTTCAGCTAGATCCGTTCCTGCTATTTACATTTAGTGCAGTGCGTCCTGCTCACAGTGTTCAGCTAGATCCGTTCCTGCTATTTACATTTAGTGCAGTGCGTCCTGCTCACAGTGTTCAGCTAGATCCGTTCCTGCTATTTACATTTAGTGCAGTGCGTCCTGCTCACAGTGTTCAGCTAGATCCGTTCCTGTTATCTTCTAGACTATTTACATTTAGTGCAGTGCGTCCTGCTCACAGTGTTCAGCTAGATCCGTTCCTGCAATTTACATTTAGTGCAGTGCGTCCTGCTCACAGTGTTCAGCTAGATCCGTTCCTGCTATTTACATTTAGTGCAGTGCGTCCTGCTCACAGTGTTCAGCTAGATCCGTTCCTGCTATTTACATTTAGTGCAGTGCGTCCTGCTCACAGTGTTCAGCTAGATCCGTTCCTGTTATTTACATTTAGTGCAGTGCGTCCTGCTCACAGTGTTCAGCTAGATCCGTTCCTGCTATTTACATTTAGTGCAGTGCGTCCTGCTCACAGTGTTCAGCTAGATCCGTTCCTGCTATTTACATTTAGTGCAGTGCGTCCTGCTCACAGTGTTCAGCTAGATCCGTTCCTGTTATCTTCTAGACTATTTACATTTAGTGCAGTGCGTCCTGCTCACAGTGTTCAGCTAGATCCGTTCCTGCAATTTACATTTAGTGCAGTGCGTCCTGCTCACAGTGTTCAGCTAGATCCGTTCCTGCTATTTACATTTAGTGCAGTGCGTCCTGCTCACAGTGTTCAGCTAGATCCGTTCCTGCTATTTACATTTAGTGCAGTGCGTCCTGCTCACAGTGTTCAGCTAGATCCGTTCCTGTTATTTACATTTAGTGCAGTGCGTCCTGCTCACAGTGTTCAGCTAGATCCGTTCCTGCTATTTACATTTAGTGCAGTGCGTCCTGCTCACAGTGTTCAGCTAGATCCGTTCCTGCTATTTACATTTAGTGCAATGCATCCTGCTCACAGTGTTCAGCTAGATCCGTTCCTGCTATTTACATTTAGTGCAGTGCATCCTGCTCACAGTGTTCAGCTAGATCCGTTCCTGTTATCTTCCTACTGACAGGCAGGCTTGTCTGGTTACAGTATATAAAGCTACCTGAAGAAAATTACAGGTGTTCTATTTGATCCTATTAGTACCACGGTCAGGCAGCTAGACTATTTACATTTAGTACAGTGCGTCCTGCTCACAGTGTTCAGCTAGATCCGTTCCTGTTATCTTCCTACTGACAGGCAGGCTTGTCTGGTTACTGTATATAAAGCTACCTGAAGAAAATTACAGGTGTTCTATTTGATCCTATTAGTACCACGGTCAGGCAGCTAGACTATTTACATTTAGTACAGTGCGTCCTGCTCACAGTGTTCAGCTAGATCCGTTCCTGTTATCTTCCTACTGACAGGCAGGCTTGTCTGGTTACAGTATATAAAGCTACCTGAAGAAAATTACAGGTGTTCTATTTGATCCTATTAGTACCACGGTCAGGCAGCTAGACTATTTACATTTAGTACAGTGCGTCCTGCTCACAGTGTTCAGCTAGATCCGTTCCTGTTATCTTCCTACTGACAGGCAGGCTTGTCTGGTTACAGTATATAAAGCTACTTGAAGAAAATTACAGGTGTTCTATCCCAGCTTAGTGCAGCTACAGGCCATTAGTATGTCTGGAAGGCCAAGAAGGAGAGGCAGACAGTCACAAGCCAATAAGAGAGGGCAAGCAGGCTCTGTGTCTAGTGCTGGTCGTGGAGACGGTGCATCCTCATCAGCACGTGGCCATGGGACACGCTTGGCCTTTTTTTCGGCAGCTGGCCGTGTTGAGCCGCAACATGCGGAAGACTTGGTCGAGTGGATGACCAAGCCGTCCTCATCCTCCTCATTCTCTCTCACCCATGCCCAGGGTGCTTTGTCTGGCAAAGCAGCGGCCTCTTCCCTCAGCTCAATGTCATCAGTGACTCCTTCCCTAGCTCCACCATGTCCTCATGAGGATTCCCTCGAACTGTTTGACCACAGTGTTGGGTACATGCTCCAGGAGGATGCCCAGCGTTTGGAAGGCTCTGATGACGATACTGAGCTCGATGAAGGCAGTAACATGAGCACGGACAGAGGGGGTGCCCAAGAAGGACAGCAATCTGGCAGTCATGCTCCCCCTGCTGCAGCATACTGCCAGGTTTGCTCCAGTGATGAGGAGGGAGGGGATGATGAGGTCACTGACTCAACGTGGGTGCCTGATAGGAGAGAGGAGGAGGAGGAGGAGGAGGAGGAGGAGGCGGCGGCACATCACCAACGAGGCAGGATGCCCTCCAGGGGCCAGCCTAAGGGCAGCACATTGACTGCATCACACCCCAAAGCTCCACATGTGCAGGGCGCTGCAGTCTCTGCGCGTTATTCAAAAAGTTCTTTGGTGTGGGCCTTTTTTGAGACGAGTGCATCAGATCGCACCGCTGCTATTTGCAACATATGTCTCAAGCGTATCTCGCGTGGCCAAAACATCTCCCGCTTGGGTACCACATGCTTGACCAGACATATGTTGACCTGCCATGCAGTTCGTTGGCAAGCGTATCTAAAAGACCCACACCAAAGAACAAAGAGGATCTCTCCTTGCTCCTCATCAGCTGAGATTTCCAACCCCACTAGACCTTCAGTCCTCTCTGAGACCTGCAGTGAGAGGAATGAAGGTGTAGAATTAGGTGTGTCACAGCCAAGTACTTGTGGGCAATCTGCTTTTGGTACACCGACGTCAGATTGTACCAGGCAAATTTCCCTGCCCCAGCTGCTGCACCGCCGAAAGAAGTTTGCTCCCAGCCATCCACATGCCCAGCGGTTGAATGCTAGCTTGGCAAAATTGCTAGCACTTCAACTGCTGCCTTTTCAGTTGGTAGACTCTGCCCCCTTCCGTGAGTTTGTGGAATGTGCGGTTCCTCAGTGGCAGGTACCCAAACGCCACTTTTTCTCACGGAAGGCGATTCCGGCTCTCTACCGGCATGTGGAAGGCAATGTCCATGCCTCGCTGGACAGGGCGGTCAGCGGTAAGGTGCATATTACCGCTGACTCATGGTCCAGCAGGCATGGACAGGGACGTTACCTAAGTTTCACGGCGCATTGGGTGACTCTGCTGGCAGCTGGGAAGGATGCAGGACAAGGTGCAGTAGTGTTGGAGGTTGTTCCGCCACCACGCCTCCAAAATGCTGATTGTGACACACCTCTCTCCTCCACCCCCTCCTCTTCTTCTTCCTCCATGGCCTCTTCCTCGGAACCAGCGGTGCTCCGTAGGCGTTCAAGGGGCTACGCAAGTACGCAGGCCAAAAGATGCCATGCGGTGCTTGAGCTGGTGTGCTTGGGGGACAGGAGCCACACTGGGGCAGAGGTTTTGTCAGCTCTGCAGGGGCAGGTTCAGAGGTGGTTGACGCCACGCCAACTTAAGGCAGGAATGGTGGTTTGCGACAATGGCACCAACCTCCTCTCTGCCCTCCGACAGGGACAAATGACCCATGTGCCCTGTTTGGCTCACGTCCTTAACTTGGTGGTGCAGCGGTTCTTGGGCAGGTACCCGGGCTTACAGGATGTCCTGAGGCAGGCCAGGAAAGTCTGTGTGCATTTCCGCCGGTCATATAATGCCAGTGCTCGGCTGACGGACCTCCAAAAGGAGTTTAACCTGCCCAAGAACCGCCTAATCTGTGACATGCCCACCAGGTGGAACTCAACGTTGGCCATGCTGCAGCAGCTGCACACGCAGCAGAGGGCCATCAATGAGTACCTGTGCGACTATGGCACCAGGACAGGGTCAGGGGAGCTTGGTTTTTTTTCCCCACGCCAGTGGGCCATGATCAGGGATGCATGCACTGTCCTGTCACCATTCGAGGAGGCCACGAGGATGGTGAGCAGTGACAGTGCATGCATCAGTGACACTGTCCCCCTTGTCCACCTGTTGGAGCACACGCTGCATGGAATAATGGACAGGGCACTTGAGGCAGAACAGAGGCAGGAAGAGGAGGACTTCCTTAGCTCTCAAGGCCCCCTTTATCCAGACAGTGTTCCTGCGTGCCCGCCGATCACACAGGAAGAGGACGAGGAGGAAGAGGAGGAGGAGGAAGATTGTGTCAGTATGGAGGTGGAGCCTGGCACTCAGCATCAGCAGCAGTCTTTAAGGGATCAGTCCCAAGAAACACATGGACTTGTACGTGGCTGGGAGGAGGTGGCTGCGGACCATGTCGTTCTTAGTGACCCAGAGGACTCCGGACCGAATGCCTCAGCAAACCTACGCTGCATGGCCTCCCTGATCCTGCAAAGCCTGCGTAAGGATCCTCGTATTCGTGGTATCAAGGAGAAGGACCAATACTGGCTGGCAACCCTCCTTGATCCACGTTACAAGGGTAAGGTTGCGGACCTTATCTTGCCATCACAGAGGGAGCAGAGGATGAAACATCTTCGGGAGGCCTTGCAGAAAGGTCTGTGCAACGCGTTCCCAGAGACTGGGAGGTTACAAACTCCTGTTTCTGGACAACGTGTTGCTGAGGCTTCGGTCAGTCAAAGAAGGAGCGGTGGAGAAGGTGGCCGTCTGACCGATGCGTTCAGACAATTTTTTGGTCCGCAGCCCCAAGGTATGATCGGTTCCAGCAACCATCGCCAGCGTCTGTTTTACATGGTGCAGGAATACCTAGGGGCAAGATCAGACTTGGACACCTTTCCCACCGAAAATCCTCTGGGTTACTGGGTCTTGAGGATGGATCACTGGCCAGAGCTTGCACAGTATGCAATTGAGCTACTGGCCTGTCCTGCATCCAGCGTTCTTTCGGAACGCACATTCAGTGCTGCTGGAGGCGTGGTAACCGATCACAGGGTGCGTCTGTCCACCGACTCGGTCGATCGGCTGACCTTCATAAAAATGAATGAGTCTTGGATCACCACCAGCTACCAAGCACCTGATGCTGATGTAACCGAATAATTTTTTTTGAAATCTCAGATCCCTTCAAAGACTCCCTATGCTGATGCTGTGTGACTATCCCTGAGTAATTATCCTCTTCCTCCTCAATCATCACGCTGATAGCTTGTAAGAACATTTTTGGTTCTGGGCGCCACCACCAGTGCCTAAGGCACAATTTTTCAGCCCCTGTTTAACAGGGGCGTGTAATTACAATTTTTGATGTAATACTTTGCAGCAGGGCTCGTTCCTGCATTCCAACTAGAGTGTCTGTGAGGGGTTGCAGTGTTGTGGCACCAGCACCAGTGCCTAAGGCCCAATTTTTCTGCCCCTGTCTAACAGGGGCGTGTAATTACAATTTTTGATGCAATACTTTGCAGCAGGGCTCGTTCCTGCGTTCCAACTAGAGTGTCTGTGAGGGGTTGCAGTGTTGTGGCACCAGCACCAGTGCCTAAGGCCCAATTTTTCTGCCCCTGTCTAACAGGGGCGTGTAATTACAATTTTTGATGCAATACTTTGCAGCAGGGCTCGTTCCTGCGTTCCAACTAGAGTGTCTGTGAGGGGTTGCAGTGTTGTGGCACCAGCACCAGTGCCTAAGGCCCAATTTTTCTGCCCCTGTCTAACGGGGGCGTGTAATTACAATTTTTGATGCAATACTTTGCAGCAGGGCTCGTTCCTGCGTTCCAACTAGAGTGTCTGTGAGGGGTTGCAGTGTTGTGGCACCAGCACCAGTGCCTAAGGCCCAATTTTTCTGCCCCTGTCTAACAGGGGCGTGTAATTACAATTTTTGAAGCAATACTTTGCAGCAGGGCTCGTTCCTGCGTTCCAACTAGAGTGTCTGTGAGGGGTTGCAGTGTTGTGGCACCAGCACCAGTGCCTAAGGCCCAATTTTTCTGCCCCTGTCTAACAGGGGCGTGTAATTACAATTTTTGAAGCAATACTTTGCAGCAGGGCTCGTTCCTGCGTTCCAACTAGAGTGTCTGTGAGGGGTTGCAGTGTTGTGGCACCAGCACCAGTGCCTAAGGCCTAATTTTTCAGCTCCTGTTCAACAGGGGCATGTAATTACAATTCTTGATCTAATATTTCACAGCAGGGCCCTGTGAGGGCTTACAGTGTTGTGGCCACAGCAATACCTAAGGCCCAAATTTCTGCTGAGTATATAGGGCAGGACCCTACTTTCAAACATCTAACTTACAAATGACTCCTACTTGCAAACGGAAGGAGACAACAGGAAGTGAGATGAAATCTACCCCTAGGAAGGGAAATTCTCTCCTGTAAGAGTTAATATGGGAAAACAATTTCTCCTTTCCACTGATGCTTTCCAATCCTTGTTCCACAAAAAAACCCAAATTTTCAAAAAACATTTTTCATTGGGACAAAAAAGTGAGGTGAAATCTTCTGAAGAGGAGGAAAGACAGCAAAACAAATGTCACAGGGGTGATAACCCTTCCCTATGTTTTCCAAAAAGCTTAGAAAAGATTTTTTGGCTGGAGCTAAACACGTTAAAAATGTTCAAAATTACAAACAGATTCTACTTAACAACAAACCTACAGTCCCTGTCTTGTTTGCACTGCTGTTCAGAGTATATAGGGCCTGGTGGCCCCACACCTTTCCTTATTTTAATTTGGGTGCGGGGTTCCCCTTAATATCCATACAAGACCCAAAGGGCCTGGTAATGGACTGGGGGGTACCCATGCCGTTTGTCTCACTGATTTTCATCCATATTGCCATGACCCGACATGACATTAAACCCGCAAGCAGTTTTAAATGAGATTTTTTCCTTTAAACATGACATTTTGCAGGGACTGTTCTAAACATGGGAAACACGCGTCACTTTACAGGCATACTATAGACACCCCCCAGGTACGATATTTAAAGGAATATTTCACTTTTTTTTTTTACTTTAAGCATCATTAAAATCACTGCTCCCGAAAAAACGTCTGTTTTTAAAAGTTTTTTTTGCATTGATACATGTCCCCTGGGGTAGGACCCGGGTCCCCAAACCCTTTTTAGGACAATACCATGCAAATTAGCCTTTAAAATGAGCACTTTTGATTTCGAACGTTCGAGTCCCATAGACGTCAATGGGGTTCTAACGTTCGTGCGAACTTTCGGTCCGTTCGCGGGTTCTGGTGCGAACCGAACCGGGGGGTGTTCGGCTCATCCCTATTGGGATCAAACCTGACAACCCTAGCGCTGCCCGAATATATTATTATTATACAGGATTTATATAGCGCTGACAGTTTGCACAGCGCTTTACAACATGAGGGCGGACAGTACAATTACAATATAATTCAATACAGGAGGAATCAGAGGGCCCTGCTTGTTAGAGCTTACAATCTAAAATAATTTTTATATGTATTTAATCCCTGCAAAAAAATACTTGTTGATCCAACCTGAAACCCAATTCTGTCCTGTGCACTCTGTATGAAAGGCCAACCCCCTCTCCCTATGTTATAAGGAAGAGAAGGGGGGGGGGGGGGGTGTGCTGTAGTTCCATCCTAGGGTGACAATGCTGCTTCTCTGTACAGTAGGTGAGCGTTGTCGCTCTAGGACAGATATTGTATCACTAGCAGGACTGCTGGATGAAAATAAATAAAAAAAAGCTTGAAAATGTGAAAGTTAATGCAGCCATGACGTCTAAGGACTGGTAAGTTTCAATAAATTACATTTATCCTGTGCCGCCATCTTGAAAATTACAAAATGTGCACACATGTGGCACAAGTCTCTGCTAAGTATTTGGGATGTGGCAGAGACCTGCGGTGCACTTGCTCATGTGTGGGGGATTTCTGCATATGCATATTTCCTAACTGTCCCTGCTTCATATCTATATACATAGCTCCCAACTATCCCTGCTTCATATATATATATCTATATCTATATATATATATCTATATATAGATATAGATCTATATATAGATATATATACATAGCTCCCAACTGCCCCTGATTTCGAGGGACTCTCCCTGCTTCAGAACAAAGTCCCTCTGTCCCTCTTTCCTCCTCATTTGTCCCTCATTTTGGTCTCATTTATATAGCTGTATATAAAATGCACTACTTATCTATCAAAAAGTGTGTCCCAGAGCTAAACTTTTCATCCAGTTTCTAAATTGCTGCATTTGGAAGAATTCCAGAAGAAAAAGCATTTGTGGGTTTTACCAATCATTTTTTTGTACAATTTTCCTTTAAGGGGGTGTGTCCTATGCCTGCATACTTTTGCTAACAGGTGTCCCTCATTCCCATCTCAGAAAGTTGGGAGGTATGCAGATGCGCACAGAAGCCTCTAGTCTCTAGTTTCTTTCCAAATTGAATCTAGAATAGTACCCAGCTGGAACGTATCTGAAATAATGAAAAAAAGAATTCAGATGAAATTCGAATTCTAATCGTTTTCAAATTGTTTTCGAATACTTTTCGAATTCGAAAACTTTCTAATTCAAATAGTTTTTAAATTCGAATTTGAAAACTTTTCGAATTCAAAACGTTTTCCAATTTCCAAAGAGAATAAAATAGCATACAAAATAAAGGAATAGAATAGAAAAATAAATATAATTTTTTTCCTATTCTATTCCTTTATTTTCTATTCTATTTTATTCTTTTTGGAAATTGGAAAACTATTCGAATTCGAAAATTTTTCGAATGCGAAAACTATCCGAAAACTTTTCGAATCGATTTGAAAATGAATAAACGAATTAAACAAATTTAACTAAACGAATTAATGTAAATACCAAATTGAAACAAAACAAAACACATTTTTTCGTTCTGCACATGTCTAGTATGGCCACCCTGGGAGGGTTGGACCAGAGGACCCACTGAGGCCAAAAGAAGAAAAAGACCCTGCAGATGGTATGTGATATCGCATGGATGTGTAGAGGAGCTTGTTGTAAAAGGCTTTGTCACCACAACTGTTGATTTTTTGACCGTTCGCTTCAGGACTGACGTGGAAGCTGGAGCAAACAGTCAAAAAATCAACAGTTGTGATGACAGAGCCTTTTACAAAAAACCCCTCTAGACAACCATGCGATATCACGTACCATCTGCAGGGTCTTTTTCCTCTTTTGGCCTCAGTGGGTCCTCTGGTCCAACCCTCCCAGGGTGTGTATTGTGGGGGAGCTGGGTCAGCACTCTGGGCTAGACCCAACATCGGCACCCCTCCCGGAGGCACGCCACCTCTGTTGGATTTCTGGCTTAAGAAATCAGGAGCACTTTTTGCACTCGTGTGTTTTTAATTAGAACATTTTGAAAGGGTTTTAAATTAGAACATTTTGAAAGGGTTGCCATCTCAGTACATAACAAGTATTCTTGCCTAAATTTATCCCTGAAGAAGGAGACACACATGTACTCTGAAACACGTCGGGTGCAAAAATCACTAGTTTACAGTTTGTATGTTATGGTGGCAACATTGTAAATATTGTTCAAATACACTATATGTTTTTTATACATGTTTTGTACATAACAATATTTAATAATTATTTCAAATTCGATAAATACTTTCTCAAAAGTTCTCGTGCCTCTAAAGTCCACCACAAGGGGATTTTGTTCTTTTCCTTAATATTGGATGTGGCACTAAAAATGCTCAAATATAGCCCACTCACCATTTGCATAGTATGGCCTGCCTAAGTTTATTGCATTTTATTATTTGTTTGCAAATGCATATACCGTAACTGCAAGGAAACAAAGTACAGCAGGGCTATCCCAGCAGAAGGGTGCAGTTCTGGATGGATAGGGACAGAATACAAGTAAAAAGGACAACTTATAAAAAATGTTCTTTATCCGCGACTCTGCAGTCATCCTGTGCAGCCAAAGAACAGAGATGTTATAAAAGACAGCAATGGATACAGTTGGTTCAGCATGAAAAATTAAAAATCCATCTTTATTATACTCTGAAAAATGAAAAGTCCATCTTTATGACATTTTAAATTGTTGAGGAGTACAGGTAGGGGTACAGCACTGGAAGATGATCCTATATCCACCTTTATTCTCCTATCACTAGAGCCTTTTTTTTCCATTACAAATAAATCAGCAATAATTAAAGACCTTTAAAAGCAAAATTGGATCCAAGATTTTGGCAATGAATTCTTGTCCTTTGTATCATTTCTCTTAATGCTGTTCCTGATCTGTGTGGACAGTATTGTGATGTATTCTTCATAAACCATTTTTATTTGGGGGGGGGGGGTTCTATAACAGTGAGCATACCAATATAATAGCGTTATTTACAGTAAGAAGCCTTTTCTGGCACTTTTTATTTAGAAGTTTAAATCAGTATTTTTTTGCTAGAAAATCACTGATAACCCCCAAAGATTATATGTTTTTTCAGCATACACCCTAGGGACTAGAACAGCGATTGTTGCAATTTTTTTATGTCAAACGTTATTTGCACACTTAATAAAGATAATTATACACTTTAATGAATAAAAAAACAAACAAGAAAAAACACAATATATACCCTATTTTTTTTAAAGATGAAAGATGATGTTACACCAAGTAAATAGATACCTAACATGTCACGCTTTAAAATTGCGCACACTTGTGGAATAGCGACAAACAACTGTACTTAAAAATCTCCATAGGCGACAAATGTTTTTACAGGTTACCAGTTACAGAGGACCTCACATGTGTGGTGCGAACACAGTTTACAAATGCATGCATGACCTACATATGCTTTCGCTTGTGTGCTTGAGCACGGAGGGATTGGGGGGCGTTTTAAAAATGTTTTTCTTATTTATTTTATTTTTTTATTTTTACATTGTCCCTTTTATTTTTTTTTAAATCACTTTTATTCCTATTACAAGGATTGTAAACATCCCTTGTAATAGAAATAAGGATGACAGGTCCTCTTTATGGAGAGAGTTGGGGTCAAAAAGACCCAAAAATGTTTTTCTTATTTATTTTATTTTTTTATTTTTACATTGTCCGTTTCATATTTTTTTATCACTTTTATTCCTATTACAAGGATTGTAAACATCCCTTGTAATAGAAATAAGGATGACAGGCCCTTTTTAAGGAGAGATGTGGGGCCAAAAAGACCCAAAAATGTTTTTCTTATTTATTTATTTATTTATTTTTACATTGTCCGTTTCATATTTTTTTTATCACTTTTATTCCTATTACAAGGATTGTGAACATCCATTGTAATAGAAATAAAGATGGCAGGTCCTCTTTATGGAGAGATTTGGGGTTAAAAAGATCCAAAAATGTTTTTCTTATTTATTTTATTTTTTTATTTTTACATTGTCCCTTTCATTTTTTTTGCTATCACTTTTATTCCTATTACAAGGATTGTAAACATCCCTTGTAATAGAAATAAGGATGACAGGTCCTCTTTATGGAGAGATTTGGGGTCAAAAAGACCCGAAACAGTTTTTTTGATTTTTTTTTGCTTTAAACAAAAAAAATTGCTTACTTCCACCCTGGACCCATGACGTCGATCTGGTCCTCCAAGGCCATAGAGGTGATCAAAGACGATCTAGTCTTTGATCGCCTCTGTGACCAGCCGGCCGCCACCGTTGCATTGTTTCTCTGGAAACGGTAAGCCTGAGAAACAACGGCGAGCAGTGGGAGAGGGGAACGCCGGCTGAAAAAAAAAATACCGGGGTTATGGCTGATAGCTTCAACCATAACCCCAACATGCCAAATTACATGCCAAATCGGCCCAATGTGAACGTGGGTTTAATCTCTTTTTTTTATTATTTGTGATGAAGTGAGAAATGCAAATTCCTTTTGTTTTACTAATATTGAACTGTGTTTTTAAAAGAGAATAGAGAGTAAAATTAAATTGGTTACTACAGCATATTTTTTGCACATTGGAATCCATATGAAAAGTGTCTGTAAAGTTATTGCATTGCCCATAAGAACCAGTTCGATTTTTTCTTTCATTTTATAATGTGCACTAGAAAATTAGCAACTGGAATCTGAATTAAAGTGGTTGCAAACCCTTCTATATATCTTCTAAAGTAACTATCCTCAGGTGATACACAGCGGTGAAACAAATCCTCCTAGATGAGCTGTACCTGTTTATCTGCCTCCTTCTGTTCTCTACTGCCATTCAAAATCCAGAATTTATCAAGCTTGTCTGAGTGTTCAGAATGAAGGGGGGCGGAGAGCTGAAGTTACACTCTGCAGAGCTCAGTAAGGAGAGCTCTGAGAGCTGATTGAAGGGAAGGGACACACCCCTTTTCAAACAGCACACAGGAACAGAGCTGAGGCTGGCAATCAGCTGGAGGTCCTTCCCCTGTCACCTTTTTTCTCTTGGTGTCAGGAAAACTTGTCAGAAATTATTCATACAGATAGCAGAGGAACGAAGCAGCAGACAACTTGCTAAAATGTGTCATTTCTTGATGATGCCCTGTTTCATACTCTGAAATATAGTTAATAAAACTATTTATTGCTGTTATAAGGAATGTAAACATCCTTGTGACAGCAATAGGCAGAGACAGGTACTCTTTATGGAGAGCTCTGGGGTCTAAAAGATCCTAAAAGCCTTCAAAACACCAAGATCAATGTTTTTGAATGCTTTAGATTTTCAAAAAGTGGTGGCAATGGTTTCCGAGTAAACCGGAAGTGGTCAGGTCATCGCTTCCGGTTTACTGTTATGAACAGCTATGTTATGAACAGCCAGCGGAGAGCCCAAGAGAGCCACGGAAAGCGGCGGGCGGGAGGGGATGTCCACCCCCCCCACACACACACACACACCTACTTGTAATGGTAATCGAGCAGCTAGTATCTGCGAGCATCTGGCCTCTTTTGTATTTTAAATTGAGGATAGCATCTTTGGATTACACCTGGGGGAGCCTGTAAATCCCGCTACTTGGAGCCCAGAGGAGGTTCAGCTGCTGTTGTGGACCAAACTTTATTGTGCGGTCACACCATTTGAGGTGAGGGCAGTCACACGGGGGGGGGGCAGGTGTGTGAAGTCACGGTTAATATATATATATATTGATAGTTACTTTATGGGACATTATATTTTTTTTTTTTTTTCACTGTGACCTTGATAAAAATAAGTTTTGAATATAGTTATATATTTTTTTTCACTGTGGACTTTGCTGAAATTAAAAATTTTTTATATTTACTTCAATATTTTATATTTGTGGCACTGATAGATGTCACTGATGGGCACTGATAGGTGGCACTGATGGGCACTGTTAGGTGGCGCTGATGGGCACTGGTAGGTGGCACTGATGGGCACTGGTAGGTGGTGCTGATGGGCACTGGTAGGTGGCACTGATGGGCACTGATAGGTGACACTGATGGGCACTGGTAGGTGGCGCTGATGGGCACTGATAGGTGGCGCTGATGGGCACTGGTAGGTGGTATTTATAGGCAGCACTGGTGATGAGGCACTTTGGTGGTGACTTTTATAGGTGGCACTGTGGGCACCGATAGGTGACACTGTGGGCACTGATGAGTGGTACTGTGGGCACTGGTAGGTGGCACTGGTGGACACTGGTAGGTGGCACAGAAGCCTCTGCAGAGGCTCTCCATGATCGGGACGGATGTCCCTCTCACAGCCGCCAGTCATCAACTTTCTTTCTCACGCTACTAGCACGAGGAGAAAAAATAGCCGATTACCGGCTCTGTTTACATCACATGAGATCGACCCCTTACTCCGATCTGTGATTAGTCGAGTCTTGTAGACTCGCAGATCACTGAGCGCGCCTTGCAGGGGGCGCACAGGCCGCTCGAACACGGGAGGACGTCTGCGCCCTCCCGGCAAATTAAGTCCGCGCTACAGCTGTCTTTTGGCTATAGCGTGGATGGGAGGTGGTTAAATAGTCAGGAATAAAATTATTCAAGGAATTCTATTACAAAAGGGAATATGATAGCTCATTTTACAAAAAACTAGATAAAAACAGATCATGACCTCTGTCTATATCCTTATGGGACGAAGGTACCATGAATAATATTTCTACTCTTATGGCACTTCTCTATAATCAATAGATAAAATAAACAGAATAAATGAATAAATAGAAAACCCCCGTATACAAAATCTTATACCAACAGTTAATCCAGAAGAAAGCAAAAAAGCCCATAAATCACCCTCTGTGTGCGTGGTAGCAGTAGCATGTGACGTCAATCTATGAATTGATGTGAGGATGTTTCAGGATCTTCCTTAGTGCTGTGCAATGTATTTGCATCTCTGTAGTTCAACCACTAAATATAACCTGAACTCTTTAATTTCTGTTGAGCTATAAATGAGTGGCAGGGTTTTCATGACTACAATAAAAATGCATTAAAAAAGACAGTTCAGGTGTCACTGTACCCCCCACCCAGGTGTTGTCTTGGTAGTATAACTGCTCTTTTAACCATTCACTCCTCTTTGCCTTGTGGATCCCTCCGGCAGTGAAAGCGCACCACGAAATGAGGAGAGAACCACATGATGACTTGTTAATTAACTGTCTGATGCTGACTAATCTCAGCTGGGGAATTGCAAGTCTCAGGAGGAGCATTGCAGGAAAATAACATCTTCCATAGTGTGTAAGCGTGTTTGGATAGGAAGGTCTCTATGCAGTCTTTCACATCACCTATTTGCTCTGCTCCTGCAATGCCTGTAATCTGATTCAGTACATAATGAACTGGCTGCATTGTATGGCATCACGGCTTCTGCCTCACACTGAGCACTGGCAGACAGGGACTGCAGAGAAACTCTATGTAAGGAAAGCGTTTAGGTCCTCCTAATGCTCATCACAGCTGCGTTACGTGTATTCTTACCCTCCCGCCATGGTGCCACTTGAAGGGAGAATCTCGCAGGGCACCAATACCACATTATGGGTTCAATCACATCACATTTGGTCTCTATTTCCAGTAACATTTCACCATTCACTACCCAAATGTCTCCAGATGGGTCCTGTTAGAGCAGGCAGCAAGCCTCAACTTTGATGTTAACTTTGAAGTTAGCTACACCAATTACATGGCACAGTCTACGTCAATTTTTCTGAACCTTTTCAACACTGAGAAACCCTTGAAATAACTTTTTAGTGTCAAGGAACCACTGCTAAAATTTACTATATCTACAACTCATGATACATTAGTGTGATGGTCAGTGGGAAGAATGCTCCTCACACTTGTGGAGATTGGAAATAATTACCTCCTTACAGATAGCTAAAAATGTTTATTGTTGTCAGTGGGAACTTATCTGAGAGGCAGAAATTGCTCATTGTTCAAGGAACCCCTAGCAACCTTTGGAGGAACCCTAGGGCTCCACGAAACCCTGGTTGAGAAACTCTGGTCTAAGCAGTCTTATAAGGATCATATGTCTTTATCGAGGGGCTGAGATGATGGTCATTCAAATGGAGAGTTCCTCTTAGTCGCTCTTTTTGGCTTCCATGGACCCCTCTGAGAAATATACCTTATGTTTTTAGACCTATATGGAATAGGTCGACTCCTGACCAGGAGGCAGGTTAAAGCAGATCTTTACTGCATAGGAGCACCACAAACCAAATATGCAATTTAATTCATTTTAATATTCAAAGCAAACCCCCTCATTCTTCCGTGTCTTCATGCTTTATTTTGTTGAAAAATCACTTTGAAAAACAACCCCCTAGTATTTCCGGTCGTTGCCATCTTGAATAAGGGCAGATGATTTATGTAGCATTTACTTCCTGAAATCCATAAGCCCTTAGCTCAAGCATGCATGTAGGAGGGAGCTTAGCTGAGAAAACCCCTCCTCCTCTCCTCCCCTCCTGAAGACTCCTGGGATGTATGACATCATTTGCCTAGGCAAGAAACCAGGTCGTAAGTAAATATGATATACTTTCCTGTCTATTTACTAATGCTAGCAGCATAAGGATTAAACATAATCAATGGTGATTGAGAGAGTGAAGTTCCATATTTAAGCAGAGTTCCATTTTTTAAATGTTCCATTTTTTTAAATGTGCAATGCATCCTATGGCCATTGCGAATGCTCTTACCAATGGCAATTTTTTTTTCATGAAATACCTTTTTGCTTGTGTTTTCAGAAGCACATCCGGCTGTAGCCACCTAGGCGATTTCGTCACTAGGTAATTCGCAAGGACTCCTGGGATAGCAGCGTCATATATCCCAGGAATCCATGTGAATCGCCTAGTGACTAAATATTACATTATTCCCAGAACGGCATTACTGAGCATTACCGGCATTACTGTGCAGGCGCAAGATCCGGAGGTGCATGCTGGGTAGCCAGCTGCACCAAATGCCGGAAATGAAGAGAAGAGGGCTTCAGATGACCACAGTTGACATGGAACTTGCCTGCTTCAGAGATCTAGTTACTATTCAAATATTTTAACATAAACTACAAGGACCACACATATGACATGTTCTAAATGTTGCTGTATATGTGTAGACAAGTACAGAGGAGTGTTTTTTTTTTTTTAAAAAGTATTTGGGGGACTGGAACTCCACTTTAAAGTGTTACTAAACCCACAACAGTAAACTCAGTCTGTATATGCAGTAAAGCATGCTTGTTATACTGTGGAACCTAAGGGGTTAACATACCTCCCAACTTTTTGAGATGGGAATGAGGGACACCTATCAGCAAAAGTATGCAGGCATAGGACACACCCCTTGCCACGCCTTAAAGGAGAATTGTGCAAAAAAACAAGATTGGTTAAACCCGCGAGTGCTTTTTTTTACCACTACTATTCCTTTATATTGGCATTTAGAATTTACAAATGCAGCAATTTAGAAATCAGATGAAAGGTTTAGCAGTGGAAAATACTTTTTGATAGATAAAAAGTGCATTTTATATACAACTATAAAGATCAGTCCAAAATGAAGGACAAATGAGGAGGAATGAGGGACAGAGGGACATTGCTCCAAATCAGGGACAGTTGGGAGCTATGGGTTAATCCTCTGTATTGAGTAAAAAAAGACTGTTTGATCCTGTCTTCCCTGTTCCTCACCTTCTTCCAGTGGCTCCAACTCATCTCCGGATAGTACAGAGTCTAGGGGACAAGCTGCACATGCTCAGTTTGGTGTGTATTGCTAGAGAATATTTTTTTTTTCTTGGGAGATTGCATGTAATGAGCACAGAGCCAATCAGAACTGTCCAGACAGAGGTTCAGGTGTCCTACAGCCTCATAGGACAGTGAGAGCAGGCCGAAACGCCTCCTACAAGCTTTAACCAGACACTAATAGAAGTCACAAGACTGCTATATACTGATGATGAGGAAAGGTATTTTGCAGTTTATATTTACTAAAATAATTGTATTTCCATGTTCTGTGTACTGTGGGAGATCAGATATAGCGAATGCAGGGTCCTGGGTTTAGTAACACTTTCATTCAGGCCTGAGCAAATGTATATAGCATAATCACTGATATGCAAAATTATGAAATAAAGTTGTAGCCTTTTTCAGTACCCATAACGGCAGGTGGATACATAACGTAGAAGTGAGAAGCCCACTGAAAAGTTTAAGAAATGTAATATATGGGGCACAAGGCTGGGTTTGTTAGTGTTCTCTCATCAGAGAAGTTATGCCAATGACGCTGCAGTTAATGAGGTAACAAATGATTTTTGAGAGATTTGGCGAGGGATAGAAGCAGAATGGGCAGCTTAGCTTGCAGGTAGCACACAGTTGACTATTACAGTCTTTCTCCAGCTGGCACTATGCAAGCGATCATGTACATACATAGAGCTGCAATGTTTGCTCAGGGACACTCTATAATTATATCTACATTTCAGTAATATGGACAATTTATGCAACTACTCCATAGATCTTCATGACTATACTGAACTATTTACGTTCAATAAGATAAATGAATTTTGTTTATTTCTTATTGCTGTATTCTCTTATGCTCTGAGCAAAAAAGGGCCAAAATAATTTCTTATTTGACAGCTGGTCACTCTTTGAAATGCTGTCACCTTGCACACCACACCTCTATGACTAAGCAACAATGATGTTGTGAAACGCGTCAGCTGTTTGTCCTGCTTCTGTTGTCACATGAACGTTGACTATTCATTACAATAAAGACTTTTATCGGAGTGCGGCTGTCCAGGATCCATTTCTTCGATATTGCTCGTGCTGAGCCTATACCTGCCTTCCACTTTGAGGAGGACGTTACCTTCAGTACACCACCTGGAGCGGTTCACCCTTTTGTTTTTTTGCACGCCACCCTACTCAGACTAATGCCTATCCACCTGCGGCCTGCCATCACCTCTGCCCCTGCCACCGCGATCGGCGAGCCAGAGAATGAAATGGCCGGCAGCAGTTTACCATAGAGCTAACCATGGACCAGATGGTCCCCGGCCATCTCTATGAACTTCGGAGGCTGGGAGTGATGTCATGACGTTACTTCCGGCGCCGGGAAATGTAAGCACTGCCTGTTTTTTTAGCTGGAAAGACAGAGATTTTTTTTTTGTATCTCAGGCTTTCCAACCTAGAGGACCGATGTGCGGACTTATAGACCCCAGATCTCTCTGTAAAGCCCTATTCCTATTGCAAGAGATGTTTACATTCCTTGTGATAGGTATAAAAGTGATCAAATAAAAAAAAAATTAAAGGGAAAGTGTAAAAATTCACAGCGCCCCCGCGTGTTTGCACGCAAAAGTGAACGCATACATAGGTCGCATATGTAAATGTCGTTCAAACCACGCATGCGATATATCGCTGCAAACATTAATTAGAGTGAGGGCAATAATTCTAGTACAAGATCTCCTCTGTAAACTGGTAACCTGTAGAAATGTTTAAAGCGTCATCTATGGAGATTTTTAATTACCGAAGTTTAGCGCCATTCCATGAGTGTGCGCAATTTTAAAGTGTGACACGTTAGGTATCTATTTACTCGGTGTAACATCATGTTTCACATTATGCAAAAAAATTGGGCTAACTTTAGTGTATTCATTTTTTTTTAAATTCATGAAACTGTATTTTTTCCCAAAAAAAAAATCACGTTTGAAAAATCGCTGCGCAAATACCGTGTGTCATACAAAAATTGCAACGACCACCATTTTATTCCCTAGGGTCTCTGCTAAAACAACATATATAATGTTTGGGGGTTCTAATTCAGACATTGTACACTAATATATCTTTTTTTCCCGATAAAAAATGGTCCTTTTTGTATTGCTGTCATAGTAAACTGTGCCAAACACTTTTCATTGCGGGCCTAATGTTTACTGATCAACGTTGAATAAATTAAGCCACATGCTTAATGCTTGTTTATTGTAAGTAATTGTTAATTCAATTGACTTGTACATTTTCATCTAGAAAATGATTTAGGTCATAATAAAAGAGTTGGAATTAATAGATCGTTACATTTTAGCAAAGTCTCTTTCTGTAAATTGGAGTGAAAACATGTAAACAATTAATCAAGTCTGAAAAAGGCTCTTGTATGGAAATGATAAAATAAATAATTTTTATAATAATTATTTAAAGAGTAACTCAAGGGAAAAAAAGGAAACTAGATACAGTAAATGTACTAAAATCACAATGCGTCTCTGATTTAGCTTTAATCTGAAATGTATTTAATCCATTGTAGCCTGGATTAATGAGATTCTGAAAGGTCACTGTAAGCCCCTGCAGCCTTTTGTCACATGTTCTGCAACCTGCCTCTCATGCTTCATTTTTGTCTGGGTGAAGCTGCAGTTGGCTCAGAAGAAAATATATACTGTAGACATGGGGAACTTCTTTTCCCTTTCTCCTTCCCCTTTTTTCTTTGCTTTGTAAAAGCTGCCTTGCCTACCTGGGCTCTCACACAAGAATCCATTGACCTCCAGAAAATGTACCCCCCTTCATGATCAGGCCATGTTTTGCGACACAGAGCATACACAGGAGAGCGGAGGGGGGAGAAGGGGGAGCAGATCAGCTGTGTGTCCTGTGTCATCCGTCAGAGATGGACGGAGGGGGAAATAGAACGTCAATGCCAGTGTCTCTATGCTGCTGTTCCATGAGAGGCATGCTCTCCGCTCAGAGCCGTGCTGTCCTGAGAAGACAGAGGAATCTGATGGGCACTGATAGGGGACCCTGATAGAGGACACTGATGGGCACTGATAGGGGACCCTGATAGAAGGCACTGATAGAAGGCACTGATAAGGGACACTGATAGGGGACACTGATAGAAGGCACTGATAGGGGACACTGATAGGGGACACTGATAGAAGGCACTGATAGAGGACGCTGATAGGAGACACCGATGGGAGGCACTGATAGGATTTACTGATGAGCACTGTAATCGGAGGCACTGAGAGGGGACACTGAGAAGGCACTGATAGGGGACACTGATAGGGGACACTGATAGGGGCACTGATGGGTGTCACTGGTGGGCACTGATAGGAGGCACTGGTAGGATTTACTGATAAGCACTGAAGGGAAGTACTGATAGAGGGCACTGAGAAGGCACTAGGGGGCACTGATAGGGGGCATTGATAGGGTGCACTGAGAAGGCACTAGGGGGCACTGAGCAGGCACTAGGGGGCACTGATAGGGGACACTGATAGGGGGCACCGATGGGAGTCACTGGTGGGCACTGATAGGAGGCACTGGTAGGATTTACTGATGAGCACTGAAGGGAAGCACTGATAGGGGGCACTGAGAAGGCACTAGGGGGCACTGATAGGGGGTACTGATAGGGGGCACTGAGAAGGCACTAGGGGGCACTGAGCAGGCACTAGGGGGCACTGATAGGGGGCACTGATAGGGGCACTGGTGGGCACTAATAGGAGGCACTGATGAGCACTGATAGGAGGCACTGATAGGAGGCATTGATGGGCACTTATAGGTGGCACTGATGGGCATTGATGAGGACTGATAGGCAGAACTCATAGGCTGCACTGATGGGCACTGAGGAACACTGATAGCAGAACTCAGGCAGTATTGATGGGCAGCATTGAAGAGTACTGATAGGTGGCATGCATGGACGCTGTTAGGCGGCATTAATGAGCACTGATAGGTGGTGCTGATAGGCAGATTTGATGGGCACTAATAGGCGGCATTAATGAGCACTGATAGGTAACACTTGTAGGCGGCATTGATGGGCACTGATAGGCGGCATTAATGGGCACTGATAGGCAGCATTGATGGGCACTGATAGATGGCACTGATGATTGGGGCACTGATTGTCAGTGTAAACAATTTACTGACATTCTTGACAGTTAACGGCAGTCCTTTCCTAACACAGACACAGCATGGGAGGAAAGGGCTGCAGATAACCGGCAAGTCTGTTTACATGTGATCAGCTAAAATCACATGGTAAAGGACCACTGTGATTGCGCTGGATGCACGTCCCAGGGGGCATGCAGGAAGCTCGGTTTTGGGTGGATGTCCATGGACACCCTCCCAAAATTGGAAGCCCGGGGCTCGGGTGGAAGGGGGGGCCCATCATGGTTTCTTGCACCGGGGCCCTGAAGGTTCTAGTTACGCCTCAGCTCCCCCCTTCCCTTTTTTTCCTCCTGACTGTACATATTACGTTCCTGAAGTCTCTCTTGATATGTTTCATCCCATCAGACCTTTCACTATTCTTGTTGCCCATCTCTGGAGTCCTTCTATCTTATCTATATCTTTCTGTGAGGTCTCCAGAACTGGACACAGTATTCTAAATGAGGCTAACTGAAAACCTATATAGGGGAATCAGAACCTCCTTCTTCCTGCTGGAGATCCCTCCAGTGATGCAACCTAGAGTTCTATTTGCTTTAGAGTTGGTAGGAAGATGCAACAATCCTAAGCAGATAGCATAAGATAAGCTAAAATAAAATTTAGATCCAATTCATGATTACCAATCATTAAAAAAAAAAAAAGTAATAGGAATGTAGACAATATATTTAAAATTTTTTTGAAGGGGTACTATTGATGACATTTATAGGAAGATTCCTGAGAATGAGGAGAGTTTGCTTTTTTTGCCAAAGTACAGTTTTATATATATATACACTCACCGGCCACTTTATTAGGTACACCTTGCTAGTACTGGGTTGGACCCCCTTTTGTCTTCAGATCTGCCTTAATTCTTTATGGCATAGATTCAACAACATGGAAAACATTTCTCAGAGATTTTGGTCCACATTGACATGATAGCTTTACACAGTCGGCTGCATATCCATAATGTGAATCTCCCCGTCCACCACATCCCAAAGGTGCTCTATTGGATTGAGATCTAGTGGTTGTGAAGGCCATTGGAGTACAGTGACCTCATTGTCATGTTCAAGAAACCCATTTGAGATAATTTGAGCCTTGTGACGTGGTGCATTATGCTGCTGGAAGTAGCCATCAGTAGATGGGTACACTGTAGTCATAAAGGGATGGACATGCTCAATTGATACTAAAGGGCCCAATGTGTGCCAAGAAAAATATCCCCCACATTATTAAACCACCACCACAAGCCTGAACCGTTGATACAAGGTAGGATGGATCCATGCTTTCATGGTGTTTACGCCAAATTCTTACCCTACAGTACCATCTGAATGTTGCAGCTGAAATTGAGACTCTTCAGACCCGGCAATGTTTTTCCAATCTTCTCTTGTGCAATTTTGCTGAGCCTGTGAGAATTGTAGCCTCAGTTTCCTGTTCTTAGCTGACAGGAGTGGCACCCGGTGTGGTCTTCTGCTGCTGTAGGCCATCTGCTTCAAGGTTTAATGTGTTGTGTGTTCAGAGATGGTATTCTGCATACCTTGGTTGTAACGAGTGGTTTTTGAATTACTGTTGCCTTTCTATCATCTTGAACCAGGCTGCACATTCTCCTCTGGCGGCTGATATCAAGAAGGCATTTTTACAGCATTCCATTTTTATTGAAAATTTTTAAATTTACATAACAAAAAAAAGGAGAAAAAAAGAAAAGACAAGCATTAATCTCATCCAATGGGTGCCAAAACAAAAAACAAAAAATACATATATATATATATATATATATATATATATATACATATATAAATCTAAATATAAACACATTCATATATATATAAATGCCACATTACAATAATATATAAAACATAAAGCAAAGATATACCAACACACTGAAGGGATCTCTGAAAAGAGAAGAAAAAAAAAATATATAAAAAAAAATAAATAAAAAATAAATAAAATAAAATAAATCATAAACAAGGGAGAGAGACAACCCCTGATCATACTCCAGACCCGTGATGGCGGACCCCGGGACCCCAGACACTCCCCTACCCTCCCCACACTCAAGGGAGGCATGGTCCCAAAACATCCCCTGCACCAAGTTCCGCCACCACCGCCTAAGACCATATATCCCTAAACCCTAATAGGGATATCCCTGCCTTATTTTCTTTCATCCCTTTAGAAAATTAAAATATATAATTTCCTACTCCCTTTCTTCAACTCCCACAGTAATATTAGCTATAATCACACAAAACACACACACAGACACAACACAAAAAAAGTAAACGAAGAGAAAAAAAAAAAAAAAAAACGTAATGTTCTGATTAAATACACTACCCGAAGTAGTTACCCAATCCAGGATCGCCTCACTCAAACCACCTCTCCACCAGTTTCATATCCTACCTCCAAACCACATACAGATTCCGCAGTTCAGGGGACTCCCTTAGCACTTTCCAAGGAAGCCAAATTTGACGACATTGTTTGTACGTGTCCAATTCCTGTGATAGAAGAGTCTCCATCCTCTCAATATGGTCCATCTCTAGAATCCAATCAGTCAGCGATGGAGCATGTGCTGACCGCCAGTGGCGCGGTATTACGGCCCTTGCAGCTGTCAACCAGTGTCTTAAAAGGCCTTTTTTAATGCTTTTGTACGAGCCAGGTAAGATGGATAACAAAGTAATTTGAGGTATGTTGGGAATAGTCACCCCAGTTGCACGGGTATGAAGCTGCAGTATCATGTCCCAAAAATTATGTACCGAAGGACATTCCCACCAAATATGTAATAAAGAACCTTTGGCAGAATGACAGCGCCAACACAGGTCTGAAACATTTGGATATATCCGGTGAAGCAACAACGGACATCTATACCACCGAGAGAGAAGCTTAAAATTTGTCTCGTGGGCCTTGATTGCTAACGACATACTATGTGTAAGAATAAATGCTTTTTCCCATTCCTCTGGCTTAATTTCAACATTCAAGTCCATTTTCCACTTATTTGTGAACTCCGGGAGACATGTATGGAGTCTAAGAACTGCAGACAGAATATGTTCTGGTGTATTTTGTTGCAACAGAAGAGACTCAAAGGTATCTGGCTCTCTATTAAACACATCTATAGAAGGAAAAGAAGAAAGAAAAGACATTATTTGCCGATATTCCAACCAATGTTTAATTGATTGTTGCTGAGTAGGGATCAAATCTGAAAGCAATGGGAGATCTCCCTGATGAATAATTTGGGATATTCGACGATTTGACTCCCTACTCCATACCAAAAAATGTCTCCGTGCCATTGCCGGTAAGAACCCTGGGTTACCAAACAGGGGTGTCATTAATCCCACTTTAGGCGAAAGTCCTAATTGGGTTTGTAGTTTATCCCAGGTACGCAATAAATGTGCTGTAAGAAAGGATACCGAGGAAGGTGGGCCCCGGGCAGAGATATCTAGCCAGGGAAGCGCCTGGAGATCTAAGGGAGCAATTGACTGTTCTATGTGTACCCATTGTTTGAGATGGGAGTGATGGAACCAATTTACTAGCCTAGTTAACACTGCTGCAGCGTGGTAGTAATATAGGTCGGGTGCCCCTGCGCCCCCCTTTGTTTTGGGGAGAGATAAAATTCTCCTTTGCAATCTAGGTCTATTACATCCCCAGATAAACCTTGTAAAGGTAGATTGTAGAATGGTAAAAAAGGAACGGGGGACCGCTATAGGTATGGTTTGGAAAAGGTAGAGAAAGCGTGGTATTATATCCATTTTTAATATATTTATCCTCCCGAACCATGAGTAATGGGCTCGCTCGTATTTCTTAATGTCCTGTATTGTACGCTGCATAAGAGGATAATAATTTTCTATATATATAGTTTAGTAAGATCTTGTGGAATTTTTATGCCCAAGTATCGAAGTACAGACTTTAAATGGGAAATTATTCCCTAGAGCTTGAACTTGACGTGGTGATAGAGAGACATTAAGAATTTCTGATTTGGACAGATTTACTTTAAAATTGCTCAGAGCTCCAAAACGCTGAAATTCATACAGAATAGATGGCATGGAGACATGTGGGTTGGTAATATAGAGTAGCAGATCGTCAGCAAATATTGCCAGCTTCACCTCCTGTCTGTCTAATGGTATGCCTGAGATACAAGGATTTTGTCTAAGAGCAGTTACCAAATGTTCCATTACTAAAACAAACAAGAGGGGAGACAGCGGGCATCCCTGACGTGTACCATTTTGAATAGGAAAGTTAGGGGATAATGATTGATTAATCCGTATTCTTGCTCTTGGCTTGGTATAGAGTGCCATAATTTTTCTTAACAAAATTGGTCCTAATCCTATTTGAATCAAAGTTTGTTCCAAAAACGGCCACCCAACACGGTCAAATGCCTTCTCAGCATCCACAGAGAGAAGGCAAGCTGGTATCTTTGCTGATTGGGTATATTCGATGAGTAAAAGGGATTTAAGCGTGTTATCGCGTGCTTCTCTCCCCTGTACAAACCCAACTTGGTCTGTATGTACCAAATTGGGAATATGGGATTGAAGACGTGAGGCAATTTTTGTCCATAGAACAGCCGCTCACTTCATATTTTCTGTTTTTCGGACAATTCTCTGTAAACCCGAGAGATGGTTGTGTGTGAAAACCCAGTAGATCAGCAGTTTTTGAAATACTCTTTTTAACCGTAGCCTTAATGTAGTGCCAAACCTTCACCAAGCATAACTGTAGTCTTACATTTAGTCATAACATAACCCTTGTCCAAGCTTTTACACTAGGCCCACCCCTACTCCTAACCCAAACCAAACCTTAGGGGTAAAAATATACCCATGATTAGGGATCAGCAGAGGTATTTCATAGAAAGTGATTTTGTCATTAAATTATCATTAAATTATCAGTCTTACATTGGGTGAGATTTTGTTCATATTTATGGGTGCTTTTGGGGGGGGGGAGAAAGGGGCATATTTAGGGTAGTTTGTTTAATATAGTATTCTTTGTTTTTGTGTTTTTCCTTATTTAATTCATGTTTATTTGGCAGTTATTTGCATACTCTTGCTTTAAAATTAAAACTACGGAGGCTAACACGGGGCAGTTTCTAAGCAGTGCCCAAGGAGGAAGGGTTATATACAAAGCCAACTAGAAAGTATTTGTATCTTGGTAGTTTTTGACATACTGGAAAAGATTTACAATCTCTAGAGGGTTTTATTGTTTTCTGCACCCCTGTATAGTAGAATGGGTAAGGTATATAGTATATTTTTTATGGCACTCTCAATGGACTATATGTGAATCAATTCTCAACTATGTGTTCTTCTTCTGGGTGTCACTGTTGTGTGGATTGTTGCCGTATTAGAGCCAGTGTTCCCATTAATGATTTTAATGACCCACTGAAAATCTGCATTCAGCCCCATTTGTACTTGTGTTCTCCCCTTGCAAGGCTATATTTTAAAGTGAAATTTCAGTTTTGTTAGAAAAAAAAAAACAATAATCCATTTTTATCTAAAACCAAAACTTATTTTTAAAGAGCAGGGAAGGGTTACATTTATTTTTTATTTTTTTGCTGTGTTCCCACCTTTCGCATTTACTTCCTATCGAGACACAACCCCGCAAAGTCTTAGTTTGCAAAGAAAAAAAGGGCCTGACAGAGTCAATACCCCCTCCCCACAGTAGCTATAACAAAAAAATATATTTTGGCTTTAGATATACTTCAGCTATACATTTTTGCAGAATTTTAGCAGAACTCATTGCAGATTCATGCCTTTCCCTGATTTAAATGTGATGTATGTGTAGGAGGAGGGTCTGCCTTTATTAGCTACACCTGACAGTTACTTATGATGGTTTATATATACACGATATTACCAAAAGTATTGGGACACCTGCCTTTACACGCACATAACCTAAATGGCATCCCAGTCTTAGTCCGTAGGGCTCAATATTGAGTTGGCCCACCTTTTGCAGCTATAAAAGCTTCAACTCTTCTGGGAAGGCTGTCCACAAGGTTTAGGAGTGTGTCTATGGGAATGTTTGACCATTCTTCCAGAAGCGCATTTGTGAGGTCAGGCACTGATGGACGGGAAGGCCTGGCTCGCAGTCTCCGCTCATCCCAAAGGTTTTCTATTGGGTTGAGGTGCAGGCCAGTCAAGTTCCTCCACTCCAAACTCACTCATCCATGTCTTTATAGACCTTGCTTTGTGCACTGGTCCAAATTATTTGGTGGAGGGGGGATTATGGTGTGGGGTTGTTTTTCAGGGGTTGGACTTAGCCCCGTAGTTCCAGTGAAGAGAACTCTTAAGGTGCCAGCAAACCAAGACATCATGGACAATTTCATGCTCCCAACTTTGTGGGAACAGTTTGGGGATGGGCCCTTCCTGTTCAAACATGACTGCACACCAGTAGCATTACAGTAACATTTAAGATATATCTGATGTATTTCATATATATGAATAAAAAAATCAAAACCATGTGCCGAAAGCTCAGGAGGAAAACATAGGAACTTAATTTGTTCCCTTACACATGGTTGGATGTTGCATAAAAAACACCGATTCTCTAAAGAACTGTAAGCTCCTTTTGTAAATTAAACAAAAATGTTTATTTTGGGCTATACATTTACTTAAAACCATACATGCCAAGTCATGAAATTCCGCATGCTGGTGATATTGAAAAATACAAAAGTACCTAAAAATCTCCATACGCAACACTTACAGCTCATCAGTTTAGAGTTAAAGTGGTTTTAAAGTTACCATGCATTACCTGCATTAAGACAAAAAAAAACTTGCATTAGCTGTTTGCCCCCCTCCCCCCTTCTAAATGCTTACCTGAATCCTGTCCCGATCTGCAGCGGTAGCGGTCTCTCTCCCTTATCTCACAGGGCAGATTAAGAGCAGTGGGAACCATTGGCTCCTGCTGCTGTCAATCAAATCCTGTAAGCAGAGAGTGGGGCCATGCCATGCTATGTGTGTCTATGGACACAACCTGCCAAGCTCAGAAGCCCACTTGCTTGTGCCCCCATAGCAAGCGGCTTGCTATAGGGGCACACTCAGGGAAGGAGGAGCTAAAAGCATTGGTGGGGTCCGCACAGAGCAAGTAAGTATAACATATTTTTTCATTTTAGGGGAAAAAAAAGAAGACTTTATTATTATTTTAACTATGAATTATGGTCCTAGAATTATTGCTCCCACTCAAATGTTTGCAGCGATACTTCACATGTGTGGTACAATAATGGTCTACATACCCATGCGCATCCTGTGTGCATTTGTATTTGCAGGCATGTACAGGGCGACAGTGTTATATTTAATTCTTTTTTATTTTTGAATTTTAACATATATTTTGTTTAACTTTTTTATTTCTTTTCTGTTAACCATTCCATTTCCATCTTTAATTTAACCTTATTGCTATCACAAAGGAGCTAACAAGCCCTCTGTGTGATTGCATTGGGCAGGTGATAAGTCCTCTGTATGAAGCAATGTTGTCAACCTACCAGATTAAAATTTACTGACACGACGCCCAAAATTTACTGGCACAGCCACGTTTTAACTTGCATTTCCAAAAGTTACAAAATTACAATTTCAAGTGCAAATTTCAGTATTTGGGCCACAAACAAGTACAATATGCAATTAGCAATATTATTTAAGGTAGATATTAAAGTGGAGGTCCGCCCACTGCTGCAAAAATTAAAAGCCAGCAGCTACACATACTGCAGCTGCTGGCTTTTAATAATAGGACACTTACCTGTCCTGGAGTCCAGCGATGTCGGCACCGCAGCTGATGTTTACATCAGCTGTCGGGTGCTGCCGCCGCCATTGCGGGTAAGGAAACCTGGCAGTGTAGCCTTACGGCTTCATGCCGGGAACCCCACTGTGCATGTGCGAGGCTCTGCTCCTCTCTCCTACTGGCCCAGTGACAGGGGGAGGAGGAGGGAGCTGAGCGGTGACAGCAATAGCCGCGGCAGTGGCTCCCGGAAGTGGGAACAGGTTACCTGTCAAAGACCTATATCCTGTCCCCCCCTCCCCCCGAAAGGTGCCAAATGTGGCATCGGAGGGGGGGGGGGAGACAAATCAGCGGAAGTTCACTTTAAGACAAAAAACATATTTATTATTTTATTTTCGATAAGTAAGTAGCTCAGGGACAGGACTTAGAAAAGCAAGAAATTAGAATAGGCGGCACACACACATGAAATTAACTCTCACAGTGACACTGACAGCAGTGTGCAGTATCACAGATGATGATGACACCACACTGACATGACAAGTCTCCTCCTGAGTCACAGTGACAGTCTCTCTCCATGCCAGGTGGTCCCTTCAGTCTACTTCAGTCCAAACAGCACTGACAGGCCTGCTCCCAGCTTGCCTTGTTCCCGTTCCACAGACCCACACACGAGGCTCCGGCTGCCCGGGTCGGGGGCCTTGCACCATGACATCACACAACACGCTCAGGCACCCCCTCTGCCAGACCCGCCCCCACAGGCACCGCCCGAACACACTGTAGCAGGCACTCAGATGGTCTCGGCCGGCATCATGGACATATTTTTAACTGGGAACCTTATTCCAGTCACTGGCATTTACTGGCAGGAGAAAACTGTCCTTTTTTACTGACTGTCAGTAAAAACACTGACGGTTGGTATGGAGACATCATAGGTCTATTAGACCCCTAATGTTTCTCATGTGCTTTAATACAGATCGTGCTTGATTAGCTGCTTCCCTGGCTGTAGTTGCAAGGGATTCCACACCACTGTGAATGCTTCACTCTCTGGAGGTACATAGTATGTCCAAAGAGGTGAAGTAGGTAATTGGATTTCATTTTCTCACTGTAAGTTGCTTTTAGTTCAGTAGTGGATGTAATTATATTGTATGAGATGGTACTGATTTTCGCTTTGATTACTAGCATGTTTTACTTATCTACTTTTTTTTGGTCTGTTAAATATACCATTGAAAGTGTTTTGTTACGTATGGTTAAAAAGTGCAAGAAAAATACTTGTGCATCCTTCCAGAAGTCTAGTGAACTCATAAGTTCTTGTGCACTTAGCATTTTCCCTTGCTTTCTCTGTGGACATCAGAACCTCCCACCAAGTTATGAATACAGTATAAAGGATGGTTGTGACAGACCCAACCAGGATAGGGGCTTTTGGAGAGGACTGCAGGGTAGCCTTTCCCCTACTGACTATGAGCCCTGGCTTTTGAGGGGGCTCCATTGGGAGTTTTGTGCCTGGGGGACCCTTGGTGTGGACTTGCTTTGGATTCAGGTCCATGTCTCCCCGAAGCACACAGACTCTGGGAATCCCTGCCTGGGATACAAATTTGGGACCTTTGTGCCCAAACCAGCAATGACTGCTTTAGACAGTGAGACTCAGAGTAGATGTTAATATAATCAGCTCAAATCAACCTAATGCTGGGGTCTCTTGCTATAGTCTGTTTTCTAAGGTGTCTTTCTCCCATGGTATAATTTCCCCATTGTGTGTTTCCTAGGTGTGAATTCCCATTGTTAAGTGAGTCACCTATTGTCTCTGTCTGCTCATGGAGAGGTGATTATTTTGTGTCCACTTTACATTGTTACTGAACTATTGTGGGATGTTATATGTTTATGTTGATTAGCTTACTGTTTAATTAGATCACTGCTTATGTTTATGGTAGTTGTTCCTTAGATGTGCTGTTTACAATATGCATTGGTTAGGACAGTGGTCTCCAAACTGCGGCCCAGGAGCCGGATGCTGCTCTTTGCTTGCCTTTACCTGGCCCTTGGGGCACTTTTCCTCCCACTGATGCTAGACACTATTCCTTACAGTGATATCAACAATGAGGCATAATTACTGCTACTGACGTCAACAACAGGACACTATTTCTCCCATTGACACCAAGGATGGGGCACTATTCCTCTCTCCAATGCTAAAATTGTACTGTTTACTTCCACTGACTCCAAGACAATTTCTACTCCCAATGGCCACAGTCTGGCCTCTCTAAAGTCTGAAGAACAGTCAACTGGCCCTTTGTTTCAAAAGTTTGGAGACCCCTGGGTTAGGATCTTGCATGATAAATATCTGTGTGTGTTTACAATAAACAGTTCCAGTTTGCACCTAAGCTAGTATCGTCTAGTCCTTGGGTGCAATATTCATCTATAGTACCTGGTTCCTGGCTCCAGACTGGAGGAAGCTAAATCTTGACGGAGGCACCCAAGCTTGGTGCTTGATGGTCCATCACAAAGGTGTTCTATAGTCCTAACACACAACATGACAATATTGGTCCTCAGTAGATACAGTACAGTGAGGGAGCTTTGTGAAGAGTGTTACTGGCATGATCACCAAATAACAATAAAGAAAAAAAAGAAAACGAATGCAGCCACCACATCTCAGAACTAGTAAGCTGCATTACATTTTTGTTCTTGGGTTCAGGTACACCATAACACTAAAACTTTTTTCCATCATCCCACTAGAGCGAAAGCCATAAACCTAGTGAAAGACCTACAGTGAAAGACCGACTTCAACTCATCCGCACAACGATAACTGGAGCAAACTAGGATTTTTGTTGGACTCTATTCAGGTGTGAAAATTGAATAGCGTTTTTTTTTTCCCCTCATGAAACTGAATGCATTAATAACAGGATGGATTCATCCCTGGCATGAAAGTAGAGGTCATATTGAGGAAAATGACACCGAATGTCTAAAAATGTCATCTACTTTAAGAGATCCTGGGCACGATGCCAAGAGCAGCATTTAAGGCAGCCCTGAACGTATGCTCCAAAAATAACACGCCAGAGGATCTGGAGGGTGGAAATCTTGAAGTGACACCTTAAGCGGTGCAAGGTATCATTTGCGGCCTATCGTTTCTTAATAAACATATTCGTATGGCTTTAGGTTAATCAGCCAGGGGGTTCTGCTGTCTTAATCAAAATTCAGAAAATGATAGCACCCTTCCAATAAGCAATAAACTAGCCTGTCTTTTGCAGCAATAGCAAAGGCAGCTTTAAAGCTTTACCATCTAAGATAAACTGGCTGAGTTGTCTTTTAAATGTAGAAAGACTTATCGAACATTCCCAATACAGTTTTCCAGTGCAACAAGGACCTCCTGGGTGCAAGTTTCAATAAGCCCCTTACATTAAATGGGACCAAACAAAGGTTCATTGTACATAATCTTTTCTGATTAAGGGATCGCAGTCTGAAGACTATAGAACATTTACCGATAATCTCATTTGCTAATATTAAAAAAATGGAAACTATTTTGAAGAGGAAAAAACAAAAACAGAAGTGATGACTCACTAAGTAACTAATCCTTTTGGTAAATAAAGATGAACAACTCTTTAGGTTGAATTACAAACCTATCCCCTTGCCTTGAGAAACACTTATAGCAACTGCAGCACAAATGGTAAACTGATCCTTAAAGTGCAACTCTGTGCTAGACATCCATTTTAAAATAGGTATTTTTTTATACATGCATGCAAACTGTAATCGAACTATACAATTTATGATATTATTTTATAATGTTATATTTATTATTGTTACATCATTTTTTTTAATTAGTAACTGCTAATAATGTTTGTTGTTATTTGCAGTATACCATACATTTTACTTTGTATTTTATATTTTATTGCATATTTATATTCTTGCTTTATTTTTTATTCAGCTTTATTTTTATTTTTTTTAAATGTTAGGGATACTACACTATAATTAGGGATATGCTACAGTTAGGGATACACCACTACAATTGTAAATAAAATATGATATATAAAGTGCAACTATGAGACCAATTAAAAGCTGCTGCCCAATTGTGTAGGAATAGTCCTATACTGTGAATCATTTAAGCAAAACATAATTAGGGAGGGCTAAAAAACCAAACTTAAATAATAACTAATACCAAATATCCAGTAAAGTGCAATAATTCATGAGCCATACAGCAAGATATATATATATCTATATCTATATACAGTATATATAGATATATATATCTATATATGTATAGATATAGATATATATATATATCTATATCTATACATATATAGATATATATATCTATATATATATAGATATAGATATATCTATATATAAATAGATATATCTATATCTATATATATATAGATATATATAGTTTTGCTGTATAGCTCATGCAAATATTGCACTTTACTGGACATTTGGTATTAGTTATTATTCAAGTTTGTTTTTTAGCGCCCCCCTAATTTTTTTAGAAACAACCAAGCTTAAAAAAATGCACACTGGTAGCTTATTCACTTATTCTACACATTGGGGTTGATTTACTAAAACTGGTGAATGCAAAATCTGGTGCAGCTCTGCATGATAGCCAATCAGCTTCTAACGTTAGCTTGTTCAAATAAGCTTTGACAACAAAACCTGGAAGCTAATTGGTTTCTACACAGAGCTGCACCAGATTCTGCACTCTACAATTTTAGTAAATCAGCTCAATTATCTCCCCAACACTTAAGCTGACCATACATTATACAATGTTCTAATTCAATTTCCTTTAGATTTACTTTCAACTATGTAGTGCAAGGGCCTGCCTGATTGCATACAAATTGAAAGTGTTTAGGTTTGACCTCGTATTATATGATTTTGGTAAATCTAAAGGAACATTGTAGAAGATAATTGTATATGGTCAGCCCTAGCTTGTATATGCAGAAATCTATTGATGATTTACAAATAGAAAATTGTAATAATAATAGGGCGAGGCCAACAATTATTTTGTGTTTTTATAAGTATTTTTGCTTTTTAAACTTTGTCAAATCATACATTGGTACAGAACACAATGACAAATAAAGAATGCCATGATAGTACTGTAATAAAAAATACATTTAGAGATTATTATGCTGAGTAAGCCCAGAAACATATATTAATTTAAAATAATTTAAATTATCAATTTAAAATAAAAACAAAACCAGTGATATGATTTTTTTAGTGGTTTGTTTTTTTAAGTTATTATTATTCAGGATTTATATAGTGCCAACAGTTTGCGCAGCACTTTACAATATAAAGGGATACAGTATAATTACTATACAATAAAATACAAGGAGGTCAAGAGTTCCCTTTAAAAAAAAAATTACACTTTAAAAAACTCTGTTCCTTAGTAAATGACTTTCTTAGTTTATATATTAAATCAGTTATTATTGAAGCCTTTCAGCTTATAAATTAATACAAAAATCAGCAAACTATCCATCTTCAAAAGTTGAAGAAAAAAAAATTGTTCAGCCAGCCAAGGTCTCTGAAGTGGTTAACTTTTTGATGAATTCCAACTGTACCATGTTATATAAATGTTTTATATTACGAGACAAAATACAATCACTGTATTTAGGTTCTGTAAGTATGAGATCTCTCTGTATTAAGCTGTGAATATTCATGAACTCTTGTTTCTTTTGATATATCCACTCGCCCAGGTACACTCGGGAATCTTCCACATCGGTGATGTGAAAATCGTTGATGCCTGAAGTTCAAAAGGTACGTCTTCACTTTACATTCCGTGTCGGTATAAAGAAATAAATAAGGAGGGCACACAGTACATGTAGCTCAACAAATAGCTTTTGAATGCGCTAAAATGTTATATCGAGATTGGGATGCTGGAGGTTCACGTACAGACCAACTCTTGGGAGGAAAGCAAATTCCAACTGATAAAAAAAAAAAAAAAAAAAAAAAAAAAGAAAAAAAAGCACAAATCCCAGGTGAGCTTTGATTTAGCAAGATATACTATCTCTGTGTGTTAATGGGAAGAACAGAGCAAGGATTGGACTAAGGATGATTAACCCTAAGTTATCCCATCATGCACTGCAATTCAATTATATGTACTGGCAATATTTTCACAGTTTTTGTAAAAACAATGCATTTTCTATATCCTATTGAAATGTTATGTATTTGTTTATGTATTCATTTATTTCATTGTGTTGTTGATAAAATAGGCTTTTAATGTACGTTGCAGGCCTCTGTACCATGACAAGGGATTAGAGGGTTGAGCCAAGCTAACAAAAAATACATCGCTCACTTACTTTTAATTTTATTGTTTTCTCGTTCAGCATTTTATAATGCTTATACTAAATAGCCGAAGTATTTATTTTTATTTTTAGCTGATTTATACTACCATGTGTCAGAGCAAAAAAAAAAGACTGATTATTGTCAGTGTTACGGTGAAGATTTTTCTTCTTTCTTTTTTAATTAATTTTATTTAGTGAACGCAATGGACCACCACTAAAAAGTAAGACAGCACATTAAGATAAAATTTACAGTTTTTTTTTTTTTTTTAACAAAGACAAGATAAATAATTATATGTAACAAAAATTGCATATGATAATACGAATCGAAATAAATAATGATCCTATGGATTTTTGTTTTTTTTATACTTAGAGTAATAAGCAGACTTATCTGCTACATAGGTGACTTTGTTGACATTGATGCAGTATGGCAATTGTGAAGGTTACTGATCTACTAACGTTGAGGTAGAAATTTCACTGAGTGTAAAACAAATGGACTGTGTTTTCACCAACTGCCCAGATAGTTCAGAGGTATATATATATATATATATATATATATATATATATATATATATATATATATATATATATATATTTTTTTTTTTTTTTTTTTTTTCCTGAATCTGATTGGGTATTGAATTTGTGATGATCACAGGCTTAAAACTACTTTAAACTACTATAAAAAAAAATACTTTTTATTATAATGAGACCCCAACTGTTTTGCCTTTTATATTTAAATGACTCCTGTTTTTCAGTAGTAGACATTCGTAGAGCACCACTGACATAAAAATATTGCATTCTATTTGTATGTGATTAATATATTTAATGACAGTATTCAGTTTAGTTTTTCCTATTTTATTTAGCATGAATTTATGCATATAGTTAACCACAGATACTAATTGAAACAATTACCCTTTATTCATCTTATTCATATGCTTTTTTTATGTTTTTGTGTAGCTGCTCAAACACCCCATTTATTGTATGTCCCAACACTGTCAATTTTGCAAGACAGCTACATCTGCATGTATATGTGGAGATGGATATACATCAAGGCAATAATGAATTAATATAAAAACAATATCATAACAGGTACAGATGCATCCAGATAACAGAATAGAGTGGGGTTGATTTACTAAAGGCAAATAGACTGTACATTTAACAAGAGCTTAGTGAATGATTTCTAATTCAATATTGGGATGAAGTGTCTTATCTAATTTGGACATATCTGCTACTTTCTCCAAAGTTTAGTGAATGAGGTGAAGGCCTGCCGACTTCCATCATCCAATCATGTGGAAGCAAAAATGCTGTTTTTTTATTAACTTTGCACATGATTGGGTATTCCTTTTTTATTTTTTTATTTTAATCAGATAGAAATTTATTTAAACAATGTGCAATGTTACACCTCATTCACTTAGCTCCGAGGAAATTCCCTTGCAGAGTGAACAGTGTATTTGCCTTTGGTAAATCAACCACAATATTATTATTTTTATTTTTTTAAAGCAGAGCAGAGCAGAGCAGAGCGCCGCCGAAAATTTTTTTTTTAAAAGTCAGCAGCTACAAATACTGCAGCTGCTGACTTTTAAAACATGGACACTTACCTGTCCAGGGCGCCCGCGATGTCGGCACCCGAGGCCAAAGCGTCTCTCCGTCCTCGGGTGCTGCCGCCTCCATCTTCGGTAAGGGAATCAGGAAGTGAAGCCGTGCGGCTTCACTTCCCGGTTCCCTACTGCGCATGCGCGAGTCGCGCCGCGCAATACGAATGCTCCCTGCTGCCTCTGGGACCCGTGTGTTTCCCAGCAGGCAGCGGGGAGGGAGCAGGAAGTGGCGTAAATAACCGCAGATTCTGCGGCTATCTACGCCGGAAGTGGGTACAGATACCTGTAATATACAGGTATCTGTACTCCCCTCCCCCCTGAAAGGTGCCAACTGTGTCACCGGAGGAGGGGAGGAACCTGATGAGTGGAAGTTCCACTTTTGGATGGAACTCCACTTTAACAAAACTGGAGCAATTGGCCATATAAACATGGCTGTTGGCAGGCAATTTCAACCACTTTCAACCAGCTGTCTGTTTGAAAAAACTGAAGCTGGTGGCCATAGATTTTTTTTGATTGGTTTGTCATTTTTCTAAGTTTCAAAAAACATTATTGTTGGTAGGTGTGCTGTAAACAAGGCTTATCGCTGAAACGCGTCGGCACTGTCTGTGTACTCACTAGTATGGCAAAATAAAATACTTGAAGACTATGGAGTTGCCAGCTGTCTTTTCTCGATGACTGTCTTGTCTTTTGGTGGATGGGAGGACACCACAGCTCAGGCACCCAAATTGCGACTTCCGGTCTTTATCCAAACTCCACTGCTCTGAGCGATGCATCATTTTGTTTGAATCATTGATGATAGGTTACGTGAATTGGCTTGGTTGTTTTTGTGATCAAAAGCTGAATGAAAGTGTTCAAAAATTCTTGAGAAAATGCCATGTGTGAATGGCCATTATAAGGTAGTAATTAGATAAAGTACTTCTGTTGGCTGCTGAGCAAAGACTGCTAGTTTCATATTATTAGAGCACATGATAAACTGAGGATGGGACCCTCCCCAACAGATGTGTAAAATACCAAAGGCCTTTTCTGGGCCAGGCTCTTCTAATTACTGCTGGAAATGTGGTTTTGTGGGGAAGACCAAATTGGTAGGTTGGCTGAAAAAAGGTCGGTTCAGCAGGAACCATCTAACTGTCGGCCCATGTGTACAACAGAAGCAAATGGCTGCAAGTACTGATCTCTGTGTTCCGGGGGGGGGGGGGGGGGGGGTGGACACAATAGCTATACAATATGTGAATACAGCTATCTGTAAGGTTTTGTATCGTTCAGCCCGCTGGGTTGAACAAAAATACTTTTTAATTTCCCTTGCACATAATTTCCTTGCTTGTGATGGAGTAAGTGAACAAAGCTTTACCGCTTTTCATGTAAACGAATGTTCTTTTTGAAGTATGAGCAGCCTCTACTCTATAAATGAACCCATTCAGTTCTCTGCAAATTTGAGCTTGAGCTATTGCGTTCTCTTTTTTTGTACAGCAGTTATACACAGCCCGGTAAATGCATGAAAAGGAGCTTAAAGCACCACGCATGTGCTGGAAATAAAAATGTGAAATATTTATATACAATATTTCAAATTTAACTGAAAATAAACTCATTTGTATTTTTAGTGATTATAATAATTTAAAAAAGAAAATGCAAAATTCCATACATTTATTTTATTAAATGTGTGTATGTCCTCTATAAACTGACAGTCTGTAGCAGTCATAGGTTGTTCAGAATAGGGATGAGCAAATCTGCTCCCTCAAAACTGAAATTGTAGTGACCATTCTGCATAGATTGGTTATTTGCTGAAAATTGCTGATTGGCCTAATTGGGTAAACCAGTATCTTCAGGGAACTGTTAACGTGGGGCTTTGGACCCATTACAAGTTCAGCCCTGCACTGCAGAGCCTGCAGAAGCCCAGTTTGCTTACTAAAGAGAAAGCCAATAAGGAAGAATAGTACTTGTCATAAAATAATTAATAGTTATAATAATAAAAAGCTATAAAGCAGTGTACCTGTAAAAAAAAGACTCTCCATACAGCTTGCCCTGCCAGAATGCCATTCCAATCTGTAGAGATCCTCTGCTGAAATCCATAGCGAACCCAGCATTTACAGGACATCTATCTCCTGGGTCCCCAGCATCTCTCATTTGTTCCTTCTGCTGACCTCCATGCTATTACTCTAACCTGCAATAATAATGCCAAAGAGAGGAAGCAATAAGAGCACCCAGGAGATCAACACTTCCAGAAGTACCAGTTTCCCTATGGATTTGAGCACAAGATTCTCACTGGATGGGCCAGTGTCCTAGCGGCACAGGAAAGGTGTGTACTTTGAGAGTCTTCTTTTACAGGTACTCTTCTTTTGAAGATTTTTTTATTCGATGACACGGTTGCTTTAATAATATTTGCATGCCCAAAGAGTCAGGTTTACACTGCAATCAGTGGTGAGGGTGCTAAGAAATGGAGCAGGTCTTCCAGAGTGAACTAGTAAGGGTCCAATGGATCTCTTTACCTGTTTCTTATATGCCAAGATTCCTTCATCCTTGTTTCGGAAGAGTGGGTGATCCCTCATCCAGTGTCACTTAGTTCCTGCTGGGCTCCTCTTACTAAAACATACAGACGCATAGCTATACCATATAGTACCCAATGCATTAAAAAAGGAATCCCATATGTTAGACAGTACTCACCAGGGGTTTTGCATCATTGGAAAAAAAAATGATGTGATGGCAGGACTGGGGGTTCTCCAGGAACACAAGAACAACTGCAACATGTGTTGCTATATTTCTTTGATCACAAGTTTCCTTTAAAGATGGAGGAAGTTGGGAAGCCACTATAATCACTTTAGTGGTAGGGCTACATTGCTTATAGAAACATTCTGCCAGTCTTAGAGTGGTTGTAAAGGCAGAAAGTTTTTCATCTTAATGCATTCTATGCATTAAGATAAAAAGACTTCTGTGTGCAGCAGCCCCCCTCAGTCCCCCTAACATTTACCTGAGGTCCCTCTCTGTCCAGCGATGCCCATGAGTGTCTCAGCCTTCTAAAATTCTCCCTCCTGATTTGTTGAGACACAGCAGTGGCGCCATTGGCTGCCTCTGCTGTCAATCAAAGTCAGCTAGCCAATCAGGGAAGAGAGGGGGCATGGCCAGGTCAGGGCTCCATGTCTGAATAGACACACAGAGCTGTGACTCAGCTTGGATGCCCCCATAGCAAGCTGCTTGCTGTGGGGGCACTGAACAGGAGGGAGGAGCCAGGATCACAGAAGAGGGACCCGAGAAGAGGAGGATCCCATTGCAACTAAGCGGGTAAGTATAACATGTTTGTTATTTTTTTAGAAAAAAAAACGAGACTTTACAATCACTTTCAGTTGAGACTTGGAGAGGGTTAATGAATATTTCCTGTAAGAACTGTTTTTCCAGTCACTGTGTTCTGCGTCGAATTACCATTGGGAGATAAATCAGATTTCATCCATAGGGGATGACTGACATGTAAGGGTGAAGAGATATGTCTCTGGTCAGGGATTTAAAAGGTAAACAACATCTGCAGAACTTTGATATTTGATGTGTTCTGATATCATAACGTCTTGTCTATGAACAACCTTGTCACTTTGAACAATGCTGAAAAGGTAAATGAAATTATTAAGGACCTTCATCTATATGTATAGAAATTTGTACATTATAAATGGAGGTAGAGTGTAAGACGTATTTATAGAATGTTACATTCCATGAGCAAAACCCATTTTTTCAAGTTTTGGATAGAGAAGTGAACAGTTAGAACCTTTGTCAGGTTTTTATTGCTGTCTGCCCCCCCCCCCCCCCCCCCCCCCCGAACCTAAACAATGGCAGCTGTGAATAGGCCACTAAGAACATAAATATGGTATATGGCTATCTTGCTGCAATAAGTCTTACTTATGACTACTATAGTCACAAGAGATCATGCTAAAAACAAAACACATAATTTTCTAAAGCAAAAAAACTTGTGGAATCTCCATGCCTCCATCTGAAAAGCACCTGTGAAGATTTTTTGCATTTTAATGCATAGGAAAAACTTTTGAGGACATTGAAAAATAGAAAAGCGACGGCAGAAAAAAGACTGAGTGGTCCAGCGAGCCTCCCCTTTTTTTTTAATACATGTTTCGTATTTTTTTTTTTTACTATAGATCTATGTTTGTCCCATACATGCTTGAAGTCATTTACTGTTGACTGGCTCACTACCTCTGCTGGAAGTTTATTCTAAGCATCAACTACTCTTATAGTAAAATAATACTTTCTAAGATTAGTTCTGATTCTGAACTGTCCTCCAAGTAGTTTATTAGTAAGTTTAGTAGTAGTAGTAGTTTAGTAGTAAGTCATGTTCATCATAGCTGAGCAGTCTAAGCAAAGCTTTGTCTGTTTCTGTGCTTTGTGTAATGCTAACCATTGATAAAGGACAGAGGTTGCCGGACCTGTAAGTGTCCTTCTACTCAAATCTAGCAACTTGCCCATGCAGTGCAAAGCAACAGGTTCACTTTAATGGCAGCCCCTCCAACTGCTTAAACTTACTGTTCCTTTCCATCCCTGCTGCTCTATCTGGCTGCTAAGAGCAAAGAATTATACAGTAAAACCTTGGATTGTGAGCATAATTCGTTCCAGAAACATGCTTGTAATCCAAAGCACTCTTATATCAAAGCGAATTTCCCCATAAGAAATATTGGAAACTTAGATGATTCATTCCACAACCATTTATTTATAGATCTTTCAGTTTATATAAAAAGATTATAGCAATGTGACCAGGTTGTGTAACCATAAAATGTCCATCCACAAATGAAAGGCTCCACAAGGGGATTAAAAGCAAAATCCATTGAGAGGTACAGAGTATAAAAGATAAGAGAGGCGCTTCTAATGCCTCGTTTCCACTGAGCGGATCGGTTCGGGTCGGTACAGTTTGGAAGGCCTAGAATGGTCCGGCCTATTCAGGTGAGCGTTTCCACTGCAAGTTAAGCCGCCAGGGGCCATACGTGGGTTTAGAAAAAATGGCTAGCATGGCGTCACACGTCCGCCAATCAGTGGAATGTATCGTAGCTCCGCCCTAACCGAACCGTACCATTTTCTATGGCCCCACATCTGAAGCAGGACCCAGAATGGTGCGGGTCGGTTAGGTTGTATGGGCCGCTTTCATAATGGAAACACTCAAAATAGCGTACCGTACCAAACCGAACCGATCGGCTCAGTGGAAACTAGGCATAAGTGTAGCAATATGGTTATAGTTAATGAAGGTACAACATTTAGCAACTCACATGGTTGATGATTAAAACAGGTACACCTAAGTATGCAGGCATCCAGGGTGAAGCTGTCCACATAGACCATCCTCCACACTGCCGGCTCTCACTGCTGTCAGTCTGCAACCGTGATCGGGAAGACCACCTTGCAGTAGAGTGATCTGAAATCGAGGCTTGAAGCACTGGTGGAAAAGAAGGCAAGAAGCGCCAATCTAAGTGCAGTATCATAAAGACTTTAATTTAAAATATATAAAAACAACAGCCAAATGGCTACTCACAAGGACAGGATAAATACAGGCAAGGACATATAATGGGTCCAGGGACTTCCTCCTCAGATGTTAAAAAGGTGCATAGTGCAGGTTCCGGTGGAGAAGCTGTCAGCGCTGTAGTATGCAGGTGGTCTGTGAGGTCTCTGCTATGGGTGCTGGGCTGCAAGGAAGATGGAGGGGTCCGGGTGTCCGCAAAGAGAGTTGGCATCTAATGGGACATGGAGAGCCAGGGCCGTAGCAGGAAACAGGAACCGGATGGAGACCGGCGTGGAGCGCAAACAATGTTCCAGGAACTAAAGGGCGGAAGTGACGTATGGACGTGTCAGATGATGCGTTTCAATGCTTCCGCATTTTCTTCAGATCTCACTGGTGGAGCACAACGTGGAATGGATGTCATCGATTGAGGTGCAGAGGATGGTCTATGTCAGTGGCCATCAACCCTGTCCTCAGGGCCCACTAACAGGCCAGGTTTTATGTATTACCTGGGGAGATGCAGATTAGAATACTGCAATCACTGAGCAGCAAATGATATCACCTGTGATGTATTTCAGTTATCTTCCAAACCTGGCCTGTTAGTGGGCCCTGAGGACAGGGTTGATGACCACTGGTCTATGTGGGCAGCTTTACTCAGAATGCCTGCATTGTAGAACTATAGTCAAAACTTTTTTTCATTTTGGATAAAGTAAGGGAGGGTTATAACCCCTGTGCATTTTTTTGTTTGCTGTCTGTGTCGTACTGGGGAGATTTACCTTCACTTCATGTCCAATAGCCAAAACAGGAAGTACCAGAAAATAAGGGAATCCCTTGTGTCCCCGCAGGCCACCAGAATTAGTGTCCACATTGAAAGATTTTTCCTCTATTACTTTTCTGTGGACAACCCAAAATTTGGGATTTTCTTTTAATCTTACATTCAATAATAATGGTTAACCACTTCAGCCTCGGAAGGATTTGTCCCCTTAATGGCCAGGCCATTTTTTGCGATACGGCACTGCGTCGCTTTAACTGACAATTGCGCGGCCGTTATTCCCAAACGAAATTTACGTCCTTTTTTTCCCACAAATAGATCTTTCTTTTGGTGGTATTTGATCACCTCTGCGGTTTTTATTTTTGCACTATAAACAAAAAAAAGCATCAATTTTGAAAAAAAATGTTTTTTTTTTTTTTTTTACATTTTGCTAAAATACATATGCAAAAAAAATATATAATAAAATGAATTTTTTCATCAGTTTAGGCTGATATATATTCTTCTACATATTTTTGGTAAAAAAAAATCGCAATAGGTGTATCTTAATTGGTTTGCAGAAAAGTTATCTTGTCTATAAACTATGGGATGGATTTTGGGACTTTTATTTATTTTTATTGTTTTTACTAGTAATGGTGGCGATCTGCAATTATTGGCGTGACTGCGACATTGTGGCGGACAAATCTAACCCCAAATGACACTTTTTAGGGACAATTGACATTATTACATTGATCAGTGCTATAAAAAATGCACTGATCAATGTAAGAATGACACTGGCAGGGAAGGGGTTAACACTAGGGGGCAATCACGGGGTTGGGCGATGACTAGGAACAGCAGATCCCTGACATGTCTCCTGGCAGAACGGGGATCCACTTGTTTACCCCTGTTCTGCCTCTGTACTAGGCGATCGCAGGTCACCGTTGGACATCGAGTCCACCCGACCCGACAGCTATGGCGACTTGCGCGATTTACGCAGGAGATCCGGCCTGCCAGCATATAACATTGGCGGCTGGTCGGCAAGTGGTTAGCAGGACAAATAGAGACGTAAATCTCCTTAACGGGGGCACTTTTTTTAATCTGGTTTGGTCCAGTCAAGTGATTCAGCAGTTCCTGCTCCCCTGTGTAAGGGAGTGCTCAGCAACAAAAGTGAAATCCTGGATTTATGACATCACCCATAGGCTCCCATGGCTCAGCTGTTGCCAGCGCTTCCTCCTCCCCCCTGAAGCAGCAGCAGCTTACTGACACAGGTGAGCTGGAGCTGCGGGATCATGTGATGGGACTGGACCGGAGTAAAAGTAGGTAAGTACACAGATCTTTTTTTATACAGGGCATTCAGAATAGCTAGGAGGAGCATTTTTTTTAAGGATATTTAGAGTTAGACTTTTATTCCACTTTAAAGCTCTCTAGTCCATCAAGTTCAACCAGCAATAGAACTACTTCATGAACAGAAGAACCCTATACCCACAGTGAACCCAGAGAAAGGCATACAAACCCTTAGATCCCTTTCACACTTATGGACATTTGTTGAGCTTTTGTGCAGCTTAGGGCCCTTTCATACTGATGAGCTTTTAATGCGTTCCCATTGGCTTACAATGGAAGGTGCCTTTTTGATGCGCTTTTGAAAACGTGCACCAAAAAAGGCACCTTCTATTGAAAGTCAATGGAGTATGCAACATTTACAAAGTGCAGGGCAGTGAGAACATTTACATAGCATTTAATAGGAAATAGTTTTTTTGTGCTTTTGTTGCGCTGGAAAAGCGAGGCAAAAGTGCACCAGTGTAAATTGGGCCTTATAAAACATGTTCCAGTTTGCTTTCTACAGGGAAAAAAATCCTTCCTGATACTATAGGGCAATCAAATGTTCCCTGGATCAATTTTGCATGGGCAAAGAACAGGTTTACATAATTTTTTAGTATAATTGATTGGTGCTTTTTTTTCATCGGGAACACAGTTCTGGCACCTCCAGCATTTAGTGTATGTAATGACAATGGGTGCTGGGTGTGCTGGAGGGCCTATTGATGCTGTCTGCTGGGGGATCTATTGTCATTGGGGATAGGCCTATTGTTGCAGGGAAGGTCTATTGTTGATGATGTGGGGATCTTATGTTTCTGAGGGGGGTCAATTGTTGCCAGAAGGGATCTACTGTTGAGAGAGGGGCCTATTGTTGCTGGCTGCTGGAGAGGCTATTGATGCTGGCTGCTGGTAGATCTCTTGTTGCTTGGGTGAATCTGTTGTTGCTAAGGGGTATTTTATTGTAGGGGGGTCGATTGCTGCTGTGGGTGTCTATTATTCTTGGCTGCAGGGGATCTATTTTACTGGTTTTCTTGTTTTCATGAATAAATTCTGTAGAAATTACTTAGTACCCCAAAATGATACTCTTTAAAAGGGGTGAGACTAGGTGGTGGGTAGGGGATGGAACAGAAGGACAGTGCTTGGAGATAGGTAGAGGGCAGAGACAAGGATTAATTTGTAAGGGGGGAGTACTTGCACCTATTCTCTGAGGAAAAAAAAGCCCTGTAAATGATTAAAGGATAAGTTCACCTTTGGGACCATGTTGCATTATCCACCCATTTTTAGGGTGGAACTTGTAACACGTTCCCGCTCCACAGCCTCTCCCAGATCCCCCTTCTAATTCTGACATCAGGCTGGGGACCTTCTCCCTGCACCCGCTGTCACAATTTGAAAAGAACGTGGCCTTGCGGGGCTCCACCCACATGGGCGTGCCCTTTATTCACAGAGTTCTGTGAATAAATTAACTACAAGTACCAACCTCACTTGCGGCTGATGGCTTGTAGTTCCCAATGAACTATCAGGGCACTAGTGAGAGTTCTAGTAGTTCATAGATTTTTCCTGTCATTTGGTTACTGCCTGCCCATACAAGGTACAGGCAAACAGCTGCACATACACTCTTCAGGAGCCCGAGATTGTGCCCACGATCTGCTGATTGCAGATGCAATGCTTTACAGGCTCCTAAAAAAAAAATAATAAATGCATATTCTTTTACCTGCAAGGTGAACTTATCCTTTAGGATCTTTTGGTGAAGAGTAATGCAGGCCATACATGGGTCAAATTCCAAACTAATTTGATTTGATTTTGAAATTCGACCAACAAAGCCTTCAATATCACCTCATGTTGCCACAGAAAAGAATTTTCGAGGCTGGGAATCTTCTTTTTTTTCCAGGTCACAGCTCTTGCACATTTCTTTTTCGATTATATTTCTCACATGATTCTCCCATCATTGATTAGAAATTTGTTTGGTTTTTTAAACAATTTCCAACATACCTGTTCACTTAAATTTAATGGCTGCATGAAAATCGGCTTTTGCTGCCCACTAATGGTGCAAAATTAGAATGAAAATCAGTGACGGCTGGTGGGTTCCTCTTTTTGGGGGGGGGGGCAGCAAACAACACCCCCCAGAGTGACATGGCACTCTGACAGCACCCCCCCACAGGTGATCAGACCACTATGTGGTGGGGCTGGGGTGTCCTCTCTTCCTCTCCTGGAGTGCGGGCAGTGGCGGCTCCTCAAGCTTCCTCCACCGTGTGTCTCTTCTCTCGCCAAAGAGCTAGGCATTCAATAGGATTGCCTGACGCTTTGGCCAATCTGGAAACAGGTTTCACGACCTGCCTTCTTATTGGCAGGGGGGAACTTTAGTGTGAAAATAGCGAGAATTCATTTGCTATCATCACACAACTGGGTGGGCTCGGAGTGCAATGCTCTGCGCTCCGAGGCCACCCTTTTTTAAAGCCTATTAGAGCTTCTGGCTCTAATCAAGTGCTTCAAAAAACACCCACCCGCATTGTAATCCATAGTCCGGTGCTCTGATATGTAGATCAGGGGACCGGACGCATAGAATGGGGGGGGGGGGCAATGAGCCCTTTATGGACGGGCCGCCACTGATGAAAATTCTTAGTTACGGTTTTCCAAAGAAAATTCTTTCGGAAAGCAACCAATGTACAGTATGGATTTCTTCCTCCAAAAAGATCATTCACTTGAAAAATTCACAAGCAATGGTGCCAAAAATATCAAAATAGTGCTTCCAGGTACATAAAAAAGCACATGTGTATTATGTATTACCATTCAGTTATCCTAAGATGTTAAATCAGACATGCAAAAAAAATCATTTGTTAAATGGAAAACAGCCAACAATTCCAGCTGTAGAAATCGATTTTTCTGGAGACGTCTAAGAAAGATCTTTTTTATGATCAATTTTCTTAAAAAAAACACTATCATGGAAATATTGTAGTCTGGTAACTGTACATGGTTAATACATATGATAATAGTATTCAGGTTTTTACTTCTTTTTTTTTTTACACTCATTTATACTTTTTTCGCTTTATATTTACACTTTGCTCATCAATAACATGAAGGCCAAATTGTCAGGCAAAAGTGACAGTGCCAGGGATTGGGACAAACTATCACACTGCCTGGGGAGTCTGAGCAATTAGGGAATTTTTGTAAGATTTAAACACTGTGAATAAAATGTGAGCATTGTAAGCACCTCCGGCAGTGTTATAGCTTTTCTCATCCTCATCAACTTGGTCTGCATTTAAATTTAGATACAATAATAAAAATGAGATGTGAAATAAAAAATAATACATGTACTCAGTACTATCTATACATACAATACTCCATACAGTTATTAAAATACAATATTTTTTCATTATACTGGTCCTTTAAAGTGGAACTAAACCCTCCTATCATTTTCAGCCAAGGAAGCTGCCATCTTGGCCTCTGTTTGATATTCAACTGCCATGATGCTGCAAATGTGATCCGTTATGGCACCAACTATTTGCAATGCAAAATGGCATAACTAAATGTGCACAAAACCTATTGTGCAAACAGTGCTTGCCAATATCACATTAATAAATAAAAGTGTACAATGTGAACTACATAAACTTGGTGCAAACAAATAGATGGCAAATTATATATATATATATATATATATATATATATATATATATATATATATATATATATATATATATATATATAAAACAAAAAGGGGGCTGTTTTAGATAAACAGATCATTGAAAACATTAAGTGCCCAACAATTATTATATGATGCCCAAACAAGTGAATATATGTGAATAAAAATGTGCAGAAGAAACAAAGTCCCCCAAAACTCCTTTGAATAATCCAATAAAAAATAAAATAAAAATGGAAGTTCCTCCTACCTGGATCATACAATGCAAAATTAAAGTAGAACTACAGGCAAATTTTTTTTTTTCATTTCAGAGTAAGGGAGGGTCATAACCCCTGTGGGATTTTTTTACCCATCTGTGTCCCATTGCAAAGATTTCCCTTCACTTCCTGTCACATAGAAACACAGGAAGTGAGAGAAAATCTCTGCAAATTAAGGGAATTATTTGGGGACCCCCAGGTCACCAGAACTAGTGCCCCCATTGGAAGATTTCCCCTCTATTACTTTTCTGGGGACAACCCGAAATTTGGGATTTTCTTTTACTTTCAATTTCATTGATAATAGTAAACAGGACAAATACAGAGGGTGAATCTCTATAATGGGAGCACAGACAGCAATAAAAGATGGTTGGTGTTCTAATCCATCTCCACTCTATCCAAAACAAAACAAGAAAAGTTTGCCTTTAGTTATACTTTAAGTGTGAAAGTACACTCACCAGATGTTGTAGATCCCCATGCCTTATGACAGAAAGGATCATATAAGGCTTATGGGGTCTCCTCGACCTCTTTGTTGAGCAAATCCTCCGATATCCTCCTCATCCAGGTAGGCCATAACTTCCGACGGGATGTCACCAGCAGTATAGGTAAGAAAAAAGAGAGGACGCACTTATCATAGTGTGAAACCGTAGGGGTAGTTTATTAAAAGCCTCAAATGGCTACAGCAATTAACAGATTAAAACAATTAATGGACCTCCTATGCAACCGCAATGAACAGTGGAGGCTGTGGAAAACCGCAAGGCCCACTGCAAATTCAAAATGGCAACCTGGAGATGTTCTGCACACAAATGATGTACAGAACACCTCCAAGAAATGTCATTTCCTGTTTGTGTGATTGGCTCACTTATTTTCCCAGAAGTCTACACAAAGTTACAAGTCAGATTTTTGGCACCCCCTGTAACAAAATTGTTATTTTTGGTGAGATATTTCCAAATGGAAATCAAGTCTAAAGCGATGCAGACCCTGCCACTTTCCTTGTTAGAACCCTGCAGGTGCAGCAGCTGTTTGATCATTTTAAAATCACTCTGATTTACATTAATTTTGTACATGGACATGGACAAACTTATTCTTCAGAATAACAAAAAGGTAGGAACCTGCAACAAAGTTTGTTAAAATCCCTGCAATGTACATAGATCCCCCAGAAGGGATTTTTTTTCTCAACAGAAGTGGAGTTACTCTTTAACCTTAGAATTATTGGACTTAGATTGTTAAGATTGTGGAATGCTTTTGATTATTCTCTTTTCAGAACATAGATTTCACTATATCAAATAACCTATAATTATTGCAATATAGATGATTTAATAGTAATGTCAGGGGTCCCTCTGTATCATAGCAATATTCTACTGCCATTCTTTACTATTTGTTTTACATTCTGTGCTAAAGTGTACTTTGCACTGTATTCTCCCTGCCAGTGTAACTGCCCAAAAAGTGATTTAAAACGATTGCTTCGGTCTTTGACTACGCATTTAATAAAAGCTCAGACAAAGAAACACTTACCAAGAGGATAAATCAGATTTATTCATACTGCTGATGAAATAAACACTTGTATCAGAACATTTATGAAACGTCATAGATCTACAGTATAGAGTGAGGCTGAAAGAGTTAAAATGATCATCTGTCTACTGAATAGGAAAATAAAACATTCTGGGAGGCTGGAAGGGAGATGCCACTTTTTTCAATTAACCATTTCAGCCCCGGAAGGATTTACCCTCTTCCTTACCAAAGCACTTTTCGATTCGGCACTGTGTTGCTTTAACTGACAGTTGCGCGGTCGTGCGCCGTTGCACCCAAACAAAATTGACGTCCTTTTTTTCCCACAAATAGAGCTTTCTTTTGGTGGTATTTGATCAACTCTGCAGATTTTATTTTTTGCGCGATAAACAAAAAAGAGCGTCAATTTTGAAATTAAAGCAATATTTTTAAATTTTTACTATAATAAATATCCTCAAATATAAAAAACTAATTTTTTTATCAGTTTAGACTGATATGTATTCTTATACTGTACATATTTCTGGTAAAAAAAATCGCAATAAGCATATATTGATTGGTTTGTGCAAAAGTTATAGCGTCTACAAAATAGGGGATAGATTTAAAGCATTTTTATTATAATTTTTTTTTTATTAGTAAAACTGCGACATTATTGGACACATCGGACACTTTTGACACCATTTTGGGACCATTGTCATTTATAAAGCGATCAGTGCTATAAAAATGCACTGATTACTGTGTAAATGACAATGGAAGGGAAGGGGTTAAACACTAGGGGGCGATCAAGGGGTTAAGTGTGTCCTAGGGAGGTGTTCTAACTGTTGGGGATGGGCTTCCACTGACATGACAGAGATCACTGCTCCCAATGACAGGGAGCAGTAGATCCCTGTCATGTCCTTAGACAGAACGGGGAAATGCCTCGTTTACAAAGGCATCTCCCTGTCCTTTCACTCTGTGACATAAGTGGTTAAGCTTTGACAGAAAAAAAAACCTGGAAGCTGATTGGTTTTTATGCAGAGCTGCACCAGACTTTGCACTCTCCAATTTTAGTAAATCAACCCCAATGTTCTTTTCCTGGTATCTGCATGAACACAACCATACACCCCAACTTTCTGAGATGAGAAAGGGGGACACTATTAAAGATGGTCATACGCAAATCAATGTTTTCCATACGCATATGGATTGCTCCATCTAAAAGCTACACAGTGTGCATGGACAAATCTCCACTGCGGATTTTGAATTTTGACATCAGTTATCAAAATACCCAAACAGCGCCTGCGTCAGATTGGATGCAGGAGCATTTGACTGACGATTTTCTGCCTAGCTTCTTCAACTTTTTTGAGGACCACCCATTAAGCCTCCACCCAATTCTTCAGGAAGTGGCCAAAATTTGCCAGTGTATGGCCAGCTTTAGTATGTAGGCACACAACACATCTGCCACACACCCTGTTACGATTGGTTAAACCCACAATTATTTTTGAACCACTACATTTTGGTGAAAGAGGTTAACATTTGTAAATGGAGGTCTATAAGTCAGGTCAAAAAAGGGACAACTGAATAGGGAAGAAGGACAGCCAGATTTGCCAAAGAGAAACAGTCCCTCCAAATGAGGGACAGTTGGGAGCTTTACACACAAACACTCCAGATAATTTAATAAAGGAGTTGAGAATATTTATATAAAATATCTAATAATGAAAAGCAGATTACCTGATGAGCTCTATGCATACACATAGGTTGTCTCCTCCCCCTCTACCCCATGTATATCTATAAATTTGTAATACCCCCCACCACCCCGGTCACAGCATTATTCTTAGCAAGAGCAAAAAAATCTGACACATTTCGGCCTTAGGCCTTCATCAAAAGCATTATGAAGACCTAAGCCCGAAACATGTCAGTTTTTGGATGATGTTATTGCTGTAATGCTTAAATAAATATTTTCTATGGAGAAGCTGTCGAGTTGCCGGCCTGTACTTTCTACAGCATTATTCTTACCACTTACCTAGCTGCAGTAAATCCCTAGTAGCTTACCTGGAGAGAGTTGACATCCCCCTAGATGAGCTCTTAATGTGATTTAGATAAGGGGGCCCTGCTGCTGGTCTTTCGGGGGGGAATATGTTTTGATGCTCCCAGTAAACCTGAGATTTTAAAGATAAAAGATTAGGGGGTAAGCCTAGGCCATACTTATCTTTTAAGTTCCAATTTTGTTCAAAGACCCAGTGACATTTAATCTAGCCATACATGGTTAGAACTGTGTTTGAAAATGGTTGCCATTAAAATGCTTGCTTTACTAATATAAACAGAAATTGCCACGTTAAGTGAATAGATACATATCAGTGAAAAAGTAATAAATGGTAATAAATGACTGTGATTAGTCCAATCAAGTGCTCAAATGATGTGACGAAAACAATCCTTTGCAATGGTGTCTTAAAATGGTGAACAACTGATGATCAAAAGGGCACCTTCCACTGTGATAAGAAAAGGATGTGCCCTTACCAGAAGGCTAGACTCCACATTTTAGGAGCCTAGCAAAGCATGAGTTCATGCGACATGAAGGATCCATCCACCAGATATAAGCAGAGTGATATTGATACCAACTGAGCCGGTTAATTCATCTCTCTCTCACTCGTGGAGAAGATGTAAAAAAAAGAGGAAAGTACGCCACATAGCATAAAACTAGGATGGTATATTGAGAATATAAAATGTAACAAATCCAACAAAGTACGGCTAAAAGAATCCTGGATAAAAACAATCTACAGATCGCAATGTGAACTAACGTGGTATGACTAGACATAAACTCCACCCTACTAGTTTTGTCATACCTGACGTCATTAGTTTCTTTACTAATGGTTTATGGGGACAGTTCATTGTTTATCATGAACATTTGTTGATTTATTTATGGTATTAATGGTATGTGGTAGAGTCACAGGCATTACATTACTTCCATGCATTTCAGAATCAAACATTGACATTCAAACCATTGGCAAAGTGATTCAACTTACATTTTCAGGGCTTCTAACCAAATTTGTCAACTCACTGATGGTGCTATCACAGGTGCTGCTAAGTGATATTCTACCCATGTGTAGCTAGCCTTAGGCCGGCCATAGACAGTTCGAATTCCTGCTGAACCAGCTAAAATTCATTTTATGTGACCTATGGTGGAGGTGCACCTGGGTGATCGGCTCTCACAAATTACCTGTTCACATAAATTAGACACTTATAAGTAGACTTTGTTTGCAAGCACTGTTTTTTCTTTTGTAGAACAACATGAACTTTTTTACTCTATGGATACTTTTTTTTTTTTTAATCATTTTGATTGCTTATCATGGCAACTTTTGTTATTTATTGTTACACAAGAGCCTTGGCTGTCCGGGACTCTCCCTCCTGAATGGCTGAGACACAGCAGTTGATGCCATTGGCACCTGCCATTGGCTCCCGCTGCTGTCAATCAAAGTCACTGAGCCAATGAGGAGAGAGAGGGGCAGGGCCAAATCACATCTGAATGGGCACACAGAGCAGCGGCTTGGCTCGGGTGCCCCCATAGCAAGCTGCTTGCTGTGGGGGGCACTCGGCAGGAGGGAGGGGCCAGGAGTGCCAATGAGGGACCTGAGAAGAGGAGGATCTGGGCTGCTCTGTGCAAAACCACTGCATAGAGCAGGTAAGTATGACATGTTTGTTATTTAAAAAAAACAAAAAAAAACAGAGACTTTAATATTACTTTAACCATTAAACCACAGCCCCCTCCTAATCATTACAAACAGGGAGAGCATGGAAGGATTTTTAAGCCAAGTAAAAGACACTTAAAAAGGTAACCAACAATTTTTAAGGAATTTTTAAGTTATGCTATGTTAATGGGAACATGTAACAAATATAAAATAGGTGTTATCCCAATTTGGCTGCAAAAGTGGAAATACACTTTAAAGCTTGACATTTGTCTTCCCTTATACAATCTTGAGAAAAATATTAGAAAAGTAATACAATTCGGCCTTCGTGGTATTCCCTAGGTACTCAAACAACCATAGGGCTGATTTAATAATGTGACAGAGAACCAATGGCAACAAGATCTTAGCAGGTTAGTGCAGTTAGAACTATGAATGTGATCTGTGGTTGCTATGGGTTACTGTTTTACAAGCCTGTTCTTTGCTGAAGCCATGTTATTAAATAAAGACCCTCGTCTGGAGGATTGTAATCTGGCAATATGCACTTTATTAATCTTTGGCAAGTGACATAGGATTGTTTTTGGCTGCTATCGAAATCCTATCCTCTGAGACAGCAGAATAGAGGCATTGCAAAGCTGAAATTCCCCCAATAAATCAGCATCTGACATATAGACAAGTAAAAAAAAATGTTATACATGGAACAATAAAAGAATGAATGTAACGTGTGCTGGCTTTAGTTCAACATCATCTGCAGTCTCATCCCAGTGTTATTGTACATTATCTGTGAATGCGTGCCAAAATATTTCCAGCTCTCCCTATTTTTTAAATCCAGGGATAAAGTAACTTTTAAAAAAAAATGTTTAATATAAATATTAAACATATTATATATAATATATATTTTTTATATTTTATATATATATATATATATATATATATATATATATATATATATATATATATATATATATATATATATTATATATTAAATATTTAATATCTTTTCTTGTAATCATTTCAGCCCTGGAAGGTTTATCCCCCTTTATGACCAGGCCATTTTTTGCAATACGACACTGCGATATTTTTAATTGCGTGGTTGTGCAACGCTGTACCCACAAATAGAGCTTTCTTTTGGTGGTATTTGATCACCTCTGCGGCTTTTATTTTTTGCGTTATAAACAAAAAAAGACTGAAAACTTTGAAAAAAAAAAACAATATTTTTTACTTTCTGCTATAAAACATATTCAATAAAAAAATGTGAAAAATTGAATTTGTTCATCAATTTAGACCAATTTGTATTCTACTACACATTTTGTGTGCAAAAAATCCCTATAAGCGTATATTGATTGGTTTGTGCAAAAATTATAGCGTCTACAAACTATGGGATAGATTTATGGAACTATTTTTTTTTAATTGTCTTTACTAGTAATGATGGCGATCAGCAATTTTTAGTGGGATTGCGACATTGTGGCGGACAAATCTGACTTTTTTGGGGACCAGTGACACTAATACAGTGATCAGTGGTAAAAAAATGCACAATGCACTGTCACTGTACTAATGACACTGGCCGGGAAGGGGTTAACATCAGGGGTGATCAAAGGGTTAACTGTGTTCCCTGGGAGTACTTGCAAACTGTGTGGGAGGTGCTTTTACTGTGGAAAGCAGAAACACCAATCTCTGTCTTCCCTTCTCAAAGAACAGAGATCTGCCTTGTTTACACAGGCAGACCGCCGTTCTGCAGATCTCCGGAACGATTGGTGGGGTCGCGGCAGACATCGGATCCACTGGACTCGCTGATTGGCTCCCGCGTGTTTGGACACAGCGGGAGCGGGCACACCGGCAGCGCACGAGCGGGCCCCAGACCCGAAAGTGTCAGATCACGTATGTGATCTGGCACAGAGCGTCCGCCCTGCCGCAGTATATCTAACTACCCATATGATATTGATACAATGAAGCTGTTTAACATGATTTTTTTCTGTCAATCATATCCTCAGATTTACACAGCTTTGCTAAACAGTAAAATCCTGTCTGGCAGGAGGAAGTGACCTACATTTTTATTTGCTGCAGTTAAATACCACTTACAGGTCTTGTAAGGGGGTGCCAGCTAAGTGCAGCTTACTGCCGGTATCATGTAACCGCCGTGACCAATCACAGCAGGTCACAAGACAGTTGCACACAATGGATGGCTTCCTTTCATGCCATCTATTGTGTACAATTGTTATGCTAGCTGTGATTGGTCAAGTTGATCACATGGTGCAGACAGGGCCAATCACAGCTAATCACAACAAAAGAAAACTGAATGAATCTGTTTTAATTAGTAAAATGCTTGTATATAGTAATGTAATTCACTTCTATATGCAAAGATAATGTGTAAGAAAAAAAAAAAATCTCGATCACTTCCACAGAGTAGTACAATTTTACTATGGTAACATTATATTGCTCTGGTCACAGTGTGTTAAAAAAATCGGAAAAAAAAGAAAAAAAATGTAATAAAAATCAACATAAAAATCAAATGATAACGTTTTATTTTTGTACTGTCACCAGTCAATGTCCCTGATCACTGCCACCAGTTATATAAAGATACTGTACTGCACTGGTGACAGTATGTAAAAAAAAAAAAAAAGGGAATTTTTTTTTCATTTTCCAAAAAAAAATTACAAAAAAATGACAACTTCAAAAAACCTGTCATGCCTTTTTCTAAATACCTTAGACTGTCTACTTTCCAAAAAGGGGTCATGTACTGTTCTGGCATTTTAGGGCCTCAAGAAATTACATAGGCCATCATTACATTAGGATTGATACATTTTTCAGATATATATTTGTGGACTCTATAACTTTCCTACAGACTTAATAATATACACTGATTTGAGATATTTTCACCAAAGAAAATAATTTTAGGCTAAATTTATGAAGAAAAATTATTTATTTGCAAAATTTTATAGCAAAAACGAAGAAAAGCTTGTTTTGTTTTCAAAATCTTTAGTCTTTTTTCGTTTATTTAGCAAAAAAAAAAAAAAACTGTGGTCGCTAAATACCACCAAAAGAAAGCTCTACTTGTGTGAACAAAATTATGAAAATGTAGTTTGGATACAGTGTTGCATGACCGCGCAATTGTCATTCAAAGTGCGACAGTGTTGAAAGCTTGTCCTGGGAAGGAAGGGGGTAAAAGTTCCCGGTATTAAAGTGGTTAAAGAAAAAAATATATATTATTACTATATAATAATGAATACAGAGCTGAAATATTTTTTTTTTTATTTGCCTGGAATTCAGCTTTTAGTCAAATAAATCTTTATTATTTGCAGTCAACCAGCTCCAAGCTACTTTTCAATATTAAAATATAAATATAGTATTAGTGCACTTTTAATACGCAAGCCACTAAACTTTTTCTATTGTTAGCTGTAGATAACTATAAATTGGTGTGGACAGGCAACATGACTATCAAACAACAGCAAAATGCAAATATTTTTCACTGGGTAATCTGTATAGAGAGCAGTCTGTACAGGAACAAGATAACAATTACTCTCCTTTACATTTTTAAATTCTGGCAATGTGCAGAAAATCATGCAAAAATAAAATCGGTACTACATCCGCAATACTATAATAATCCAAAAAAAGAAAAAAATCTAATTGGATTTTACTGGCACCACACAAGGATCTCCAATATATAAAATCACCAAATTTTTTTTAGTAACGAAATATAAAATTTAAGACTAAACCTTTTTAGGTTGTTTAAAAAATGTGCAGAAAAAGTTACATGTTCTGTCCTATTAAATAAAATATCCAACCATGAAGTGCAAAATGCAGTATCCATAGCATGCCATCTCAGTTTACTGCCGTCAGATCAGTACAGGAAATATATTTGATTGGTAATATGTCACCACTGCGTTTTTTTTATTGCTTTACATATTTCCTATTAAATATGCCTATTTAATAAGAAACTATAATGCATTTTCAGTACAATCTAAATTGTTATTTTATCCATTATTTTTTTACTTTCTTTTTTTTTTCAATACTTACTCTTCCAAATTTCAATAATTATGTTATCACAGAGATATCTGATTGTTCTTTTGGGTCCCAATCACACCTATGCAAATGGTAATGCGCACACATAGAACCAGCTGCATTGCAGGGAATTACATTCCTAATTTAAAATTAGGTTAGAATAGAATCATTTCTGTGAATTGTTTTCATCGTAAAATTACCATTTTTTCTGAAACTGTTGATTTTGCTCACTGAACTGTATATGCAAAATGTGCTTGAAATAATAAAAATAATAATAATAATAATGATATATTAATATAACATATAATAATAATTTGGAGGCTGCAAATACATTTTTGTGTTTTGTTTTTGTGTGTGATTAATTGTTATTGTGTACTATTGCTTATATTTATTTATTTTATTTTTTACCTATATACATTTTTTTTCAGTTTTATTATTAAATATTTTTTTCTTTAAATCTTTTTAAATCTTTAAAAAAAAAGGACTTTAAAAGAAAAATTAAAGGGGGTTTTTGGTGTTTTTTTGTTTTTTATTTATTTATTTATTTTTTTAATTCCTTTATTTTATTTTCAATAATGCATGTTACAGTGTGATGTACATGTTATCAAGATCTATAACATTTAATGAGTAATAAAAAACAGAAGTAGGGAGAGGACTTTAACAGAAACTACCGTCGACTAAAGATGTAACACATATACATTCCTCTTGTTTACACAATCTGTATAGTGAAGGCGGAGCCTGGGTGCATGGGAGAGTCTAATGTAATGATTATCATAGTGTCCATTTGCCAGCAGTTCCCTGAGATATGCCTTGTGTAAACTGATGACTTGTGTAATTATCCTTTATCGACAGGTATAAGAGTAAACCAAGATAACAAAGAGAGAGGCTCTCTACTGATCGGGGGTGGAGATATTCCTTGCCGATCAGTAGAGTCCGGCAAGGGGCAACTAACGTGGAGTAGTGTATACCATGATATTCAATATATCTGATCAGATCTTCCCTTAGCCGGAAAAGTATAGGGGGTTGTGTGAGAACCTAGGGAGAGTGGGGGAAGGGGGGGGGAGGGGAAGGGAGGGGGGAAAAAGCGGGAGACAATAGGGAGGGAGGGGCAAGAAAGATGGAGAGGAGAAATGGAGAGGGAGGGGAAGTAGTAGAGAGAAAAAAAGGGGGGAAGAGAGAGGTAAAGAGAAGAGGGTGGTGGTGTCACCCTCCAGCCAAGCGGGGCCCTCGTGTCAAGGAGAGTCCGCATTAAGTTATCTCTCGGAGGTAGGCCTCGGAGTAGATGAAGTGTTGCCAGGGGCGCCAGGTCTCCCGAAAGGCTTCCTCCCTGTCATGCAGGGTGGCCGTAAGATCTTCCATGTCCCGCAGTTCGTTGACCCTGGCATACCACTGAATCTTCGTTGGTGGGATTTCCGATCTCCAAAATAGAGGGATGCAGGCCTTAGCCGCATTAAGTAGTTGTATGGTGAGTGAAGCTTTATACTTCTTAATTGAACTTCTAGATAGGTGCAGTAGACAGGCCCCGGGGTCTCCCCCCAGTGCGACACCCGTCAAACGCTCGACCGTATCTGTCACCTCTTTCCAGAACGGCTTAATCTTGGGACAGTCCCAGAAAATGTGCAACATTGTTCCCTCTCCTGCTCCACAACGCCAACATAGATTTGGTACCTGCGGGAGGAACCTGTGAAGAGTGGATGGTACTCTGTACCATCTGGTCACAATCTTGTAGCATGTCTCCTGGACCCTTGTGGCTAGAGAAGATTTTTGGGCAAAGTGTAAGATCTTTTCCCTTTGTGTTTCATCAAAATGCGCTCCTAATTCTGTCTCCCATTTAGTAAGGAAGGGGGGCACAAAACCTTCAGCCGGGGCGATCAGAGAGAGGTAGATCAGGGATAAAGAGTGCCGTATGGGCTCTCTGCGGTGGCAGATACGTTCCAATTCCGTGAGTGGGCGTGGGGGACCTAGAGATCGGGCGCTTTGGCGTAAAAAGTTACGCAGTTGGAGACCGCTCAGGAAGTCCAATGGCATGTCCAGGTCTTCTATTCCCGCGGTCGTCCTGAGTTGGCCACCGGAATCCAGGAAGTCGTGGAGGTGTGGCCATCTATCTCCCGCTGATAAGGCTCTAAAAATCGGCCCCTGGCAGCCCGGCAAGAAGTCAGGGTTGCCCAGGATCGGCACCATAGGGGAAGGAATAGGTGATATCTGGGTTTTACGAAAGGTTTCTCTGACCACTCTCAATGTGTTTCCCAGAGTTGGGTGTTCGGCGATGGACTTCGGGATCGGAGTGGAAAGCCACGGCCAACTCCTGGCCGTACCGTCGGAGTCCTCCATCTCCATAGTGACCCATTGTTTGGCCTCTGAGTGGCAGTACCAGTCTATTAGTCTGGTAAGATGTGTTGCCCTGTAGTAGGCTTTTACGTCTGGTAGACCCACCCCTCCCCTGCGTTTTGCCATATAAAGTAGTTGTAATTTGATGCGTGGCTGCCTGTGCGACCAGACAAATTCTGGTGAGCGTCGATTCGCTTGAAAAAGGAGGGCGGGAGATGTATGGGGAGGGCCTGTAGAAGATAGAGTATCCTCGGGAGGGCTGTCATCTTGATGGCATTACAGCGTCCAAACCACGTTAAAGTGAGGGCGTGCCAATGCTGCAGGTCTGTTTTAAGTCTGTGTAGAAGAGTGGCAAAATTTGCTTGGTAAAGGTCGGCGGGGTCCGCGGTGATGGCCACTCCTAGGTACGGAATGGTATCAGTTGCCCAGTGGAACTGGGAGTTCAGGCGCAATTGTCGGATATTTTGCGAGCTCAGTGTGATATTGAGCATGGAGGATTTAGACATGCTCCCGTATTCCCTCAGTTTTTTTGTTTTTTAATGAAGCTTCTGTAAACTACCCTGGACCTGTTCTTGTGCAAAAATATGGATTCTAATTATAATTAGAATCCATATTTTTGCACAAGAACAGGTCCAGGGTAGTTCACAGAAGCTTCATTAAAAAACCACCAATAACCCCCTTTAATTTTACCATCGCCATTGAATCAAATATATTTGGCCAAAATTTTTGTTGAAAACTTCCAATTTCCAGATATTTCACTCAGGCCCTTTTTCTAATGCAACTTTAACATAATTTGCAGTAAAAAGGAAGCATGGTTTATAGGCATGGTTTATAGGCCCTTAGTGGTCCTTTGTTTAATCGTGAATGTCAGGGGCGTTGCTAGGTCTGCAAAAGATCTGGGGCTAGTGTCCATAGCAGCGATCACCAACCTTTTTGCAGGCCCGCGGGAGGGCACACCGGTGGTAAGCAAGTAGTTCAACTCACCATAATGCAGAATCAGTGGGAGCCCAGGGCGTGTCACTTGCCACATCTCCTTCCACCAGATGTAGCTTGTTACTTGCCACCGTCACCTGCCACTAGATGTGGATTGTCACTTGCCATGTCGCTTGCCACCAGATGTGGATTGTCACTTGCCACTGTAACCTGGCACCAAAGGTGGATTGTCACTTGCCACGTCACCTGCCACCATTTGCAGATTATCACTTGCCACGTCACCTGCCACCATTTGCAGATTGTCACTTGCCATGTCACCTGCCACCATTTGCAGATTGTTACTTGCCATGTCACCTGCCGCCATTTGCAGATTGTCACTTGCCATGTCACCTGCCACCATTTGCAGATTGCCACGTCACCTGCCACCATTTGCAGATTGCCACGTCACCTGCCACCATTTGCAGATTGTCACTTGCCACGTCACCTGCCACTAGATGTGGGTTGTCCCTTGCCACATCACCTGGCACCAGATGTGGATTTTCACTTGCCAACTGATGTGGATAGTAACTTGCCATGCCAGCCAGTGCCACCAAATGTGCATTGTCGCTGCATTGGTGGCAGGCTGGCAGCACTGGTCATTTAGTGAGGGCAGGAGAGCTGTAATGCCTGACCAGCAGTGAGAGATGATGTCTGCAGAGTGGAGCTCCACCAATGACAGGGAGCACGTGACCTCCACTCTACCACGCTGTCAGGGCGGAAGAGCACTGATGTGTGGTGGGCAGTGAGAAATGATGTCATCTCTCTGCACCTCGCTCCCACATTGAAGAGGCCCGGCTGTGAAGAGCGCTGATGTGGAGCGGTCAGAGAGAGATGACGTTATCTCTGCTCGTCTGCCTGCTCGATTCTCTCCTCTCCTCCGCCCCTTTCATGCAGCCAGCCTGCCCGCTGCAGCCATGGCCATGGCCCGCTGGTTAGGCAGGGACCCTGCGGCAAGAGACTCGGGGCTATGGGCCCCAGATTCGGTGCTAAAGCCCCAATAGTCACCCCCTAGCAACGCCTCTGGTGAATGTGATTACAATTTCTTGGCTTTGGAGATAAGCTCAGCTGAGGAGGCCACAAATGATTCAACATGGTCCACAGTTTGATACGCTTTGTAGTGATATCTTACGGGTGATAATTATTGCTATTGATCATTGGAAGTGCTTGTAATTACAGACATGTTTTAATTACAAACTATTTTCCAGCTTGTTGGAAAATTTCAGATTGAAGTGAGTGATCACTGAGAAGGAAGTGCTCCACCATACTGGCACTCTCATCAAATCCCAACACTTTCCGTAACAGAAAGATATCTCCTTGTTCATTGTTCTTTCTGTGGCCATTCTAATGTTAATTACACATGAATTCGATGACTTGATCATGTCGATATTTCTATTGAATCTGGCCAATATCAATAATTTTTGCACACTATTTAGCCCCCATTTCACAATATCCAATAGAAGATCAAAATACTTGGGTTGGTAAATTCCGGTGGTTGTGGTGATGAGCTGTCTTTCGAGAGATCACTGGGGTAATTTGATTGCTTTCAAAAAAGAGGAGGCAATATTTCTCTAATTGGTTTTTAGCAGCCAGTGTTATCTGATTGATTTTTATTATTATAAATGACTGGATTGACCCTAGCCTTCCATTGCTAATGACATTAGGATCCAACAACAGATTAATTAAATTATTGAATTGTATGGTTGATCACATAAAAATAAAAAAAATCCATGTATGTATGGTCAACGTCTACATTGTAGAGATTCTACTGACGAACCATAGGGGTTTATTTACTAAAGGCAAATAGACTGTGCACTTTGCAGTTGCTCCAAAGCTTAGTAAATGAGGTAAAGCTTCACTTTGCAAAGAATACCCAATCACATGCAAGGAAAATGTAAAAAACAGCATTTTTGCTTGCATATGATTGGATGATGGAAGTCAGCAGAACTTCTGCTCATCTACTAAGCTCTGGAGCAACTGCTCTTACAGAGTGCAACTGTAATTTGCAAAGTGTAAAGTCTATTTGTCTTTAGTAAGTCAACCCCATAGAAGCAAAACCACTTTGCAATATTATTTATCAGGAAGCAAAGCCTGCATATGTAATAAACAAATATAGCTGCCCCCATATACATATACACTATATTACCAAAAGTATTGGGACACCTGCCTTTACACGCACATGAACTTTAAAGACACCCCAGTCTTAGTCTGTAGGGTTCGATATTGAGTTGGCCACCCTTTGCAGCTATAACAGCTTCAACTCTTCTGTCCACAAGGTTTAGGAGTGTGTCTATGGGAATGTTTGACCATTCTTCCAGAAGTGCATTTGTGAGGTGATCCACTGATGTGGACGAGAAGTCCTGGCCCGCAGTCTCCACTCTAATTCATCCCAAAGGTGTTCTATCGGGTTGAGGTCAGGACTTTGTGCAGGCCAGTCAGGTTCCTCCACCACAAACGTGCTCATCCATGTCTTTATGGACCTTGCTTTGAGCACTGGTGTGCAGTCATGTTGGAACAGGAAGAGGCCATCCCCAAACTGTTCCCACAAAGTTGGGAGAATGAAATGGCTTGGTATGGTGACACCTTAAGAGTTCCCTTCACTGGAACTAAGGGGCCAAGCCAAAAAAAAAAAACAACCACACACCATAATCCCTCCTCCACCAAATGTTTTGGACCAGTGCACAAAGCAAGCTCCATAAAGACATGGCCTTTTGGGGTGGAGGAACTTGACTGGCCTTCACAGAGTCCTGACCTCAACCCGACAGAACACCTTTGGGATGAATTAGAGCGGAGACTACGAGCCAGACCTTCTTGTCCACATCAGTACCTGACCTCACAAATGTGCTTCTGGAAGAATGGTCAAACATCCCCATAGACACACTCCTAAACCTGGTGGACAGCCTTCCCAGAAGAGTTGAAGCTGTTATAGCTGCAAAGGGTGGGCCAACTCAATAGTGAACCCTATGGATGCCATTAAAGCTCATGTGCATGTAAAGACAGGTGTCCCAATACTTTCGGTAATAGAGTGTATATACTTCCAATTTACGCAAAGAAGAAGGTTATTAAGGCGTTAACGCCTGATACTATTATTTATATAAACCTGCATGTTAAATAGAATTTTTTATTTTGTTTTTGAAAGTGGGGAATGTTTAGACCAGGGATTCTGTTTTTCAGTCAAGGCAATTTTTAAATTATGGACAATCTCAAGGCACCCTTTACAGAATTCGGCAGAATCGATACACGTCAGTGGCGGCTGACACACGTAGAACACCCATCATTAGAGGTAATTTATTCTTCCAAAGCAAATACTTTTGTACACTGATACTGACTATAATCCAGTGTTTCTCCTCTCCCTCAGTTTCTCTTCATCAATGTGACCCCAGTGATGATGAAGAGGGGCAAGGAAGGGTCAAATGAGGATGCTGTGCAGGCGATCAACACCCTTCTTATCAACATTGATAACATCATTGGTTGTTAGGACACCAGAGACTGGAAGGTTGAAATGGTGCACAATAAAAACCTGTGGCTTTGTGTAACTAAAGGCTTGATATACAGTACCAGCTGGCTTTTATACATTTTTGGGCAATTTTTAGGCATTTTGCCAAGGCACCCCTGAAGAAACCTCAAGGCACCCCAGGGTGCCTGGGCAACCTAGTTGAAAAAGGCTGGTTTAGACCTCCTGCCAAGTTTAATTATTGACTGTGTCCGAGCTAGACAGATTCACCCTCTCCATTAATCCTGGTGAAGGGAAATCTTTCCAGTGGGGCAAAGATGGCTAAAATAACCTGATACGGATTAAAACTTTCCTAATATATATTGAAAAAAATGTCTCTACTTTAAGTTGTCTACATTCCATAGTTTTCCATTACGACTGTATGGTTCTGTTCTATCTGCAGTCATAATTTAAAAACCAAGATCTCAGGGGGGCTTTCTCACATTAATCAACCTCCAGATGGCTTGATCTGATTTTTATCTGGCAGAATGACTGATGTTGATCCATGTGCATCAGCCTGATAGATAATAATTGGTTACCACTTACTTCTGGTTAATTATTCTGGCTAAATTAGAAATCTGTGTAATCTAGGTCAAAAAATACTAGAAGTTAAAAAGGGGAGCAAATGTCAACTACAGTATAGGCAGTAAGGGGACAACAAATGGTAATATGTCTTGGTGTAATACGCCATATTATTTAAATAGGGTAATGTGTGATTTGTTTTAAGCAAGATCTCAGTGTGTTCACCTAATGGAAGGGTATTGGAGTGAGAAATTCACACATAATGCAAAATCAGGTCCATGCTACGCTGTCTGTTCAGTTTTACTCTATATGCAGATCTCCTGGCTTGAGTATCTTTTAACACTTAGGTTCCCGTGAACATAGTAACCTTCCAATTCCATCTCATTGCCAGCATCTCACTTTCTCACTTTATTCTTTATCCTAGTAATCCTTTATGCTTTTCGGTGTGGAAAAATAGAAACATGAATAAAGCATGCCTAACCACTTGCTGACCGGGCCTTTTGTTGTGTTAAGAAGAAATCTGTTTTTTTTTGCTAGAAAATGACTTAGAACTCCCAAACATTATATATATATATATTTTTTTAGCAGAGACCCTAGAGAATAAAATGGCGGTTGTTGCAATATTTAATGTCACACTGTATTTGTGCAGTGGTCTTTCAAACACAATTTTTGGGGAAAAATTCACTTTAATGGATTTTAAAAAACAGTAAAGTTAGCCCAATATTTTTGTATAATGTGAAAGATGTTGTTACGCCGAGTAAATAGATACCTAACATGTCATGTTTTAAAATTGCGCACGCTCGTGGAATGGCGACAAATTACGGTACTTAAAAATCTCCATAGGCGATGCTTTGACAGGTAGTAACCCTGTTTAGAGTTACAGAGGTCTTGCACTAGAATTATTGTCATTGCTCTAATGATCACGGTGATATCTCACATGTGTGGTTTGAGCACCGAGCCCGACTTATGTATCCGTCCGCTTCTGCACGCAAGCTCTGAGGGATGGGGCGCTTTAAAGTTAACTTTTTTATTTTTTATTTTACACTGTCCGTTTTCATTTTTTTTTTTTACATCAATTTTATTCCTATTACAAGGAATGTAAACATCCCTTGTAATTGAAATAAACATGACAGGTCCACTTTATTGAGAGATCTGGGGTCAAAAAGACACCAGATATTTCTCATTTACCTTTAAAAGCAAAATAAATTTTGACTTTAAGAAAAAAATCCCTTTAAGCCAGAGAGGTGGAAGTGACGTCAGGCGTCGCTCCGGTCCTCCAAGGGCATAGAGCTGAGTGGGGACTATCTTGCCCTCACTCGGTTTCCGGCCCAGGCATCACAGGAATCAGATCGGCCCTGGGCTCACCGTTACCTCTGGTAAGCTCAGAATTGACAATGAAGAGGCGAAAGGGGTGGGTACCACTCCGCTGCCTATAAAAGTGATCTGTGACGAATGCGCTGCTGGAACCACTTTTATATGAAAGCTCCCTGATTGAAAAAAAGATACCGGGGTTATGGCAGTTAATCAGCCGGCAAGGTCAATTCTATGTTCCACAGGGACAGACCATATTTATATTTAATTGAAGCTATTTAAAATACATGTATTATCTCTTTTCTCTTTTTTTTTTATTTGAATAGGGTAGGCAATGTGTGTGTCCTATTGGCAAATGTTCCCTTCACTTCATGTCCTGTAGAGAAACTTTTCCCTTCACCTCCCCCAGTTGCAGGAAATTTCCTTTTACATAGTTGCCATAGGTGTCCCCATTGGAAGACTCTCCTGATCAGGTGTGTCAAACTCAATTTCATCCTGGGCCACAACTGCGTTATGGTTGCCCCCAAAGGGCTGGTTGTATCTGTAAGACTAGATGTACATGAGGCCTAAAAGGCAGAAAAACGTCTGTAATCTGCCCCAAAGAAGCTCGTGTTCTTTTTTTGAGCTTACAGCATTTTTCAGGTGTTTTGCTTCAAGTGCCAAAACGCTCAGATGTGAACAGGTGTCATTGAAACAAATGTGATTTTGCATGTTGGTCGTTTTTCAGGTGTTTTTTCGGGTATTTTACGGGCGTTGTATAAGCTGAAAACGCTCAGGTGTGAATGCAGCCTAAAGTAAAAGCAATCATAGTGGCTGATTGCTTTTACAGGCGGTGGTTCACCATAGAGCTGACCACGGATCAGATGGTCCCTGGCCATATCTATGACCCTCGGAGGCCGAAAGCGACGTCGTGACACTGCTGGCTTTTTTGCTGGCTTTCCAGCATAAAGGAGAGATCTGGGGACTTATAGACCCCAGATCTCTCCATAAAGAGGTCCAGTCATGTCCTATTCCTGTTACAAGGGATTTTTTTATAGGAAAAAAGTGACCAAAAAAAAAATTAAGGGAAAGTGTAAAAATAAAAAAATAAAATAAACAATACATTTTTTTTTTAAAATGTAAACGCCCATGCACTGAAGTGAACACATTTAATGTTTTTAATTCATGAAAGTTGTTTTTTTTCCCATAAAAAAATCACTTTTGAAAAATTGCTGCACAAATACCATGTGACATAAAACAAAAACGTCCGCCATTTAATTCCCTAGGGTCTCTGCTAAAAATATATATATATAATGTTTTAGGGGTTCTGAGTAATTTTTTTAATTCATGAAAATTGTTTTTTCCCCCCCAAAAAAATCACTTTTGAAAAATTGCTGCACAAATACCATGTGACATAAAAAAAATGCAACGGCCGCCACTTAATTCCCTAGGGTCTCTGCTAAAAAATATATATATAATGTTTTAGGGGTTCTGAGTAATTTTCTAGCAAAGAAATTATGATTTTTACATGTAGAAGAGGCATGCCAGAATAGGCCTGGGCTGGAAGTGGTTAATAACATATTACTCTGTAATATAAAATATTACATTGCAGTAGTGGAGTGTCTCAAATGCCTTTGCTTCTTGTTTTGGTAAATTTAATTTATGTAGCCCTATGTCAATTTTTACCGAAATCACTTCTTGGATTCCAAAAAAAATACATTTCTGTGCTATATACATTAAATAAGAATGTAGAAATAGCCAGTTCCCCATGTTGTAGGTTTAGCTTCAAGACAATTTGCTTAAATGATGTTCAATTTAAAGCTAAACTCCACAGCTGACCAGATATAAAATACAATTTACAGCAGATCTGTCTTCATAAATTAGTCATTAATTGTATTTTTTTAAACGCAAGTACCTGAGTTAAACATGGTATCCGCTACCTACTATTCTGTATAAAGTAGGACATAGACTGGGTGAGGGAGAAGCAGCAGAAACATATACATTAGGTGTTCATTTGCTGACAAGGTGCAATGCTGATAGAAGGACAGAGCAGAGTGACAGAGAGATGAGCTCATCAGGCTGCTGCTTCTCCTTCACTGTCCACAGGTTGGGAATACAATTCATCTCCTCATACTGTGTGTATCTGTGTATTTAGCAGTCTTTTTAGTCTTTTTATCTTACCTTGTGCAAAAATGTAATACGTTTACCTATATGTGCATTTACTACATTTTTGCATTGAAGCCTGAAAAGCATTTTAACCGAAATCAGTGCATAGCGGATTCATCTCATGCATTGTTTGCCCCCAGGTCCAAACGAAAGTACGGACCTTTAGTTATGGGGCTGGAGGAAATAAAAAGTGGACTACAAATGTCATCACATTTGTGATCTGTCAAGAACTTTAAAATGATTGTAAGGGTTTTTTTTTCTTTTTTTATTTAAAATAACAAACATATCATACTTACCTCCACTGTGCAGCTTGTTTTGCACAGAGTGGCCCCGATCCTCGACTTCTGGGGTCCCTCAGCGGCTCTCACGGCTCCTCCTCGCATCAGATAACCCCCTAGGAGAAGCGCTCTCCCAAGGGGGTTACCTTGCAGGCGCACTCCCGAGTCCAGCATTCGGCGTCCATAGACACTAATGCCGGACTCGGCCCCGCCCCCTGGCACCCGCATCATTGGATTTGATTGACAGCAGCGGTAGCCAATGGCTGCGCTGCTATCAATCTATCCAATCAAGAGCCGGGACCCCATGGAGAGAGGGACAGCGCATCTCCGCCAAAGGAAATACAGGGCTCAGGTAAGTAAAACGGGGAGCTGGGGGGCCGGTCACTGCCAGAAGTTTTTTCACCCTAATGCATAGGATGCATTAAGGTGAAAAAACACGAAGGTTTACAACCCCTTTAAGTCCTTCTGCCATGGGACAGATGGGGCCTGTAGTCACCCCATTCATAGATCTCTATGAATGGTAAAAGCAGCTGTGTGTGGCTCCACTACATTAAAAAAGTAGGACACTGCGGGAAGGATTTACTAAAATTGGAGAGTGCAAAATTTGGTGCAGCTGTGCATAGTAGTCAATCAGCTTCTAAATTCAGCTTGTTCAATTAAGCTTTGACAAAAACCTGGAAGATGATTGGTTTCTATGCTGCACCAGATGTTGCACTTTCCAGTCTTCAGAAATCAACCCATGTAGGAAGAAGAACCGCGATTCAAGTACATACGGAGGGAATCATTTTGAGGGTGGAGGAATGCAACAATGTTTCATGTAACACCTTAAATGTGGGTGTAATGTGAAACACAGTAAAAAAGATGGAGTATGCTTTAAAGCCCCTCTCTGGGATGAAAAAATCCCCCCCCCCCCCCTCCAATCCCTACCTCCCTCCCCGCTCTAACTGATCGCTATAGTAAAAAAAAATGGCTAAATGTCATTTATAACATGATGACGTGACATTACCGGCCCAAGTCTTCTCTTCTGTTTACTTCCTCCAAGGGTGCTTCTTTGTGCGTCCATGTTTGTGAGACATGGACAATTCCTTTTATGTGGCTGATTAAGGAGAACTTTCAGGAGATAGAAGAGGACCATGTCATCACAGGGTAATGTCAGGGGACCGATGGTCTCGGGCTACCGAGTCCCCTCCTCTTCTGCTTACTTCTGGGAAGGCTCCTTCTTCGAGTATACGTGTCACTGCCCATGAGACATTTACAATTACTATTGGACGGCTACCGGCAAGGTCCTCTCAGGACGCAGAGAGGTACAACACCATCAAAGGGGGAGGGCAGGGGACCTGTGGTCTCTGGCTTTCAAGTCTTCTCCTCTTCTGTTTACTTTCTGGAAGTATCCTTTTTTGAGTTGACACGCCACTGCCCATATGACATATATAATTACTATTGGGTGGTTACCAGCAAGGTCCACTCAGGAGAACGAGAGGTAAAAAACAACAAAGGGGGATGACAGGGGACCTGTGGTCTCTGGCTACCCAGTCTTCTCCTCTTCTGTTTACTTTCTGGCAGAATCCTTCTTTGAGTTGACATGCCACTGCCCGTGAGACAAATACAATTACTATTGGATGGCTAACCGCAAAGTCCTCTCAGAAGAAAGAGAGGTTCAACACCATCAAAAGGAAATGGCAGGGGACATGTGGTCTTGGGCCACCATTGTAGCACTGGATCAGTGGTCCCCCACACAGGAACCACATGGATTAGGGGCTTAGGTAGTATATGTGCCTTCACTGGGTAAGGAGGGGAAAGGCTAAGAGAATGGGTTACAGAGGGGTAGGAGGAAGGTGTGGTTCAAAGTTATCTTTTGCCTGGAGTTTAGGTTTAATGTTTCAACCACTTAGTTAGTCAACATTACAAGCCCACAAGTAGGTTTGTTGTAAGCATGCCAAATCATCCTTTTAATAAGGCTCTTTTATGATCTACAAAGGTCTGGGGCAGCCTGAGGCAATTAACTGAAGTACACCTTGCTTGTTCCATATCAGCTTTTCCTGGAACCTGTGTAAATCATACATACCCCTCATTAAAAGCATTGAGTTGACATCCTTGTTTGGTGCCAACTGTGGCACCTCAGCAAATGTCTATGCGGCTTTGGGTCTGCAGCTACCAAACTGCACGTTGGCCTGTGTTTCTCTAACAATGCAGCTCATTTACAAAGACATTTTTATGTGAGGGCCTTGTCAGGTGGCATTTTTATTGGCTCAGTAACCCAAAGGTAAAATATAAAGGCATGTATTTTCTCTCACTGGCCTGTTGTCACAAGCCGGGTCCCTCCCTTGTTAAGTTGATAAATAATTTTACTAGCGGGAATCTGCTGAATTTTATGCATGCTGTCTATTTTCCGCTCGTTGCAGATAAATTTCTCCACTCTGAGGGCACTAAAATCCCAAACACGCGGTATTTTCCCACTTTGTGGCCGCCAGTATAAAATATTTATTTCATCTTCTCTCTAATTTAATAAAAGACAGAAAATGCTTCACAATTAGTTTTGAATGAAGAGTTTTATCATGTACATTTTTATTCCTCGGATAATTTTCAGCGTCTTGTTTTTTTTATTGCCTCTTCTAAAGGTAGAAACACACGGGTATATAAGGATTCACGGCTTACACTTCAAATGTTTTTTTTTTTACCTCTGTTTGTGCTGGTTTGTTTTTTATAGGTAACAAAAATTTTAACTCTTCGCACAATCTGTGCACATTATTTAAAGCTGAACTCCAGGTAAACAGCCAAATACACAGGTAAATTACTTATATGGGAGTTTTTTTGCCAGCCAAAAGGATTTGTATGGGTAAGTGAAGTGCCATATTGTAATGTTGAACCCAAAAATTGTGTTATTTTAAAAATAACTTGTATTTTAAAAATCCAACGCATTTCGGGGGCTATACACCACCCCCTCCATCAGGGCTAGCAGAAGCAAACATACAGACTATGTGGAACCCAGTGATAATAGGGACTTGCTGCTGAATAGTGCTCTGCCAGGTCGATGTTCAATAGTCCCTGAAATCATTATGCTTATCTTTACTTCTGTTATCCCTGATGAAGGGGTAGTGTGTTGCCCCCGAAACATGTTGGATTTTTTTTTTTTTTTTTTTTTACACAAGTTATGTTAGAACTAACTCAACTATGGATCTGAACATTGTAGTGTGCCACTTAAAGTATGAATAAACGCAAAACGTATTTTTAGTTTTGGATAGAGGGCATTAGAACACCTGTCAGCCGTTATTGCTGTCTGTGTCCCCATTAGTGAGATTCATTCTTTCAATTTTTTTCTGTTTACAATTATTCTTGAAAGTAAAAGGAAATCACAAATTTTGGGTTGTCCCCAGAAAAGTAATAAAAGGGGAAATCTTCCAATGGGGACACTAGTTCTGGTGGTCCCCAAGAGATTCCCTTAATTTGCAAGAATTTCCTCTCAATTCCTGTTTTGGCTATGGGACAGGAAGTGAAGGTAAATATCCCCAATGGGACAACGACGGCAAAAAAGAAAACAAAAAAAAAAAAGTTTTGCCTATAGGTCTACTTTAACTTCTAAATGTACCCATCCCAATGACAGCCCAATGTTACTGTGGCAACCTTTTGGCATGTAGAAGCTGCCTAACTAACCTCATATTTATATCATTAGTATACAGTTGGATAATAACAAAAGTATGAAGCCATCATTTAACCAATCCACATAGCCTTGTTAGGTCAATGATGTCAAGAACAACCCCTCCCCTTTATATACCTGTAGCTGTGAGATTAGGAATAGCCAGGCCATAGCTCATTGGTCTGGCGCTAACAGCTGACTTCTGGGTTTCGCCTGAACCCAAGCTCATCCCTAGGTTAATGCCATAAAATCACCCTTCAGAAGATAGCAATATTGAGTTAGTACAGAGGCTGCCTTTACAAACTTCCACTTCCTTGGCTGTCATGCCTTTCCATTCACTTTACTACTTTCTGAGTTACTGACCCAGAACATGGGTATGCCAATTAGAAGCTCTGAGTTTCCTGATCTGCTCGTTTTTCTTTCCATGTCATTGCCACAGAAAAATATATATATAAGTGACCCCTTCTATTGCCCATGCAGCCCCTTCATGTAACTTTTCTCATTTGAGGGTTATTTAGTTTGATAAGGGTTACAAAGGTTACAGTTTTATCCAGGGCTTTTTTTCTCAGAGAAAGGGTGCAGGAACTCAACCATGCCCGCCACACACACATACCTGTCAAATGGCATCAAATAGTAGCTTTTCCCTATGCATATAACCCCTCCCTCCACTGCCCTCATCTTTCCCCCCTCCTTAAAAGCTACACCATCTGTCATATATCTTACCTTTGTTGCAATATTAAGCTGAAGCACCTATCCAGCTGTAGTACCTCCCAGCATACTATACTATACTACAGTCACTTGCAAGGGAGATCATGCAGTAGGAGCATCAACAACTGGTCACCAGGGAAAAAATGGAGACCCCCTAGGGTGCACCTGTTTTGTATCTCCCTTGTCCCTGTCTGGCACTCAGTGGGATCTGCGCAGGAGATCTGACCTGTGGGTGCTACTGGGAGATAAGCTATCACTTGTAAACGCAGAAGCTGGACTTCAGTGTTACCAAGTGATAGTGGTGAGCAGGGAGCAGAAGACCTGAGCCAGAGGTGGTGGAACTGAGTTCCCCCTAGTTCTTTCTGAAAAAAAGCCCTGGTTTTATCCTTTTTTTACCTACAAGTTCTGCTTATTTCCCATAGCCAATTCCTGTCCTTGAGCGTGCACGCCGGTGGTGACTGCATGGAATTTTTCTGGGCAGGCTTCCTGATGATGAGAACAGTTTTGCATGCCTGTGCACTGAGCAAAGGGAAGGAATGTGCATTGAGCTCAGGGATGGCCACATAGGGGATGATTTACTAAAACTGGTGCACACAGAGCCTAGTACACAGAGGCCGAATGTCGGATGACATTGGCCAGTTCAATAAAAACCGACATGTGTATGGCAGCTGGTCCGACAGCCACAACCACACGGTTGGCTTCTGTCAGACGAGCATGCTGGAAAACCAGCAGTCAACTAGCTCCCAATGGCTGAGAGTGCTGAGTGGAGTGTTCTGGTGGGGGGGGTCGTCCTCCTGTCAGAACACAAAAGAACAGCGGGGGAGATCACTGCACTAACGTCCAACCGTTAGTACAGCGGCTCTGACCTAATAGTGTGTACCAGGCTTTAGACTTTGACAATAAAACCTAGACGATGCTTGGTCACTATGCACAGCTGCACAAGATTCTGTGTGCACCATGTTTTTTTTTTTTAAATAAAGTAGTGTGCACCAGTTTTAGTAAATCTCCCCCTAAAGTCTCCAACGGCAAGGGGACATTTCAGGAGCACAATCAGGAGATGGGGACAGAGTGTTTTCACCCTAAAAGAAGAAGTGCCTGAACAAGGACTTTCATGGCAGGACCACCAGTTAATATTTAAACAAATGTTGAATATTTAAAAATATTTAAAATTCATTTTGAACATTAATATGTTAAAGCTTCAATTTTAGTGACTGGTTTACATCTACTTTAAAAACCATGTCCCATTAATTATGATGGTGGGTTGTCCATATGCTGCATTCATATCTGGAAAGCTGTGTAGTAATGCTCTTGAAGCTACAACAAGGTACTTTTTTTGGAGAGGTGATTTGCAGAGCAAGTTAGAGCGAGTGACAGAGCTGAGGATATCAGGAAAGGTGGCCAAGTGGGAACGGGATACCATAACAAAGTTGAGGTTAAGGAAGCAGCACTGAAAAATATAGCCTCTTACTGCGTTTACAAGCTATGCTACCATGATCCCAGCTGACCCAGTGTATCACCTTCCCCAGGGGTGAAACACTGATGAGTCTCTATATCTGAACAGCCATCCATCCCATCTGCTGTGACCTTGCTAGTGACACAAGATGCAGAATTAAAGCTCTTCAGTCTTCCAGGGGCCAGCAGGTTATGACCTATTATATATTGTAGTGCCAATTTACTTTCCTAGCATAAAATAAGTAACAACTTTCTAAATTTAGCTCAGCATCCGACGGCACCCTTGTTAGGGGTGAAGCTACTCTCCCATGGGAATTAAAGCCATTGACTGTAATCATCAATTTTTTAGAGGAAGAATATTCTTGAGAATACTAGTAATAGCTACACCATTAAAGAGGAATGTCACACATTCAAAAAAAAATAATAAAAGTCAGCAGCTACAAATACTGTAGCTGCTAACTTAAAATCAGGTACTTACCAGTCCAAGGAGCTCAGTGGTGTCTTCCAGCATCCTATTCTCTCCTCCCTGTAGGTTCATGGTGCCACCATCTTGGATTTGGGATCCAACTGGAACTTCCTGGCTCCCATGTGCGCATGTATGACTGGTCCTGCAGCCTCCTGGGACATGTAACATGTCCCAGGAGGCTGTAGGCACAGAGGGGGAATGAGACGAACAATGTAATTCTTGCTTACATAAGAATTAAGAAAAAAAGAACTCTAACAATCCATGCGCTCAAAACCACTTGGATGGTGCATCTCAAATTCAATGACAAATGTTAATTCATGCATAGTTGTTATCATTATTCAGAGCAAAAGCATTCATCTACCAATAATAAATCACATACGTATATAGAAACTCCACTGAACCCCAATGGGTGATTTAAACAGACACAAGTAACCCCTAACACCAAACGATCATCAGCTATAGTCCAAGAAGCAATATACTGCAGCGCGGTAAGCTGAGCAGGGACATCAGATAGCTGGAAAGAGACCAAGCACAAAAAGAAAGCCGCTAAATGTAGTAAATAAAATAAAAACCTGAATTTATTGATAAAAAAACTCCCTGTGGTATTGCCCGCACATGCGGGAGATAGATAAAGAATAAAGCAGGTCCAGTATGTCAGAAAACATCTTCTCAGACTATGGAACCTGAGCTCAGATACGCCCTGTAATCATCCATGCAGTGAAAGACACAAGCGCCTGAAGGATGAGTAGCTGCCGGCCTCTTTCAGTCTGATCCGCCATTGGTCAGGTGCTTGTAGGGACACCATTCTCCCCCCCTGAGTCATGTGGGACTTATCCTGAGCCATATCCTGTCTGCCCATTGAATTGAGATCAGGCCCAAGTATAAGGAAGGAGGGAACAGGGGGGAGGGGGTCTTGTGCACAGAAGATTTTTTTACCATAATGCAGAGAATGCATTAAGGTAAAAAAAAACTTTCCACCTTTATAACCACTTTAAGAATAGTGTGAATCAGGAAAATACTCCAGTATGGCAATTAGATGGAGCTGACGAACACAGGAAATAAACACTTATTTACTATGAATCATCAATGCCATCTAATGGCTGTAATGTGGACTTTTCCTGATTTACGCTATTCTTATGAATGAATAACATCCAACCTAGAGAGAACCTAGAGAGAGTCCTGAGGAAGACCAGATTGTGCCTTGTCGGAACGTCAGATAAAACCTTCATTGTGCATTGTGCGTTCAGCTTTCAAGACCCGTGAGTGACGCTCACTCTTTCGGATTATATGCAACCTAGAGAGAAAATAGCCTGGTACCATTCAATGTTACCCACATTCACACAGAACAAATATACATGCAGTATTACAGGATGAATGGCTCTTAATTTTTTTTTTTTTTTTTATAAATGCACCCCAGTGTTTTTTCAGTTTATGGACAAACCCGAAAATTCTATGGTAGTTAAAGTATATCTATGTTTTTAGATTGAGATAGCACAGGGAATGGTTTAAACCTCTGTTCAGGTTTTTTATTTGCTGTCTGTGGCCCCGAGACATAACAAGAATTCGAAGGAAATCTCCCTAGTATGAGAGGAAGCCCCCTCTTAGACTGTTGTCAGCAAAACTGTTTTCCCCTTTCAAAGATTTCTCCTCTTTTTCTTGTCTTGTGAAAATGTTCACCACCCTCTACATGAGCCTTATAATCCCTGGCCTGTAAACACTGGAGCAGAAGAGGGAGGTTGCACAGCAGAGAATTACGGGGGGTATTTACTATAATTGGATAGTGCAAAATCTGGGGTCACTGTTCGTGGTAGCCAATCAGCTTCTAACTTCAGCTTGTTCAAGTAAGCTTTGACAATAAAACCTGATTTCTATGTACAGCTGCACCGGATTTTGCACTCTCCAGTTTTAGTAAATCTCCCCCTATGTGGCAAGTTGCTATCATCATACCGAGGGACACAGAGAAAAGCTTGCTGAGTATGTCTGCTCTAGTTTTTCTAGAACTCATAGATAAATTAAATGGACTTTGCTGACTTTAGTGCAGTCTTTCCTGGATGTTGTTAGGAGTTCACCAATTGATTGTCATTGTTACCTAAAGTTGTATTTTTATTTAACTGTAGAAAGTCAGAAGTCAGAATATCTGGATTGTCCTTGGGTATATATTTACACTGCAGCCTAGTCAGTTCACCTCTGTGGCATAGTAAGCATACAGGACATCGCTAGTGTGCCTCCAAAATCTAATCCTATTTATTAATGTTGTCACCTGCCATTGAACTCTTGCCTCTTACGTTATATCTTTTATAGACAGCCACTAAAACCCCAAATTACATTCAAGGTGATTTTCTTTCACAGATATACATGTTGCCAAATCCATTCAAGAAGCCTGCTTCAATCTTTATTCCAAGTATTACTATAAATAACTTAGTCCTATGGCAGACTTATTATAGGACCAGCATGTCCTTATATAAACCCCCAGACTTCTTCTTCTTGTGACATTCAAAATCATTAGGCTCCTGAAGGGTGAGGCATGTCTGAAATAGGTGTGGCTTTATGGGAACTTGGGTGTGGTCACTGGTGGCTTGGGTTTCTCAGGGGTGGAACGAAATGTCCTTGTTTGTTATTTTTATGTGGGAAAGTGTGTTTAGAATCCATTTCTGTTTTTCTATAAATAACTGATTTTGTTTTGTTGTCCTCAGTGTACATGACCTAACCTCTCAAATGAAAAGAGTAACTAGTACTACTTTCTTGTGATCTTTTCAATGAAAGCCTATGTAATATGAACACTAAATATTTATTCTACAAGATAGTCTGTGATTTTTTTTTGTTTTGTTTTGTTCCTTTAGCCAGGATTCTTAGCTTTCAAGAGTACCAAGATGGATGTCAAGAATAAAGATATATACTGTATTTCCTCTTGTAAAACAGAGCTACATTATTTATGAATATGGAAGATGCACCTGAGCTGAGTGCAGCCAAACTTGGCTCAGAAAATGTCTTGGCCCTAAAACTCTTTGAAAATGAAACTATGCATTTAAATTTAGGCCAAGAGAACAAAGCATAGTAAAAGACATTGCATATTGCCTTTAAAGCATTACACTACCTTTCTGGCAAGTTAGATGTGTCTAGATGTGGCAGTAAAACTCAACACTGTTAATAATATGAATCAGCTATCTGGTTTCTTAAAGTTGAACATCTTCAGTTATCAAAAACAGTGAATGCAGGTATTTAATAAAAATAATTAGGGGCCCCTTTACAGTTATCCGTTACAGTGGGTTGAGGTAGTGCATGAGTTAGGGCTCTATCACATAGGCAGCCAAAAAAACTGTGGGTTGAGTCCCCCTATCGGCCACTAAATTCTACCATTACAGCTGGATGGGGCTGTACACATACCGCGACTGATATGATTTGCTTCATGGCTGCAGCAATTTGAACCCAGGAAGCAAAATTTGACGGGTGGCACCGCCTGCCAGGCATGTCTATTAAAGTCAATGGGAGGTGCCGTAACTGCTAGCCAAAGACTCATGGTTTATTATGCGGTATTTTAATGCCTCCATTTAATAGAGGGAAATGTATGTTTGATTTTGACATTGAAAGCTCTTCATCCAAAGAAATGTGTCAGTAATGAAGTAGCTGCCTATTGCCCATTACATAATATACCAGTAGAGTGTGACTGAAAAGCCTGAATACTAGCTGAGACAGAGAAATAGCTGCCTCATTTGCAGGGCTTTTTTTCTCAGAAAATAGGTGCAGGAACTCAACCATGACCCCTCAAAACCACCTTGACCCCCCCCACACACCCTACAAACAGCATCAAATACTGGGTGTGGTCATATTTCACTAACAGTGGGAGGGTCTTAAAGGGGCATTAAAGACCAGGAGTGCATTATGTACAGAGTGCAGAGTTCAGCCTTCTTCCACAGCTGTTTACCTCTGCATCCCCCATCCACATCTCACTTTCACCCCTCTTCTCAGTTGGCTCTGGGAACTCCCTGCACACTGTAAATGGCGCCACCTCTCTCACTTGCAGAAAGATCATCCAGTGGGAGTGTCGGCATCTGCACTGCACCCCAGGCACCCATATCTGCCTTGTCCCCATCCTGCACTCAGTGGGAGTCACGCAAGAAGAGACCAGATTTGTGGGAGCTGCTGAGAGAAGTCGGACTTCTGTGTTTACAAGTGATAGTGCTGAGCAGGGAGCAGAGGTCTAAGCCAGAGGTGGTGGAACTGAGTTCCACCAAGTTCCAGCTGAAAAAAAGCCCTGCTCATTTGAATACACATGATAGGGACTTTTAAAGGAATCTGTTAAAGTTGAAGTATCTACAAAAACAGACAATAGTGCGTTTTGTACAGTTTTGTACGCGTTTTGCATGGAAAAGACAAATGGTTTTATATGCCCCCCTTGCTGTCTACAATGGGGGATTTAAAAAACCCCAGTGGGCAGTGCTGCCGTCAATAATGTAGTTATGGACTTTTGCATGCTGGTCCTGGGACACTGAAGCTGAATTTGTTGACTATGAGTGACATCACTGCCCTGGAACCAGCATGTAGCTGACTGTTCCTAAAGTCTTCTTGTGATCATTTTCCTTCCCTTTCTCAGGTAGACAATGCTATCTAGATCCTTGTAACTTTTTGTTTCTGTCCATCCAGTCTGGATAGTTACACAGCACAGCCCTGTCCAGCAGAGCAAGAGACCTGTTTTTTCTCTGCTGCAATTACATGGCACTTAAAGTCTTGCCCCTCCCCCCCATGGTTGGATAGTGAAAGGAGAAGCAGCACACTGAAGAGCATATCTCTTTATTACTCTGCTATTTCCTCCTATCAGCATGTTCAGTGTTACCACATTATCATTACAGCACAACCCACTGGCTTGTGTTGCTCCTCCCATTTTCAGTCTGTGTACAGGACTGGAAATGAGAGTACAAGAGTAACAAAAGGCTAATACCATGTCAAATTTAGGTGCTTACACTACTTGAATTGAAATTTTTAAATAAATTTAATGTTGCAGAGCTGTATTATTGTTTGCCTTTTATATCTGCCAGGAGATCCACTTTAAAAGTAATATATCTGTTTAATATATTTAATGTTTTTTCTCCTGATCATTGCTATGAGTTATTGATTTTTCCTTACAACCGTCATTGTTGCCAATTGAATGTTCCATCCAAATTGTGCCAGATTTTCTTACAGAAACTGAAGTGCTATTTTTTATTTGCAGGTGAAGTAAAGTCGGGAAGCTTCCATGAGAGCTCCCCCGCTCTGCTCCGCTGGTGACTTCAGACCCTCCTCATTTTAGCCTTTTCCACAGAGAGGACTGCTTCACTTCCCCAATGGACAGGCAACACCATGAAACCTCATCATTGTAAATACCATTGACTCTGGTGGGACTTTTGGCTTCAACACTTTTGGTTGCATGCTTTTCTTAGGATCTTTATAACGCTTTCTAACAATGGCCGCCCTAGGTATGAATTGCTTCCGGTCAATTACAATCCTCAATATGCAACAGGCTCTGGGAAGGAAATATCCGTCCTTCATCCTTTAAGCCAATGACTGTTTCAATGGATTCCGTCTTGACAATGAAGAGAAATGTGCTCAACATGCTTAAATCTGTCCTCAGGTGACTACACTCACAAGAACACAATGTGAACTCAAAATTCTGACTCCACAAATACCAATAATCCTCAGGATTCCAACATTTCTACATATTGATGATATTCCTTCTGTACTCAGCCAGCAAAAGGTCCCAGGATCTCAGTAACTCTACAAAAGGCACAGAAAGTCATTCTACTAAGTTCAACTAATCACCTTTTATATTTCAAAAGTGGACTAAAAGTAAGTAAACCATCAACGATGGTAGAACGTTCTAAAGACACTAAAAAGCAATGAAATCAACCTTGTATATACGGCTGTACAAAATTTCACTGTATATAAATGTAAAAGTAAACTACTTCCCTGCTGGGGGAGAATGAAAGTGTAATGGAGACCCCCCCAGGGCAAGAAAGAGGGGGCCAAGCATGGTGCAGACGTCTCTGCTGATCATAATGTATTCATCCATGATGTTAGGAAAGAAACTTATACAGTTTAATGTATAGAGCTCAGCTCTCACCAGCATTTCATTTGCTTCCATTGAACAGTCATGGTATGTAAAAGTCAATAATTTAGTATATATCAATATATATATATTTTTGGTTTGCCAAAACTTTTATTCATCATGTAATTTAGGTACACAATTTTAGCTGTACAATTTGTGTTGACCTAGTCTGCTGCCCCACACTAGTGCCTGCATGCTTTTTCCACTGAACCAACCACTTCCTGATTTGCATTAGATAAGTAACTCAAAGGTTGCTCCATCCACTTTAACTTCCAGCTAAGTTGTCTCTAGAAACAAGTTCAAGACTCCCTTTGAACCGTTGGTGCCTGATAAAACAACTCCTTATGTGCAATTTGTTCAGATCAGACTTCCAGTGGCAAACCAGTGAGACATATAATGGTTTTGTCAGCTGCACTCAAGAAGATGTTGTTGGTAGATGGATTAGATATTTCTTCAGAGTCAACTTAGTTGGAAAAAAAAATCTGCAACTGGATATAAACTGGAAAGAAGGTATAAAAAAGAAAAGTGGGGAGCAACATAAATTATTTTGCTGCTGCTTCTGAACAGTGCAGGTGTAGGCATGTGCCTCCGTAGGCTTACTGGAAATCTACAGCTAGATAAGGCAATGTATAAAAGTGTTCACGGTCATTACTGTTTTATGTTCTACAGAATAATTTACACAATGGGAAAAAGGGTGGTCAGAAAAAAAATATGCAGTAGCCCATGGCAATCAGATATATATGGTGTTGAATCAATAAAGGAGTACAGCATGATCATTTTTCAAGGGAATTTTTCACTTAGCTTAGTGAATATGCTGACAGTTCACATCACAAAGAATACACAATCACATGTAAAGAGAAATAATAATAATAAAAAGTATTTTTGCTTGCATGTGATCAGATGATAGAAGTTAGAAGAAAAACTCCAACTCATTCATTAATCTTAGGGAAAATTCCCTTTAAAATGAAAATCCACTTTGCAAAGTGAATAGCCTATTTGCCTTTAGTAAATCAACCCCTATATGCCTTTAATTACAAAAGAACAGAAAACAATTGCATATGCATGTACTGGAACATCGTTTTTATCCAAGACCCACAGCCCATTGCCTTGGTGACATCAAGTGCTTTGATGCTCCACCGAGAGACCTTTAATGCCTTGTCATTTTGTTTATTATGATGGCTGTGTCCTAGAAGACTCCAACCTTGGTATATAAGCTGCTGGTGAGAAGCCAAGGCTTTCTAATGGGTACTTTTGCTCCCAGCTTAAACTAATACCAATTTAAAGTGAGAAAACTACCACATTAACATATATATGAAGCCATATCAAGAAATCTGATGCATTAGCCACAAGGGACTCCTTTTCTATGGCTATCTGCAGCCTCAGAATCTGGCTGGCGCTACCTCTCCCAGCCAGCTTACAGCAATATTAAAGGTTCTAAAGCAGTGAGCGAGACCTCACACGCCAGTAACTAGAAGTAAAAGAAAGGCTTATTTCATTAAAGTATAACTAAAGGCAAAACTTTTTGTTTAGTCTTGGACAGAGTAAAGATGGATTAGAACACCTATTAGTTTTTTATTGCTCTCTGTGCCCCCTTTAGGTAAATCATTTCATATTTATAATTAAAAGTGAAAGTAAAAGAAAATCCGAAATTTTGGGTTGTCCCCAGAAGAGTAATAAAGGGGAAATCTTCCAATAGGGACACTAGTTCTGGTGTCCCAAGGGTTTCCCTTAATTTACAGGGAAATACCTCTCACTTTCTGTTTTAGCTTTGGGACAGGAAGTGAAGGTAAACCTTCCCAATTTGACACAGATGACCAAAAAAATAATAGCGGTTATAACCCTCTCTTAATTTAATTCTTTAATTTAAATCTCTTTTTTTTAATTTAATAATTTTTTATTGATTTTCAGATTTACCCTCTCTTAATCTAACCAAAATGGAAAAAAAAGTTTTGCCTATACAGTAGTTTAAGGCATCTCCTGAATGCCATGCAGAAGGGACTAAAGGAAGGATGGCGGTCTCACTCAGGGTCAGCAATAGGAGGAAAACAGTCCTGTGCAAAAATAAACCTTTTTTTTTCTGACAAATGAGAGTTTCAGGAGGAGATCAGAAAAAAGCAAGCACCATTAACAAGATAAGCTCTTCAGTGAAGACATGTCAACAGTATTGGCTAAATATGCAAGCAAAAGGTTTTTACAGGGGCCCTCTCAGCCTCATCCTGTAATGGGACACAATTTTGCCTCCCTTACTAAGGGTTAGCACTTTTTTCTGAGCACCAGGGTCTAATTTATCTAAGTGCCCAAAGGAGCAACTGTTCTTCTGCTCTTAGCAACCTGACAGAGCCTTTATTCCAGTTTCTTATATAGCCTATAAAGAATAAAAGATAGTAGAGATGATTGAATCAGGAGAATCACTGAATCATTACTTTTTGATTCTCCTGAATATTTGCATATGGATTTGTCTGATCTGTAGAGAATAACACATGTTAACAATAATAGAGAATTGTGATTCATGAATTGTATGATTCTCTGCAGACTGAGCAAAGCTCAGGTGAATTAAAGTGACTCTGTCGTTAAAACTGAAATCTCAAAGAGAAACTTGACTTCTAGGAGGGTTCATTCCCTTTTCCCCCCACTGCGCTCCTTCGTTTCTCCCACTGACCTTTACATTGATACAGGGCACAGCAATGACATATTGACCGGCAGTTAGAACTATTGGGAGTAGTGGGGTACTGGGATCTGGCACTCCAAGAAGTGACAGTTTCTAAAGATTTCTTAAGTGGGTTATCAGTGCCGTGGGCAGCAAGAGAAGTATGTTTTTAGGATCTCTCTAGAGCAGCCTTTTTCAACCAGGGTGCCTTGAGGTTTCTTCAGGGGCGCCTTGGCAAAATGCCTAAAAATTGCCCAAGTCAGTGTGTGGATGAAGGCTGCCTTTTAGTTACACCAAGTCACATGTTTTCATTGTGCACCATTACAACCTTCTAGCTGTCGGCATCATAATGACCAATGGCGTCATCAGTTGATAAGGAGGATGTCAGTCGCCTGCATAGCATCCTTGTTTGACCAACCCCTGCCCCTCTCCATCAGCAGTGGGGTCACATTAGCTGAGTGATGGAGAAACATTGGAATATTAGTCAGTACCAGTTTGAAAAGTGTATTTGCTTTGGAAGAATAAATCCCCTCTTGGGTGTCCTACTTGGACTTGTGGATGGTGCTGCATTATGTAAAACTATTAGAATAGTTTTTACAATTTAGAATGGAGTGCCTCAAGACTGTCCATCACTTTTAAAGAGCGCCTCAACATTGTCCATAATTTACTGAAAAAAGGTTGAGAAACACTGCTCTAGACAACACTTTGAGGTGTATGCTTTAGATATTGAGTTGCTTTAAAAAGCAGCCCCATTTACAAATTTACCAATTTGCTTGATTTTTAAACTAAAGCACTGCTTTTACTGTTGTCTTCCACTCTCACGGTCGGAATTTTTTTTTCCTTCATGTTGATTCCTATTAGATTTTTTTCTCTTAGATGCCAAATCAAAAGGTTTCAATATTTTTGCACATGGCAAACATCGATCCAATCTTGCATTGATTACTACAGGAAAAATATTTATATACACATAAATGTCAAATGTAGGCACGCCATAGGTAATTGATAAAACACTTTAGATGATGGAGTTATCCATGACAATTTATTTGAAATGTCTTAACTGATTACATGATTTATTTCACAACCAGGGACTATTAGTTTAGGGTTTTAGCATGCCCTTACACAGTCTCTGATGTGGCTCGCTCATTAAGTTATAAATATATGTATAAAGAGCTTTGTAAGATATTTTTAATCATTGTCAATTTCAGACTTCACTGGTCAACATCGAAAACTGTCTTTCAACACACTGGTCATGATAGCAGAATTTTTTTGATACCACAGAATTTCAGGAAACATATACAATATAATAGTTCATCATAAACTGTGGTTTAACTTTAAGCAATACTTTATGTTTCATTCTTCTCTTTCACCATCTCAACTACCTCAACTACACATTACACTCCCCATACTCAGCACCACACTTATAAATGGTGGTGCTCATCCACATCAACAAGAGATGAGCAAATGTCTTAAAATCCACCTTACCTGCCTAATTAGATCTATGCTGTGAACATTCACTGAAGCTTGCATATATTCCAACTATGGGCTTTTATAGGGTTAATTTTTTCCAATGGAAGAGCAAATAAAAATTAACTTGTTAGAACTCTGAGAACAAAACACACAATATCATTAGTATTTGTCACCCTGGTAAATTCGTAGATTTTCTTTTTTTCTTTGTTAACAAGTGCACAAGAGATGAACTTTCTGAGTGACGGAGACAATGATGCTCATTGGCTGACCACAGTAAGTGCTAGAAAAATTACTCTAGCACTTTAACCTTTTGGTAAAAAATGGTAAAAATGGTTGCTAGCTGTGGCTTGACTACAAAAATGTTTTTAGGCCAATTACTTTTTTAACATTGGTGTGAGTTTTGAGGAGCGCCCAGTACAAAAGTTCATGACACTTTAGGAGTTTGGGTCCACATTTTTATTGATATAGAGCATGGTTCCTAGAGGTTGCTAGGGGTTCTTTGAACAATTATCAGTTTCTGTCTCTTAGATACAATCCCACTGATACCATTGATCTTTTTAGCTATCTGTAAGGGGGTAATTCTTCCCAATGACCACAAGTGTAAGGAGAATTCTTCCCACTGACCATCACACTAATGTATTATGGAGACATAGTAATTTTTAGCAGGGGTTCCCTGAGATTGGAAAGTTATTTCAAGGGTTCCTCTGTCTTGAAAAGTTTGAGAAAGGCTGATATAAAGTATTGTGATAAGCCTGTATATTCCTCTTGATACTCTATATCAATATAAATTTGGACTAAAGCTCCTTAAGTGTCATGAAGTTTTATAGTATACTCCTCAACACTTACCCTGAAGCTTCATAGCTACTGTATGTCCTCTTTTGAGACTATTATGCCACGTACACACGACCGGACTTTCCATCAGAGTAGACTCTGACGGTCTTTCCGACGGAGTTGCAATGGAGTTCCGCCGAAACGGACTTGCCTACACACGATCACAACAAAGTTTGTTAGTTTAGAGCGTGATGACGTACGACGGGACTAGAAAAAGGAAGTTCAATAGCCAGTAGCCAATACCTGCCCTTGCGTCGTTTTAGGTCTGTCGGACTAGCATACAGACGAACGGTTTTCCCGATAGGCATTGAGTCGTCGGAAAGATTTGAAACTTGCTCTATTTCTAGGTCCGTCAGAATTTTAGAAAGCAAAAGTCAGATGAAGCCCACAGATGATCGGAATGTCCAACGAAATGATTCCATCGGACCTTTTCTGCCGGAAAGTCCGGTCGTGTGTACGTGGCATAAGAGAGGCAGCAGCTCAAGATCATAACAAGGTTTAGCCTACTTCTCAATCAGTATTTGTCCATTCTGGGTTAAATCCAAAAGCACCAATATTCTACTTCTATTTGTCCAGTGCTATCACAGACCAGTTACTTTTTGAGAGAATCTTTGGGTGCTAAGTTCTTTAGTACACAGATCTGTTTTACTGCTGACAGAACAAGCAACCAATAAACACCAACATTTTCTATTTGTCCATTTGCTTAAAATAGTGTAATATAGCTTTCTGCTCTTTTTTTTTGTAGCTATTACATACTGTGTGGGAAGTGCAGTTGTGTACACCATCAAACACGCATTGGATGTTATATAATAACACAAAACATGGGTGGCAGAACTTCAATGTTAGAGGTAACCTTCTTTATTCCATTAAAAGGGGGTCAACAGACCAATGAGATCTCTTATGCGGTTTAACAGTGATTAATCAGAGTGGCTGTTACTGATGATATGGCACTGAGTGAGAGAATAGCAGTCTGTGGTGCACTGTGACTGTGACTTATGATGGATGGCAGTAGTTAGCAATGAGAGTCCGGCAGCAGCACACTCAAACATAGTTAGTTGCTTCTTTGCTCTTCCATTTTTTTTTTTTAAATGGGAATGGTGTCTAATGATATAACCTATGGGAAAGGGCAGCATGGTACACGAGCGGATGGGAGGACATACCTGTATTGTGGAAATTAACTAGCTATTAAAAATGGTACAAGCCTTGCACATATCCACATGGGAAAATCAGCACAATATATGTTGGATCTGGTTTGTTTGCTCATCTCTACTATTTACCATGACTCATCGATCACAAATCATGAAGGGCATTAAATCGCTTGTTTGTTTCTTTTTTACTAAAAGGAATAATTCACCTCCAGCTTGAAATACAACATTTCATCTTGTAAACAGGCCTCATTTATTGAAAATGTCTGTAAAAAGGACAATCTCAAACAATCCGTATTTCCCAAATGAGCCATTTTTGTTATTCCATTACTTTGTCCAGTTTAGATAAGTGACAGAAAAATTATATGGGCAACACAGACTTTTTAAGATAGGCCTTCCATCAAGATCCTTTGGTAAATGATAAAGTAAGTGTTCTGCTAAAAGATCTCTTTAGCTCAGTGTTCTCTAATGAAAAGATCTCTTTATCTCAGTTTTAGGGCAACACTACTAGTAAGGCAGAGTGGTGCTGTACTGAACTTCCAGTAAGCTGCTGGGCCACCTTCTTCCCATTAATGTTTTGGTGGTCAGCTGGGGTAATTACTACTGTAGAGAGAGCGAGGCATGTCTAAACCAGAAAAAAGGTGGCAAACTTTCTCGGTGCTGGAGCTAGACAATGGCACCTAGAGTGATGGAGACTCATACAATACAGCTAGATGTCAGCATGGCATCCATGTTCTGTTCCCAGGTCATCTCACTGTTCAGGAATGGATGTGAATCAACAAGGAATCCTCAATGTGGTCTTATGTCACATTGTCACAGCTGGGTTCAGGGCACAGCAAGGCAACACTGTGGGCCTAAGAGTAGCCTAGTTACAAAAGTTTTGGAACCATATAAAAGCATTCAGGTTAAGATGCTGTTATACAGGAATGCCACTCCACTGTCAAATGTTTGCAGTGGGGATGTATTGTCCTGTAAATTGCTTATTAGTTTGGGGAATTATGTTTGAGGACCTTTATGAAAATGTTATGACAAAGTGTTTTAACCCACAGCAACCAATCAGATCCTGCAATTTTATAGAACAGGTTAGTAGCAAAAGCAGAGAGCTGAGTGGTTGATCTGGGTCCTAGCTCTTTTTCAAAAACAGTTGGGGTATGTATACACATGCATTCTTACTTCCGTTGAATGATTTAAAGTTGTTTTCCAAAGAGCTGGACAGAAACAAAAAAAAAAAAAAAACTTATAGCCCTTACCTTCTCTTGTCTGTTATCCTTAATTGTGTTTTATTTTTATATTTACAACTGCAGCATGCTGCAGCTACAAACTTTATTTTTTATTTTTTTTATTTAAATCACAGTCAGTGAAAAATAGAATGTTATTGTCATATTACTTTCTGTCTTTTTTAAATTATGCAATTGATCAATGATAAAAGTCTACATGAAATAAAGAAGGATTAAAAACACTACCTGGATTAAAGCCAGATTAAAGACTGAAGGATTAGAAAGGAAAAAAATCATCAATATAACCTTTCATCTTTTATTCATATTCTTCGGGACGTAATAATCACGCCAGTGTAAACATACCCTTACTGTGGAACTGTTTTCATAACTCTCCGCTCTTTTTTCTGTGACGAGGACCACATGTTTGTCCACCTTGTATATTATACGATGTAAAGCTGTACTTATATAAACTTAATGTAAGTGATTTAGCTGTAAATGCAATAACAAGCCAATGCAAACATATACTATATAGCTGAATAGAGGCAGTACTAGCACTGTTATTGCACTACTGAGTAGGAGTAACCATGAAGGCATTAATATGTGTATGTACAAATAGCACCTCTTGTGTCATACTGAATTTGTCTTTATTAAATACAAACTTCTTTGAGCAGGTTGAACTATGTGACAGTTGAAACGTGGAGTGGAGCGGAATGTAGAATATCATAATTGGCTCTTGCCAATGGATTCGCTAAGTGTCATATTTTTACCAATCCAAAAGTTAATTATTAAATTAGAAAAAAAAAAAACGCTGCCTCTGTATGCTTCAGTGGAATGTGACAGAGAATGTAAGATTTTTTTTGGAATGAATCCACAATTAAAGGGACACTACAGACAAAAAAAAAATGGAAATGCAAAAGTGAAAGAGCTTACTTAGTTGTGCTGACTAAACGTTTCCTGCACATCAGACCTCTGTCTGCAGACAGTTCATTGTGCCTGCTGTACTTTTTGATATATTTCTGTCTTCCAACTAGGCTTATAAAAACTGGAAAGAGAAAGAGGTAGGTGTTGCCCATAGCCACCAATCAGATGATGTAACAGCTGGAGTATGGTTGCGGTGGGCATCGCCTTCATTATGCATAAAGTAAAAAATAATAATGTGAATGCCATAAATCTGAATTTTGTGGACTTAAATGAAAAGATATAATGTTTTATTTGACATAACAGCATTGGAATAATATTTGAAATTTGCTGGTTTCTTTGAGCCTGTGGAGATGCAGTGCAGAAGGCCCTCTCTATTTTTAAAGAAGAACGCTAAGTACCTAAACTATCCACAGTTGCAAAAAAGATGGTAAAACTTAAAGGGTCAGCTTATCTAAAAGTGATATTTCAGGTATAGGTGGATGCTGATGTACTAGGTCTGCTCCTGATTTCTCCTACAATTTGGATACTCCAACAGAGAGACCCTTCCTATCATAATTCCTGACTCTATGTCCACCTGGAAGTTTTGGGTATTTCTCTTTTAATATTTTTTAATGTAAAGTCTTAAACATCATGTATAAAAAACATATACAATATCAACATAGATAGCAACAAGAGGATGCACCCTCCAAAGTGTTCAATGGCCTTATTGTAATAATCTGAATGCATATATGGCAATAAAGGAAGGCCTAACATACAGTCTCTATTCAATAGGATCTTATGTCTAGGGTTACGAGGCCCCCTGTATCAGGAGCCTATTGCAAAGCTTTATGGATGGGAAAAATTATGAAGTAGTGTTCAGATCAACTGTATGTCCACATATCTCAATTACATGGAAAAGGAGGGAAACTTTAATTGCCAAGAATTGTTTCAGTGCCTCATAACACAATACCTTAAGAAGCAATGTAAATTAAAGAGACTTCATAGTCTCCCATTAGCATCCAATTAAGAATTATTTAAAAAGCATAACAAAAAAAAATAACAGAAAGAAAAAAGGAGTAGAAGGAAAAGGAACGAAAGTGAGAGAAAAGGTCTTTGGTTGGGTATTTCTGACCACCTTTGCATATTCCAGCTTCTACTGCCACCTTCTCCAAAATATTACTCGTAAAACAATCCAACAGGAAGAGTGGGAGCCCCTCATAATGACTATAGAAGGGTTGGAAAGGAGGGTGCTCTAACACAGATATCTTACAGGTAGAATCAACAATACCCAAGAGAGATATGGACCCCCAGCATCTATCCAAAGCTGATATATCACTTTTTTGGTGGTCAGATCCTTCAATGATTTTAACAGCTCTTGATTTTAAAAAGCAAAACCCCATTTTCGAGTGGAATTCTTCTTTAAATGGAAAATAAATGTGGCAGGATGTATTCAAAATATTGAGAGAGAACTGTTTTGAGCCTTATGTGCAGTCACAAAATATAACCATTAAAAAGATAAAAGTGGAAAAAAAGACTTTGCAGTTTTCAGACCAACAATGAGTCATGTTTTGTTTTTCATAGAAGCTAATAAATATCATATTTATGAGAAATCAGAGCTCAAAATACAGTTATATCTGTTAAAAAAAACAATCTATAAAAGTGGTCGCAGAAAAGAGGGTCTCCTCTGCTGTATAGTTACAGGCCCAGGGAATCACCAGTTCAAAGTGTTAAAGAGTCAGTCTACCAAAAAGGAATTATTTAGTAATAAGTGGAGCGTGGTGAGCTGAATCAGTTCCTGTCTTTTTATATGTTATAGGTACTCCAACATTGAGATCTAAATGCTATAACTCCCAACTCTATCCCTGTCCACATGGGAGTATGAGGTGTTCCCACCACCTTTGCATATTCTTGTAGCGTATGTTATAAAGATTAAGATTAAAGATAAAGATATATAAATTCATATATAGTGGTCACAGCAGGTATAGAGGCCTAGGAACTCAGCACAGAGATTTCATAACAGAGTCCCTGAGACATATAACTGTCAGGTCCACCAACTACCAACAATTGCCAGTTTTAGGTAGACTGACTCTTCATTGGTCGATACTTGTAACCCTATGTTTTTATCATATTTTTTATATTAACTCCACTCTGCACCAAAATTTGGACTTAAGTGAAAGTATCCTTTATTTATTATCTTTTGGCAAAAATAATTTAACTGATCATAACCTTTATTTTAAAGGTTTTATATTTTTTATTTTCTATGTTTTAAACTAAATCTACATTTATAAATTTCTGAAAAATCTGAAACGTTTCTTCTTTTCTCTCCATTCTTCCTTATGACTGGACAGCAGGGGTGTTGCTAGGTTTGAATGTCAGAAAGAAAGGTCAACAAAATGTTCAACATTGTAATTATAATGATGGTAGTGCAAGAGGTGACTATGGGACTTTTGGTCAAGCAAGGTGAAAAATCCCCCAAACCCCATTTGCCTCACTTTATATTAACTTATCACTAAATAAATGAACCAAACAACTGAATTTATATGTAGTCCAGACTGTTGGTAAAGCAATTACATGCTTATTTAATTTATATTAAGCACTGCGTAAACTGTCGACGCTATATAAATCCTATATAATAATAATAATAATAATATAAAGACCAGAGCACTAAAGTGATCTTAACAAATCACTAACACATTGTGTTGTGTTTAATGTTTTAATGTTGCTAGCGTGTTTCACTGTAAAATAGTGAACATTTTACCCTTAACATTGTCACTGAAGTTACAAAATACAGTTGCTTATATTCTGTGTATTTTCAAGTAACTTTATAATTTGATATTGACTCTGATTACAGGTGTCTTACCTTTTATAAAATAATTTGGTTGAACTACTTTAAATTTACTTTAAATACATGCTGATTTACTCACTGAGCCAAAGCGTGTGAAGTTCATTAGCCCACAGTAACCAATCAGTATTGATCTTCCACTGTTTTGACCTCAAACTGAAATTTGATTGGCTGCTGTTAGTCATTGAACTTTATATAAACTATTGCCTCTTGCACCTTATTTAATAGGCCCGTTAATCCACTACAAGGTGAATTTTCAGGCCATTTCACTAAAATTCTTTTAAAGCAAATAGATAATTTGAGAAAATCGTATGTCTCTGCCTGGCCTATGGGTAATAGGTTCAGTAAGAAAAGGGTCAGAAACTTATATCTGGGGAATATAAGTAGGTGGTATGTGCTATTTGCCAACCTTATCACATATATTTCTAGGATATCATAGAGCATGCACAAATTATCATCAATTATGCCTTTAATCCCACCAGCCTTTAAGTTAAACTATGCCCATGTTGCCAAAATATAGTCCTACTTGCAAGCAAGTACATTCTAAAAATGACAGATGCCCATATAGATCACTTTTGCCATGAGATAAAGCAATGGTGTCCCAGAGAGTGCCCTCTAGGGATGGAATCAGACAACATTTTCACTACATACCTGCCCCTCACATGACTCTCCTGGACACTGGTGTAGTGATGCAGACCAAGGGTGAAACTGTAGTCATATCAAACCATGGAATTGCTATGGGGTCCAATGATTCATACAGATTGCAGTGGCATTCGGGAGAACTGAATGTATATAAAGTTTGGAAGCCTCCATAAAATTGCTGTAAAACAGTCAGTAGTCTACACCAGAGGTTCTCAAACTCAGTCCTCAAGTACCCCCGTTGGGCCATGTTTTGGGAACTTCCCTTAGATAAAATAGCTCTTATCAATACCATGTCATTGATATTGATTTAAAGCAGCTGTGCAAAGTAAAGGAAAACCTGAAAACATTGCCTGTTGGGAGTACTTGAGCACTGAGGTTGAGAACCACTGGTCTACACCACTAGTGGAATTGCTTTGGAAACAGAGATTGGGGAGACAGAAGACCCATTTATAGCTTTGCTACGGGGACCCATCAAACATAGTTACAGCATCAAAGGCTTTTTACCTGCATTTTTACCCCAGCACCTTCAATAGCACCATGGAGGGGTTTTTGGGATGATGGGAGAGGCTTAAGGGTAAAATTAATGCCAACATTCAAAGGCTGTCTAAGTTGGAGCATGACACTATTGCATCTATCCTGAAATACTAATTTGGGGTAGACTTCACCTTTAAATGGGGTGTTTGATGATTATATCTCCCTCTTCTGATTTGATTGAAGGCCCATTTTTGTATTTAATCAGGCAGAAATATTCTGACAACCTAGCAGCACCCCTGACAGTATGATAACCTAAACTTTGTGTGGTCCATTCTGCTTTACCCTACTGGGTTGTTCACAACATGGCTGTCCAGAGACAAGATGGTCTGATCATGGGCTATGGAGTAGCAACAAAGCGAAATAATGCATGCATGCACATATCTATCACACAGACATTCTTCTTCCAGTTACCTATGTATAGATTTTATGAATAAAATTGGCATTAAAATACGTAGCTGTTTTCCTATTTTGTTGTCCAGTTTATTCCAAATGTGTGGTTTATTCAATGTATCTCTGTATCCACCAAGTGCATCTATAATATATATTTCAATTGCATGAAACTGGTAAATCCTCAGAAGATTGCTGTTATTATTGATTTTGCACCTTTGTTAACGGCTTTACACCTTCGCAGCAAAAAGACAGTATTTAAAAATAGCTTTTGCTGTGTTTCAATCATATTTGCAAACAAATTGATCCATGAATCATATCTTGAGCAGGAATGAACCAATGAATCAAACATGAAAATGAGAGTGACAGGCAAATCAAAGAAAAAAAAAAAAAAAGAAAAAAAAAAGCAACAAACAGCGATGTGTCATATTAGATACTATTTATTAATCAAGCTATTGTCACCTAGTGTAGTGACAAGATATTGTACATCGGTATGGAAATGGAAAATGTTACTGTATCATTCTTGTTTTGTCATATCACATACATATGCAATGCCAGGACAAGGTCCTTTAGCAGCCAAGGCAAAAAGGCCAAAGAGCACCCCACTATGAGCTGTTACCCCCCTTTCTACCAAATTACTCAAGGCGGCTGCCCCTCTGCCTACCCCTTGATCTGGCCTTTCACAAAATGATCAGTCAAGTTCATCCAAAATGGGCATTTCAGTTTTCGATGGTTGATAGCAAGTCACGTGCTGACCTCATATCATTTTAATGAAGAGACATCCTCAAAAGAATACCCAGTTCTACACTGCTCATTACAAAGTCTAATGATGGTGACAATGTAGAATAAGCAGATAACTGGGAAGGTTATAGCCTTGAGGACACATAAACACAGATCCATCGAGAAAAACTCTACCAGGAGGGCCTTCAGAAGATACATTGGATTTAACCCAAAAGGAAAATTCCACTATTTTTAGGTTTTGGATACATTAGGGAAGAGTTATAACTCCTGCAGGTTTCTTGTGTTGTCTAGTGTCCCCTCTAGCTATGACTAGAACAAGAATAGAGGGGTTGCAGGAAAAATTGCTCAATTTCCCCATCAACACACTCAGTGTTGGTGGGGGAATCCCTCCCGAGGAGCTGTTGTGTTCTCCTGGTGGGGGTGGGGGTGGGGGGCATGGGGAGTCGTCCCAGTAGGAAGAACCCAGAGATTATTGCTAGCGGCTATAGCCGCTGATAATAACCGCATGGTAAAAATCCGACATGCTGATTGTACCCAAGTCGATCAGATTAGGTACAATCAGCCTGTCCATAGATGGATCAAATCTCGGCCGGTCCCTGCTGAACCAGCCAAGATTCGATCCATTCATGGCTGGCTTAAAAGGGGATTTCATGTCACTTGACATTGGTTTTAACCATTCCCTACTTTATCTGAAAGGGCCCTTTCACACTGGGGCGGTTAGCAGGCGCTATTGAGCTAATAACAGCGCCTGCAAACCGACCCGAAAGTGCCGCTGCTTTGTCTCCAGTGTGAAAGCCCCGAAGACTTTCACACTGGAGTGGTGCGCTGGCAGGACGGGAAAAAAAGTCCTGCCAACAGCATCTTTGGAGCGGGGAAGGAGCAGTGTATACACCGTTCCTTCCCCGCTCCTGCCCATTGAAATCAATAGGATAGCGCGGCTATACCGCTGGCAAAGCGCCTCTGCAGAGGTGCTTTGCGGTGGTTTTTAACCCTTTCTCGGCTGCTAGCAGGGGTAAAAACGCCCGGATAGCGGCCGAATACCGATGGTAAAGCGCCGCTAACAATATCGTCGCTTTACCGCCGATGCCGCCCCTGCCCCAGTGTGAAAGGGGCCAAACTAAAAAGAAGCTTTTTAGATAACCTTTAAGTTTGCTTGTACAGCCCTTATATCAATGATATAAATTATTTATTACAAGAACTTATATAGCACTAGCAATATATGCAGTGCTTTCCATACATCATGCATTCAAATCAGTCAGTGCCTTTAAGGAGCTTTCAGTCTAAGTCTCTACCTTGCATTAATACAGGAGCCAATTAAACTACCAGCATGTCTTTTTGAGTGTGGGGTCAATCCACACAAGCACAGGGAGAACATACAATCTGCATGCAGGTATCCTGATTCGTATTTGAAAAAAAAAATAGTGCTACAAGGCAGACGTGCTAACCACTAAGCTACTGTGATGCCCATATTTAAAGCGTTACTAAACCCAGGACCCTGCATTCACTATATATGGCCTCCCACAGTACACAGAACATGGAAATGCAATTATTTTAGTAAATATAAACTGCTAAATACCTTTTCTCATCAGCAGTATATAGCAGTCTATCAGTGTCTGGTTAAAGCTTGTAGAAAGAGTTTTCATTCTACTCTGACTGTCCTATGAGGCTGCAGGACCCCTGACCCTCTGTATGGACAGTGTTGATTGGCCCTGTGCTAATCACATGTACCCCCCTCCAAAAAAAAACTCTCTAGCAACACACATCAAACCAAGCATGTGCAGAGTGCCCCAAAGGCTCTGTCTTATCAGGAGATGGATTGGGGACAGTGGAAGAAGGGAAAGATCAGAGAAGACAGGATCAAGCAGCCTTTTTACACAATGTGGAGGATTAACCCCTTAAGTTCCACAGTGAGTATAACAAGCATGCTTTACTGCATATACAGAGTGATGATATTGTTGTTGGTTTAGTAACACTTTCATTATGTTTGTCTTCAGTGATCAAGGGGAGGAGTTGAAAGAGGAGAGATCATTCCTGACTCTCCCTTCTGATTCAGCATTGGCTGACCACTTTGGTGGGTGGTTGATAGGAGTAGGGTCAGTGGTGTTGATACTCCCGTCATCCTATCAGCAGCAGTGCTGGAGGGAACATCAAGCAGTCTGGAGACCCTGCTCCTTTTAAACTAAAGGCCTTTGTATGGAAGACTAAACAAGTCACAAAACCAGGAACTATTTGATATACAAACCTCAGAAAATAAACTAAAACCTTCCATTACATTCCCTGACTGTGCCAAATCCTCCTTCATTTGTGTCTTACACTCTCCCCTCCCAGACACTGCAGCTCACATTGGGAGGGTTTTAGCAACAGGCAGTGCTGTCAATCCAGAAAGAAGTGGGCAGGACTGGGTGTGGCCAGGTGCTATTGACAAGCTACAGTATTAAAAATGTTGACAGCCATGTCCCCTGTGGAGCAAGCAGGAACAGCCTGTATGAAAGAGGCAACTCGGCACTGAATTCAGGGGCAGTGCAGCATCGTTTCCACCCCATCACAGGAAGCTGCATTGGGTGAACTTCCTTGGCAGAACCAACAGGTGTGAGACCTTTCTGGGAACTGAAAGTGGTTGTAAACCCTTTAAAAAAAAAAAAAAAAGCCTGCAAGACAAAGGCATAATGAGCTAGTATGCATAACCAGTATAGCTACAGGTAAGCCTAATTATAGGCTTGCCTGTAGTATAAAGTGGTTGTAAAGGGTTTACAACCACTTTTAAGGGCCATAGTTCTACTTTGGTCTGCACATAAGTAATATCAGTTTATAACATCTCATCTCTTTTCCACCTCCCTCAACTGATCAGCTACAGCAAGGTTGTCTAATGCCGCGCAGACACGAGCGGACTTGCCAACGGGCTAAACTCTGTCGGCATTTCCCACGGAAAGATTTAGAACATCTGAGTCCGTCGGACATGCCGACAGAAAAAGTCAGATGGGGCATACACACGGTCGGAATGTCCGATCAAAAGCTGCCGCCGGACTTTTTCTGTCGGGAAGTCCGGCCGTGTGTACGCGGCATAAGGCTCCATTCACGCTTGTGTGACGTCTCATAAAACTTTGGACATCAAAGTTGCATGACAAGTCGTTTGCCATGTTTTCCAATGATAACCATTCATATATGCGTGACTTAAAGTTGCAGCAACTGCAAAATAGTTCATGCACTACTTTGGTCCGACTTTCATGCAAATTGAGGGCCATAGACTTCAATGTTAACCCTCAAAATTTGCATTGTACCTGAATGTTATACAATGCAACTTGTGTGCATCAGTTGTCCATTATCACTGCCAAAGTCGTATCCAAGTTGCACCCATCGAAAGTTGCGTCAAAGTTGCACTCCAAAGTTGCGCCAACAAGTCATACAAGTGTGAAGGGAGCCAAATTTGAAATTTCAGCTATTCAATTGATTGGAGGAAATTACAATAAACTTGCACTCCACATACAATTTACATACCTTAAAGTTGAATACAAATTTTTGCAGCTTTAGTTGTGTGTATGTACGTGTTTAAAATAGAACTGAGTACATTTGTTATGAGGTCTTTAAGGATTAATGCTGCTGTGATAAAGTGGGAGTTTTACATGAAGATGTACATCCCGATGTTCCACTTATTACAGCAGTATTAGTCACACGTCAGGTCGCTTGAAGGGCAAAATACTCCCCGAAATTCTAAACTAAATTTTGAAATAATAGATAAGGGTTGACAAGCCATTGAAAAATGTAAGTCTTGTTTTTCTTGAGTTAAACTTGTCAGTCTGAAGTTGACAGATTGGCCAACACCCCTGAAATAAAAGATCACTTCCTTCAGTTTAATGGAGGAGGGATATGTTCATATGCATGTTTCAATTCCACTCCCTTAATCTCCAGAAAACCACTGAAAACAAGGCAATCGGGTGCATGCTCTGGGGAGTGGACCTAAGGAATTTCCTTAAAGCTTCCTGACACATCAGCAGCAAGCATAGGGCACTTTTAAAGCATATCATTTAATAGTGTAATCAACTATTCCACAAATTGTGTTTTGGAGAATAAAGCTCTAAAAAAAATCTTCAGTGATCCGATCTCAATATTTTTGTACAGGTTTGCCCTATAACAATTACATAATATTATAAAGAAAGTACCACCCAAAAGAATACTAGGGGACTTTTAAGGCAACTGATCAACAATTGATGGAACAATATATAAAAATGTATTATTATTTATTTATTATTATAAAGACTACAAGGTGCGTACACCACCAAAAAGGAATTTACATGTACAACATAGACAAATTCATATAACAAATATGAATCTAAAAATGTTATGATTTTGTCTGTTGTACATGTAAATTCCTTTTTGGTGGTATACACACCTTATACTCCTTATAATAATACATTTTTATGTATTGTTTCATCAATTGTTAAACAGTTGCCTTAAAAGTCCCCTAGTGTTCTTTTGGGGGATACTTTCTTTATAATATTGTCCAATTTGGGATGTTGGCAACATTTGGGCCCTCTCGGGTGGATTACTATAAATAACAATTACATAAGCTTCCCTCTATCACAAAGTTTTTATTGACCTTAGCAGACTTTGTAATATATGTCATCAGCAGGCAAACGTATGCAGCTGTCATGAACAGTTTTTAACCTTAAGGCCGGGTGCCGGGTTCCCACAAATGAGGCCGCGGTTTCAGTGCGTGTGTCGGGTGCGATTCAAGTGCAAATTTTTACCTGAAATTGTACCTGAACCAGACCCAAAATCACACAGGACACTTTTTAAAACCGCGCCGTGACCACCCTGCACATGTGTGAACCAACTCGGTCCGAGTCACATGTTATGTGAGTTTGATGTGATTAAAAACACATTCAAAAACACAGCCTAAAGAGACCATTTCACCAATGTAAAAAAATTGCAAGCAAAAGCACAAATATCAAGTATTTAAAATGCTTGTTTGTAGTGTTTTCCTTTCTATACATTATATTTTATTTCATTGCAATGTGCCTTTGATCTTGCTAGAAACATTAACTATTTCAGAAGAGTAAATTCCCTCTTTTTCCTTGCAGATCATTGCCCACCTTTCTGGGAGTATCTATTTACTCTCTGTGCTGGTCTAGCTCCTCCCCCCACCTTCACATTACTACATATTTATTTATGTAGCTGCTGGAGGAATTAAATTAAATAATATAGAGTGACATAAATGTAATATTAATAATAATAATAATATTAATAACATAATAAATAATGATAATAAAAATGAAATAATATAGCATGAATACTACTACTGTTACTGTCACTACTACTACTACTACTACTACTAATAATAATAATAATAATAACATAATAAATAATGATAATAAAAAGGAAATAATATAGCATACATACTACTACTGTTACTACTACTACTACTACTACTACTACTACTACTACTACTACTACTATTACTACTACTACTACTAATAATAATAATAATAATAATAATAATAACATAATAAATAATGATAATAAAAAGGAAATAATATAGCATGCATACTACTACTGTTACTGTTACTACTACTACTACTACTACTACTACTACTACTACTACTAATAATAATAATAATAACATAATAAATAATGATAATAAAAATGACGGAAATAATATAGCGTGCATAATACTACTACTACTAATAATAATAATAACATAATAAATAATGATAATAAAAAGGAAATAATATAGAATGCATACTACTACTGTTACTACTACTACTATTACTACTACTACTACTACTACTACTACTACTAATAATAACAAAAAAAAATAATGATAATAAAAATGAAGGAAATAATATAGCGTGCATACTACTACTACTACTACTACTACTACTACTACTACTAATAATAATAATAATAAATAATGATAAAGGAAATAATATAGGGCGGTGGGGGCGTCGGCGGTAAAACAGTGCTATTTTTAGCGCTGTTTTACCATCGTTTTTGCGGCTGTATTCGGCCGCTAGCGGTGCGGTTTTAACCCCCGCTGGCGGCCGAAAAAGGGTTAAATCCGCTCGTACAGCATGGCTATAGCCGCAGTATTACCGCGGTATAGCCGCGCTGTCCCATTGATTTCAATGGGCAGGAGCGGTTTAGGAGCGGTGAATACACCGCTCCTTCACCGCTCCAAAGAAGCGGTTGGCAGGACTTTTTTTACCGTCCTGCCAGCGCACCGCTTCAGTGTGAAAGCCCTCGGGCTTTCACACTGAACAAACAGCGGAGGCTGTTTAGGGGAGGTTTGCAGGCGGTATTTTTAGCGCAATAACGCCTGCAAACTGCCCCAGTGTGAAAGGGGCCTAAGAACCAAATATACAAATAACAAAAAAGTATTCAGTTATAATATAAAAACATCAGAAAGAGGTAACATTGGGGTTGATTTACTAAAGGCAAATAGACTATGCACTTTGCAAAGTGCAGTTGCTCCAAAGCTTTGTAAATAAGGTAAAGCTTCACTTTGCAAAGAGTATCCAATCACATGCAAGGACAATAAAAAAAATGCATTTTTGCTTGCACATGATTGGATGATGGAAGTCAGCAGATCTTCTGCTCGGTTACTAAGCTCTGGAGCAACTGCCCTTGCAGAGGGCAATTGGACTTTGCAAAGTGCAAAGTGTATTTGCCTTTAGTAAATCAACCATATTGCCTTTGGTTAAGATACAAATGCACAGGTACTTAAACATGTATTGCATCAAATAGTATCGTATATATTCATAAACAAAGTTATATGAAACCCTCTTTGTGTACATTTGTGTATTAAATATTTTTTCTCAATCATTATGTTTGAAAGCTCTTTATATTGTTGTACCATTCAACCTGGGTCTGGTAGTCTGTCCATGAAACCTGTATTGACCTAAACCCCTGGGCTCATCTAATCTTGTAGGGTGGCCACAATTGGAGAGAGCAGTCAGCTCTTGCTGTACCTGTAAAGATCCTAGATAATGAAAATCCCAGGTTCTCAATCACCAATTTCATTGACAATATTTGACCGACCACACATCCCTGAGCCTTCCTATTGGCTAGGCACCTTCGTATGGAGGGGAGTGGTTTACATAAAAAAGCACTGGGTTTTGAAACTATCCATACGCTGTTAAAAAAAAAAAAAAAAATCATGTGGGTAGGCCCCTGAATATTCCTGCTTTGTTGCCTGCCTGTTAGCAAACTGGGCTGTGCATGCGACGTTCCGCATTCTTTGGTGGCAGTCAGAACAAAGTAATTCCTGTGCACAGCTTACAAGTCCTTAGTCATGGTTTTCAGGGCCGTCTTTTTGCACCTTCCCCCCCTCCCCCTAGCCTGGAGAAACGCTTGTGGATAGAGCAGATGATCAGTGGGCTGGTGGGGGAAATAACTGAACCAATCTTTTGTGGCTCACCAGTTAATTCCCCCACCCACCGCACTGATCACTACTGGATTCTCCTCCCTGCCTGGGCCTGCCTGTGTGCCCCCCCTCCTCCTCCAAGAGTGATGCTGGCTTCCCTCCTCCCCTCTCCTGCCGGCAGCAGCTGCAAGCACACAGGGCGATCTTAAGGATGGAGAGCAGGGAGGGGCCAGTAAATATGTCATTTACTAGCCCCTTCCTTTTGTAAGTGAACACAGTGAGTGATTTGTATCGATCACTCAATGCATTAATTCATAACTGAAGCATAGCAACCTGGGTTTACTATGCTTCAGTTTATGAATGAACAGAAGACTTTGTCTACTTTTTATACATCTGCAGTGCAGCTGAGGCTTCAGAAAAGAACTGGGGAATGTGTTTCCTCAGTCCCTTTATCTGTCTCAAACTGCAGTGGTCTGTTTAGACCCCTGATATGTCACCAAAGACCAACCAAACAGCGTTATGGAAAAATGTAAAAAAAATATTATATTAACCTCCCTGGCGGTATGATTATTTCAGATTTTAGGTGCTGAAAGCGGTACAATTATTTTGCATGGAAATTTGGCGTTTTATCTTGTAGGCCTGTAATTCTTAACAATAACACACTTAAATCTGTCCAAACAAGAGTCTAATAGATATCCCGGGTATGATAAAGTTTGAAACACAAAAACATAAATTATAATATAATAAATAAATATAAATAATTAAAAAAAAATAATATAATAATAATAAAATAAATTTCCCCACAATTCACTATCGCTCAATTCTGCAAGTGTTCTAATTTACTATCGCTGTTCTCTAGCTGGTCTAAAGCCACTTTTGACGTAAAGAGACACTTTTTGGTTGCTATGGACAATCTCCAGTTTCCAGGCAAAAAGAACAGTATATATCATATAAAACTGCATACAGGGCATTGGACAAAGCACTGGGGACAAAAGGGATGTGAAATAATTTCATACAGTACTGTAATCTGTAAGATTACAGTACTGTATGTGTTATGATTTTTACTTTTTTTTTAAATTTGTCGCTAGGCTCCGTCTCCGTGCGTCGCGACCCTCGCAGGGAACGGAGCCTGGCACACAGAGGCTTTGGAGGAGACAGAGCCCGCAGACACAGCGGTGGGGGGGGACATCGCAGGATCCTGGGGACAAGGTAAGTAACGCCGCACCAGGATCCTGCAATGTAATCCCGAGTGTGGCTCAAGGTTACCGCTAATGGGACTGAAATTTAACCCTGAGCTACAATCGGGAATACCGTCAGGGAGGTTAAAATGAATAAAAAATTTTAAAAATTTAAAAATAATTAAAAATTTAAAAAACCAAGACTAAAATGTCTAATCATATTAAAAAGCCACACCCAATATGCAGCATAATTTAGCCACACCCACTGTTAACTGGGGCACGCTACACACGCCGCAGGTCACCATCTCCCCGGTAGGGTCCCCAGTGCATTACTTTGCTCAGGGGCACCATGATGCTGTTAAGGTGGCACTGGTGGTATGTATACACACAGTATCTCACAAAAGTGAGTACACCCCTCACATTTTTGTAATTTTTTTATTATATCTTTTCATGTGACAACACTGAAGAAATGACACTTTGCTACAATGTAAAGTAGTGAGTGTACAGCTTGTATAACAGTGTAAATTTACTGTTCCCTCAAAATAACTCAACACACAGCCATTAATGTCTAAGCCGCTGGCAACAAAAGTGAGTACACCCCTAAGTGAAAATGTCCAAATTGGGCCCAACGTGTCAATAGTTTGTGTGGCCACCATTATTTACCAGCACTGCCTTAACCCTCTTGGGCATGCAGTTCACCAGAGCTTCACAGGTTGCCACTGGAGTCCTCTTCCACTCCTCCATGATGACATCACAGAGCTGGTGGATGTTAGAGAACTTGCGCTTCTCCACCTTCCATTTGAGGATGCTCCACAGATGTTCAATAGGGTTTAGGTCTGGAGACATGCTTGGCCAGTCCTTCACCTTTACCCTCAGCTCCTTTAGCAAGGCAGTGGTCGTCTTGAAGGTGTGTTTGGGGTCGTTCTGTTGGAATACTGCCCTGTGGCCCAGTCTCCGAAGGGAGGGGATCATGATCTGCTTCATTATGTCACAGTAGATGTTGGCATTCATGGTTTCAATGAACTGTAGCTCCCCAGTGCCGGCAGGACTCATGCAGCCCCAGACCATGACACTCCCACCACCATGCTTGACTGTAGGCAAGACACACTTGTCTTTGTACTCCTCACCTGGTTGCCATGACACACCGCTTGACACCATCTGAACCAAATAAGTTTATCTTGGTCTCATCAGACCACAGGACATGGTTCCAGTAATCCATGTCCTTAGTCTGCTTGTCTTCAGCAAATTGTTTACAGATTTCTTGTAAATCATCTTTAGAAGAGGCTTCCTTCTGAGACGACAGCCATGCAGACCAATTTGATGCAGTGTTCGGCGTATGGTCTGAGCACTGACAGGCTGACCCCCCACCCCTTCAACCTCTGCAGCAATGCTGGCAGCACTCATATGTTTATTTCTGAAAGACAACCTCTGGGTATGATGCATGTGCACTTCATTATTTTATAAGGTAGTTCACCGGGTCTTTCCTCAACCCTCCCCAATTGCTCAGGCTTGGGACTGGCAGGCAGTGCATAGCCAAGTTGTACATACACACTAGAACTAATTTACCTACAAGGATATATTTGGAATATGGTAGAACATGCACACTCTGTGAGGATAGCATCCTGGCTGAGATTTGAACCAAAAACCCCAGTGCTGCAAGGTATACGTGTTAAGCCCTAAGCCACTGTGCCACCAAGTTGCTACTATTTTTTTTTTTGCAAGAAAACGTTGTGAAGATCAGAAAGTACCTGTTGATCTAGCCAGATATGCCATGCCCTTGTCACTTTCTATGAACTGAAATCTCAAACCCTTGTTATCAGCCTGCCAAGCTATTCTCTGTAAACTCTGTAAATTCCCCTACCCCATGTAATGTAGATAAGGTGAGGAAGAGCTATTTGTAGTCCAAATCAAAAGAGGAACCTAGGGGTACAATGCTGCTCCAAAGACACAGTTCAGTGAGTGTGTCACCCTAGGATACGATAATAGCAAGAACACCAGATGACAATAAAGGGGAAGAAAGTCTGAAAAAGAAAACCAATTCGGCCACTATGTCTAAGGACTGGTAAACTGCAATATATTACCTTTTTTGGGGGGTTTAGATTAAGACTGAGGCCTCATGCACACTGGACGATTTTGGACGTTTTTACAGCTGCTGTTTTTGGCTTCAGACGTTTTTTTCTACAGTCAATAAATTCTCTAGTATGTTATCTTATGTGTCCATGCACACATAGGCTGGGGCTTTTTCTGGCTTTAAAAAACCCCAAAGCTGGTGGGTTCTGAGAGGAGTTTTTCAGCTGTAAAAACGCTCTAACATCAAAAACGCCTAAAAACGCAGCTAAACGCTCAAAAACGCAGCGTTATTTATCGTTTTTGATCCCCTTGTAGAAAAAAAAAAGAAACGCTATTGAAAAAACACTGAAAAACATTGAAAAACTCAGTGCAAAGCTACTGCCATTTTTATAACGTTATTATAACGTCCAGTGTGCATGAGGCCTTTAAGTGTTACTAAACCCCCAACAGTAAAATCAGTCTGTATATGCAGTAAAGCATGCTTGTTAATCCTCTGCATTATGTAAAAAGGCTGTTTGATCCTGCCACCTCTGATCCTCCCCTTCCTCCACTGTCCCCAATATATCTCCTGATAGTACAGATGCTAGGGGACAAGTTGCGCATGCTCAGTTTGGGGTGTATTGCTAGAGAGTTTTTATAATTCTTGGGAGAGTGCATGTGATCAGCACAGGGCCAATCAGCACTGTCCAGACAGAGGGTCAGGGGTCCTGCAGCCTCATAGGACAATCAGAGGAGAATGAAAACTCCTCCTACAAGCTTTAACCTGACACCGAAAGAAGTCACAAGACTGCTGTAACTGCTGATGAGAAAACGTATTTAGCAGTTTATATTTACTAAAATAATTGCATTTCCATGTTCTGTGTACTGTGTGAGACCAGATATAGTGAATGCAGGGTCCTGGGTTTAGTAACACAAAAGACAGGTTGGATTATCTATATTATTTTGCAGGATGTTATTTGCTCCAAAATGACAGGTGCTCTTTTTCATCTGGCAGCAGACAAGAAGCAAAGAACTTCCAATCGCCCGTCTGTTATTCCTACATAAAAGATTCGATGGCAGAGTGGAGCGTACACGAGGCAGAATCAAATCACTATTATTATTATTTTTATCTAATATCCGGATGACTTCTTTGTTTTTCTCTCCCGGTAGGAGAACGTTTGCGAGGCTGGATAGGGCATTTTATTATGCATGAGTCTGGATATTAATGTGGCTGGATGTACAAAGTATCAGAAAACACACAATTACAATCAAATTAGGAAGCAGGGAATCAGCGAGTGGGGTTTCTGGTTCACGCTGAATACATTATGTTCCTACATAAGCTGGTTAGTGGATCAGCTTGCGTGAATAGTGTACAGCAGACGGGCGTCTACACACATTTCTGCTACTCACTTCAACAGACTCCGGAGCAAAGGAACCTGCAGAGCTTCTCCTGACATTTCTACCTCTTGTACGGGTGACATGGAGCAAATATTTGTCTTAGAACCAAGACCTTTGATCTCTGTCCTATATGGAACGGGTCAGTCCACCCAAAACGAATATTTCAGCTTCTGGTTTTTTAAAGCTGAACTGCAGGCAGGTATAAAAGATAAAAATGAAAGTGGCTGTAAAGGCACAAGGTTTTTTTTTTTTTTTTTTTTACCATCATGCATTCTATCCTTAAAGGTAAAAAAAAAACATCTCTCTGCAGCAGCCCCCACCCCCCACCCCACTAATAATTACCTGATCCCCATCACGATCCAGTGATGCGCACAAGAGCCTCTGCCAGGGCTGCTGTTACAAACCACAGGGCCCAATACAGACAACCTGACATGGGGCCCCATACAGACAACTTGACACAGGCCCCCTATACAGCCAATGGTTCAGCTATGAATGCACACAGTGAATGATTGGTAGGGATGCACCGATATGATACTAGAGCCACGCTTTACCCACACCACCAGAAAGAGCCACGCTGTACCCACACCACCAGAGAGAGCCATGCTGTACCCACACCACCAGAGAGAGCCCCACTGTACCCACACCACCAGAGAGAGCCATGCTGTACCCGCACCACCAGAGAGAGCCACACTGTACCCACATCACCAGAGAGAGCCACGCTGTACCCGCACCACCAGAAAGAGCCACGCTGTACCCGCACCACCAGAGAGAGCCACACTGTGCCCACACCACCAGAGAGAGCCACGCTGTACCCGCACCACCATAGAGAGCCACGAGAGCCACGATGTACCCACCCCACCAGAGAGAGCCACGCTGTACCCGCATCACCATAGAGAGCCACGAGAGCCACGCTGTACTCACAGCACCATAGAGAGCCACGCTGTACCTGCACCACCATAGAGAGCCACGCTGTATCCGCACCACCATAGAGAGCCACGCTGTACCTGCACCACCAGAGAGAGCCACGAGAGCCACGCTGTACCCGCACCACCAGAGAGCCACGCTGTACCCGCACCACCTGAGAGAGCCATGCTGTACCCACACCAACAGAGAGAGAGCCACGCTGTCCAGCACCACCAGAGATAGAGCAGGTCAGTGTCACTGGGCAGTGTGGGCACAATAGGAGACAGAAAGTATTAGCATTGTATGGCCACAATAGGACTGGACACTGTAATATATAGGGGACTGCACCGTAAAGAGGCACTGTAATCATTGCAGTACCCCTTTACAGTGCAGTCCCCTTTATATCACAGTGTCCCTGCACATTACAGGTGGAGGACAGACACCAGGCACCCCCATGAATGTCTGCCGACTCCCACCGGGTCCCTGGAAAAGTTGGCTGCTCAGTCTAACATGCCCAGGCCTATTTTTTGTCCCAGTCCCGACCTGAAACCAACCCCGATATTTAATGTATGTAATGCTTGAGAAGACTGTCAGAAACTGCAGGCCTCTTAGAAGAAATGAGGGTCACAGTGTGGACATACTACAATTTTGGCTCAGAAGGCAATAAACTGGAAACATGTTACATAAGGCTAATAGACATCAATGCTATTACCCTAATCAACATCCCCACTACAGACTGCTGGGGTCTGAGGGACGCACATCATACCAAAGGGCCCCAAGCGGCCCTCGGGACGCAGGTTGGGCAGCAGGGTTGTAACTGAATTTTATTAAAAATGACCTTTCTTTTCAATCTGCGGTGCTGTTAGTTTCTGTAGAAATGCAATATGGTGACCTGGAGGTGTTCTGTATACAGATGGTGTACAGAACAGCCCCCAGATATGTCATTTCCTGCTTGTGTGATTGGCTCATTGATTTTCCCAGAAGTCTGCCCTAAGATACAAGTCAGAGCATCCCTTGTAACAAAAATCTCAAGTGCAGCAGCTGATTGATAATTATAAAATTGCTCTCATTCACAATCATTTTGCACATGGACACAGACAAACAAAAAGTTGTAGGGTCTGCATCCCTTTAGATGTGAATTCCCTTTGGGAGTATTTCACAAAAAATGACATACACCATTAATACTATTGATAGTCTATACAAAATTGATACTATTATTACACCATTGATACTATTGATACACTATTGATGCTATTAATACATTATTGATACTTTTGATACATTATACACTATTAATACTATTCATTCACCATTGATATTTTTGATACACTATTGATGCTACTAATACGCTATCGATACTATTACTATACCATTGACAAATACAATATTGATACGATTAATACACCATTGATACTACTGATACACTATACACTATTGATACTGTTAATACACTATTGATACACTATTCCTACTATTAATACACTATTGACACTATTGATACACTATACATTACTGATACTATTAATATACTATTGATACTATTTTTACACTATTGATACTATTATAATACTCTTGATACTGTCAATATACTGTTGATACTATTAATACACTATTGATACTATTATTACACTATTGATACACTGTTGATACTATTAATACACTATTGACACTATTATTACACTATTGATTCTGTTGATACACTGTTGATACTATTAATACACTATTGATACTATTATTACACTATTGATACTATTTATACACCATTGATATTTTTGATACCTATCGATGCTACTAATACGCTATTGATACTATTACTATACCATTGACACACTATCAATAGTGCTTTAATAGAATCAATAGTGTATTAGTAGTATCAATGGTGAATTAATCGTATCAATATTGTATAGTGTGTCAATGGTATAGTAATAGTATCAATAGCGTATTAGTAGCATCGATAGGTATCAAAAATATCAATGGTGTATAAATAGTATCAATAGTGTAATAATAGTATCAATAGTGTATTAATAGTATCAACAGTGTATCAACAGAATCAATAGTGTAATAATAGTGTCAATAGTGTATTAATAGTATCAACAGTGTATCAATAGTGTAATAATAGTATCAATAGTGTATTAATAGTATCAACAGTATATTGACAGTATCAAGAGTATTATAATAGTATCAATAGTGTAAAAATAGTATCAATAGTATATTAATAGTATCAGTAATGTATAGTGTATCAATAGTGTCAATAGTGTATTAATAGTAGGAATAGTGTATCAATAGTGTAATAATAACAGCAATATGGATAGTGTATCAATAGTGCATTAATAGAATCAATAGTGTATTAGTAGTATCAATGGTGAATTAATCGTATCAATATTGTATACACTATCCATATTGCTGTTATTATTACACTATTGATACACTATTGATACTATTAATACACAATTAATGCTATTGATACACTATGTACGATTGATACTATTAATACACCATCGACACATTATACACTATTGACACTATTAATACACTATTGATACTATTATTACACTCTTGATACTGTCGATACACTGTTGATACCATTAATATACTATTGATACTGTTATTACACTATTGATACTATTGATACTATTGATACACTGTTGATACCATTAATATACTATTGATACTGTTATTACACTATTGATACTATTGATACTATTGATACACTGTTGATACTTTTAATACACTATTGATACTATTCATTCACCATTGATACTATTGATACACTATTGATACTATTAATACTCCATTGATATTTTTGATACACTATTGATGCTACTAATACGCTATTGATACTATTACTATACCATTGACACACTATACAATATTGATACGATTAATACACCATTGATACTACTGATGCACTATACACTATTGATTCTATTAATACACTATTGATACACTATCCATATTGATGCTATTATTACACTATTGATACACTATTGATACTATTAATACACAATTAATGCTATTGATACACTATGTACGATTGATACTATTAATACACCATTGACACATTATACACTATTAATACACTATTGATACTATTGATACTCTATACATTACTGATACTATTAATACACTAGTGATACTATTTTTACACTATTGATACTATTGATACACTATTGATACTATTATTACACTCTTGATACTGTTGATACACTGTTGTTACTATTAATACACTATTGATACTATTATTACATCATTGATACTATTGATACACTGTTGTTACTATTAATACACTATTGATACTATTATTACATCATTGATACTATAGATACACTATACACTATTGATTCTATTGATACTATTAATACACCATTGATACTAATGATACACTTTACACTATTGATACTAGTGATACACTATTTATACTATTGCCCATTGTTTGATATTGATTTTTAAAAGTTTTGGCGTTTATTTATTTATTTATAGGAGATTCTTATTGTTCCTTTTTGTTTGGTCAACACAGTGCCATCAGAGCAATGAGGTCATGATCATTATGGTACTAGTGTCCATGAAAGCAAGCAAACTCTACTGCCACCCATGAACAGATCTGCAGCAAAGTTTAGCAAGAAAACAGTTAATCCAGAACGATGCACAGCGTACGCTGAGGGCTGTCTCAGCTGTAATCTTCTAAAGTTCTCTCAGTGGGTACAGTAATGGGGAATGTGAAAGGAGAACCAATTAACAGAGCAAATTGTGTTATACTTGCTACAAAGTACTTCACCTGACAGTATGTCCATGCTAAATACCAGCTAATGGCACGAGCCAGGGTCCTGGAACAGCGAGGGGAAGTACATCTGTACAATTTCACAGAATCTTTTGATGTGAGTGGAGGGGAATGCGAGGGATAGAGCTGGAATGGTTTGGCAGTCTACCAGTTCTTTCAGTGCCCCATAGAAAGAAGCCGAGGAGACAAAAATAGATCTACCTGACAGGTCTGCATTTCACCAGCTGCCTGGAAGCTACACGGCTCTGTGCAAGACCCTATATACATGCAAATGAGGGGCAACCCCTGACTTAATGGTACACTAGTCTAGGCAGTGTGGTAGAGGAACAGCAAAGGGTTTCACTTGTCTAGTGCTGAGTATTATCAACTAAAAAAAAATCACTACCCCTGTATTTTATTTTTCTATAAACAGTTTGAGTTATATAAAGGTGTTGTGTAACTACTTTAAAGCTGAACTCCAGGTATGATCCTAATTGCATAGACACTTTGGTCCAGCTTGGCCCATTGTAAGTATGTATATCCCAAACCTGATGGACCATTGCCATTACCACACCATTCGTCCTCCAGCAGAGACTGAAATACCTGATACTTCCGGGTTTGAAGAAGCATGTGACTTACCCTTAGGATGGTACTAGCATAGCTCCCAACTGTCCCTGATTTGGAGGGACTGTCCCTGATTTGGAGCAATGTCCTTCTGTCCCTCATTCCTCCTCATTTGCCCCTCATTTTGGTCTGATCTATATAGTTGTATATAAAATGCACTTTTTATCTTTCAGAAAGTGTTTCCCAGTGCTAAACCTTTCATCCGATTTCTAAATTGCTACATTTGTACATTTTAAAAGCCAATATAAAGGAATAGTAGTGGTAAAAAAAAGTCCTTGTGGATTTAATGAACCTTTTTTTTGTCAATTCTCCTTTAAGGGGGTGTGGCAGGGGGCGTGTCCTATGCCTACATATGTTTGTTAGTAGGTGTCCCTCAGTATGTGCTAGGCCATTCACCAGTACTTTCACATGGGAAGGGTCCATAGCCCTGTTAAGCCATAACCTGAGTCAGTTATACCTTTTACTGAGTGGCTTCTCCTGCCCCCATTAGCCAAATGGAATTACAGGAGAGTGAAGGTAGGGTCGGTAAGGGCTCCTGCATAGGGAGAGGACAGCTTTAGCTTTGCCCAGCATGGAGAAAGCTGAACTCCATGTATTTTTTTAAATTGCATACTTCCATTGGTCCAGCTTGAGGAAGTGCCTTCATCACTATACCATGACCACAGGGAGTCACTTGCTCAGCAATACCACCATTCACAGAACGACTTGTATTTGTTTCAATGAATACAAGAAGTTCTCTGATTGGGCAAGGTGGAGAGGAGGAGAGGTGATGTCACAATCTCTACCCTTTGCAATTATAGAACAACCTGTATTCATTATAGAAAATACAAGGTATTCTTTGCATAACCTAAATACCAAGCAAGCGACCCCCTGTGGTAAGTGTGCAGACGAAACCACTCGGCACAGAACCTGAGGCTATCACTGTAGTTGTAAAACCAGAAATGTCCTTGATGACGCCCTGGAGGAGGGGCGAAACGCGTTGACGCATTTCCGGTTTTACAACTACTGACGCCATTTAAGGTAATACTGACATATAATCACACACATAGGTTGGACTTGATGGACTTGTGTCTTTTTTCAACCTCACCTACTATGTAACTATGTAACTATTTCCACCCTCCGTGGAACGCACGCCGGCCCGCAGCGAACTCAGATGAGTTCATTCTCTGTCTCATGCCTGTTTTATCAGCAATCTCGTAAGTGGCGCTTATGATTGCGCAATAAAATTGTTTTTTAACAGTACTTTACTAAGAGATTTTATTTGTTTCTATCGAGCCCGGTGGTTATTTTGGTCACCCCCAAGATCCTTCATGTTTGGAGATGCTACTGAGGAGTCCCAGAATTCCATCTGTTAACACCAGATCACAGTGTGTTTGACCCCCAGACTGCAAAGCTGAGGGTCTATTGTTTCTGGTGAGTGGGGGTACAAGAGGGGAGTGTGGCACCTGGCACAGTCAATTTATATGAAGCACCTCAGCACTTTCAGTTTATTTGGAGCACTTCACCACGTTGCAAGAGACTGTATATGAAGCACTTCAGCACGTATTATCTATTTGGAGCACTTTAGCACATTGCAAGAGACTGTATCTCACTTTGACAATTCTATTTGTTGTTGTTTATCATATTATATCACAACTGCAAGCGCTGTTATATATTTTTTTGTTGGATTTTTTAAATTTTAGCACCTTGTGGGCAGCAGCTGCAGTCTTGATCACACATATTCTTTTCACATATATAACATAGCGCCAGGACCGTTTTTAAGGCAGGGCAAAAGGGGCAGCTGCCCTGGGCCCTATCATTGTTGTGGGCTGAACTTTTAGTCCCGTGCTGTGTCCTGATATCTCAGTGTAAAATTCTGTTGCTGCTGCCCAGCTCTGCCCTATTGCCATATACAGATGACTCACCTGCAGACCCTGTGTTTACATGTAAATAACCTGCATTGATATGTAAATAGAGGCAGCATTCATATGTATATCTACCATCACTTCTGCTGAATGCTTCCCACTGGGGAGGTAAAGGAGCAAGCTTGAAAGTCCTGCCTAAAACTATGGTCAAGAAGCCTAACATCAGCCTGTTCTGCAAAGGTAAGCAAATTGGAGGTGGACCCCTTCTTCAAAAGAACAGGGTGCATGTGGGTGTCATTAACAATTAATGGCACTTCTGTGTATCTGCTAAAGGGCAGTATGTTTCTGTGGTGTCAGGAAAGCAATTTTACATGTATTCCCGACACACACAAATGTGAACGCAGGCTAAATGTCTCAGTTACATTGGTGGTCAGTGTAAATCTTCTCACTACATTGGGGCTTGGTGTAGAATCCTTTCATTCACACTAGTGGTCAGTGTAAAGGTCCCCCTTACATTGGTGGTCAGTGTAAATCCCTCTTTACATTGGTGGTTACTGTGAATGCTTCTATTACATTAGTGATCAGTGTAAATCCCCATTACATTGGTGGCCAGTGTAGAAAATCCTCTTTATATTGGTAAAAAAATATCCAAACTTGCATTTGTGGTCAGTTTCAAATCCTCCCTTACATTGGTGGTCCACGTAGAAGCCCCCTTTAAATTGGTGGCCAGTGTAGAAATCCCCCTTTATTGTCTGTTGATGTAAAATCCCCCATTACATTGGTTGTCAGTGTAAAGTCTTCATAATATTGGTGATCAGTGTACATTTCCATTTACATTGGTGGTAAGTGCAGAATTGCCCTTACACTAGTGGTCAGTGTAAATCCCCCTTTATATTGGTGGTCAGTGTACAAGGGTCACCTTACATTGGTGGTCAGTACAAATCTCCTTGACAGTGTAAACAAACAGATCCCCATTCTGTCAGGGGAGTAGAGTGAGATTGTTTGTTCCTAGTGATTAGGAACAGCGATCTCTCTCTACTCCCTGTCAGTCCACTCCCCCCAGAAAGCACCTCCCTAGGGAACATTTAACCCTTTGATCGCCTCTGGTGTTAACCCCTTCCCTGCCAGTGTCATTTATACAGTGATCACTGTATTTTTATAGCACTGATCGCTGTATAAATGTCACTGGTCCCAAAAAGTGTCAAAAGTGTCCGATCTGTCCGCCGCAATGCCGCAGTCCTGCTAAAAATCGCAAAAAAAATGCCATAAATCTATCCTCTATTTTGTATACGTGATAACTTTTGCACAAATCCATTAATATACACTAATTGGGATTTTTTTTATCAAAAATATGTAGAAGAATACATATTGGCCTAAACTGAGGAACAAATTTGTTTTTTTACATTTTTGGGGGATATTTATTATAGCAAAAAGTAAAAAATATTGTCTTTATTTTTTTGTTTATAGCGCAAAAAATAAAAACCGCAGAGGTGATCAAATACCACTAAAAGAAAGCTCTATTTGTTGGACATCAAGGACATCAATTTTGTTTGGGTACAGCGTCGGGCGACTGCGCAATTGTCCGTTAAAGCGACGCAGTGCCATATCGCAAAAAATGGCCTGGTCAGGAAGTGGGTAAATCCTTCCGGGGCTGAAGTGGTTAAAGGAGAATTATGCAAAAAAAAAATATTAGTTAGACCCCTAAGTGCTTTTTTACCACGGCTATACCTTTATATTGGCTTTTGAAATTTACAAAATGTAGCATTTTAGAAATTGCATGAAAGGTTTAGTACTATGAAACACTTTTTTGAAAGGTAAATAGTGCATTTTATCTACAACAATATAGATCAGATCTAAACTGGAAGCAAAGCTCTTCCAGGATGCTTAGATGTGACTGCATGTCAGTGGTGGACAGAGGGGCTTCAACTGTGGCCCCTGACATCCCCAGGGTGTGCAGATAATATTCAGTATATTGTAAATGTAAAGGAAATGGGATTATAGCGGTGCTACCAACAATCAATTTATAACAGGTTAGATAAAAATATAATTTATTTTTATTAAATACAAAAAAACAAAGACTAGAATAAACAGGGGATATAGAAATAGTTAAAATAGATGATAGAGCATATACAATTCACATATTGGGTTGCTGGTGACCCAAGAGAGAAGAAAAAAAGTGGTCACAGATGGATGTTGAATCCCAACATGTTTCGCCAGTGATGGCTTCCTCAGGGGATAGTGTGGACAACCACAGTAATCCAGCTCTAACATGAAAAGCAAAAATATATATATATGAATACATATTAAACATGAAAAAAAATATATATAGACATTGTCATGACCGCAGGAAGATGCACAGCACATACCTCTAGCCGTCCGAAACCAGGAGATGAAGAAATTTGTTGATGGGTTGCCTCCCCTAAAAAAACAGGGGGACAAAGGCAGATGTCACAAAGCCCCAGCCTAAGAATGATACAAGGGAGACCATGTACGGTCGCAGGGGGCAAATGAAGAGTATAAAGAGCATAAAATAGATTAGTATAGGCATATTCTGGACAAAAAACGAATATACGAACGGGATGAGGTGCATGACAATATAGAGCCACTCAGATTATATTCTTTAATATTCAGTATATGCCGTTCTATAGAAGATTGCCAAAGGCAGTTAACAGACTGCTGAAGATGGTCAGAGACTAATGACATGCTATAGGAACAGCCATAGGTGTGCGCAGCCTATTGCATTAGGGTGTGCAGCCCAAAGCTCAAACACAGAGCAACAGAGGCAGTGGCTAGGGGTGTACACATGTTGCAGCTCTGATGCTATTCTTCTCAGTCATGGCAAACCACCTGTGAATGGGTCCCTAATTTTTTTTTATTATTTTTTTTTCATTTTTTTTTTACAATTTTTTTTTTACAATTTCTAACTGGCCTTTTGGGGGGCTTTGGTGAAATATCAGGGTTCTCCATAGACCCCTGATGTCCTACATTTAAGAGAAATAAACTAAGGACAGGATGGAGGCGCAGTTGCTAGAACTGAACCCCCTGAAGCGCAGAAGGAGGGAGGGAGAGGAGGAGAAGCCGGCAGCGCTGCAGGGGGAGGAAGAGGATGGGTATTTGCAATGAGGCAGTACAGCCCGTCCTCCAGCTTGGCAGGTGCCCGGGCCCCCCTTTTGAATCAATAGGGGCTGGTACAGGAGGGCAGGCTGTATTGCTTAATAATTTGACCTGGAGCACAGGGTGATTAGGGTGTGCCCAGGCACATCTGGCACACCCCTCGCGCACATGCTGGAGATATGATGTTGGAGACTGTTAAAGGCCCGTACACAGGGGCTGAATATCGGGTGGTATCGGCCAGTTCAAAAGAAACATGGGTCCGGCTTCTGTCAAAGGGGCACGAGTGAAAAAGGTCTGCCAAAAGGCATCTGATCAGCGTCCTTGGCCAATGGCTGAGAGCGCTGACCGGAGTGTTCTGGCAGGTGGGCCGTCCCCTCACAGAACACAATAGCTCAGCAGAGGAGATTGCTATACTAACATCGGATTGTTAGTACAGGATCTCCTCCTGAGCTCTTCAGTTTTTTTGTTTTGTTTAGTCTGCTGGGTTGAGACTGGGAATATATTAGGCTAGCCAAAAATGGTTCTCTAGAGAAATCACTCAATTCCTCCATCCACTCTGAACATCATGGACAAAGGCAGAGCTGGTTTTGTATTCCAACAGTCACAACACCTGCAGCAGTCTGAATACCTGAACATTGTTTGCATCTGATGGATGCCGTAACTGTTTGGCCAACAATTTACTACCCAACTCAGGTGATTTTAAAATTCTGTCAAGTCGCGTGGTGCCGGTAGCACCATCCATAGCTCAAATTGTGGACAATTCAACAGGAATTGGCCAAACTTGAGGCCTTTTATGGCTAGCTTTACATGAGACTGCTTGAGACCACTGCCATTAAAAATGCCAGTAACACACCTCCTCCTGTATTATACAGACACCAATCTGGATGAAGGAGAACAGGAGGCACAGCAGACAGCAGCATTCTCAGAATGGGGAAGGCTAGTGGTAAGTGTAATAGCAGATTTATCAATTAACAGAAATCGTTCTCTTTGTTCCTCCCAAGACCTCCTGCTCTCTAGCTCCCTGGTCACCTCATCCCACGCCCGCCTCCAGGACTTCTCCAGAGCCTCTCCCATCCTCTGGAACTCTCTACCCCAATCTGTCCAACTATTTCCTCTGTCTGCTTTCAGACAATCCCTGAAAACTCATCTCTTTAGACAGAGAAACCTATCCTGACCCCACCTAACAACTGTACATTTATTTTCTCTATCAGCCCATCCCACACAATTATTACCTCTTGTAACTCTTGACCCTCCCTCTCCAACATGCAGGGCCCTCTGAGTCCTACTGTATTGCCCCGTACACACGGTCGGACATTGATCGGACATTCCGACAACAAAATCCATGGATTTTTTCCAATGGATGTTGGCTCAAACTTGTCTTGCATACACACGGTCACACAAAGTTGTCGGAAAATCCGATCGTTCTGAACGCGGTGACGTAAAACGCGTACATCGGAACTAGAAACGGGGCAGTAGCTAATAGGTTTCCTCTTTTAATTTATTCTGAGCATGCGTGGCACTTTGTGCGTCGGATTTGTGTACACACGATCGGAATTTAACCGATTGGATTTTGTTGTCAGGAAATTTTATAGCCTGTGTGTCGGAAATTCCGACGGAAAAAGTCCGATGGAGCCCACACACGATCGGAATTTCTGACAACACAATCTGATCGCACTTTTTCCGTCGGAAAATCCGACCGTGTGTACAGGGCATAATAAATTGTATTGCAATTGTGCTGTCTACCTGTTGTAAACTGTCAGCGCTATTTACATTCTGTATAATAAAAAGAGTTAAACATGGGCCGAATGTCGGGGGACATTGGTCGGTAAAAAAAAATAAAAACGGGCGACATTTGGCCCATGTGCATGTTGGTCTGTCGGATGTGCATGCTGGAAGACCAGCAGCTGCCGACTCCCGATCAGCACTCTCAGCCAATGGCAGAAAGGGCTGATCAGAGTGTTCTGGTGGAGGGTGGAGGGGTGGGACTGGGGACGGGTGTTTCCCTGTCAGAACACAACAGCTCAGTGTTGGAGATCGCTGTACTTACTTTGCATAGTGAGTACAGCGACTTCGACCAGAGCAGACAGTTTTTTTCTTTGTCCAAATCCAAAAAAACTGATATGCTGCGTACACAGATTTTCCAATGGGAAATGTTGGATGTGAGATTGTTGGCGGTAAGTCCGTCCGTGTGTATGCTCCATCGGACATTTGTTGTCGCACTTTCCACCAACAAATGACTTTTCTGAGCGTGTGTACACAAGTCTGTCGGACAAAAGTCCGAAGTACAAACACACATGCTCAGAAGCAGAAGCGGTCTGTCTTGTAAACTAGCGTTCGTAATGGAGAATTAACATTCGTGACGTGGCAAATTATGAAAATCTCCAAATGCAGCGCACAATTCTCTTCTTCTTTATTTAATGGGATAATAAAGAAGCTGCATTGCTGGTGATACTGATGGAGTTATTGCAAACAAATTTTCAAAGGCTTTTTTTTTCTAGTGATATCAAGAATAATATTATTATGTTTTTTTTTTTAATTATTTGAGCAAGTTACCACAACACCATTATCCCCGTAGTTTTTAAGAACAAAGATACAACTATGTCGGTGTCCCTTGTCAATTTTGCATTGTATTTTTTTAAATGTAACTGCCTACTCCCAAACTGTCATTTGAAATAAAACACATAGCCAAGTATTATTCTACACAATTTTTTTTATTGTGCATTAAAAAAAAAAAGACATGATATCTGCCAATAGAAAATAACCAAAAAGTGCATTCTATGCATCCAAAAATATAGAACATATACCAAATCAAATCATTATTCAACCAAAAAAATAATTTTAAAGCAATAACTCCAAGGCCAATAATAAATAACACGTTATCTCCTCCGATTCTGCAACATAGCTGGTTGACGAACGGCCGTTCAGAAACAAACTGAAAAGCACGAAATGAAAAGCGATAAATGAAAAACGCGAAAAAAAAAAAGTGTGAATCAACACTCACCAAACTTCTACTAACACAAAATTAGCAGAAGGAGGCCAAAGGGTGGCGCTAAAGAGCTGAAAAACCACGTAGTACATCACTACGTTCGTAATTGTTGGCCAACATTTGTGAGACCGTGTGTATGCAAGACAAGTTTGAGCCAACGCCCTTTGCACAAAATTCCACGGTTTTGTTGTTGGAACGTCCAATTGTGTGTACGAAGCTATAGTGCAGTGATGGCGAACCTTGGCACCCCAGATGATCTGGAACTACTTTTCCCATGATGCTCAACTACACTGCAGAGTGCATGAGCATCATGGGAAATGTAGTTCCAAAACATCACTGCTATAGTGTGTACCAGGCTTTAGACAGCATGGCACAGAATCATGTAACAAGTGACTGCAGTCCTTCCAGAAGCACTGTGAAAAGCATACTACATTTTAACTGTATTGGATAAAAACTCAGATTAAACCCAGCAAAGGGGATGATCTGGCTATAGCACATTATTATTATAAAGGATTTTTTATAGTGCCAACAGTTTGCATAATTTTTTTACAAAATTAGGGGAGATGGTACAGGGGGAGAGAAGGAGGGTACAGGAGAGTACAGGAGGGTTATCTGGATAGAATAAGCAGGTCACTGTATGACTGTTCTTGCTTCCATAGTTGCATGTTTGTTTTTTTGTAATACATTTTTTATACTTTGGGTTAGCATTTGTTTTTACCAGGGATGGAGAGATCTGCCATGTACAGTACTTTCAGACCTTGCCATTAAGCTCGGTAATTTTTCTTCAATGCCCTCCCCAGATATCTACACATATTTTAGACACTCTGTCTAAAATCCTTTGCTGCAAGGGTGATATTAATTTAAATCTCGAGAAGTTAAAAGCTTGTCTGCAACTGCTCAGCAGAAATGTGTTGTGCGCGTATAATAAATGTACTCAGTAGAGGTAGACTTGCTGTCTTTTCTATGGCTCTCCGGTGATGGCACACAATGGTGCTTAGAAGGATGATGCATCTGGCTGTGTAAACGAAACCTTCCCATTTAAGAGGATTCAAATATCTCTGCGGCAGCCATGTGAACACATATTAAACTCTGAACGCTCCCAGCCCACTGTAGGAATGAATAGAGAGATTAGAAACCTGGAGATAATTTGCTAATGAATATCAATTTCGCATTTTGGCATCCTTGAACTGCAATTCATTTGCTAATAAAATCGAAATTTGGCCAAACTTCTTTGGCATTGATCCCAGGCCAGAGGGGAATCCAGTGTTTCACAAATCAATAGCTTTGATTCCCTCTGTGACCCAGGATTGGACAAACACGGAGGATGATACTGTAATAACGTTAGCAGGATTATTCAAGAAAATAGTGCTAGAAGCAAAGGAAGAGGCATCCACTGCTCATGGGGGGATTTCTGCCCCACAATAAAACAGGGCTGATTCCTACCCCTTTTTTACTGCGCAGTAATGGATGTAGGTCCCTTTAACCACTCGACCCCCAGAAGATTTACCCACCTTCATAACCAGGCAATTTTTTGCTTTTTGGCACTGCGTTACTTTAACCACTTTCAGTGGCGGCTGGTGTTTTTTTGTTTGGGGGGGTGGCAAACAACCGAATCCCAGGGCTGAACAAAAAAACGGACAGCTCCGGATTGTTAGTACACCGATCTCCCATGCTGTGCTATTGTGTTCTGACAGGGGGGCGCCCGCCCCCCCGAACACTCTGGTCAGCGCTCTCAGCCATTGGCTGAGAGCACTGATCGGGAGCCGATCGGCAGACCTTTTCCGGTCATGCCCCACTGACAGAAGCCATCATCATTGACACACCATCATCTTCTTTTCTGACATCATCAGGAGCCAGCTGTATCTTGCAGCCAGTCCCCTGATGATGTGCCATGACTCTTGCACTGTAGAATACCCCGAGGCCTTCTGAGATGCATGACGTGAGTATTTCAGGGAGCTGAAGGCAACTGAATATCCCAGTCTTGCCTAGGCAAGAATGGGATAGGAAATGCTGGGACATGTTCCTTAAAAAAGGTAATAAAAGGAAAAAAATGAAGAAAAAAACGTTCGGTTGTGGGAGAGGAATGGGGAGGAATGGAATGATGGAAAGTAGGTGGGGCACGTGAAGGCCTGTTTTAAGAAGCTGTAGGATATCTACTATTACAATTTTTGGCCCAAGGTACAATTGGACTTGAACCTATCCCAAACATAATCTTAACCGAAGTCTTAAAGTGATTGCAAAATTTCGTTTTTTTTTCCTATAAAAATAACAAACATGTCATATTTACTTGCTCTGTTGCAGTGGATTTGCACAGAGCAGCCCAGATCCTCCTCTTCTCGGGTCCCTCTTCTGTGCTCCTGGCCCCTCCCTCCTGTTCAGTGCCCCCACAGCAAGCAGCTTGCTATGGGGGGCACCCAAGCTGAGTCACAGCTCCCTGTGTCCATTCAGACACAGAGCCCAGACCTTGCCCGCCCCCTCTCTACCCTGACTGGCTAGTTGACTTTGATTGACAGCAGCGGGAGCCAATTGCGGTGATGCTGTGTCTCAGCCATTCAGGAAGGAGAGTCTTGGACGACTGAGACACTCGTGGACATCACTGGACAGAGAGGGACCTCAGGTAAGTGTTAGGGGAACTGCTGCACACAGAAGGCATTTTATCTTAATGCATAGAATGCATTAAGATAAAAAAACCTTCTGCCTTTACAACCCCTTTAAACCCTAATCATATCTCTAAAGGTAGATTTAGACGTCTAAATCCCCCCTGCCTCTGAAGCCTGATCCACTTCTGGATCACGCTCCAGAGGCAACCATAAGGCAGTGAGGAAGCAATGCAACCCCTCCTCACTGCCTGTTTTACCCGATTTTAGACAATCACGCTGCAACTGCATGTAATAAACGTGATTGTGGGCCGTTTGCAATGCTTCCCTGTTGACTTGCATGTGTAGTGATCGCCGGGCATGCAGTCTGTCAATCGCTACACGTCGTGTCAATTTAGCCACAGCCATGGCATATGAACATCCCCCTATGCTGCCTATTGCAGCTTAAAGTGGTTCTAAAGACAGAAGGTTTTTTATCTTAATACATTGTATGCATTAAGATAAAAAAAAAAACTTCTGTGTGCAGCAGCCCCCCTCAGCCCCCCAATACTTACCTGGGCCTGAGTGCCTCGGCTGTCCGGGACTTTCCCTCCTGATTGACACAGCAACAGGCATCATTGCCTCCCACTGCTGTCAATCAAAGTCAGTTAGCCAATAAGGAGAGAGAGGGGTCGGGGCCGAACCGCACCTCCGTGTCTGAATGGACACACAGAACAGTGTCTTGGGTGCCCCCACAGCAAGCCGCTTGCTGTGCGGACACGCGGCAGGAGGGAGGGGCCAGGAGCGCTGGCGATGACCAGCTTAAAAAGGTTGTAAACCCTCATGGTTTTTCACCTTAATGCATTCTATGTATTAAGGTGAAAAACCTTCTGTGGTGCTCCAGTCCCCCCCCAAGCCCCCATTTTACTTACCTGATCCCAATCCTTCTCCGGCCGGGAACGAGCACACCAGCTCTACCTGGTGTCTCGTGTCCTGATTGGATAGATTGATAGCAGCGCAGCCATTGGCTCCCGCTGCTGTCAATCAAATTCAATGACACGGCGCCGGGGGGCGGGGCCGAGTCCTGCATTCTGTGTGAATGGACACAGATTCGGGACTTGGGAGCGCGCCAGCACGGGTGTCCACCAAGGAGAGCGCTTCTCCAACGTGGACACTCGATGCGGGGAGGAGCTACCAGCGCTGCTGAGGGATCCCAGAAGAGGATGATCGGGGCCACTCGGTACAAAACGAACTGCACAGTGGAGGTAAGTATGATATGTTTGTTTTTTTTTGTTTTTTTTTTTTAAAAAGGAGGGTTTACAACCCCTTTAATCCTACCTCCCTAACATTAAATTAAGCTTTAAAACCAACACTTAGTAACTTATGTAACATGTTGTAAACTATTGACACCTAAAACAAATTCTTCTGCAGTGAGATATCAGCCCCCAAATAAGCACAATTTGCTAGAGTCCTCCTTTTCTCTAGCTCACTTGGCACCCATGCTCACCTACAGGACTTCTCTAGAGCCTCTCCCATCCTCTGAATCTCCCTACCCCAATCTGTCTATTTCCTACACTGTCCATTTTTAGACGATCTCTAAAAACTCATCTCTTCAGAGAGGCCTATCCTGCCCCCCCCTAAGAACTGTACATTTATTTTCTCCATCAGCACATTCCCCACAGTAATTACCTCTTGTATCGCTTGACCCTCCCTCTTAGATTGTAAGCTCTAATGAGCAGGACCTCCTGACTACAGTTGTATTAAACTGTATTGTAATTGTACTGTCTGCTCTCATGTTGTAAAGCGCTGCGTAAACTGTTGGCGCTATATAAATCCTATATAATAATAATATTCTCATAGCAGGCAAGAGTGGCATGGCTTTATTTCTGGTTTCCATAAGAGAAATACAAAATGTGTTGTTTTTGATAAAGCTTGAATTACGTTCCTTTTATTAAAAATGTATTCCACCCTACCCGATCTATGCCGGTTATACTTAATCTGAGACGTATGCCCGATTCTTGCCAGAGTGTCTGGAAAGTCTTTGCCTGAGGTCAGAAAAGCTTGCCCCATGCCCCTCACTGAACCATTTCCTAATAATGGCATGCAAATAATGCCTATTAGCCTTTCCTCGAATAAAAACCTACATAAGCATTATCTGTAGGTGTCCAATTAGAGCAGCTGTTAATAGATTCAGGCTAGAAGCAGGCTGGTGGATAAACAATACAGCCCTTTAGTCATGGGTCAGTGGAGAAAATTACATTGCATGTTGGGTATTGTGATGTTGGTTCAGGACCCTTGTAGAAACGACTTCCACTCATACAGCTTAATCATCTAATTACCAGAGTAACACTACACATACCGCCGCCGCCACCACTCTGAATGTACACTGCAAAACTCAATTACCAAGGTACATTAACCTGTAGATTAGAGTCACAAACTACTATTTAAATGATATGCATTAATAAAATTTAATTAGCTTTTATTGGGAAAATATACTACACACTGATAAACAGAATGTGCATTCAGTACAGAAACCTAGTAGGGTAGGTGGTGTGTATCCTCAACAAAGATCATGTTGCCTGAATTTGGATTAGCAAGAAGCACTTGTTTGTTAAATGGAGAGGAATGTTTTCTTTGTAGGGTATAGTGATAATGACTCATTTTACTACTGAATGATGGGAACTAGGTCATAGCAATGAATGTTACAAAAAAGTTTCCTGTGCATATTTATGTGCTGTTCTGTGTGGACTGTGCTCTGTGTGTGTGTCAAGTGAGGTACGTTGTGTGTGTCCAGTGTTGTGCGCTCTGTTTGAGTCCAGTGCTGTGCGTCCTGTGTGTGTCCAGTGCTGTGCGTCCTGTGTGTGTCCAGTGCTGTGCATCCTGTGTGTGTCCAGTGCTGTGCATCCTGTGTGTGTCCAGTGCTATGCATCCTGTGTGTGTCCAGTGCTGTGTGTCCTGTGTGTGTCCAGTGCTGTGCATCCTGTGTGTGTCCAGTGCTATGCATCCTGTGTGTGTCCAGTGCTGTGCGTCCTGTGTGTGTCCAGTGCTGTGCATCCTGTGTGTGTCCAGTGCTGTGCATCCTGTGTGTGTCCAGTGCTGTGCGTCCTGTGTGTGTCCAGTGCTGTGCGTCCTGTGTGTGTCCAGTGCTGTGCGTCCTGTGTGTGTCCAGTGCTGTGCATCCTGTGTGTGTCCAGTGCTGTGCGTCCTGTGTGTGTCCAGTGCTGTGCATCCTGTGTGTGTCCAGTGCTGTGCGTTCTGTGTGTGTCCAGTGCTGTGCGTCCTGTGTGTGTCCAGTGCTGTGCATCCTGTGTGTGTCCAGTGCTATGCATCCTGTGTGTGTCCAGTGCTGTGCATCCTGTGTGTGTCCAGTGCTGTGCATCCTGTGTGTGTCCAGTGCTGTGCGTCCTGTGTGTGTCCAGTGCTGTGCATCCTGTGTGTGTCCAGTGCTGTGCGTCCTGTGTGTGTCCAGTGCTGTGCATCCTGTGTGTGTCCAGTGCTGTGCGTTCTGTGTGTGTCCAGTGCTGTGCGTCCTGTGTGTGTCCAGTGCTGTGCATCCTGTGTGTGTCCAGTGCTGTGCGTCCTGTGTGTGTCCAGTGCTGTGCGTTCTGTGTGTGTCCAGTGCTATGCTGTGTGTGTCCAGTGCTGTGCGTCCGGTGCTATGCATCCTGTGTGTGTCCAGTGCTGTGCGTCCTGTGTGTGTCCAGTGCTGTGCTGTGTGTGTCCAGTGCTGTGCGTCCTGTGTGTGTCCAGTGCTGTGCATCCTGTGTGTGTCCAGTGCTGTGCATCCTGTGTGTTTCCAGTGATGTGCGTCCTGTGTGTGTCCAGTGCTGTGCGTCCTGTGTGTGTCCAGTGCTGTGCATCCTGTGTGTGTCCAGTGCTGTGCATCCTGTGTGTGTCCAGTGCTGTGCGTCCTGTGTGTGTCCAGTGCTGTGCTGTGTGTGTCCAGTGCTGTGCGTCCTGTGTGTGTCCAGTGCTGTGCATCCTGTGTGTGTCCAGTGCTGTGCATCCTGTGTGTTTCCAGTGATGTGCGTCCTGTGTGTGTCCAGTGCTGTGCGTACTGTGTGTGTCCAGTGCTGTGCATCCTGTGTGTGTCCAGTGCTGTGCATCCTGTGTGTGTCCAGTGCTGTGCATCCTGTGTGTGTCCAGTGATGTGCGTCCTGTGTGTGTCCAGTGCTGTGCGTCCTGTGTGTGTCCAGTGCTGTGCATCCTGTGTGTGTCCAGTGCTGTGCATCCTGTGTGTTTCCAGTGATGTGCGTCCTGTGTGTGTCCAGTGCTGTGCGTCCTGTGTGTGTCCAGTGCTGTGCATCCTGTGTGTGTCCAGTGCTGTGCATCCTGTGTGTGTCCAGTGCTGTGCGTCCTGTGTGTGTCCAGTGCTGTGCTGTGTGTGTCCAGTGCTGTGCGTCCTGTGTGTGTCCAGTGCTGTGCATCCTGTGTGTGTCCAGTGCTGTGCATCCTGTGTGTTTCCAGTGATGTGCGTCCTGTGTGTGTCCAGTGCTGTGCATCCTGTGTGTGTCCAGTGCTGTGCATCCTGTGTGTGTCCAGTGCTGTGCATCCTGTGTGTGTCCAGTGCTGTGCATCCTGTGTGTGTCCAGTGCTATGCATCCTGTGTGTGTCCAGTGCTGTGCATCCTGTGTGTGTCCAGTGCTGTGCGTTCTGTGTGTGTCCAGTGCTGTGCATCCTGTGTGTGTCCAGTGCTGTGCATCCTGTGTGTGTCCAGTGCTATGCATCCTGTGTGTGTCCAGTGCTGTGCATCCTGTGTGTGTCCAGTGCTATGCATCCTGTGTGTGTCCAGTGCTGTGCATCCTGTGTGTGTCCAGTGCTGTGCATCCTGTGTGTGTCCAGTGCTGTGCATCCTGTGTGTGTCCAGTGCTGTGCGTCCTGTGTGTGTCCAGTGCTGTGCATCCTGTGTGTGTCCAGTGCTGTGCGTTCTGTGTGTGTCCAGTGCTGTGCATCCTGTGTGTGTCCAGTGCTGTGTGTCCTGTGTGTGTCCAGTGCTGTGCGTTCTGTGTGTGTCCAGTGCTGTGCGTCCTGTGTGTGTCCAGTGCTGTGCGTTCTGTGTGTGTCCAGTGCTATGCTGTGTGTGTCCAGTGCTGTGCGTCCGGTGCTATGCATCCTGTGTGTGTCCAGTGCTGTGCGTCCTGTGTGTGTCCAGTGCTGTGCGTCCTATGTGTGTCCAGTGCTGTGCTGTGTGTGTCCAGTGCTGTGCGTCCTGTGTGTGTCCAGTGCTGTGCGTCCTATGTGTGTCCAGTGCTGTGCATCCTGTGTGTTTCCAGTGATGTGCGTCCTGTGTGTGTCCAGTGCTGTGCGTCCTATGTGTGTCCAGTGCTGTGCATCCTGTGTGTTTCCAGTGATGTGCGTCCTGTGTGTGTCCAGTGCTGTGCGTCCTATGTGTGTCCAGTGCTGTGCTCCCTGTGTGTGTCCAGTGCTGTGCATCCTGTGTGTGTCCAGTGCTGTGCATCCTGTGTGTGTCCAGTGCTGTGCATCCTGTGTGTTTCCAGTGATGTGCGTCCTGTGTGTGTCCAGTGCTGTGCGTCCTGTGTGTGTCCAGTGCTGTGCATCCTGTGTGTGTCCAGTGCTGTGCATCCTGTGTGTGTCCAGTGCTATGCATCCTGTGTGTGTCCAGTGCTGTGCATCCTGTGTGTGTCCAGTGCTGTGCATCCTGTGTGTGTCCAGTGCTGTGCATCCTGTGTGTGTCCAGTGCTGTGCGTTCTGTGTGTGTCCAGTGCTGTGCGTCCTGTGTGTGTCCAGTGCTGTGCATCCTGTGTGTGTCCAGTGCTGTGCATTCTGTGTGTGTCCAGTGCTGTGCATCCTGTGTGTGTCCAGTGCTGTGTGTCCTGTGTGTGTCCAGTGCTGTGCGTTCTGTGTGTGTCCAGTGCTGTGCGTTCTGTGTGTGTCCAGTGCTATGCTGTGTGTGTCCAGTGCTGTGCGTCCGGTGCTATGCATCCTGTGTGTGTCCAGTGCTGTGCGTCCTGTGTGTGTCCAGTGCTGTGCGTCCTATGTGTGTCCAGTGCTGTGCTGTGTGTGTCCAGTGCTGTGCGTCCTGTGTGTGTCCAGTGCTGTGCGTCCTATGTGTGTCCAGTGCTGTGCATCCTGTGTGTTTCCAGTGATGTGCGTCCTGTGTGTGTCCAGTGCTGTGCGTCCTATGTGTGTCCAGTGCTGTGCATCCTGTGTGTTTCCAGTGATGTGCGTCCTGTGTGTGTCCAGTGCTGTGCGTCCTATGTGTGTCCAGTGCTGTGCTCCCTGTGTGTGTCCAGTGCTGTTCATCCTGTGTGTGTCCAGTGATGTGCGTCCTGTGTGTGTCCAGTGATGTGCGTCCTGTGTGTGTCCAGTGCTGTGTGTCCTGTGTGTGTCCAGTGCTGTGCATCCTGTGTGTTTCCAGTGATGTGCGTCCTGTGTGTGTCCAGTGATGTGCGTCCTGTGTGTGTCCAGTGCTGTGTGTCCTGTGTGTGTCCAGTGCTGTGCGTCCTGTGTGTGTCCAGTGCTGTGCTCCCTGTGTGTGTCCAGTGCTGTGTGTCCTGTGTGTGTCCAGTGATGTGCGTCCTGTGTGTGTCCAGTGCTGTGTGTCCTGTGTGTGTCCAGTGCTGTGCGTCCTGTGTGTGTCCAGTGCTGTGCTCCCTGTGTGTGTCCAGTGATGTGCGTCCTGTGTGTGTCCAGTGCTGTGCTCCCTGTGTGTGTTCAGTGATGTGCGTCCTGTGTGTGTCCAGTGCTGTGCTCCCTGTGTGTGTCCAGTGATGTGCATCCTGTGTGTGTCCAGTGATGTGCATCCTGTGTGTGTCCAGCACTATGCTTCCTGCGTGTGTCCAGTGCTGTGCGTCCTGTGTGTGTCCACTGCTGTGCGTCCTGTGTGTGTCCAGTGATGTGTGTCCTGTGTGTGTCCAGTGCTGTGCATCCTGTATGCAGTGCTGTGCTCCCTGTGTGCAGTGCTGTGAAACCTTTGTGAGTGTGTCTAGTTCTGTACTCCCTCTGTGTGCAGTGTTGCCTGTGTGTGTCCTGTATTTATGTCATGCTGTGCTCCCTGTGTATGTGGTGCTGTGTTTCCTTCCTATGCAGTGCTGTGTTTCCTGTGTATGTGGTGCTGTGTTTCCTTCCCGTGTAATGCTGTGCTCCCTGTGTATGTGGTGCTGTGTTTCCTTCCTGTGTAATTCTGTGCTTCCTGTGTATGTGGTGCTGTATTTCCTTCCTGTGTAATGCTGTGCTCCCTGTGTATGTGGTGCTGTGTTTCCTTCCTGTGTAATGCTGTGCTCCCTGTGTATGTGGTGCTGTGTTTCCTTCCTGTGTAATGCTGTGCTCCCTGTGCATGTGGTGCTGTGTTTCCTTCCTATGCAGTGCTGTGTTTCCTGTGTATGTGGTGATGTGTTTCCTTCCTGTGTAATGCTGTGCTCCCTGTGTATGTGGTGCTGTGTTTCCTTCCTGTGTAATGCTGTGCTCCCTGTGTATGTGGTGCTGTGTTTCCTTCCTGTGTAATGCTGTGCTCCCTGTGTATGTGGTGCTGTGTTTCCTTCCTGTGTAATGCTGTGCTCCCTGTGCATGTGGTGCTGTGTTTCCTTCCTATGCAGTGCTGTGTTTCCTGTGTATGTGGTGATGTGTTTCCTTCCTGTGTAATGCTGTGCTTCCTGTGTATGTGGTGCTGTATTTCCTTCCTGTGTAATGCTGTGCTCCCTGTGTATGTGGTGCTGTGTTTCCTTCCTGTGTAATGCTGTGCTCCCTGTGTATGTGGTGCTGTGTTTCCTTCCTGTGTAATGCTGTGCTCCCTGTGTATGTGGTGCTGTGTTTCCTTCCTGTGTAATGCTGTGCTCCCTGTGCATGTGGTGCTGTGTTTCCTTCCTATGCAGTGCTGTGTTTCCTGTGTATGTGGTGATGTGTTTCCTTCCTGTGTAATGCTGTGCTTCCTGTGTATGTGGTGCTGTATTTCCTTCCTGTGTATGTGGTGCTGTATTTCCTTCCTGTGTATGTGGTGCTGTATTTCCTTCCTGTGTATGTGGTGCTGTATTTCCTTCCTGTGTAATGCTGTGCTTCCTGTGTATGTGGTGCTGTATTTCCTTCCTGTGTATGTGGTGCTGTGTTTCCTTCCTGTGTATGTGGTGCTGTGTTTCCTTCCTGTGCAGTGCTGTGTTTCCTGTGTATGTGGTGCTGTATTTCCTTCCTGTGTAATGCTTTGCTCCCTGTTTATGTGGTGCTGTGTTTCCTTTCTGTGCAGTGCTGTGCTCTGCAAATTACAGTGTATGCTCCATACAGTACTCTCTGTGTATGTGAGGTCAGTGCTCTTTGTAATTGTACAGTATCATACCTCCCAACTTTTTTTGGGGGAATGAGGGACACATATTAGCAAAAGTATGCAGGCATAGGACCCTCTGCCACAAGCCCTTTAATGAGAATTATAAAAAAAAAAGATTAGTCAAATCCACAAGTGCTTTTTTTTACCACTACTTTTCCTTTATATTGGCTTTTGAAATTTAAAAATGCAGCAATTTAGAAATTGAATGAAAGGTTTAGCACCGGGAAACACCTTTTGAAAGATAAAAAGTGCATTTTATATACAACTATATAGATCAGACCAAAATGAGGGACAAATGAGGAGGAAAGAGGGACAGAGGGACATTGCTCCAAATCAGGGACAGCCCCTCGAAATCAGGGACAGTTGGGAGCTATGCAGTATCCTCCTCATTTGCCCCTCATTTTGGTCTGATCTATATAGATGTATATAAAATGCACTTTTTATCTATCAGAAAGTGTTTTCCATTGCTAAACCTTTCATCTGATTTCTAAATTGCTGCATTTGTAAATTTCAAAAGCCAATATAAAGGAATAGTAGTGGTAAAAAAAAAAGCCCTTGTCGGTTTAACCAATCTTGTTTTTTTTTGTACAATTCACCTTTGAGGGGGCGTGACAAGGGGTGTGTCCTATGCCTGCATACTTTTGCTGATAGGTGTCCCTCATTCCCATCTCAAAAAGTTGGGAGGTATGCTGTGTGTGCTGTACAGACCTCCCTCTGTATAAATTTATTCTGTACAGGTTTACTTTTGTACTTGCTATACAGTGCTTCCTGTGTATACCTATTTTCTATGATACAGATATCATTGCAGATTTGCAGGGGGGAATCGCAATCTGGAAAATCAAAGGACATTCTCTTTTTGCTGGCCATAAATTTTTCAACCAGCTTCCATCAATTTTATATTACGGAAACAATTAAGCAGATCAAGGTTTGGTTGCAGTTCGAAAGCTGGTTGGAAGTGGTTGACATTGTCTAAGGTATGGTCAGCATCACTAGCTTTCCATAAGAAGCCTATAAGCAATAGCTGCTAATAAAGAGGTCTCTTTAATTTTGAGAAAACTTGCCTGACAACTGTTAGAAAACTGATACTCTTTGAAGCTTCTTTTCAGTAAGACAAAAAAAAAAATCCCCAGATTACATCCTAATCAACCTCACCAGAGTGCACCAGGTTCAGACCTGATAAGCAATTCAAGGAACCTGCAGCTAAAAGTACCACTTATGTAACAGACCAGTGTAACGAGTACAAGAATACAATTATATGGAACGGGGCCATCATAAATCATCAATAACAGCTCTACATTGCAGTAATTATGTCAACATGCTTTTAGTCCAGTAGCCACGTTTAACACTTACCTGTGGTCATTAAATATTAGTTAAAGAGGAGCTTCTATTTTACTTCCACATGCCTGTAGCCACCCCCCACTTTTTGTGAGAGCACACCATGACTCATGTGGTGATATTTGATTGTACAAGTGTGCTTCTCTTTTTTTCCAAGAACTTCCAAAAAAAATAATTAACAGATGTAGCATCCTCTAGTGTGTGCTACTAGAAGTGAGAGTAGGTAAAGGCATTTTTCTGGCCAGGGATAAACCTGAGTCACTAAATTGGGTCAGGGTTACTAGAGGCCAGGGCTGGACAACTCATCCTGGCAGCTCTCCGGTGCCTCCCCTTGGTATCTGGAAAGTTGGGAAACATTCCAGAACTAATGGGTGGAGGTGAGGAGGAGCTGCCTTGAATATTTATGGGCCCTCGGCCAATCCCCAGAAGTGGGCTGGCAGGGAACTGAGATAACCCATAAATAGACACGGGCCATGCCGGCAGGGGAGTCAGGTGGAAGATGGAGAAGCAGCAGAGGACAGACTGTCTGTGGCTCTTGAGGGACCCCTGCCGTAGAGGGGTTTTACCTCGGGCTGGGAGCTCAGGAAAGCTGACCTGGAAAGATCCTAACACAGGAAGCAGTGGAGGGGTTTATGCTGGAAAAACAGTGGGAAGGAGCAAGCAGAGACAGTGAGTAGATCAGTACAGTGCAGGGACAAGACAAGGGGAAAGAATGTCAGCTGTAACAGTGCTTTCTTGAAGACCACGCTGTGCCAAGTCTTCATCTTCATGCAGGAGAAAGGGGGCCTGTGCCCATGACCATAGTAACATGACCAGTATTTCTATAACAGAGTCTTGGGAAAGAAAGTGAAGTGGTGTTCAACATCTGTCAGTACTTTCTATGGAATCAAAGTACTGCATTATTTAACATTTAGTACACATAGGATAATGATTTTAAAGCTCAACTCCAGGCTGGTCAGCATAACTAAACTCCATCTTTCCCAACATATGCAAATTAAAATGCTTCTTTCTTTTTTTCAGCGGCGGCATGCGGGCAGGTCCTCAACATCATCAGGTACAATACAGGACCAGTGGTGGCCAGGGGTTCTGCATTGCACGTGATGATGTCAGCAAGAAGGCCAGCTGGCTGGAGAAGAGGAGAGGCTTGAATGAGATACTATCAGAATACCAAAACCATCTGTGAAGAAGACTGTAAATTCATTGATTAAGGGTCAGCATTCCTCTGTTAAATCATCTGCTGGTAAGAAAAATGAGCTGGTAAAATCTTTTTTGCATTTGCTAGGGTGGGAGGAATGTACATTTCATTTTTGTGGCAAGCACAGAGCTGAACTTTAAAGCCCAATTTCTAAGCTCTACATTTATGTTTATTCCCTACTCCTAGGGATTCTTAGTACACAGGCTGTCCTATGAATGACGTCTCCTCAAACAAGCACTTTCCTACATTCTTTCAGTATGGGATTTTTCCATTTATTTTGGTTTTCAGTGAAAAAATAGCTCCACTTTATTTTTATTTTTTGGGGGGCGGGGGGGGGGGGGGGGGGGGCGGTCTAGTTAGCGAACCTATGTCAGATTATAAAGAGTATTTGATGAGAAGGTAAACTTTATGTAATTTAGCCATAGACATGGGCTACCTTCAAGTCAAGGGAGTTTTTGGACCTTATGGGGATTTCCCATAGACAATGAAAGCTTGTCTATGTAAGGTTACAAGGTCAAAGCCCTAAAATCAGTCCCAGTGGTGTCAAGATCCTAAAGTAAACCACAAGTAGGAATACTACAACTAGTGTAAGTTAGGCTTTTAAATGGTCTTCTGCTAGATATGAAGCATCACCCAGACGAGGTATAGTGAGGTGGACCAAAAGTAACCAAAAGCCCTATCCAACAATTTTACAAAAGTAGGAAATATTCTTGGATCCAGTTGGGTTCTAAGGGCCTGGCAGTGTTTTCTAGTGTTTTACCACTGTCCTATCTTACTGTCCCCATGCCAGAACTCTTCCTATGTCTCCTACACTATTTAAACCAGAGCACCACTCTTGTTTTCCTCTTCTGCTGCTCAGCCAACTTAGAATGAGATTAAATGTTCTCAACTTCTCTGCACTATTACTTTACCCAAAACATCCATTGCATGCACAGAGAGAGGCACAGTGACTCTGCATACTTATTTATTTTAAATGCCTGATTAAAAATTAATGACAACAGGAAGTGAGGAGAGGGAGAGGACTGAGATAAATAATGGAATCCAGGATCTACTCATAGCAGGCTGTGGAGAAGTGTTAACTGCTGAGATTTTATATTTAGAAGATAGTGTGGGCTCTAGCTGAAAACACTATTTGGGAATAACTAAGCGGCTCATGACTGTGGAGGAAATCTTGGCTACAATAGAGGCTTTATACTTTGTGAGGAATTGACATTCACATTGTGAACATCTGCATGTCTTTGTGTACATGGCCGAACAATGTTTATTGTACATTATAAACTGGGCTTATTTCAGGCATAAGTGGGCCAAGGGCAAAAATGAAACATGTAAGTCCTGCTATAAAACCAAAGGGTAGCAGAATCCCAGAAAAAGCCACTTTCAAGAAAATGTATTTCTTTCTTTTTTATTTCTTTCTCTGGCCCTTGGGGCACTAGTTCATCCACTGAAACCAACAATGGGGAAAAATTCCCCCCACTAACACCAATGAAGGGGGCACAATTCCTCCCAATGACACCAACAGTGGGGCACAATTCATCCCACTGACACCAAAAATGGGGCACAATTCATCCCTCTGAGACCAACACTGGGGCCCAATGACATCAATAATGGGACACAAATCCTCCCAATGACACCAAAGATGGGGCACAATTCATCCCACTGACACCAACAATGAGGCACAATTCCTCCCAATGACATCAACGATGGGGCATTATTTTTTCCCACTGACATTGGGACCTTTTCTGCTCCCACTGGCCACAGTCCGGCCCTCCTAAAAATTGAAGGACAGTAAACTGGCCCTTTGTTTAGAAAGTTGTGGGACCCCTGTGCTAGTGCATCTAACACTCTCCTCCCTTGAGACTGAAAATGCTGCTGACCAAAGGTGCCCCCTGTGCTCTTTCATCCAGAGTGGGGGCAATCTAATACAGGAGGTGGGTTACTGGTCAGAGCAACGGGTAAAAACAGAGGAAAATAAGCCTTAAAAAAGAAACCGAAGGTAGCCACCGCATCTAATAATTGGCTGCAATATATTGCATTTTTGGTTTTAATACAGCTTTAAAGTAGTACTGAGGCAGGGTACGTTGATGTTTTAAGAAAGCTATGTATAGCACCCGCCAGTCTCTTCCATCAGCCATGATCTGTCTACATAGCATAGAAAAGTACAGAAACTGAGTAATAACATCACTGGGCCTAAGAAAAGGAAAGTAATGAAAACATAAGAGTTTTATTTAAATATTTATTTGCATGTTGATGGGATTTGGGAGAGCATCTACAGCGGTTGTCGGCTGGTTCGCTATCTGGCAAGGAGTCCTGACGCATCGGTCTATCTGTGTCCCCTGGAGTATTCCTGTGGCGGTTCCCCCATATCTGCTAAGCCTGTTTTGACCCCCCTGAATAAGGGCGGTCACAGGCTTTCTGGTAAGCCATTTATTCATCTATTCGGTGGTGGGCAACATTGAATATTGAAGATGTATCCCTGAAATCTACATCGCATTAAATATATTGTTTTGGACTTTTATGTGCCTTCATAAGTTTTATTTACAGGAATTTTTTTCTCACTTATCTTAATTCATATGTTCACGTTCTAAAAAAACATTTATAATATATATATATATATAGGTCACTATTTTGATATATTGACTTTGAATAACCTTCTTCACCATTTTAATAACTGGTTTATCAAATTTCACTATTCACTTCACATGTCCAGCGCTGCACTTTTTATATTATATTTTGTTTTTTGTGCCCTTATATCGGGGTTATAGTGCACAGCAGCAAGAATCTTTTTCATCTTTTCACAATTTTTCTATGCACCTAGCGCAATTTCTTTTTCTTTAACTTATGCTGTGAAAAGAACCCCAGCTCCCCAGAGCCTGTTTTTGCTCAGCTTTTTACTGATAGCACACTGCTGTTGGTGAAGCCTCTAAAGCATGGCCAACATTAAATTTCAGCAAATTGGGTTGTCACAAATCAGGCAGCTGATGCTGCTAGGTAGACACTGGCTGGTGTGACTGCCTGAAGTGGCTAAAAACCCTTTTGGCCTGATGAAGAACATCCTATAAGCCAATATACTTCATGATGAACCGTCAGGTTTTAGACATGTGCCTGGCAAGATACATTTGTGGATTTTCCCTGGCGAGGTGCGGCCAGCAGGTTAGTGCCATTGTCACACACAACCTTGCCTAGCTGTCAGTTACCCTTTGGCCTAGAGAGCTGCCAGTTTTGGCTCATTGTGGCTTCTGTTGAGTTGCAACACAAGGGGGGTTAATGCCGGTTCCAAGGAGTCAGATGATGATTCTAGAGAGTAGGAGGGGAATCTCACCATCAGATAAGACCAGCTCCAGTGGTGTGCCCCATCCTGCATACTCGCTGCCAGAAGATTGACCCAGTGCGCTATGAAGGAGACATGGCCTCCCTGTATATGCTTACTGTGGTCATGTACATTGCCAATGACAGCATGATCCAATGACACAGATGCAGTCCATTTTGCAGGGGATGGCCTTCTGGACAAAATAAAGATGGCTGGGTACCCACAACTGTGGTGTAGCACAGGCCATAAACTTATTGAAGGGACTAAATTCATGAGCAGTAAATGGGAGCAGCTGCAAAGCCAGCAGTTTGCCAAACTGACATTAAGATGGTGGGCATAGAGGTGCTTTGGGGACATTTTTCTTTTGCTCCAGCAGCTGTGAAAAGGACACCTACCTTAGAAGGATGGTGCTGGAAACGTTGAGTAGGTGTAGAAGAATACTGGAAAAGTTCAGGCCTTTGCTTGACCCATTGACCCTCCTCAATGTGGCCCCATGACTTCTCTCTCGACGCAGCGTATCTTAAGCCACTTAAACCCCTTACAAGACCCACCAATACCTAGAGGTCGCAGATGTGGCAATAGATGCAGCAGGAGGATGTTGTAGCAGGGGGAAAATTACCAAAAGCGAGGAACGAGAAGAAGAGCCGGCCTTATGCTGCTGACTTGTCTCTTTGAGGTGTTGCTCCCACCAAGCTATGTCGTGCAGAGTCATCTGTTTCCTCCATGTTGTACCCTAAATCAATGGTCATCAACCCTGTCCTCAGGGCCCACTAACAGGCCAGGTTTTATGTACTACCTTGGGGAGATGCACTTACTGGTGGTCAGTGTAAATCCCCCTTTACATTGGTGGTCAGTGTAAATCCTCCCTAACATTGGTGGTGGGTGTAGAAGTGTCACCTTACATTGGTGGTCAGTGTAAATTCCCTCTTACATGGAGGTAATTGTATATCCCCCCTTACACTGGTGGTTGGTGTAAATGCTCTAATTACATTGGTGTCAGTGTAGAAATCCCTCTTTTCTATTGGTGGGTGGTGTAAAATCCCTGTTACATGGTGGTCAGTGCAAATTCCCCCTCACATTGATGGTCAGTGTAATTTCCCCTTCACATTGGTGGTCATTGTAAATTCACAATTACATTGGTAGAATCCCCCACTATATACTTGCCAACGATTTCCAGCTTTTCTTTACATCAGTGGTCATCAACCCTGTCCTCAGGGCCCACTAACAGGCCAGGTTTTATGTATTACCTTGGGGAGATGCAGACTAGAATACTGCAATCACTGAGCAGCAAATGATATCACCTGTGATATATTTCAGTTACCTTGCAAACCTGGCCTGTTAGTGGGCCCTGAGGACAGGGTTGATGACCACTGATCTAAATGATACTTTTACCAGGTCACTATATTGCTATTGGCAGAAGATAAGAAGAATAAAAAATGGCCCACACTGCAGAGCACTGTGAATAGGTCCTGGGGATATCAATGGTCTGCACCGGTGGGACAGTACCACCAGATGGATTAGGATGGCTGCTCCCTCCAGTCCTCTGCAAGCTGCCTCTGCCCCTGGACAAAAAAGACTAGGAGTGCTGCAAGCCCTGCACCAAAATTACTGTCATATGCTGGCAAACAAATACTAGAAATACCAAAATAAAACAAAAAAAAAAAAATTGAGCCTTTTGCAAACTATGGAGTTGAATTACTAAAACTGGAGAGTGCAAAATCTGGTGCAGCTGTGCATGGTAGCCAATTAGCTTTCATTTTTTATTGTCAAAGCTTAATTGAACAAGATGAAGTTAGGAGCTGATTGGCTACCATGCACAGCTGCACCAGATTCTGGGTGCTCCAGTTTTAGTAAATCTCCTCTTTTGCAGGCTATATTGAATTTCCACACATTGTCAAGTTGTCATGCTGACTTGTTGAAGTGGCAAGTACACATTTTACTTTAATGACGAGAACATAACTAACGCAATCACAGACAGGCAACCCTCTTCTGGGCCCCACAATGAGTTACACCCTAAGTAAAAGCCCTCATTGACCTTTTTTCTCAGACTCAGCATTACACTGCATGTTGCCACACTGTGTACCATAAGTAAGAACATAAAAGGACCAGTGACAATGGCATTCTGTTATTATTCATTAGCCTCTTCCATCTTCAGAATATATATATATATGCATTAAAGCATCCTAAGTGTGTTAGGGAAAAAAGAAGCAATCATGCTAAAGCTGAAAAGATGCTTCTTCCTGCAACTGATTTCATGGCTGATTGAAGATGTCAATCAGCCTTTAAAGTTAGCAGAGAAGGTCTAAAACAAAATGGCACCTTGTCTCAATTTTAAAGCTAGCCATTGACATTAGGCAACCATTTTTGGAAAGAACAAGCAACCTGCTTTCTACTGCCCAAGCACATACCTCCAGCTAACTATTCTAAAAGAAGAACAGATCAAGCAGGTTTGGAAAATATATCCAGTCTTTGTTGTTCTGCAGATATAAGCCAGAATTGTCGGAGCATAGTCAGAAACATTTGAGTGACCATAGTTTTCATGTTTATGCCTGCATCAAAAGACTTCAAACAGTCATATCACACCTACACTTCCAACCAAAGGTCTATGGCCAGCACAAATGGAGCCTCTGTTGGAGTTATCCAGACATCCCCCACCCAAGAAGAATAAAGTTGTCATTTGTACAGCTTCTACTGTTGGCTGCTGATAGTTTCTACTAAATATGATCTTACAGGACCTGTGTGTGCTGATAGACAGCTGCAGGACTTGAGCTGTTGATCAGGCCTCCCTTCAAGAAACACACCACCCCCTTATCAAACAATGGCTCCCCTTTGAAGCCTTCACTATCTCTCTCTGCTTAATGTTCAGGGCGGTCTCTAGCTCTTGAACTGCTGTGATCGTTGTTCATCAAGATTATAGTGAACTTTGTGCTCCTGCTCAGTAGTTTATCAGTTCAACCATTAGCATGTTAAATCGCCTTATCTTCCAGATCCACAGAACATTTAAAAAGTTGAGACAAATTCCTAGAACTGTATTTTTTCTTTTAAAAAAGTTTCTTTTTAAATGGCTTGGACCCTGAACCTTCACAACAGCTGGAGAGTGCATTGTGGGCCTCATAGGTTGTCACCTCAAACTCTAGACAGGTGGCGGATGGCAGCAGCATCTGTGCAGTGAGCAATTATTACTTGTGATAAGTCCTCTTTTGAAGACCCTTCTATGTTCCAAGTGCTTAGCTTATCTCCACTTATCTCTGCAGGAACAACTACAGTACTGGTCCAGACAAGGCAATTTGTTTTAGGCTGGGTTCACACCTATGCGAATTGGATGTGACTGGCTCTCTATGGAGCCGGTTCACATATCTCCGCAGTAGGTCCAGTGCGTTTTGCGTGTGCCTTTTTTCGTCCGTTTCATGTCCGAATTCAGCCCAAAATTCGGGCTGAAATCAGACCTGAAACGGTGAACCAGCACGCACCGGACCCCTGCTGTGCGACGGATGCAGCGATGGTGTGAACCCAGCCTTAAGGTATACCAAAAAAACTTATTTTGACTTATTTGAAAGATGCCACATTTACATTTTTGTGCTTTGAACGTTTTTTTTTCTGTCAGCTTGATTTTTTTTGTTTTTTATTCATAGGTTAGTTTTCTCAAAGCTCTTAAAATAAACAAGCTATCTCACAAGCAGACTTGCAAATTACAGGTAAAGGGAAATGTTGAAAACATTTATTAGCTCTGTGGGCTTTATACACAATCCAATAATTATATGTGGTTTGTTTTGAAAAATGCTGCTTTTAGGCAGAATTAATGGATTTTTGGAAATACATACAAGATATTCAGTTTTAAAGTAACATTACTTGCCCACCATAGTAGTACCCCAAAATAACTTATTTTAATAAAGTTCTTACAATATTGCAAGCTCAGAATAAATTAGACCACAATAAATAATTTAAGGGTCCCAAAATGTATTAATATTTATTACAAATATTTATAAAAATCAAAAAGTCTGTACTTTAGTTATCAACCAAGCCTTCAGTCTTTCATTAGTTACAGCAAACAACCGAAAGTTAGGTTTCCTGGTACCTGTTGTTCTCCTCTGATAAGCCAGCACCAGTAGTTGTCCCAGTACCCCTCCCTTCTCCCCACTTCACAGAATAAATGCAAATGTTCGGATAAGCCAGATGACCATGTTTAGCACAATCTAGTACAGGTGCCTCAGGTCAGTTGAAATGTACCTGCTCTGCTTAGGCATTTTTTTTTTCTTTTTCTTGTCCTTCTTTTACCCACGCAGGCCAAATGGTTACTTAAAGCACAGTTAGGCCCGCCCCTTTAAAAATGAAAAGTCAGCAGCTACACATACTGTGTGTGTGTGTCACCGGCGCAAAACCAAAAACAAAATCTCCTAATTACTTTACTTGTAATTGCCTTAGCTGCTGCATCCAAAAAAACTTCTCATAGAGATATACTACAGGTGCTGTGTGTGTGGATGCGCTGCTTCCATCTAAATACGCTTATATCCTGTCTATAAAGTGCAAACTTATTCCATATACAACCTAAGATCATATGCAATCAATAAAGATTTTTTTACATATCAAAAATTATAAAATTTATAAAAGTTCAATAATTCAATAATGTGTGTCACATAATAGCAAAGTCTCCCAGTGATGCGTTCAAATCTTCTGTCAATTGCCGTGATTGGCGTGCGCTTGTAATAATACAATGTGCTAGTGACTTAGTGCTCCACCTCCACCTGTGAGATTGGCCACTCACCGGATATTCCTTTAAAACTACACCTTTGGTTCATTCATGGGGATAACCACTCCACTCAAAGGGAACTTCTTCAACAGATATAATTGGACCATAATGTTCCTCATGAAACATGAATAAAAACGATCATCGCGCAATACCGTTAATACTGTTTATTATAAACACAAAGTAAAAACTGTGCACTCACATTTATGTGTGCCCCCCAGCCGGCACAAAGCTATTCCAACAGTTAGGGACGGGTAGGTATAGCCACCTAGTTCGCCTATGTGTACTGTGCGACCTCCGTTCCTCCCCTCTTGCCTGTTCGCGTCCTCACCAATCCCGTTCGTATTGGATCACGTGGGTATGTGTTTCCCAGCAGCATCTACGCGTTTCGCAATTTGCGTCATCAGGAAGCTGCAGCAAATTGCGAAACGCGTAGAGGCTGCTGGGAAACACATACCCACGTGATCCAATACGAACGGGATTGGTGAGGACGCGAACAGGCAAGAGGGGAGGAACGGAGGTCGCACAGTACACATAGGCGAACTAGGTGGCTATACCTACCCGTCCCTAACTGTTGGAATAGCTTTGTGCCGGCTGGGGGGCACACATAAATGTGAGTGCACAGTTTTTACTTTGTGTTTATAATAAACAGTATTAACGGTATTGCGCGATGATCGTTTTTATTCATGTTTCATGAGGAACATTATGGTCCAATTATATCTGTTGAAGAAGTTCCCTTTGAGTGGAGTGGTTATCCCCATGAATGAACCAAAGGTGTAGTTTTAAAGGAATATCCGGTGAGTGGCCAATCTCACAGGTGGAGGTGGAGCACTAAGTCACTAGCACATTGTATTATTACAAGCGCACGCCAATCACGGCAATTGACAGAAGATTTGAACGCATCACTGGGAGACTTTGCTATTATGTGACACACATTATTGAATTATTGAACTTTTATAAATTTTATAATTTTTGATATGTAAAAAAATCTTTATTGATTGCATATGATCTTAGGTTGTATATGGAATAAGTTTGCACTTTATAGACAGGATATAAGCGTATTTAGATGGAAGCAGCGCATCCACACACACAGCACCTGTAGCTACACATACTGTAGCTGCTGACTTTTAACATTCGGACACTTACCTGTCCTGGAGTCCAGCGATGTCGGCACCACAGACGATGTTTACATCGGCTGGTCGGGTGCTGCCGCCGCCATTGTGGGTAAGGGAACTCGGCAGTGTAGCCTTTCGCTTCACACCCGGGTCCCTACTGCGCATGTGCAAAGCACGCTGCGCTCTCTCACTGGCCCGGCAGAAGGGGAGGGAGGAGGAGGGGGCCGAGCTGCTGACGTAATTCACCGTGGCCCGGGCTCCCGGAAGTGGGGACAGGGAACCTGGAAAAAACAGATACCCGCTCCCCTCCCAAAGGTGCCAAATGTGATAGGCACTGATAAGGCAGCACTGATGGGCACTGATAGGTGGCCCTGGTGTTCACTGATAGGTGGCACTGATGGGTACTGATGAGGCGGCACTGGTGGGCACTGATCAGGAGGCACTGATGAGGTTGCACTGATAGGTGGCACTGATGGGCACTGATAGCTGGCTCTGATGGGCACTAATAGGCACTGGTAGTTGATACTGATAGGCAGCACAATAGGTTGGCACTGATTGGCAGCACTGATGGGCACTGATAGGTGGCACTGGTGGGAGTTGATAGGTGGCATTGGTAGGTGACATTGGTGGGCATTGATAGGTGGCACTGGTGGGCACTGGTAGGTGGCACTGGTGGGCACTGCTTAGCAGCAGTGGTTATGGAGTGTGCAGGACCGATGTCCTGTTTACACAAGTCAGTAATCGGCTTTTTTTTTCCTGCTCATGCTGTTAGCTTGAGGGAAAAAAAGGCGATTACTGACTTCTGTTTACATCATGTGATCAGCTGTCATTGGCTGACAGCTGATCATAAGGTAAGGGGCAGGGATTGGCCCCTTACTCAGATCTGTGATCAGCCAAGTTACAGGGGGCAAGCAGGCAACACATGTACAAGAGGACGTACATGAACACCCTCCTGGCAATTTAGGCCCACGCTGTAGCTGTCTTTCAGCTAAAGCGTGGGTGGGAAGAGGTTAAGGGTGTAACATGTACTATGTTCAGAATCCACCATCTCACCCCAACCCCCCCCCCCCCCACAATCCCCCCTCACTGTGACAGCAAGAAGGAGACTTTCTCCCTGCACCTGCTGTTACAATTAGGAAACAGAGCTGCATGCAGGGCTCCGCCCACACGGCTGTCATTCTTTCACAGAGTTCTGTAAATGAATGAATTCATTGTAGCTAATGGCTTTTAGTTCTCAATAAGCTGTGAGGGCGCTAGTGAGTTCTCTCATAGTTCAGCAATCTTCCTGGACTTCAGTAACTGCCTGCCCACATTGGAGGTACAGGCAGACAGCTATACTGACAGTCTGCAGGTGTAATGCTTTACTGGCTCCTAAGAGAAACAATAATCAATGCAAAAGATGTGCATTTATTTTTATTTATTTTTTAAAGGTAATTTTAGGCTTTAAGTTGGCCATACATTGTTGTTTCTTTGATCAGCCAGGAGATTTCCTGCATATGAGCAAAGACAGCAAAGGTTTGGTACCTCCATAATAGCCATCTTTGCTTTTGTTACGTTTGGAGGAAACTTGCGCATGTGCAGATATGGCGCGGGGCTTACTTTGCACATTACTCATTTGCACATGCACAGCCAGAGGGGAGGTGAGGAACACAAACTTCATTCTCTCCTAGGTGAGAATTGTGAAAGTGCTGTTTTGTAGCACAAAAAAATCTCCTGAATAAAAAAAAAATAATGTCCAATTGTGAAATTGTGACAGTGGGAGGGAGTATATGACACTTAGCTTAGGGTGAAGGTCCGCTTCAAGGCTATTGACATAAGCACATTTGCAGTGTATGCTAGATAGCATTAGCAGTTCAGTGATTGGTTTGACTCATCAAGCCAGCCACAGATGGTGCGATTTTAGTTCCTGCAGCAACGGGGAGAATCCCTCCCGTGAAGCTATTGTCTTCACCCGGCGGGGAATGAGGGGAAGGCGTGGGGTGCTGTCCCTAACGGAAGAACACACAGTGATTATTGACAATAATCACATGACAAATCTGACATGCTGGTTGTACCCAAGTTGATCGATCGATCAACTTGGGTACAATCAGCCTGCCCATACATGGTTTGCATCTCACCAGTCCCTGCTAAACCGGTTGAGATTCGAACCACATCCATAACCAATCCATCTGGATTTGCTAACATAGCAACATCCATAATCCAGAGCATGCTAGGGGATACACAATGTGAAAAATTTGAGCATTATAATCAAATGCTTGAAATCAACCAGTAAGGGATATGCAGTGTGAAGATAATATTGAATAAACTTTTATTAAATCGTATAGGTAAACATACAGTATAATAAAATAGCAAAAATAAATCAGGTTTGGAATTCCATTTCTGGACTAAGAGCAAACAAAAATCTTCAAAGGGTTTCTTCCACTAGGCATGTCTTCACTTTTTATTATCATGTTTAATAACATATTTCAGACCCCAATGTGAGGCTACCCATAGAAATAAGACAGCGTCCATAATGTGGAAATATTCCAGGTCCAGAAATGAACTTTTCTAGCAATGTGCACCTGTTGTGAGGAGTGCTTTAGTTATGATGTATAGAACTGTTCTTAGATAAGCAACTGATTAAATCAAACCTGCACATACACTATATTACAATTGGAACACACTGCCTTTACACGCACATGAAGTTTAAAGCGGTTGTAAACCACTGGTTGCTTTTTTTGCTTTTTTTAGACCTGCAAGATAAAGGCATAACATGCTAATATGCATCCTGAAAACTAAGCCTTCCAGCGATGCGATCTCATCGCTCGAGGCAGCTTCCATCTTCACCCGTCTTCCATTCCGGTTCTGCGGACTCTGGCTGTGTGACTGGCCGGAGCGGGGAAGCTGTCATTTACGGCACAGGATTCTGGAGGAATAGCCTGGGTGGCCGTTCCTTCAGAGCGCATGTGCCAATGACGTCATCAGCTGCATATATAGTAAATATCTCCTAAACAGTGCACGTTTAGGAGATATTTACAGTACCTATAGGTAAGCCTTAATATAGGCTTACCTATAGGTCCAAATGCAGGACTGAGGTTTACTTCCACTTTAAAGGTATATGAGTAGAAAAATTGCGCATAGATCTAGTAAGCTGCTGTCAGAAACCATGAATCAGACCGAGACAGAAGAACAGTTAAATCACACTTGTATAATAATAATAAAAGTAAATAATGTATTTATCGGCGTATAACACGCACCGGCGTATAACACGCACTCCAAGTTTAGGAGGAAATTTTAAGGAAAAAAACTTTTAGGAGTAAAGTTTAAGGAAAAAAAACTTACATTAAAATGCCCATTAATGCAGCGTTATCGTGTCCATCTGCAGCCTTTTCAGTGTCAGTGCAGCCTTGCCTCAGTGTCCATTGCAGCCTTGTCAGTGCAGCTTTGCCCCATTGCAGCCATGTCAGTGCAGCCTTGTCAGTGCAGCTTTGCCCCATTGCAGCCATGTCAGTGCAGCCTTGTCAGTGCAGCTTTGCCCCATTGCAGCCATGTCAGTGCAGCTTTGCCCCAGTGCAGCCTTGTCAGTGCAGCTTTGCCCCATTGCAGCCATGTCAGTACAGCTGTGCCCCATTGCAGCCATGTCAGTGCAGCCTTAACAGTGCTGCTTTGCCCCAGTGCAGCCTTGTCAGTGCAGCTTTGTGTGATCTGTGTGATCGCCGCGATCGCCGCCAACATACACAGCCGTGTGTAGATTCAAATATGGCGCCGAGACTGCAGAGACTCGGCGGAGCTGAGATACACATAGCCAAGTGTTCTCGGCTATTTTCGGCTATTCTCAGCTATTCTCGGCTATTCTCGGCGCCGCTCACTGTCACGCCCAGTCCCGCCCTATGATGGACATAACACAGGTCCAATGGCGGGACTGAGCGTGACTGTGAGCGGCGGCAAGAATAGCCGAGAACACTCGGCTATGTGTATCTCGGCTCCGCCGAGTCTCTGCAGCCTCGGCGCCATATTTGAATCTACACACGGCTGTGTATGCCGCCGATCAAACAAAATTGGCGGGGATCAGCGTATAACACGCACCCACGATTTTCCCCTGATTTTAAGGGGAAAAAAGTGCGTGTTATACGCCGATAAATACGGTAAGTCAAAACATAGCCAGAGTTTGGTAACTGGAAGTCAGGAAGCCAGGGATCAGCGTAGTTGAACAGCAAGCAGGATCTGGAACCAGAAGGGATAGCCAAGCAAGTCTTTAACACACATGCAGCAGAGAGTCTCAGTGATGTTGACCAGGCGAAGGCAGAGAAGATCTGGGCTGGATAGCTTAAGTAAGCAGGACTGATGAGCAGGATATCATCAACAGGTGAGTCACTGTGGAGAGATAGGAGCTGGCAATTAACTGACGGCTGAGCGGCCAGCTCAGAGAAGGAAGGGCTGAGCCCAACCCTGACAGCTGCCAACATCTCCAATAGACATAAAGTGTAAATACAAATAAAAATAAAAATAATGTGGCGCTCAAAATGGTGACAAAAATTGTTAGTGACAAAAAATATAAACGTGAAAAGATAAATATACCAAAAACAACAATATCATATAAATTAATATAACAATATATGTTATGTATGAACAAAAATTAACTTAAGGTGAATGTTCCAAAAGTGAATGCATCAAAAACATACAAAAGTTCTTGAACAAACAAGATAATGCAGCTCAAAGGTGAATCTTGTGTAGGGAAAAGTCTCTCACACTCCTCCCGGGGAAGTCAAACTGAATCATGTGTATAAACAAAGGAGAAGGTGGCACGCTTACCAGACTTGGTGGACTCATATACTATATAGCATAGGAGTCAAACAGGCATTCATAAGGAATAACCTCAACAGGATTCAGCATGCGAAGTTAATGATAAGTGAATGGGTCACTTACGATATCGACAGAGGGGATCCACCATCAGAAAATGAGCTCCATAAGGTGAAGTGATCCACATTAAAGGTGAACTTGGTGATCCATGGGTATAAAAACATAAAAACCACACATAGTGTAACACTGTATAGTGGGTTTATTATAAAACATCAAGTCGACAAAAAAGTTCCATACAAGGCTGGTAACATACGGTTGTAAAAAACAATGTTTGCACAAATGTGCAGTAGTTTCTGGAGCGTCAACCAACGCGTTTCTTCCGATTGGACATTATCTGGGGTGTGAGGCTCATGTATAACCACTGCAGTATATATAGACATCTTCACCAATGAGGAATTATGTCAAAAATTGTGACGCCTCATTTTCAAATCACATAATGATTTGACAAGAGCAGACTGATGACTCAATGCGGGCCAAGCCTCGCCTTGAGCCACCGTATAATAACAGAGCATCAGTGTACTTGCCACACCTCGCTTTCAATTCCCATTGTGATTTGGTTAGAGCACACACATGACACAGTGCGGACCAAGCTTGGTAATGGGAATTGAACTGCTCAAGGAACCCTTAGCAACCTTAAGAAGAACCCTGGTTGAGAAAAGTTGGATGAGATCCTCCATCTGTCTTTTTGTTTGGTGAGATTTTCACAATTTCTCTAACAAGGATACAAACAACAATTAAACCTAACAACCTACTATATTAAAAATGTATATTTTTAACACTGTGTACAGTATGTCATCATTGAAGCACTCTCTTTTTTCACTCACTGCCATCAGTTGGACATGAAATATGGATGTCTCACCCAATGAGAACACAAACAAGTATATAAGTCAAAGATGTTCCAACCTTTACCCATTACCTAAGAATTTAACAAAAATCTTATGTCTGGATTTTTACTAATCAGAGCCACTGTTAATAATGACCTGAATCTCCGATTGATTTGACATACTTGTTTGACCTCGACTGAAAGGACATTCCACAAATACACTACATGTTTAGTAATGCAATACTTCCTTCCGAATCAAGGAGTATGCTACCCATCTCCTGTTTTATTATGTACTATCCTCTGTGAAAGCTACGTTTAGATTAAAGAGCTACGTTCATCTTAATTTAAACATAGATATATTTTATGCGGAAGAAGGTACTAACTACATTCAGTATTTATGTAAAAATAGTCTATTCTGCATAGCATTAAAATATTGTATTATTTAATTTATGTAATTTGGCTGTACACCCTAATTCTATAGGTCAGCTGCCATTTTAGGTTAAGGTAGAACTTTAGGCAAAACTTTTTTTCTTTTCATTTTGTCCCATTTTGTCAAATTGTCCCATTTGGGAGATTTCTCTTCACTTCCTGTCCCATAACCAAAACAGGATGTGAAGGGAAATCCCTGGAAATTAAGGGAATCCTTTGGGGACCCCCAGGTCTCCAGAACTAGTGTCCCCATTGGAAGATTTCCCCTTTATTACTTTTCTAGGGACAACCCAAAATGTGTGATTTACTTTCAATGATAATGGTAAACAGGATGAATAGAGATGGGGAATCTCCTTAACCGGGGCACAGACAGCAATAAAAAACTGACAGGGGTTATTTATGATTCCTCTCCACTTTATCCGAAACTAAAAAAAAAAGTTTTGGTTTTAGTTACACTTTAACCACTTGCTGACCAGCCGCCATAGTTATACTGCAGCAGGGCAGCTCTATTTCTGCAATTGCCATACCGGTATGGCACTTCCTGCAATAGATACAGTGGATGCGCATGTGGCACCGGAGATGATGCGTGTGGCTGGTGGCCGTGATGTCCACCGGCCACCCGCGATCGCTCCACAGAGAAGCAAAACGGGGATCTGTCAATGTAAACAAGACAGATCCCTGTTCTGACCGGAGTAGAGAGAGAGAGATCAGCTGTTCCTAGTGATCAGGAACAGTGATTTCTCTCTACTCCCAGTCAGTCCCATCCCCCCACAATTAGAAACACCTCCCTAGGGAACACTTAACCCCTTTGATTGCCCCCTAGTGTTAAGCCCTTCCCTGCCAGTGTCATTTATACAGTAATCAGTGCATTTTTACAGCACTGATCGCTGTATAAATGTCACTGGTCCCAAAAAAGTGTCAAAAGTGTCCGATCTGTCTGCCGCAATGTCGCAGTCCCGCTAAAAATCACTGATCACCGCCATTACTATTAAAATAAATAATAATAATAAAAATGCCATAAATCTACCCCTTATTTTGTAGACGCTATAACTTTTGTTCATACCAATCAATATACGCCTATTGCGATTTTTTTTTTTTAATAAAAATATGTAGCAGAATACATATTGGCCTAAACTGATGAAGAAATTTGTTTTTTTTTTACATTTTTTGGGGGGGATATTTATTATAGCAAAAAGTAAAAAAGATTTTTTTTATTTCAAAATTTTCGGTCTTTTTTGTTTATAAAAATAAAAAGCGCAGAGGTGATCAAATACCACCAAAAGAAAGCTCTATTTGTGGGAAAAAAAGGACGTCAATTTAGTTTGGGTACAATGTTGCATGACCGCGCAATTGTCAGTTAAAGTGACGCAGTGCAGTATCTCAAAAAATGGCCTGGTCATAAAGAGGGTAAATCCTTCCTGTGCTTTAATTGGTTCAATGAGATCCAAAAGTACCTGCTGAGAATATTCTTATAAAGGATTGCTATACAGGAAGTCAGCTATGTGTTGGAAAATACTGCCCCCCCACTGCAACACCTTTATTCCATTATTTGATTTTGGCTGCCATACTGACTTAAGAAGATACTGGACCACTGTGTATGAGCACAGTGTCCTACATCTCCAAGAAGGGAGCTCTCATATGCAAACTGACCATGCCAACATGGATCTGCTTCCATGCCTGGTGTGGTGAGATTACAAAAGCAGAGTGTACCAACTGGCAGGATCACTAGGTATTGAAAGCCGTTAAAGACATCAAAAGAGAAAACCCACACATACAGTGCTCAGCATAAATGAGTACACCCCAACAGATTAACAAGGAAAACCTCTTCCCATTTCATGCTGTCAGCAATCACACCACATGGAAGAGAAATGTCACAAGGCCTGAGAAAGAAAATAATTTCTTTACACAAGAAAGGTGAAGGCTACAAGAAGATCAGCAAAGCTTTAGTTACCAGTCAGAATACTGTAGCAAAATTGATACAAAAATTTGTATTCCAGTCAGATTTCATAAGGTATGTCAGGGCCGTCTTTAAGGTGGGACAAAAGGGGCAGCTGCCTCATACTTGCCAACTGTCCCAGTTTAAATTCCCTCGTCCCTTGAGGTTTTAGTCCCGTGCTGTGTCCTGATATCTCAGTGTGAAGTTCTGTTACTAATGCTGCCCAGCTCTGCCCTATTGTTGTGTACAGATGAATGACCTGCAGAACCTGTGTTTACATGTAAACACTCATATGTAAATAGCGGCGGACCAGCAGCATTTATATGTAAAATAGAGGTGGTATTCATATGTATATCATGCCCCCATGAAGTCATATCCACCATCACCTATACTGAATGCTGCCCACTGGGGAGATAAAGGGGCATGCTTGAAAGTCCTGCCTACAACTGTGGTCATTAAGCCTAACATCTGCCTGTTCTGCAAAGGTAAGCAAATTAGTGTGGGGGGGGGGGGGGGTAGTGCGGGTTGTGCTGAGGTAGACAGAAAAGGAATTACAGTTTGGGGTGCACAGGTGAGCAAGGAGGGGATGTATGGAGATAAGGAAGGTGGGTGCAAAGATGAGCAGAGGAGGAAAGTAGAGTTAAAGGGGAGGGGGATTGGAGTGGAGAGGATGGGGGAGGTTTGGGGTGCAGAGGTTAGCATGGGTTTTAAAATGCAAAGGTGTACTGAGTGGATTAAGTTGTAGGTCACGTGTAGGGCAGCCCATTCATTTCAATGGGCTGCTCTATGTGCTACAAATGCGGAAGAAAATCCCAAACCCTTTTTAAAAATCACATGGTGCCAAGGCACATGTCAGCAGATGCGTGAGGGTGTTCTTAACAATTAATAGCACTGCTGTGCATCTGCTAAAGGGGAGCACAATTCTGTGGTGTCAGGAAAGCGATTTTGCATGCGTTCCCGACCCACAAATGTGAACTCAGGTCTTATGTCTCAGTTACATTGGTGGTCAGTGTAAATCTTCTCATTACATTGGTGCTTGGTGTAGAATTCTTTCATTCACCCTTGTGGCCAGTGTGAATGTCCCCCTTACATTGGTGGTCAGTGTAAATCCTTCCTTACATTGGTGGTTACTGTGAATGCTTCTATTACATTAGTGGTCAGTGTAAACCCCTATTACATTAGTGGTCAGTGTAAACCCTTATTACATTGGTGGCCAGTGTTGAAACTCCTCTTTATATTGATAGTCAGTAAAAAAAAAATCAGCATTGCCATTGATCACACCCCCCCTCCCCCAGCACTGCCACTGATCCCAGGAGTCCTAGGATCCCTTGGAGTTTTCTGTCTATTAATGGGTCCCCTCACCTCCCCAGTCCATGGTGTGCCGGTGTCTTATCGAATTCAGTCCCCTATCATATAGTGTCCTCCCTGTACTGCGCAGGCGCAGTACGGAGGACAAAAGAGACGCCGAAAGTCTCCGAAGTTCAACAGCTGATCGTCAGCTGTACACGGCGCCTGCGCATTTATTCTTACCCTATGTCCAGGATCATTCCCTACTATCCAAGTGGACATAGAGTTAGAATAAATATTTGCCGAGCGCAGCGAGGCCGTGCCCGAAGCGTGGCGAGCGAAGCGAGCCCGCGAGGGGCCCTCTTACACTGCCATCGCTAACAGGTGCCCGAGCGCCGTGTACAGCTGATGGTCAGCTGATCAACTTCGGGCATTTTCGGCATCTCCTGCTCCTCCGTACTGCGCAGGCGCTGCGCCTGCGCAGTACGAGGCGGACACTATCTGATACGAGGACACTATATGGCAGAACACCGGCAGTGAGGAGATGATGTGCTGCAACCTCTAGCAACCAATCAGTGAGCAGTATTGATGTACAGTAATCTCCAGCAACAATCAACAAGCAGAAATCATGTGCTGTAACCTCTAGCAACCAAATTTTTTCCCAGGGTCCAATCAATATTAAAGACGGCCCTGAGGAATGTAAATGGTCTACACCTATAGAAATTATTCATCTTTAGTCAGAGCTGCACAGTTTGTTTTTATCTACAGATGCCCCATATCTGCATAGGCAGTTTTGTGGTAAAGACGAACTGTTCCTTTAACCACTTGAATACCGGCCACTTTCCTGCCCAGGCCAATTTTCAGCTGTAGTTGAGTTAACCGAGTTGTATTACATAAGCACAAATTATGATACAATATAGTACAATTCTGTAGAATAAGGTGCAATACTCTACTCTTTAAAAAGCAATCTTTTCCAGGAGTTACAAGACCAAAAGTAACATTTTTACAGAGACAAAAAAAAAAAGACAAAGAAAAAACACAGAGAACTCTATCCTGTAACATTGTGCTGAGTCACATTAGGGAGGCAGGAGAAAAAAGATGTTTGTCAGATATTTTATTCCCTATTAGTCAGCCGGATTGGAATTGTCTGGTCTTCCAGCTGCCTTATCTGCTCCTCATGACCTTGTATGAGACAGAATTAGCTCTTAATTGGCCCTGTTTTGCTAATATAACCAACAATAACAGCGCTTCTATCAACAGTGTTCCAACTATGAGTGGTTTGTCCTGATTATCCGTGTGTGGGAACCATCTGAAGACTTTCTTCACCCTGGTCTTTTCATTAAACAAAATAATAAAAAACAAATTGCAAAACCAATAGTAATTCTGGTGAAGAAATAAATATGACAAGTCATAATGTACTCAAATGTATATAAGGTTTATACTATTTTATTGAGAAATTAACCACTTAAAAACTGCCCCATAGCAGTTTTATTGCTACAGGGCGGCTCTCCTGTGCAGGATCATGTATATATATATATATATATATATATATATATATATATGATGCAAAGTGTCAGTTAGTGTCTGATTGTCATCCTCAATATCGCAGTCCCGCTAAAGTCCTGCTATCGCTGATTGCCTCCATTACTAGTATAAAAAAATCCATAAATATATACCATAGATTGTAGATGCTATAACGTTTGTGTAAACCAATCAATATACGCTTATTGGGATTTTTTTTACTTTTTTTTAGGTACTTCATTAGTAACTATAATGCAAACAACAGTGGATTCTTTACATATGAATGAACTAGAATGACCACTAGAAAGACCACTGGAATGACCACTAGAATGACCACTAGAATGAACTACAATGATCACTAGATAGGAATTAGTCCAGACTGCTTCATGAAGATCATCAATAGAAATACCTGACTTACCGAAACCTTATTCTTTATTATGAATCTCACAACACAATCAATTAAAGAAGTATCTACTATATATATAAACTTCTCACCACCCCCTAATGCTGACTACAAATCCCCTGATATGACATACTGGGAATCATCTCTTCACTTCTCTGCTCCCAGCGTACCGTGGCAAAGAGACCCAAAATTTTTTCCAAAAACATCACACGTTGGGAAAGAGTTATGAACATTTACCACAGATGGTATTGTAGTCTTTCCAAGTTATCAATTTTTTCCCCTAACTACTGAAGGAACAGTTCCTTGGAAAGATCCCCTCGTCACATCTGGTGGGACTGCCTTGTATCAAGACCCATATGGTCAGAAATAGGAGCCTGCCTCAAGTCACTCACCAGCACTGCTGTTTTATTAACCCCACAGACAGCCCTTTTGGGAATGGGACTTGAAGCTTGGCCCCCAGCATTACACCCTCTGATCATGCACTAGCCTGATGCTGGAAGAACCCCAACCCTCCTACGTTCCAACTAATACTCAATGCCCTTAATGATCACTGCACCATGGAGTACATGTTTGCCAAATCTCACCTGACTGTCCACAAAATTCTGACACAATGGGATCTATGGCTTCTAGACCCTAGATGCACCCTCCCTCAATAATCCTTTCAGTCTCCCCTAACTTTGCTCACTTTATTTGGCTCTGAGGACCCTATACCAAAAGGTACTATCTGCTATTAAATCTCATATTACTAATTTGACACACTGCTTTTCCCTATGGTTATTATATATTTACCGGTTATTACATATATAGATCCTTAAAGATTTGAAGCTCTTGTTACCTTAACACCTCTACAGTTCTTAATTCGATGCCTAAGGCAGAACTTAGTTATGCTTTTAAAAAGTTATATACGAATATCTTTGATACTCAATATTTTGTATATATATATATATATATATATATATATATATATATATATATATATATATATATATATATACATTCTGAATGCCATTGTTCACTTTGCAGCCTTTCATAGCTTTGTATTACTCTCTATAAATCTAATAAAAATGTATGTAGGTTAAATACTTGACTTGGAGCCCAAATCATAACTCTTGTGTCCTCACATGGGAGATTTCCTCCTTGACCTCCTGTTTTGGTCTCCCCAGTGACAATACAGACAGTAACAAAACCAGGCCCTTTCCTACTCTACAAGATAAACTATTTTTTTTTCTCCCCACTGTCTGTGCCGCCATTGGGGAAATTTACTATCACATCTTTTTCTGGTGGAACCTATTATTGGAACAGGGAGTGAGGGGAAATCTTCACAACTTTAACAATGCCAGCAATAAAAACCTTGCCAAGTTTCTTCCCTTCTACTCATTAGTTTTTCAAATTAAAACTAAGTGCTGGCTGAAGTTGAGCTCCAATTGGCACATTGCATGTAGAAATCATAATATAAAACATGAAGGCCTGAATGACACACAGTTATTTTTTCCTAAGCTCATTCTTCATTAATTTACACAGTTTGTGTTACAGTTTGTCTTCCAAAAATTCCAAGCATATCTTATCACCTACTGAGATCATGTTAATAGTTCGAGGTTGTATCATACAGACATTCTTGTATGGAAGCACGCAGAATAAATGCAGAATAAACAATCAAGTCTTAAGCTGGCTACACACTATACTACCGTTATACAATTTTCTTGTACAATGTTCCTTTAGATTTATATGAGGTCAAACCTAAACACTTTCAATTTGTATGCAATCAGGCAGGCCCTTGCACTACATAGTTGAAAGTAAATCTAAAAGAAATTGAATTAGAAAATTGTATAATGTTTGGCCAGCTTAAGTGTTGGGGAGATAATGGAGTTGATTTACTAAAGGAAAATGAACAACAAAAATTGCATAATGTGTAACCAGTGTTTAAAGAATCTTAGCAAAATGCGTGATACACTTGCCCTGCCATTATTTCTTACAGTGATTGTAAAGCCTTTTGTTAGTTAAAGTGATTGTAAACAATCACCTTGTAAAACAACCCATCTATTTTAAAATAGAAATAAAAGGCAAAACATTTTTGTATAGATATACAAATAACATTAAATAATACATTTTTTATATATATTTAACCTTTTCTTATTTCGGAAGAAAACAAGAAAGACATCTTACATGAAAACATACATAACCAAGGTACTGGTACCCAATCAACTATGCAATAGATACATATCCAAAGAAAGAGAAAAAAAATGTATCACATTTTCTCAAGAACATAATAGACATGTATCAACCTATTCCTCAAAGTGGTTATCTTCCCTCGGTCATAAACTTAAAGACATAACCCCATGTCCAGGACCCTAAATGTCCTGACCCTGGGGAAACCCCTCACATAGTAAAAAGATATCAAACCATCTCCTCCCTCCCATTTTTACTAAAAAAAAAAGAGAGACACACCCCCGAGACCCCATTATCAAACAAAAAAAAATCCTCTCACCACTCCTCCTCCTTTGTGCTATACTGGATATAAGCTGCATTTATGCTCAATAAAAAGAGACATCTTTTGAATTCACATCTTGCTTGTTTCACATGTTTCATTGAGTGTCTCACGGTACCGGGGGTCTGCTGAAGTTAACCAGGGTGGTCATCCAGAACCAGAATTCCTTTCACCCATCACCTCCCCTCTCTCTTTCGGTGGGGATGGGGCTATCTCCAACATATAAATGTGATTATTGATCATTTTAATAGCACCTTCCACCATATTACTTACACCCTGATTAGTCCTTAAAGGAGTTGTAAAGGCAAAATGTTTTTTATCTTAATACATTCTATGCATTAAGATAAAAAACCTTCTATGTGTAGCAGCCCCCCTAGCATCCCCCAATTACCTACCTGAGCCCCTTCTCTTTCCACAGATGTCTACAATCCCCTCAACCATCCAGTACACTCCTCCTGATTGGCTGAGACAGAACAGGAGGGTTATAACCCCTGTCAGATTTGTTTTACCATCTGTGTCCCATTGAGGACATTTACCTTCACTTCCGGTCCCATAGGTGAAACAGGAAGTGAGAGGAAATCCCTGCAAATTAAGGGAATCACTTGGGGCCCCCCAGGTTATCAGAACTAGTGTCCCCATTGGAAGTTTTCCCTTCTATTACTGTTCTGGGGACAACCCAAAATTTGGATTTTCTTTATTTTCACTTTCAATGATAATGGTAAACAGGACAAATAGAGAGGAGGAATCTCCGTAACGGGGGCACAGAAAGCAATAAAAACCTAATAGGTGTTCTAATCCCTCTCCACTCTATCTAAAACAAAAAAACGAAGTGACTTTAGTTACTTTAGGGGTTGGTTTACAACAAAATACAGTGCAAGAAAGGCAGGCTGGCCTTGCAAGAGAGTGCAATTGCCAATGAATTGTCAATAGCACCCCAAACACATCTCGCATGGTACCACAGTACGTTCTAAAAAAGTAGTGCTCGCACTACTTTTTCCACATTTCAGTGCATTTTGCAGCCCATTGGGCAGCACAGTGGCTAAGTGGTTAGCACTTCCACCCAGCAGCACTGGGGTCATTGGTTTGAATCCCAACACTACCTGCCTGGAGTTTGCATGTTCTCCCTGTGCCTGCGTGGGTTTCCTCCGAGTACCCGAGTTTTCTTCCACACTCCAAAGACATGCTGGTAGGTTAATTGGCTCCTGTCTTAATTGTCCCTAGTATATGAATGTCAGTTAGGGAACTTAGATTGTAAGCTCCTTGAGGGCAGGGACTGATGTGAATGTACACTATATGTAAAGCGCTGTGTAAATTGATGGCGCTATATAAGTACCTAAAATTAATTAAAAAAAAAAATTATGCTGCGAAACCAACCCTAAAACAGCAATATCAATTTAAATATGTGCTCACTAAAAATATATAATTCTTTCCTATATCAACAACAGCAAGTTTGGATGGATTGGTCCATTAAAAATATACAAAAAAGATACATAAAAGTAAAAGTAATAAGGGGATAGAAATGCAATGTAAATCATATGCCTGAAGTACATGTGTTTATGATTGTGTTGATTAGAACAAAGCATACACTGTGTAAAATTGGTTTGTTTATTGCATGTTAGCCTTGAGAAGAAACAAAGCAGGCAGAAAAAGATAGAGAGGATTCTGGCACTAAAAAGTGACATTTGGGAGCTATGTAATAATGAACTGCAATGCATTTGGTATGTGCAGCCTGTACGTCATGGAAAACTTGACAGGCTCCAAATTCCTACTTCTGCTGGTGTGAATTTGCTGTATTTTGATTGCAGAATAACACCTAATTTTTACAATTTATAGATCTGATTTGATGGCAGAAATCTAGGCGTCTGTGATTGTTAGCTGGAGTCAATTTACCTAACCTGGCTCAGGCAAGTACTGATAGGGTGCCTGAACTGGGCTTCAGCTAACATTTCAAGCAAGTAAAGTGCAGGTCTCTGATGTTACTTGTGCACCGAGGCTGTACATACTTACAGATTATAGAGGACACATGATGTGATCAGGTTATATTTTCAGTTTCACCTATACTCAGATGCCTTATCTCTACTCCACAGGTGAAAAATTATTTACTGTACTGGGACAAAAGACATCAGGTAATAATTGATTGGTGTGGATTTTTAGTTCAGATTGTCTGATCCCTTCAAATGGACTGCTTTAAGGGGTCCTTTGGATCAGAAAATAGTTGAATTTGCATTGGGAGACCATGTGCCCTGCAGTGTGGGTCCCCTGCTTTTACCTAAAGCTGACCATGGATGGAGCAAATTCCAGCCAGTGCAGCATGGACCAGATGAATTTTGATCCCTCTATGGCTGTTCCTGCTCAACAGAAGGCGATCTAATGATCAACGCCTGTCAAACAGAAATGTTGGAAAAATTTTATTCGATCAGCACTGTAGCCGGTAGGCTGTCAACAGATGGGTCAATCAGTGGGCTGATTGAAAAAAAAAGAACGGGCTACCCCATCCACACAAGTGAGGTGGATGGAGGAATCCTCTCCACTGTGCTATAGTATTCTGACAGCAGAGAAGTCCAGAATACTATAGCACAGTGGGGAAGATTCCTCCATCCACCTCACTTGTGTGGACTGGGTAGACCGTTCTTTTTTTTTCAATCAGCCCATTGGTCGACCTATCTGTTGGCACACTAAGGCTAGGTACACACCTTTCCATACACATTGTCATGTATTTTTGAGTAGATAAGCATTTTTAATGTGTTTTCACGCATCATAGGTTTTTTTTATGAAAACTATAAAAATACATCTTACATACATTATCAGTGACTTATTTGGGCCTCAATATGCATTAAAGCAGAAAAAAAGGACCTGAGCTATTTTCAAACATGCGTGGCAGCACTCATATGTGAATAGGCTCTATCTATAACGTTGTCTTTGATGAACTCAGTTCATAGAGCGTGGTTGGGCTCAGCACCTGGAGTTCCAGAGGTAAAGGATTTTTATACAGACTTGGAGTGGTAACATTTCCCTACATGTCTATTGTCTTTGATGACACATGAATTTTAGCAGATTCCAACATACGCATTAAAATGCGAGTGTGTATATAAGGCGTACATAGGCATTTTCTATTATATAGAGGCAGCATGGCACCCATCCGTGTAGGTCCTTTTGTCATTATGAAGTGACTGCTCTTGTTTGGACTGCACCATAGCATTATTAGAACTCAGCTTAGTCTTTAAGGGCAATTACAGCATGGAGATGAAACTCATAGAATCAGGGTAAAGGCCTGTGTCAACTGGCTTTTGCTAGCATTAAGTGGGTTGCGCATTTCCATACAAGTCTAAGAAAATGAAAAACCCATTTGAAGCAGGTCCGAATGAGAATAACTGCAAGACAAATGCATCTGTCAATGAATTCAAAATTATCTCAGAAGAAGAAGACTGATGTCAAACTGATGGCAATGACACAAGCCCAAAATGTGGGTGGAGATTCACATTTAGGAACTTAGAGTTGGATGTGTTAAGTGAACTAGAAAGTGGTCTTGAAGACACCTTTGCAAAACCTTGCAAATGCTGGCAGATTTACAAAAAATATCTGTCCTGTATAACAAATAACAGTGCAGTTCAGGTCACAGTATATGGGGGCAATATGCAGAGATCTCTAAACACTGAAGTAAGCTTTATTAATATGCCAGAAAATAGAGAGATAGTTCCCAAAGTTGAATTATGGGAGCAGGGTTCTTAAAGCTTATGGTCTTCGTAGGATATTAATGCTTGGGAAGGATTTCAGAACTGAAGTGGCATTTGGTAGTTTTTCAAATCTCCAAAGATGTCCTTACACAGAGTGAATTTTGAGCCATGGGTGGCCCTTTCAGCACCTTCCCATACCACATCCTTTGATCTGAAAATTTAAGGAGCCGAGTGGAAAATTGTTGCCCAAACAGCAGCTATATCCAATCAGATGCAGCCACTGTACAGGTATTCTGCTGTTAGAATACAATAGCTAGCAGGGGAGATTCCTCCATCCATGCTGGTTAAGGTGGATAAGAAAACAAGATAAATCTTACATTTCTTGACCAGCTTTAGTGGATTATTGTTGTTCTTTTGGCTCATTGTATGAAGACTAAACGTTTCTTACATTACTGTAATATAGGGAGTGGAGTACAGGGATCATCTTCTGTATCACTTTGCTAGCTGTGCTTAGTCTTTAATTATTAAGGTATTTTTGTTTCTCCATGAGTCTGTGTTGACTGAGACATTTCCTCCTTTGGGCTTACAAGATCAGGCTCACTAGATCAGATGCAGTTTTATGGTCCTTCTCCTGAGTGTTTAAAGTAGATTGTGTCTGAGAAGTCTTCAGTTCCTCTTTATAGGACATGACATATTTTCTTATTATTGGTTGTACTGGAAGCGTTTCTAAGTTATTCACTTTTACACCATATTCTGAAAATGACAAGTTTTCCTTCCGGATTGTAAAGGGTATCTGGCTTTTCATTGCTTGGTGGTCGAACCAAACTGTTACAGATGCAAGACACAGAGTTTGTAAGATGACGTACAAAGCAGATGGTATTAATGTCACCTTTAATGTCACCTTTATTCTATATGGTTTCATGCTACCTGCTCTGAATTCAAATACCTTTGACGCAAATTCCTCACATCGGTTCAGTAAGTGCTTGTTCAAAGCTGGCAGTTTTATTGAGGCATAAAATTCACTTAAAATTAAAATAATGTGTAATGAATCTTCTTCAAGCACTCCATAAATCAGGTGTGTAAAATATATTTTGGAACTTCTCACTGCTCAGATAGTCAGAATGAGTCAACACCGGGCTACAGGATTTCAAGAAGAACCATTCCTGTTAGCTGGAGCAACTGGATTCTCCATCAAATAGTCTTAGCTTTATAAGGCATACACTTCACACTAAATTGCTATACAACCGAAGCATATCTTCTTCAAATATTTAGATCATGAAGCCAAGTGTTGTCATTATGTATTAGATGTATTCTAGGGAAATATGTTTTTTATGCTTATGGCTACAGTTTCCAGGAGGTTATAAGAGAAGAATACACTAGTAGAGTTGGTGTGGGTTCTTGAAGTGCCACCTTTACTTATCTTGTAAGCCGGTATAGCCTTGGCTGCGACACCCTTTGCAGTTTTCTTCCATACATCCAAAAAATTAAATGTTCGGCTCCTGAAAATTACAGAGATTCCTATTAGCTGTCCAGATATGAAAAACATTAGAAGTGACGTTTGTGCTGGATGAAAGGCAGGGCTTAAAAAGCAACAACTAATATACGGTACATTAGTGACTGAATGTTATATGGAAATAATACCCATTGCAAAAAGTGCATTCAGTTTAAATTCTATGTTCTCTATAATTCACTGTAGTAAGATTCACCAGGATCCCATGCTGCATTCTGACCCCTAACCGTAACCTAACTCGAAAATGACCCTAACATTACATTACCTTATTTTAATCTTCTCTTAACATTGGTCTTTAATATTTAAAGTGTATTTAAACTCAAGTACAAAAAATGATTTAATTTGATTGCATTCATTTTCTTCACACTTTTGTCTTTATTTTACCCTGGCAAGCCTACCATTAACTTAATTTCTGTCCTAGGGTGACAACCATACTGAGTGGAATTGTCAATATACTGCGACAGGTCGACTCTCCTGCGCAAACCACCGTAGGTGTACTGCGGGTCCAGCAGACTCGATGTCAGCCGGTGACCCGCGATTGCCATGTTCAGAGGCAGAACGGGGAACTGCCTATATAAACAAGGCGATTCCCCGTTCTGCCAGATGACATTTATTTATTTAATTTTATTTATTTCAGGTACTTATATAGCGCTGTCAATTTACGCAGCGCTTTACATATACATTGTACATTCACATCAGTCCCTACCCTCAAGGAGCTTACAATCTAAGGTCCCTAACTCACATTCATACATACTAGGGAGGGCCAATTTAGACAGGATCCAATTAACCTACCAGCATGTCTTTGGAGTGTGGGAGGAAACCGGAGTACCCGGAGGAAACCCACGTAGGCACAGGGAGAACATGCAAACTCCAGTCAGGTAGTGACGTGGTTGGGATTCGAACCAGCGACCCTTCTTACTGCTAGGTGAGAGTGCTACCCACTGCACCACTGTGCCAGTGATCAGGAACAGCGATCTCTGTCATGTCCCTGGTAGCCCATCCCCCCCTACAGTTAGAACACATCCAGGGAACACACTTAACCCCTTGACAGCCCCCTAGTGTTAACCCCTTCCCTGCCAGTGAAATTTTTACATTGATCAGTGAATTTTTATAGCACAAATTTTTATAGCAAAATAATGTCACTGGTCCCCTAAAAGTGTCATTTGGGGTCAGATTTGTCCGCCGCTATGTCGCAGTCCCACTAAAAATCACAGATCACTGCCAATACCAGTAAAAACAATAAAAAAACATAAAAGTCTCTTAATCTATACCATAGTTTGTAGACGCGATAAATTTTGCCCAAACCAATCAATATACGTGTATTAAGATTTTTTCTACCAAAAATATGTAGGAGAATATATATCAGCCTAAACTGATGAATAAATTAGTTTTTTTTATATACAGTATATATTTTGTTTGGATATGTATTATAGCAGAAAGTAAAAAAAAATATTTTTTTTGTTTTCAAAATTGTTGGTCTTTTTTTATTTATAGTGCAAAAAATAAAAACGGCAGAGGTGATCAAATAGCACCAAAAGAAAGCTCTATTTGTGGGAAAAAAAGGACGTCAATTTTGTTTGGGTACAGCGTTGCATGACCGCGCAATTGTCAGTTAAAGCGACTCAGTGCCGTATCGCACAAAATGGCCTGGTCATTAAGGGAGCAAATCCTTCCGTGTCTGAAGTGGTTAAAGGACAACGTAACTTATAATGAAGTTATCTTTTAAAGCTTCTTCTTCCTCACTCTAAGCCACATAGTAAAATACCTATTTTCAGCCTGCTTCTGGAGATCTTCAGTGTGCTGTCCTGCCTCTCAGCCTTTGTTGTAAAAAAAAAACCCTGTCCAGGCCTTGTGACTACTGTGCATGTACCATGGTCTCATTCATTCCTATGGCGGTCTGTACTTATGATGGACCTTCTGGACTGGAGTTGAGAAACACTGATATAGTACATATACAGATCGATCCTGACTCAAGGTTTGAACGATATCTGTAGAATCACCGAATCCATCAGAATGGGAACCCAAATCCATCAATGCAAGGAAGATAAAAGTAAAGGAGACCCTTTCATCCCTAGGCATGAATGTTGGAGAGATTTATCCCTAGCCAGGGGTCATATCTCTACAATATAGTGAATACTGGATAATTGGGGAACAGCGTGCTTATTCCAAGCGAAGGTGGTGTGTTTTTCTTTGGTGGTCCCATCCTGAAAGGCCCCGACCGGGTTAAGGTCGCAAGCTTCCCTAAGCTTGCCGTTTGGTAAGCACGCATTCCTACCAATACCACAGTGGTGCGGTGAAGGACATATTGATTTATTTGTATTCCCACCTATCTACGTTTCTCACTATATCCACTAATTGATTCTGGATAGGACTTTTTACCTCTATCGGTTACTATGAACTTTATTATGAACTTTGGAATTAATCCTAATCTCGGGTCTAATATTCAATTTATCTGATTTGGTCTATATCATATAAACCTTTGTTGTCACAGCGCTGCTCCTTATTGAATTATTTGTAATGTGTGTATCCCACTTTTAGCGGCTGCTTTTATATTTATATTTATTTTATTCACTGATTTATCACTTTTGGTTTTTTCATTCTTATTTTCTCAATATGTTTTGTATGTATTCATTTTATATAGCGCGGTGGTTTGCCCTTTCTTATAGCAGTCAATGGGACAAGCTCCATGGAGTAGGGTTGTACAGTTACAATCTCTGAGCTGAAGGTATTTTACTATGAGGGGAAAGGAGCTTAAAAATGTAACCGCTTAACCTGACAGATGACCTTAAAGAACAACAGTGCCTTTGTACCCAGTAAGTAAAAAATAGCTTTCCAAGCTTTTCTGTACATCCCTGCTCAGAGCAACACATTGTTTTGTCAAAAATGACTGGTTCGCATTGCCCATGTGCACTACTGCTCCATTAACATCTATGGGAAAGTCATACTCATGTCAGCTTCCCTTAGACTACAGCTTTCCTGTAGGAATTAATTTGACTACTTAACACCCTAAATCCAAATTCAGAACTTTTAAAACCTTAAACCTACTCCTAAACTTGCTTCTAATCTAACACCTTATATTAGCCCTACCACTTGGGAAGGTTGCATCTGTTTAGTTACTTTGAGTCCATGTTAGGCAATAAGTTATATCATGGAAAGGTTCAACTTATTCGGGCCTTGCGGCTAGGCACACTCAGCTGGAGCCACTTAGCCACTTGAACAGTGACAGCAATCTGAAGACTTGAAGATGACAATGGTGTTTGCAATGAGGAGTGGAATGTGGCCTGGTGGGTCCACACCCAAAGGGAAGGCTTCCTGAAGAGAGGCTGATGTAGTCCCTGCACTATCCCTACTCCTCTGGTACCTTTCCCTACCTGTAAGCACTTACCCTGACAGATAGGGTCCCTGTCACTATGATAGTCTCGTGCATAAAGCGCACCAAACCCAGGAGCCAGAGTCTTAAATAGACTCTGCCTGACTCAAGATGACCACTGGAGTCACATGGGGAACCAGCTTCCAATCAGACAGCTGTCTCCTTGTGAATGCAGGAAGTCATAGAGGAATGAAGTTCCTCACAACTTCCTTCCTCTTTCACATGGAGCATCACCTGCAGTGAGGAGTACAGACTACACCTGCCTACAAACTTCTTTTAAAGGATCACTCCACTCAGTACTGATATTTACTTATGTGCTAGGCAATTAAACAATTTCTTTTCTGTAATATAAAGAATGATGTATCTGTAGCACCATCCTATTTAGGTTGCTAGGTAAGTTTAGTTTTTGGCTCTCTCTGTAATCAAGGGAGCAGGGATTGTTTGGTATTTAAGGGTTAAGGGTTTCACAGGCTGGGAGTTTGATTGCTTCCCCCTGCCTCTAGAAAAGCTTCTAGAGCTTAGGGAGGAAGAATTCAAATAGCCAGCCTGAATATTTATCAGGGCTTAGCCAATCTTTGGGGAGGTGCACACAGATGGTGGCTGGGAACCTGATAGTCAGAAGCTCTGGACAGATGGTCTTTCCTCAGAAAGATGAGTTCCCAGCAAGGTGAGTTCCCAGCCTAAAGAGGGACCTGTTGCCCCTGAGGCAGCTAAAGGACTGGGTTGCTGTTCCGCAAGGTTTCAGGAGCTGCAGTGCTGGGACCTAGAAGCAGCCTGGATCTGACTGCAATTTTTCTTCATGGGATCTGGTCTGGAGAAGAATTATCTCAGGTGACACAGTGAGAAGTCGACATGTGCAACTTGTTTCGTAACGAATCAAAATTCGGCCGAATTTTTCATCTTTCGGACATTTGAATGCATCTGAATAAAAAATAATGAATTTCAACTGATACAAAATAAATAATAACAAATTCATTTGGCATGATGTGTTCATTCGTTAAAGTCTAATGAAACAAAAGGTCAACTCATAGTAAATCTTACAGTCCAATCAGCTGATTCATTTTGTGCTGAAAATTGGATTACTGGCAAAGTGCATTCCTGAGAACTGAGTGAGAAGGGTGTTGCATTGTATTTGAGCAGAGGAGAAGAGATATTGTCATTGTGTGTGTTAATGGATTCAATAAATAAACGACTTTCCGAACTTCGAATCGTTATCACGAATGTTTAATTACTTTGAGAAGCAACTTGTGAGCAAGGTGCAGTGGGGTGTGGTGGTACATACATAAATAACAAATTATCCCAAAACAAAACAATTAGACAATTAAAAAAAATTGATTCGTTATAAGGAATATCTATTCTCTACAGAATTAATGAATTAGCTGAAAACAAATTAAGGTAACATAACAAATATAACAATACTAAATTATGTATTTTACAAATGAAAACAAAACTAAACAACATTTTCAGTCATGCACAAGTCTAGTGAGAAGAGCCACAGCCATATACAGTTGAGGTCCTGGGTTCAGATCCAGGCCCTGACAGATGGCCTCTGTACTGTTTAGGAAAGAACCAGTCGAAACCAATGGCCCTTACAGGGATAATGCTACATATCTTTAAGGGACTTTCTTGGTAAAGTCCTTGCAGTTGAGTTCTTACGTCTGCTGTGGCCATTCTTAGTATTCCTACCCTTTAAAACGTGTTTGTTTAATCTATTTTAAATTATGGAGGGGATGAAACATGCACAGGTGGGAAGTAACAACCAAAACTCCCAGATAGATAGGAAGAAATTTGGGAATCATAGAAGGGAGATCTCTCAGTTGTAGTTTCCAAGACATACTGTATAAGAGGCCAAGCATTGACTCGGATCACCAGGCTGCATATATAACTAAATATCATTTTTGGGAGAACTAACCCTTTAAGACACTTTTATAGGTCTTTATGCCCTATGTTCACTACTATTCAGCTAAGCCACCTATCTGAATATTGTCCTTGATGTAACTTGGCAAAAACACAGTTTATTAAACAAAGTATCTTACCAATCCAATTATAACATTCAAATGAAGGTGAAAAAAGGGATATCAACTACAATTAAAGCTCCATGTTCACAGAAAAATAACTTCCAGACGTGTGAGGAATTAAAAGCGGATTTCATCAAAGTCAGCATTTTTGCTCAAAAACAGCGGAATGAAGATGAGAGTGAAACAATTCATTTTGGTTCTGGGGGGAGTGCGACTGTTTGATCACGGCTAATGCGAAGCATCATTCTCGTATCAATGCAAATTATTTCAGACCTGCGCTCATCCTTCAAGGATAAAAATGACCTAGAATTTTAATTCCTTGTTGAAACAGTCTTACAGAGACTGTCACACTGGAAGACAAAAAAAAAAAAAAAAAAAACAGCTTTGCATACAAAAAATCACTCCACCCAAAATGATTGTCCTATTGAGAGGGGTTTGGGGCAGGGTTTGATCTACAGGGCATCAACAGTCACTGCTACAACCTTAAAGATACCCTATTGCCCGACCATTCATTTTAACAAAAATCTTCCCAAAAGATTATTTTATGCGTTTTATTATGTTCATTATGATTTTTATGCGTATTATTATTTTATGCATGTTTTTTACCTGTAAAATTTTTGGTGACATCCAAAAGCCCTGAGATTGCTGCTAGGCACTGTCATCTTGGATGTTATGTCAGCGAACCCAGCAGACTCAGAGCTATCACTTAGAAGACTCTCTATAGTATTCACACTTCTCCCAGATGCAACATAAAAAGTAGGTAGTTGAAGGGAGGGGCATAGGAGCTGGGCTAGCACAGAGAATAATTAGGAGCTCTCAGATGAGGCAAGGTCTATGTTGTGCAAGGAGGGTGGAGGCAGTACTAGGAAACTTACATAGATAGTTACACTGACTCTTCCTGGAACAGTGTTTCTCAACTCCATTCCTCAAGGTGCCCCGACAGGTCATGTTTTCAGGATTTCCCTCAGATGAAACGGCTGTGGTAGTTACTAAGGCAGTAAAACTGATCAAATCACCTGTGCAAAATAATGGAAATCCTGAAAACATGACCTGCTGGGGTGCCTTGGGGACTGGAGTTGAGAAACCCTGTTCTGGAGTATCCCAATGTTTTATAAAGTTCAAAGACACGTAGCAAATTTATAATAATAATAGTTTATGGAAAGGAAAAATACTGCAGGTTAGCGTTTTTAAAATAGCTGATTTTTAGCTGGGAAATGTTTGTAAGTGATGACCGGATCCTTAAAGTGATTAATGCATTCTATGCATTAAGATAAAAAACCTTCTGTGTGCAGCAGCGCCCTCAGCCCCCCCTAATACTTACCTGAGCCCATCTCGATCTAGCGATGTTGCAGGCTGCCCAAGACTCTCCCTCCTCATTGGCTAAGATGGCAGCAGGGCGCCATTGGCTCCCGCTGCTGTCAATCAAAGTCAGTGAGCCAATGAGGAGAGAGAGAGGGGGCGGGACCTAACTAAAAGGCCTGGTCAGCAAGTGGTTAAAGTAATACTAAAATAAACTTTAATGAATAATAATATAAAAAAAAAACACACAATAGTTACCCCAATTGTTTTATATAATGTGAAAGATGATATTATGCTGAGTAAATAGATACCTAATATGTCATGCTTTAAAACATGTGCATGCTCGTGAAATGGCGACAAACTACGGTACTTAAAAATCTCCGTAGGCGACACTTTAAACATTTTTACAGGTTACCTGTTTAGTGTTACAGAGGAGAGGAGGTCTTGCACTAGAATTATTGCTCTCAAATTTTGTAATTTTTTTTCATATTTTGACTTAAAAAAAAAATGTGTTTATGCCAGAGAACCAGAAGTGACGTTAGAGGTCGCTCCGGTCCTCCAAGGGCATAGAGATGAATGGGGGCCATCTCGCCCTCACTCGACTTCCTGCCCAGCGAACAGCTGCATTGGATTGTTTCCAGGTTTACTGATGGCTTCGGTAAGCTTGGAAATGACCGCCTCTAAAAGCGATCCCGTGGCAATTTAGTCGGCGGGACCACTTTTCTCCGATGCGATTTGCCCACAGTAAATAACGATACTGGAGTTATGGTAGCTAGCTGCTGACATAACCCCGGTATTTAATGTCAAATGATTGATGTATATTTACTGTGGGCAGTCGGCAGTGTCTAAAAGGCCACATTTGACTTCAAATTGAGCACAAGTATTCAAAAGCTAGCAAATGGAACAAGGGACCATTTTTGCTTCATTGCTATACTTTTTTTTAAAGCATTATAAACCTTCCTACCTGCACCTTGTGTTTTCACCTGGATGGGATATGCATTGATCATGTCTTTTCATGGTGTCATTTGTTGCTCTGTATGCACAGCCTAAAGTAGAGTAAATCTTTACACTCCTGTGTCAAACTTTTGTTTGTGCTCAAACATTAGGCATGCCATATGGTTGTAGGTTGTGTGCTGTACACTTTGGAAAGTGCAGTTTGACTGTATTGCTGCATCCCCCCTTTCTTTCTTATGGCTCTTTAATCCACTGGTGCTTTATATTTGGACATTTTATATTGGACATAGGGATTCACTTGCTTCCCTCTTCCTTTTATCTTTATTGGCATTAGAGCTTGAGATTAAAGGCCTCTTCAGATCTGATATGTTAAAATCTGTGGTACCTACATCCTGTAGATTTTGGATGTTTGTGATTAAAGTGGGTTCCATCCTTAACTTTTCCATGTGCCTGCTGCATTGTCCACCATTCATTTACTTTTCATCATAGTTGAGTTTTGGTAGGTTGATCAAACTGTAGTCTGGTCGTCTGGTGATCTAATGTGTCTCTTAATTGGAATCATTTACATCTTTTTACCAATTTTGTTTCATTTTATAGCTTTTATTCCTACCCTGCTAACACTGCTCCCATGTCCGCCTGGGGAGAGATGTGGCCCTCGTCTTTGGCCTTCACCCTGCGTCTCCTCCTCGGCTTCACAGGGTCTTCCCCTGTGTCTCCTCCTCGGTGGCCAATAGGATCGCTTCTCCTCTGGGGCAATCAGGTCTCAGCACCTGCTTCCTAATTGGCCGGGAGGAGAATCAGGAAGACAATAGCGAATATTAATTTGCTATTGTCACACAACTGGGTGGGCTCAGAGCAGGGTGCTCTGCGCCCCAAGTCCACCCTATTTTGAAGCCAATTAGAGCCTCTGGCTCTAATCATGTTCTTCTAAAAAAAACCCCAAAAAAACACATTGGAATCCATGCATCTGGCGCCCTTCATGTAGATTAGGGACCAGGCGCATAGATTAGGGGGGCGGCGCCCCTGCACCCCATATGGACAGGCCACTGTTAGAGACCCCTTTTCTGGCAGTCTGAAACTCATGTATATATTTTAATGTATTATATGCATTTGTATTGAAAATTATCAGTATGTTTTCTATTCTTTTGTAAACACCTTATCTAATCTCCTGAGGAAGCGGCACATTACCATGAAACATGTTGAGAAACATCAGCTGTACGCATGTTCCTCTGCGTTGCTGATCAGTAATAACTATTGAGATATATTAATAAATATGGGCACAAAACAAAGGAACTGTGTTTCAGCTAATTGGGAGCCATGCTTTTGTATGAGTATTCAAACTTGTAATATCCTGATCATTGGATTTTCATTAAAGTAATTTTTTGTAATAAAACTTTGTATGTTTTTAACAGAAATTATGGGGTTGATTTACTAAAGGCAAATAGATGGTGCACTTTACATAGTGTAGTTGCACTCTGCAAGTGTAGTTGCTCCAGAGCTTAGTAAATGAGCAGAAGCACTGCTGACTTCCATCATCCAATCATATGCAAGCAAAAATGCTGTTTTTTATATTTTCCTTGCATGTGATTGAGTATTCTTTGCAAAGTGAAGCTTTACCTCATTTACTAAGCTCTGGAGCAACTGCACTTGCAGAGTGCACAGTCTAGTTGCTTTTAGTAAATCAAATCCTATTTATATAATATCTATGGTAGTACCAAGAAGATCCGAATCCCTCAAACATTTTTCCATTTTTTGATAGATTCCAGGATATGGTAGCCCGGGTATTTTCAGTTGGCACAGGTTCATTAATTATATGAGGGTTAGGGTCAGTAGAGGCTGTCTATGATCTCGGCTTCTAATGTAAACAGGGACTCTGTTAGAGTCTTTGATGTAAGAGTAGGCTCCGATGAGGACCTTGATGTAAGGGGAGGCTCTCATGGGGACCCTGATGTAAGGGGGAGCTCTGATGGGGACCCTGATGTAGGAGTCAACTCCCATAGATACTCTGATGTAAGGGGGAGTCTGACAGAAACCCTGATGTAAGGGGAATATTTCTTGGATCACAAATATTTGTAAATATTTACTGTGGCTCTAGTACTGAAATGTTTGGAGACCTCTGTCCTAGACCTTCATATTGCCCAGCTGGGGCTTTCATGTCCAATACCTTTCTCCGTCAAATAATGTGCTAAATTGCTATCACAAGGCATTATTCTCATTATTCTCATGTTGTTATTTAATATCACACAATGTAATGGGAATAAAAAGGTGACAGAAATTAAGTGCAGTTGCTCCACAGCTTTGTAAATGAGGGGAAGCTCTGCTGACGTCCGTCATCCAATAATGTGCACGCAAAAATGCAGTTTGTTTTTCCTTGCATGTGATTGGATAGTCTTTGTCTATTTGCCTTTAGTAAATCAACCCCATTATGCTAAGTGAACAGTGTGTACTTTACAGTAAATAAAGTCGAGGCCCTAGGAACCCCTAGAAGCAGGTACCTAGTTGAAACTGCAAATTAATACAATCCTCTGAGTTTTAGTAGCATTTGCAAAAAGGTAACGTGTATTTTAGGACTAATAGTACAAAAAAATGGAGTACTTCACGCAATATATACGGTTTTATACATATAATGATACAAAAAAAACAACAATAACTAAAATAATAATAAAAATAAACTCCAGCAAAAGTACTGAAGGCTTGAATTATTTGCTGGTTGTGGCGACAGCAGACATGCCTCGTGGCAATATTGTAATCAGCTTTGTCTCATTTGTTTGTGTCCTGATTTTTTCCACTTCCACTTTAGTTTCCAGGGCTCCTTGTTTTGCATAGTCAGCCATGCTTACTTTGTGCCTGACAAATGAATTGACCAAAAATGAAAGGTTATCCGTACGACACAGCTCATTTAGGAAACACCCCGAGGCCTGCATGTCAGCTAGCTCTGAAATTCTACACATACTGTATACATAGAGATGTATGGATGTATGCTTCAAATATGAATGTGAATGTTTTACAGCTGGATGATCCTCCCATGCCGTGTCTAGGTGTTTGCTGTATGGTTCTAATTGCCAGGAGTGATTTGTGTAAATGTTGTCCTCACCTGCTACATAAAGTTCTGGACAGCAGACTGCTAATCATTTTATAAGGAAAGATTCAGAGATTTTTTGGGTGATAATTACATTTTAGTTGACTTCAGGGGCTGAAGAACTGACCCAGACCCTAATATGCCTAAAGCCTTGTACACACAAGCAGAATGTTCGACAGAAAAAGTCAGATGGAAGCTTTTCATCGTCTATTCCGATCGTGTGTAGGCCTCACCGGACTTCTTTTTTCGAAAATTCTGATGGACCTAGAAATGGAACATGTTCCAAATATTTCCGACGGAACCAATTCCTATCGGGAAAACCGTTAGTCTGTATGCTGTTCCGACGGACCAAAAACGACGCATGCTGTGAAGCAAGTACGAGATGGAAGCTATTGGCTACTGGCTATTGAACTTCCTTTTTCTAGTCCCGTCATAAGTGTTGTGCGTCACCACGTTCTTGACGGTCGGACTTTGGTTGGACTTTGGGTTGACCGTGTGTAGGCAAGACCGCTTGAATGGAATTCCATCAGAGTTCTGTCAGAGAAACCTTCGGAGTTTATTCCGACAGCAAAACCGGTTGTGTGTATGCAGCATAAGTAATCCTTCAGAGTCCAAACCCAGATATCTGTCATATCCCTTAAATCCCAATTGGAGATTCATACTCTTGTATCTCTTTATAGTTCTGTACCCAACATGTAGGGATCTGTGACAAATTTTTGCTTGGAAATGTTGTAAATTACTTGACTGCTGAGAATCAGTTTTAAACCGTAAACCTGGTCCTTAACCCGTTGACGCCAACCGCATGCAAATATACGGCCTCTTGGCGGGTGGGCCTTGGTGCTGAATGGCCACATATTTGAGCAAATTGGTGTGTATACAGCTGTGTTGAGAGCGTGCATCCTGCATGCTCCCGGCACAGTTACCGGCAGCTAACGGAAAGCTCCCAATCAATCATTCATACTCTTGTATCATACTCTTGTATCTCTTTATAGTTCTGTACCCAATATGTAGGGATCTGTGACTAATTTTTGCTTGGAAATGTTGTAAATTACTTGACTGCTGAGAATCAGTTTTAAACCGCAAACCTGGTCCTTAACCCGTTGACGCCAACCGCATGCAAATATACGGCCTCTTGGTGGGTGGGCCTTGGTGCTGAATGGCCACATATTTGAGCAAATTGGTGTGTATACAGCTGTGTTGAGAGCGTGCACCCTGCATGCTCCCGGCACAGTTACCGGCAGCTAACGGAAAGCTCCCAATCACTACTTGCGATCGGGAGCTTTCCAATCACGTGACCACTGCGACAGCCAATCACAGTGGTCACATTATCATAAACCCCGCCTTCCGGCATCCTAAACCCTTTAAAGGACCGGGAGGTTTTTTTGACTAAAGTGGAACTTTAGTCAAAAAAATTCAAGCCATGATATATCACCTCAGATGGGCCCCTTTTGCAGGTATAGCTATGTAAAACATGAGTGTCTATACTGTTTAAAATCTGGTAATGCACTGTCTACCCTGATCTGCACATGCTCAGTTGCTAAATTCAGAGCCGCTGCTGACAGCTCTACGGCTTTATGTACACTGCAGCTGCTAAACTGTTTAGGAGCAATTGGGCTTTTTTTTCAGCATCCCCCTGAACTCTCCTCAATGTTATCTTATGTGTACATTCAGTCGTTTATAGTAGGGTAGAGGCAGTTGAGGTTACAGTCGTCTTTATGAAAGCAGATAAATTGCATTCAAGATCTGTAGTTTACTGGCATTTCAAAAGCCAAACGCTTGTAACTGCTTGTAAATGTGTGTAAACGTTAAGATACAGCATTAAGCTGCGCTTTCAGGCTTTCAGCCCATTGATTTGAATGGAAGTCGCATCCAAGTGGGATCATCATGATCCGGCTTGTGGTGTGACTTGTGCTCTGAAGATCTTGAAGGAAAACCCCATGCCAAAAAATTAATAAAAATAAATGGCGTGGGTCCCCCCAAGATCCATACCAGGCCCTTTGAGTCTGGTATGGATCTTGAAAGGGAACCCCACGCCAAAATGGAAAGAAAAATGGTGTGGGGTCCTCCCCCAAGACCAGAGAGCCCCCGAAATCTCCACACCCCCCATGTTGAGGGCATATGGCCTGGTATGGTCCAGGGGGGTGGGCCACTCGCTCATTCCCCCCCTTTCCTGACCTGATGGGCTGCATGCTCGGATAAGGGTCTGGTATGAATTTTGGCAGGACCCCATGCCGTTCTTTTTTTTTTGGGCATGGGGTTTTCCCTCAAAATCCATGCCAGACTGAGGAGTCTGATATGGACTTGGGGGTGACCCCATTCCATTTTTTTTCCATTTTGGTGTGTGGTTCCCTTTCAAGATCCATACCAGACTCAAAGGGACTGGTATGGATCTTGGGGGGACCCCACGCTGTTTCTTTTTTAAATTTTGATGTGGGGTCCCCCTTCATGATCCTCAGAGCACAAGTCGCACCACAAATCGAATCATGATGATCAGACTTGGATGCAACTTCTATTCAAATCAATGGGCTGAAAGTCAGATCAGTAGGTGGCTGTCATAGGAAGCCATTGATTTTGAATAGAGGCAGAGAAAGGCTGCTAAAAGCTAACGCGGCTAAACACGCATTAATGCCAATGTAAAAAGTTACTAAAAGCACACTTTTACAGACACTTTTCCTGGCGTTGTTAGTGGCTATGCAGCTCGTTTTTTCTAACTCCCCGTGTACATGAGGCCTAAGATTTACTGTTGCTGAGGGAGGAAGAAAGCAACAGGAATGACACAGATTGTCTGGAGGGAACACAGATTAGGGAGGGAGAAAAGAAAAGCAGGAGAGGTGACCAGACAAACTCTGCTGCCAGGGAGACACAAAATAGTTAAACGTGCAAGAATAGTGTCTTATCTCATCTCCCTCCATGATATTCTCCTTACTCCCTCATTGGCAGCCTGCACTGTAATGGCCCGTACACATGCTTAGAAAATCATATGAAAAATACCGCTTTTGAAGTGATCGTACAATAATCTGATCTTTAGTACACAGCTTTAGAGAGTCAATCATGACAGTTCATCTGATATTATCCTCTGAGACAAGCACAAAAAATGTTCTCGCACGATACCAGATCATACGATTTTCATTTAATCAGTACAAATGTACAACACATTACATAATTTCCTAATTTTATTCTGTGGTACAAGAATTTTTCGTAACTTTAGTAAACTCTTCATTTTTGATATGAGATTAGCATGCAAAAAAAAAAACAATGATTTTTCGGCCGATAATCTCATCGTGTATACCAGGCTTAGAGCTTCTGTCAGTTTTCCTTTCTAACTTCACCAAGACATACACAAGATCCAGTTGCACACATTTTAATTGAAGAAAGTGGCAATGGGGGTTATTTACTAAAGGCAAATCCACTTTGCACTACAAGTGCACTGCAAGTTTTAGCTTGCACATGATTGGATCATAAAATCAGTAGAGCTTCACCTCATTTCATAGCTTCCCCTCAGATCTACAGCAAATTACAGTGACTGCACTTACAAGTGCACTTCCAAGTGCACTTTCAGTGCACTTGTAGTGCAAAGTGGATTTGCCTTTAGTAAATCAATCCCATAGTGTATAGTTTTTGAGGGTCTAACTCTGGTGTCTATTGAACTGCACAGTCATATTTAGACACACAGTACAACTGCTGCAACAGGAAAATGGAGGAAGGATCATAAAATGGACGTTGTTAACACAACGTCTATTCAACTGGATATCTTTTGGTGTGCCTTCAAAAAAAATGTTCTAGATGTCCTCTCATAATACAGACTGGACATTTTGAGTCCTGTAATCTGATCAAGTCATAATTATAATCACAATATAAACCTTGGCTGATTATGTCTGTTAAGGGCCCAAAATACATCCCTGGCAATTACAGACCAGTTAGTCTAACATCAATAGTATGCAAACTCTTGGAGTGGATGATAAGAGACTATATACAAGATTTTAGTAATGGGAATGGTATCATTAGCAATAATCAGCATGGATTCATAAAGAATCGTTCTTGCCAAACCAATCTATTAACCTTCTATGAGGAGGTGAGTTGCCATCTAGATAAAGGAAGGCCCGTAGACGTGGTGTAGCTGGATTTTGCAAAAGCATTTGACACAGTTCCCCATAAACGTTTACTGTACAGAATAAGGTCCGTTGGAATGGACCATAGGGTGAGTACATGGGTTGAAAAACGGCTACAAGGGCGAGTTCAGAGGGTGGTGATAAATGGGGAGTACTCGGAATGGTCAGGGGTGGGTAGTAGGGTCCTCCAGGGTTCTGTGCTGGGACCAAGCCTATTTTTTTTTTTTCATAAACGACCTGGAAGACAGGGTAAACAGTTCAATCTCTGTATTTGTGGACGATACTAAGCTAAGCAGGGCAATAACTTCTCTGCAGGATGCGGAAACCTTGCAAAAAGATCTGAACGAATTAATGGGATGGGCAACTACATGGCAAATGAGGTTTAATGTAAAAAAATGTAAAATAATGCATTTGGGTGGCAAAAATATGAATGCAATCTATACACTGGGGGTAGAACCTCTGGTGGAATCTAGAAAGGAATAAGACTTAGGGGTCCTAGTAGATGAAAAGCACAACAATGGCATGCAATGCCAAGCTGCTGCTAACAAAGCAAACAGAATATTGGCATGCATTAAAAAGGGGATCAACTCCAGACATAAAACGATAATTCTCCTACTCTACAAGACTCTTGTCCGGCCGCACCTAGAGTATGCTGTCCAGTTCTGGGCACCAGTCCTCAGGAAGGATGTACTGGAAATGAAGCGAGTACAAAGAAGGGCAACAAAGCTAAAAAAGGGTCTGGAGGATATTAGTTACGAGGAGGTTCTGTTCTTGGACCTCTCCTTTTTTCAATCTATACCACCTCCCTGGGTCAGTTGATTGCCTCCCACGGCTTTAAATATCATCTCTACGCTGATGACACCCAAATCTATCTCTCCACCCCCCAGCTCTCTCCATCTGTCTCCTCACGCATTACCAACTTACTAGCAGACATATCGACCTGGATGTCACATCACTTCCTCAAACTCAACCTATCCAAAACCGAGCTCATGATATTTCCTCCCTCAGGTGCCACTTCCCCTGATTTCTCTGTCAATATCTATGGCTCAACTATCAACCCATCCCTCCACGCCAAGGTCCTAGGTGTAATCCTGGACTCTGAACTAACCTTTCGACCCCACATTCTATCACTATCCAAAACTTGCCGCCTCAATCTCTGCAACATCTCCAAGATATGCCCCTTCCTAACCAATGTCACCACAAAGCTTCTAATCCACTCCCTGGTCATCTCCCGCCTCGACTACTGCAACTCCCTCCTCATTGGTTTACCTCTAAATAGGCTATCCCCACTTCAGTCCATCATGAACGCTGCTGCCAGGCTCATCCATCTCACAAACCACTCAGCGTCTGCTACAACCCTCTGCCAATCCCTCCATTGGCTGCCACTCAGTCACCAAATTAAATTCAAGATACTAACTATAACTTACAAAGCCATCCACAACCTGGCCCCCAGCTACATGTCTAACCTAGTCACAAAATACCAACCTAATCATTCTCTTCGCTCCTCCCAAGACCTCCTGCTCTCAAACTCCCTTGTCACCTCATCCCATGCTCGCCTTCAGGACTTCTCCAGAGCCTCTCCCATCCTCTGGAATGCTCTACCCCAATCCGTCCGATTTTCTCCTACTTTATCCACTTTCCGATGATCCCTGAAAACTCATCTCTTCAGAGAAGCCTATCTGGCCCCCACCTAACAACTGTACATTTATCTTCTCAATCAGCTCATCACCCACAGTTATTACCTCTTGTATCTCTTGACCTTCCCTCTTAGATTGTAAGCTCTAAGGAGCTGGGCCCTCTGATTCCTACTGTATTAAAGTGTATTGTATTTGTACTGTCTACCCTCAAGTTGTAAAGCGCTACATAAACTGTTGGCGCTATATAAATCCTGTATAATAATAATAATAATGAGGAAAGGTTGTGAGCACTGAACTTTTTCTCTCTGGAGAAGAGACGCTTGAGAGGGGATATGATTTAAATTTATAAATACTGTACTGGTGACCCCACAATAGGGATAAAACTTTTTTGTGGAAGGGAGTTTAACAAGACACATGGCCACTCATTAAAATTAGAAGAAAAAAGGTTTAACCTTAAACTACGAAGAGGGTTCTTTACTGTAAGAGCGGCAAGGATGTCGATAGTTTAAAAAAACTATTAGATAAGCACCTGAACGACCAAAACATACAGGGATATACAATGTAATACCGATATATAATCACACACATAGGTTGGACTTGACGGACTTTCTTTTTTCAACCTCACCTACTATGTAAAAATGTAACTATGTAACTATGTCAAGCTGCATTCCCTCTGGTCCCAAAACTAGCTTGTATTAATTTGGCTTGGAATAAATAACAAAATGCGGTATCTCACAAAAGTGTGTACACCCCTCACATTTTTGTAAATATTTTATTATATCTTTTCATGTGACAACACTGAAGAAATTAAACTTTGCTACAATGTAAAGTAGTGAGTGTACAGCTTGTATAACAGTGTAAATTTGCTGTCCCCTCAAAATAACTCAACACACACCATTAATGTCTAAACCGCTGGCAACAAAAGTGAGTACACCCCTAAGTGAAAATGTACAAATTGGGCCCAAAGTGTCAATATTTTGTGTGGCCACCATTATTTTCCAACACTGCCTTAACCCTCTTGGGCATGGAGTTCACCAGAGCTTCACAGGTTGCTACTGGAGTCCTCTTCTACTCCTCCATGATGACATCACGGAGCTGGTGGATGTTAGAGACCTTGCGCACCTGCACCCTCCATTTGAGGATGCCCCACAGATGCTTAATAGGGTTTAGGTCTGGAGATGCTTGGCCAGTCTGTCACCTTTACCCTCAGCTTCTTTAGCAAGGTAGTGGTCGTCTTGGAGGTGTGTTTGGGGTCATTATCATCAGCACTCATGCAGCCCCAGATCATAACACTCCCACCACCATGCATGACTGTAGGCAAGACACACTTGTCTTTGTACTCCTCACCACACACGCTTGACACCATCTGAACCAAATAAGTTTATCTTGGTCTCATCAGACCATGGGACATGGTTCCAGTAATGTGGGTTTTCTTGTGCATCATCTTTAGAAGAGGCTTCCTTCTGGGAAGATAGCCATGCAGACCAATTTAAATCAGTGTGCGGCATATGGTCTGAGCACAGACAGCACTCATACGTCTATTTCCCAAAGACAACCTCTGTATATGACACTGAGTATGTGCACTCAACTTCTTTGGTTGACCATGGCAAGGCCTGTCCTGGGTGGAAACTGTCCTGTTAAACTGCTGTATGTTCTTGGCCACCGTGCTGCAGCTCAGTTTCAGGGTCTAGGTAATCTTCTTATTTGTCTAGGCCATCTTTATGTAGAGCAACAATTCTTTTTTTCAGATCCTCAGAGAGTTCTTTGCATGTTGAACTTCCAGTGACCAGTATGAGAGAGTGAGAGCGATAACACCAAATTTAGCACACTTGCACCCCATTCACACCTGAGACCTTGTAAGCAGTGACATGACCCCCTGGAGAGGGAAAATGGCTAATTGGGTTCAATTTGGACATTCTCACTTAGAGGTGTACTCATTTTATTGCCAGTGGTTTAGACATTAATGGCTGTGTTGAGTTATTTTGAGGGGACAACAAATGTACACTGTTATACAAGCTGTACACTCACTACTTTACATTGTAGCAAAGTGTCATTTCTTTAGTGTTGTCACAGGAAAAGATATAATAAAATATTTACAAAAATGTGAGGGGTGTACTTACTTTTGTGAGATACTGTATATATTTGATTTGATTTGATTTGATCAAATCAAATCAAATCAAAAATCAAATCAAGAAATCAAATACTGTATATACTGTGGCTTTTGATTCATAATAAGCTGCAACTTTTTGAAGATCCTCCACCCCCAGTGCACATACTTTAACACTTGACATTAGTGATGAGTTAGGTGTTTAGACATTATCTGAATGGCGGACATGCACTGGGTTCGGCATGGATAAATGTCACAGCTTCCTGTTATTGGTTGCTAAGGAAGTGGCGGGTGCTTGCACCTGCTGTGTCCTTATCAACCACTGATCATCTGACCAGGTAACCCAGCCATGTAAGTAAAGGGGGAGGGATTGTGGGGGAGGTGACATCATTGGCGAAATATGATCGCCCTCATGCTGTTTTTTGATAATGTTTTCCCATTATCCCAGAAAATAGGCATTGTTAATTGAACAAATTCAGCCCCCTTTGATTTTTAATGGGGTTCACGTTTGGAATCCAAACTTCTTTGAAGTTCCCAGAAACCCTGCTTTAATGATCCAACTAAACCCAGGGCAGTTCGGCTCATCCCTACTTGACATTATTTGACAATAAGCCTTCGGATTCTTTATTGGCTGTAGAATGGTCATTGACCACAACAGAACATTGATCAGTATGTCTATAGAAATGGGCAGTGTAGAGCTGCTCCAGGTTGTGATATCTTTCTCCTGTTCCTCTTTGCAGAAATCTTTGCGTGAAAGGAGACAAAACAATAAACATTCACCAATTCCAAGGCCAAAAGGTTGGCACAGGAGACTTTGCATAAGGCTGTAAGGCACCTTTGAAATAATCTTCAGGTCTTGAACCCCTGCTAAAATTTTATGATTGGGGTCAGTGGGAAAACTGCCCCTTACAATGATGGCCAGGCTAAAGCATCCCCCCCCCTACAGTTGAGGTAAGAATGCCATCCTTACAAACAGCTAAAAAGATCCTTGGAATCATACAGCTGGCTCTGCCAAGTGGCAATGGACCTGAAATCATGTAAGCACCATCAAATGGGAGGTCAATCGGCCAACCTCTGGAAGAGCCTTAGGGATCCATGGAACCATGGAATGGCTGCTTTAAGAACACACATCCAACATCACTGTCATCAAACCTAGAGTGAGATTGGCAAATGAAAATAAAAATAAGTGCAAACTTGTTTTGGTAAGTAGTCAGAGTCTGTCCGTTTTCCAAATAATCAAGTTTCAATGTTCTTTGGTCTAAAGCAGAATAATAAAGGTTTGTTGATATGAACAACAAAGACATTCTCCTTTCCTCCATTTTTATAAAACAGCCCTCATATATTCCAGATGTCTCATCTATAAAAGGGTTAATACATTGTCTCTCCGGACTGAGATGACAGATGTTGTTTGGGTTAAATGCCCCATAATTGGAAAAGCTAAGAGGCCAAAGCACCTTCCCATGTGAGCTGAGTTCATGCACAGCACATCTGCAGTGTGAAATGGACCACATCGAGTTCCAGCGTGAAAAATACATTGCAAAATGTCACAATTATTTTTTTTATTTTGAAAGAATGTGCTAGAGCCAGTCCCAACAAACTGTGCGGTTTTCAGTGGGAAAATCCATTTTAGTAGCAGGAAGCCAAGTGCAATTTTGTGTTTCTTGTCTGTGTCTGGACAGTTATTATCTGTGGGTTAATCAATAATATTACAATGACACTCTCTGAGTCTCCTCTCATAGGTGACATTCATTAGGCCTCTTTAAATTTCCACTTGAATAAAACTCTTATTGCAAGTTCAGTGAACTATTCTTAACTATTTTTTGTCTTGTGCTGTCTAGATCTTGGGACATGCATCTTATACTGGCCTCTGATCTTCAGTATTCTTTAAAGCTGAATGCTAGGCAGGTAATCACAAATGAATGCAGATCTGTATGAATGTATTTTTAAAGCCGAACTCCAGGCTAAACTAAAAAATTATCCCATGCAGTGTGGCTGCATCTGCATTGCAAGTGCTCATTGCTTGCTAAGGTCTAGAGCAGGGGTGGGCAACCTTGGCCCTCCAGCTGTGGTGAAACTACAAATGCCATCATTCCTCTGTTTGTCGGGGTCTTGCAATGTCTTATGGGATGTGTAGTTTCACCACAGCTGAAGGGCCGAAGTTGCCTACCCCTGGTCTAGGGGGACAATGAAAAAAAAAGATTTACTTACCCGTTCCCCCACTCCTCACCACTGCTTAACCGGCCTATGCCAAGGTTGACAACCTCTGTAAGTGAAATTTGCTAAGACAACACAAAAAATTTACGGACAGAGACAAATTTTTTACTAACAGTTCATAAAATTAGGCAAAATTATTGTTATCAGTGCAAATATAAATATTTAAGCTACAAACATGTAGCTAATGCAATTAGCAATGTGCTTAAGGTATTTCTTTTACATGAAGGTCAGGTTAATATAACCCAGCACAGAGTTCTCCTTTGCATCCAATGCTTTGGACTCTGGTGTAAATAGAAACTCTGATGTATTGGGGTCTCTGGTCACCAAAGCCCCCCTTACACAAGAGCTCACAGAGCTCCGCTTTACAACACAGTCCACAGAGTTTCCCCTTACATCAGTCTCCAAAGAGTTCCCCCTTACATCAAAGTCTGCAGGATTCCCTCTTACAGTGCAAGGGGGAACTCTGTAGACCCTGATGTAAAGGGAAACTCAGATGTAAAGGTGAAAGCTGCAGACCATGATGTAAGGGGGAATGCTGCAGACGCTGGTTTAAAGGGGAAATCTGATGTAAGGTCTGGTCACTAGAGCCCCCTTACAACAGAGTCTGCAGTGTTCCCCTTTACATCAGAGTTCCCACTTACATCGGGTTCTGCAGCATTCCCCTTTACACCAGAGTTGCCCCTTACATCAGGGTTGGCAGAGTTCCCCCATGCACGGTAAGGGGGGATCCTGCAGACTCTGATGTAAAGGGGAACTCTGAGGACACCGATTTAATCAAGAACACCGGGAACTCTGATGTGGTGGGGGGGGGGGACTCTGGTGACCACAGACCACCTTACGTAGAGTGAATAAACTAAGGTAAGGGAGGGTTACTGATATAAGGGGGAACCTATATATCAGTATCCCCCCCTTACCTTAATGTATTCACTCCCCCACTACATCAGTGACACCCCCCCACCATCAAAGACTGTGTAGCCTGGTGGGGGGTGCTGTCACTTACCTCATCCATAATGCTCATTGTCGCCTGGGTGCACCATGCAGGGCAAGCTCAGTCAGATGGTCGAGGTCCTCTGGTTTGATCCTTCTCCTCAGCCCTATCCAGTGATAATCCTCTTGGCTCCTGTCCCAGTGGCATTTCCACTCTCCCAGCTCACTCCCTCCCCCTCTAGTCCTTTCTGTGACATCACTGCGCCCAAGCCTGCCCAAGTCTACCTTAGGCCCCAAGCTTGCCCAAACCTGCCCGAGCCTGAGCCCGGCTGGCTTCAAAACTGTGCATGTGCTGTGCAGCCTCATCAGTGGCCTTCAGTGCCCATCAGTGCAGCTTCATCAGTGTACATTAGTGAAGAAGAATTGTTTTTAATTTATTTGTTTAACAAAATGTAAAAAACCCAGTGGTGATTAAATACCACCAAAAGAAAGCTCTATCTGTCTCAAAAAAAAATTATAAAAATGTCATATGGGTACAAGGTTGCATTACTGCACAATTGTCATTTAAATTGCGGCAGCACTGAAAGTTGAAAATTGGCCTGGGCAGGAAGGGGGTGAAAGTGCCCGGTATTGAAGTGTTTTCTTTTGTGGTACTCAGATACAATTTCATTTTGTATTAATTCGGCTTTAAAGATGTATTAATAAATACAGAGCTGTGTTAATGTGAACCCCTTATATCTGATTATGTTTTTTATATCTGATTAAGTTTTAACATCAAATGGAATAAAAGAACTAAAATATGAGGTTATTATGGAGAGCATGGGCAGCAGAGGTGGATCCTGGGGGTTTAAAGAGGTACACATGTATTCAATCCCGTCTATGAGGTTACATGAGGCTTCCAAGTCTCTCTTCTTTAGTAAGAATCTAAAGTGCTCATTGCAGCAGCATTATGAAATCAGACCACAGAATATATGGAAAGTGCTTTTAAATTGAAAGATGCAATAAAAGCGCTCATAAACTAATAAAGCTTCCTGTTAATTTTATGTCGGATACAACCTTGTAATCAATCAAAACAAACAGTAAACTTCCCAAAGATATTGATGATGTTTGTGTGTGTGGGGCTCTGTATTAAACCCACAAGGAGCTTTCCACACTCATTACAGTGATTGTGAGTCGATGTCACTGCAATGACTAATTTTCTCAGCCACGTTTCCTAGCGACTCCATTTGTCATAGGTATTGGGTCTTAGAGTTAGTAAGGTCTTCAGAAAGGCCTTAGATGCCCTGGCCTAGAAACCTGGTTTGCACAGTCATTTGGAATATATGTGGCCTGTACTGGGAATACATGCTTTACCATAGAGTAAGTCATTTATCATATACATAATCACTATCACATGTCTGGGGTTATCTTATAGGCAAATGAGTGAACTTCTCGATCTTCCAGGTGGCTGAATCAAGAAAGAAATTACCACTATTTTGACAAATAACATATTCTGATAACTGGATGAAGTTATACCGTTATAATAGTATAAAATCATTTTTTTTTTTTTTTTTTTATCTTGCATGTCTTTATTGATATTTTTGTCTCCATATTCACACGCAGACCAAGTTGACCAAAAACAGTGGCAATGACAGGGCCTGGGACAAACTATAACATTGCCAAGGGTGCTCATTATGGTTACATAGTTTTGGCAGTATCAAAGGCTTTGCGCTGGCTGGGGACCCAGGGCCTGGGCTAGCAAGTTCCCTCTTATGCCGCGTACAGATGATCGGAATTTCGGACAACCAAACCGTGGATTTATTTCCAACAGATGTTGGCTGAAACTTGTCTTGCATACACACGGTTGCACAAATGTTTTCGGAAATTCCGATCGGCTAGATTGCGCTGACGTACAACATGTACGATTAGAAGAAACCAATAGCCAGTGCACCACCCTTTGGACTCCTTCTGTTAATCTCGTGTTAGTAGAAGTTTGGTGAGAGACGATTCGCGCTTTTCAGCCTTGTGCTTTTACGATCGTTACTGCTCTTCAGTTTGTGCTTGTGGGTTCGTAGCTGGTTTTCAGTGCGTGTAGTCAGTTCGCATCTGGTTTTCAGTGCGTGCTATTTCTAGTACGTATTTGATTTCCAGTGCATTCTTGTCCGCTCGTTTCTGATTTTCAGCTCGTTCTTCTCAGATTCTTTATGATTTCCAGTGCGTTCTGTTAGTTCATTCTGACCGGCCGACCGTTTTGAAGCCATGTTGCGGTTATGTACTCGTCATAGAGTTCATGCTATGCAGGGGCTTGGTGTTGGGGTTCTTAGTTTGACCCAAGTCCAGTCCATGAACAGGGCGGGGAGGAGTTCATGGATGAAGAATTAGTTGCTCCAGCGTGACCAATTCTCGCACATGCCTTTGTTGTGGGAGATCCGCGAGAATAATCCTGATGATTATCTCCGGATGACGGACCCCGTTTTTCACCATTTGTTGGCTTTGCTGTCCCCTTATATTATGATGCAGGACACTTGCATGCGGCAAGCCATCACTCCCGAGCAGAGGCTCGTTGCCACCTTGCGGTACTTGGCGACAGGGAGAAGTCTGCAGGACATGAAGTTCTCGACAGGCAACTCCCCCCAGGCTCTGGAGATTATTATTGCAGAGACCTGTTCTGTCATCATTCAGGTCCTGCAGAAGGACTATATTAGGGTAAGTTTTATCCTTTAACATCACATTCTATGTATTTAATGTTTGCTAATGTATTGTATTTCCTTCATCATTTCATAATTACCATGATTATAATATGCTGTGAATGTCCTCTTTATCTTCAGGCATGCTTGAATTTTTTAATGCTCCTTTTTTGTCCTTCATGCATATTTGCCTTCAATAACCTCCCCAGCATGTTATCCTGGGCCCATACACACCTAGCCTAGTCACTTAACAATGTATTTTGTCAGCTCCATTGTAGTGCTTTACCCTAAACACCACCTAAAATGTGTACAAATGTTATTTTTGTCCTTAAATTCAGGGAGAGTACAAGAGGTTTTTTTTGGGGGGGCCTAAACTCATTTATAACCCTCCCTCCCCCCCAACCGCTAAGTCAACCGATACCAATGCTCTATCTGCTGACTTTGACAAACCCATACACACTATACCTACCTCTTTTGTGGTCATATTTATGGATGAATTCACAAAAGCATGTAGTGAAAGGGCCTGCCTGAATACTTTCAAATGGTGCTGTTTAAAGTTTTGTTCTCCTATTATCTAGATATGTAATTGCAGAATGTAAAAATGTGCTTCAATTTGTACAGTATGTATTCATATTTTTGGATTATGACACTTCTTACCTGTCCAGTGGGCTGCCAATAGTGTAAGTAAGGAGGGGCTGGCCAAAGTAACACATATTATTTATGCATTCAGCTCTCAATGAAGTGGAGAGGGTTACCTGTCCAAAACATCTACCCCCCCCATAAAATTTTTAAATGGGCCATCAGAGGGGGTGAGGAATCTGATAAGTGGACCTTATATTTTTGTCTTTAAATACTCCTTAAAATAAATGTTTTATACTTATGTTGGCCAAGAATGTTTTTGTCTAATCTGCTTGCAATGTTATGTGCAAAAGTACTATTTTTTTTTTCTTGTTTGACTCCACAGTTTCCTTCAGTGCCACAGGAAAGGCAGACTGTGGCTTCCCAATTTGCCCAGTGGTGGGACTTTCCCAACTGGGGAGGGGCAATTGATGGGAAACACGTCCACATCGTGCCATCCCCCAACTCTGGGTCATACTATTATAATTACAAGGGGTTTAATAGTATTGTGATGTTGGTGGTGGTGTCGGCGACATACGAGTTTCTCTATGTTGAGGTGGGGAAGAATGGCCGGATGTCGGATGGTGGAGTCATCGCCCAGACCGAGTTCTACGGATGGCTCCAGAGTGGTGGCTTGGGCTTGCCACCTGCAGAAGACAACGTGGCTGGTCTACCGTTCATCTTTTTAGCTGATGAAGCATTTGGACTTGGTGATCACCTGATGCAGTCGTTCCAGATGAGGACCCTCACCCCGGACCAGAGGGTTTTTAACTACCTGCTGGCCAGAGCCAGAAGAGTGGTGAAGAATGCTTTCGGGATAATGGCCAGCCGGTTCCACCTGTTCCTGACGCAAATCAACATGGTGGAATATAAACTAAACCATATAATACTTGCATGCTGCATTCTACACAACTTTCTCAGGAGAAATGCTACAAACTATGTGGCCTCAGTTGGGCCTGAGGCCGGATTTCCAGAACAAACAACAATCCTGACAGCGCTTGAAGCTGACTGTCCTGGCTTGCCCCCCCAAAATACCAGCGAAGGTCCATTAAAAATATATGGAATACTTTGCGGGTAGGAGGGCCATTGATATGCCAGCAAATGTTTGATAAACATTTTTAAAATATTTTTTTTTGTTAAAATGAAATAATATTTCATTTGATTTACTGCTTGTGTTTCTTTTAGCTGTCTCCTAGGTTCTCCAATGGGCTTTTCTTTTTGGCCATTTTCTTCAATAGTACAAACGTAATTTAGTTGATACATGAGGTGACAATCTCTTCTTCAGCTAACTATTATGTTGTGTGTCTGCTACACACATACAATGTTTTTGTTGTTAATGTATGTAATGCATTAATGATAAAAAAAACACATCCTTTATCCTTTTCGGCATCATGAATTAATTGTTTTGAGTCCCTAAACTGGCCTGATTGGGGCAAATTTTAGAGCACTGTTGGGGTAATTTACTAAAGGCAAATCCACTGTGCACTACAAGTGCACTGCAAGTGCACTTGAAAGTGCACTGAAACAGCACTGAAAGTGCACTTGTAGTGCAAAGTGGATTTGCCTTTAGTAAATAACCCCCATTGTCACTGTAAACACCAAATTACTACAAAAACTGGTATTGAGTATTGAAAGAAGAAGCCACACTTTGTTGAATAGAAAACATTTTATTCAAAGCACAATCACAAGTGCTTTAGAAAAGGGTTTTTGAACAAACCAACATATTTGTTGTATAACATTTTTAGGTTTGACAGCCTTTTTTGTGTTAAACGGGTATGTTTAAAACCATAACATACACAACTCAGTGACTTACAAAGTTCAACTTTGACAAAGTGAAGGCAATATCATCCATTAGTATGTCCAAACTGTGTTGATATTGCCTTCATCAGATGGGTTGATGTCACCCCTGTGAAAGTCAAATTTTGAAGATGCACACAAATTGGGAGTCAACATGTGGATTTCCCTTCTGATCCCATGCCTAATGTCAACATGTGGGGGATCAAGGGATGTGTTTCGGGGGTGCAAGCCCTTCCTCTCATCTACTTTAGTTGCGAGGAAGGGGTTGCACCCACAAAACGCGTACCTTGATATCCCGTGGTGGCAGATAGCACATTGACACACTGTGTGCATCTTCAAAATTTGGCTTTCTAAAAAAGATTTAAATGTGTGAAAAACAAAAAAATTTAAAAAAACTAGAATAATTTTGGGGTGTTTTAGATTCTGCCTAAAACATCAATGATGTTTTTGAGTCTTTTTTCCACATCATTGATGTCTTCCTTGATCTTCTGGAAATCACGATTGCACACCATGATCTCCCCGATGAGGATGTGTGCACTTGCACTTGTGAAATGAGATTCTTCTTCCACAACATCCACATCACCTAAAATCAAAAAAACACACCATGTATTATAAATATGCAGGCATCCATCTATTACCTGAAGCTTTGGTCTCAGACACTCACCTGTTGTGGTCACTATTTCGCTCACTTCATAAACCTCTCCTTCCTCCACATTATGAGGTTGTGGTATTGTGAGTTCCCCTTCTTTATGAGGTTGGGGGTCCCTGGTGACCTCAGACGTCCCAAGTCTTTTCTCCCCTATGAGAATTAAAAAATAGGTATACTTAGCACACAGATATTTGAGGCTAGAAATAGGAATATGAAAAATTGCTTGAAAGTGATGTACAATTATCTGTTTTGGCAGAGTTCCTTCCAAGCTGAAAACATGATTTTTTTTGCCTTTCCAAAGCTGGAATAATTACCTTTTTTGTGCTAGTTTCACACATGGAGACACCCCTGATATCCACTGGAGCACCTGTGTGGGACACCCTAAAAAGTTTGTTCTGGTGTCCCACACTAGTGCTCCTGTGTCCAGATGCGTAAACAGCTGCTGAGTGTCCTCTCCTTACACTGAATCAAGTTTGCATTTCATTCTAGTTACAAACCGATCTAGACAATAATGTAATAAACTTTTTTTAATACAAATAGGCCTGAACAAATGTAGTTAACCTGCATCTGCCAAAAACATCGTATTAGTGAGCGACCGAACGATGTTTACTACGAACGATTACTGTGCCCACGAACCTGAAACTTGCCATTTTAAACTGTACAACAGTAAAGAAAAGCACATGGAACAGCACGAACACTGTATGCTGTTCCGACGGACCAAAAACGACGCATGCTCTGAAGCAAGTACGGGACGGAAACTTTTGGCTACTGGCTATTGAACTTCCTTTTTCTAGTCCCGTCGTAAGTGTTGTATGTCACGGCATTCTTGACGGTCTGATTTTGGTTGGACTTTGGGTTGACTGTGTGTAGGCAAGACCGCTTGAATGGAATTCCGTCGGAGTTCCATCGGAGAAACCTTCTGAAGGGGTTTATTCCGACGGCAAAACCGGTCGTGTGTACGGGGCATTATGCCCCGTACACACGATCGGACTTTCCGACAACAAAACCGTGGATTTTTGTTAGAAGGATGTTGGCTTCAACTTGTCTTGCATACAAACAGTCACACAAGTGTTGGCCAACAAAAGAAAAAAGGAAGTTCAATAGCCAGTGCAGCTCCTTCTGCTTGATTCCGAGCATGGGTGAGCTTTTGTGCGTCGAACTTGTGTACACACGATCAGAAATTCCGACAACAATGTTTTGTTGGTGGAAAATTTGAGAACCTGCTAGCCAACATTTGTTGGCAGAATGTCCGACAACAAATGTTCGATGGAGCGTACACCCGGTTGGATTTTCAGCCAACAAGCTCAAATCCAACATTTGTTGTCGGAAAATCTGATTGTGTGCATGGGGAATAAGTCTTTCCACCCCCAGGTCCAGTGTGCAAGCCTGAAGAATTTTGTTTAGATACCTTTGGCAGCTGCTGTAATGGGAAAGGGAATCCAATGCCCTGTACACACAATAGGATTTTCCGACAACAAAATCGTGCATTTATTTCCGACGGATGTTGGCTCAAACTTGTCTTGCATACACACGGTCACACAAATGTTGTTGGAAATTCCGAACGTCAAGAATGCGGTGATGTACAAGACGTATGACGAGCTGAGAAAAAATGAAGTTCAATAGCCAGTGCGGCTCTTCTGCTTGATTCCGAGCATGCGTGGAATTTTGTGAGTCGGAATTGTGTACACACGATCGGAATTTCCGACAACGGATTTTGTTGGAAAATTTAAGATCCAGATCTCAAATTTTGTTTGTTGGAAATTCCGACGGAAAATGTCCGATGGAGCCTACACCTGGTCAGAATTTCCGACAACAAGCTCCCATCGAACATTTGTTGTCGGAAAATCCTATCGTGTGAACAGGGCATAAGGCTAGTAAGATGGAGCCTGTTTAATGTCCATTTGATCTCTAAGCTTTAGGGCTCCTTTACACCACTGCTTAGCAATAAAACACATTACATATGTTGGTGTGTTGCTAGTCCATTTATGCCTTGAAAAAGTTTTCATACCCCTTGAAATTTTCCACATTTTCTCATGTTACAACCAAAAACGTAAATGTATTTTATTGGGATTTTATGTGATAGACCAACACAAAGTGACACATAATTGTGAAGTGGAAGGAAAATGATAAATGGTTTTCAACGTGTTGACTGGCAATTGCGAGGTCATGCAACACTGTACCCAAATAACGTTTATATCATTATTTTACACAAATAGAGCTTTCTTTTGGTGGTATTTTTTCACCACTGAGTTTTTTTATTTTATATTATTTAAATGAAAAAAGACTGACAATAAAATTGAATAAAAAACAATATTTTTTTAGGCCAAAATGTATTCTGCTACATGTATTTGGTAAAAAAAAAAAAAATCGGAATAAGTGTATATGAATTGGTTTGTGCGAAAGTCTGCAAACTATGGTATATATACTGGAATTTACTCAGCTATAGACGCTATAGTGTAATGGCAGTGATCAGTGACTTATAGTGGAGCTCTGGGAACCTGGGAGGGTCACTAACTGCCACTGATGCCACTAGGGACACTAATATAGTGATCAGTTATAATACTGTACACTGTGCTAATGATGCTGGCTGGGAAGAGGTTAACATCTAGGGGAAATCACTGGGTTAACTGTGTGCCTAGGGAGTGTAATAAGTGTAATGTGTGCTGCTTTTACTTACTTTTTCAGGGAGAAGAAAGCCAGATTGCTGTTCCTATGTCACAGCGTTCTCTGTGTTTGTAAACACAGAACTCTGCGTGTGATTGGACACAGCCCAGAAGTGATCCAATGCGGGCATTCGCTGGGCACGAAGTTGAGTGAGGGCAAGATGGCCCCCACCCAGCTCTATACCCTTGGAGGACCGGAGCGACCTCACTTCTGTTTCTTGGGCAAAAAAAATGTTTTTTTTTTGTAAAGTCAAAATGTCAAAAACATTTTTTTTTTTTTTTTGGCTTTTAAAGGTAAATGAGAGATCTGCAATCTTTTTGACACCAGATCTGTCAATAAAGAAGACCTGTCATGCTTATTTCTATTACAAGGGATGTTTACATTCCTTGTAATAGGAATAAAAGTGATAAAAAAATAAATAAATGAAGGGGCAGTGTAAAAATAAAAAAATATAAAGTAAGATAAATAAGAAAAGAAAAAAAAAATAAAGTACCCCATCCCTCTGTGATTACGCACAGAAGCCAATGTCGCGCCTGTATATGTAAGCGCTGTTCAAACCACACATGTGAGGTATCACCACAATCGTTAGAGCGCACAAGGTAATCAGTATAAAAATATGTAAACTGCGCTATAAACCATCTATCCCTAGAATAAGAATAAGCAGCAATTCTTTTGTGTAACACAGTCACAAAAACAGTAAATAAAAAGTAAGTAAGAATTAAGCTAAACATTAAATGTGAAGTCCATAGGTGTATCCATATGGATTATAATCATCTGTGCAAATATGTCCACAAGCAATGTGATAATAGGTCAATCTCTTTAATGGCAGTGCCCTCATCCAACACTAAAAACCGCAGTAAATCCACCACCAGCTGTAGAAACTGTTTACCAGCACCTGTAGACCCCTTATTACAGGGGGTCAGTGTGCGCCTGTGGCTTAAAACCCAGCTGTGGCTTTTCTCCACACCTTAGGGCTTCTCCACGCTTCTGATGTCCCTCAGTGGGAAAGGGATTGGGCACCAAAAAGAGACCAAAGGCTCCACATAGCATAAAATACTTGGTGGGTTTATTATGTAATTAAAAAAAAACTTACAGCAGTGAGTATGTAAAAGCACCTTAAGTTTGGTGTGTTGGCCGGCACACAACCAAACAAACCTTTCTTTCGGGACACGAAAGAGAGAGATGGTGATGTAAGCATGTCGCTCCGCCCTACGCGTTTCATCAGACATTACGTAGTTCTGGTGCTCTGTAGCACAAGTCCTCCTCTGTAACTCTAAACTGGTAACCTGTAAAAAAATGTAAAGTGTCGTCTATGGAGACTTTTAGGTAGTTTGTTCCACAAGCATGCGCAATTTTAAAGCATGTTATCTATCTGACAAAACATCATCTTTCACATTGTACAAAACAATTATACAAAAAAATTGAGGTAACTATTGTTTTTTTTTTTTTTTATTATTCATTAAAGTGTATTTTTTCCCAAAAAATTGCGTTTGAAAGACTGCTGCCATTTTATTTTCTAGGGTCTCTGCTAAAAAAAAAATATACAATGTTTTGGGATTCTAAGTAATTTTCTAGCAAAAACATATTAATTTAAACACCATACAAGGCCTGGTCAGCAAGTGGTTTATTAGGACACACATTATTGCCTGTGTGTAAATGCAACGCACAGGTGTAAAGTCAACCTTAATGTCACGCCACCCCACATATAAGTAAATAAGAGCCATAGTTTGAAGGCTGTCAGTTGCTGCACTGAATCCTTTGCAAAGAAAGGAAATAAGTGTAAACTGGTTACAGTTATATTTTTTTTGTATTTGAAATCTTACCATGTGCGCTTGCAAAAACAGATAAAATGACTAAAAGATCATGTTTGCCGTAAGCAAAGATTCCAATCATTACACTGATACAATTGCACTAAAAGTCTCATAATTTTAATGCATTTTCGTCACTGCGACTCCGTCACCCGGATGAACCGAGCCCGGTAAAGGGCAGCCCATCTCCCAATGAGCTCATTTATCGGTAATGCAGGTAGACAACCAGCAAGAGATAAATAAACAACATCAATTGCGACTGTCTTTGTCAACTTAATGCCAAAGATTTATACCTTGTGCGGTGAGGACCTCTACCCGACACATTTTAATTTAATTAAATTTCTGTCGAATTGATGTTTTATCAATCAATAATGTTAATGTTTTTGCAATTTGGAGATTAAAACACGCACATAAGAAATGTAGATGGGTAATCATGGCCACATAACAATTTTGAACATCACCAGGCCCAAATTAGGAGCTGATGGCTTTACAGGCAGCTTGGGGAAACCAGGAATATGTGATGTACGCAGCTCACTTTCAATGAAGGTTTCCATTTTCTAAGTGGGGATTTTAATAACCTGGACCTGTCCCTAATTGAATCGGGACTTGCTCTGTTCCAATCATGTGCAGCATGGGAGAGCTTGCACTGCCTACACAAAACTACTAATGAGTTTGGAAAGGTGAGCTTACAAAATGCAGACGGTATGGGGAATTCATTTTACATAGACTAGTAAGTGAACTATCATGGTGGATTAACCCTTAGGCCACATGCACACTGTATTCTCTATGACACCTGTTTTTCCTACAAGAATTTAGCAGCAGAAAAATGCAGTAAAAAGCCGCGTTTTTGCAAGCACATTTAAGTGCACTTATGCATGTTAACACGCATGTTTACGAGTCTGACATTAATTCAGTCATGGTCAGAATATGAATCTATTGTGACCATTAGAGTGTATTAATGCACGAATGCGCATAAATGTTGTGAGCGCTTTTTATGCGCAAACGCGCCTCTTCTGAATGCGATTTTGGCGCTTTTTTCTGCCTCTAAACGCCCCTGCCTCTAACCTCCTGTAAACGCCTATGTTTTATCACGGTTATGTGATAGTTTATGGGGTTTTTTTGATGTGCAAAGAGGGATCACGCAAACACTTGTAGGTAACATCAAACTGTATATAACATTTAATATGTAATGTATATGTAATGTAATAATATTGGAAAATGTAACAAGAATACTTAGCTATAGATGTCTTTTGCCAAGGAGTCCCCCTTACGGCTTGGCACGATGATCAAACCAGGCGTGTACATGCAGCAGCCCTGGAATAGGACTACCCTATTCCCAGTGTAGTATATGGACTAGCGGGTAAGTAATAGCCAAATATAGCTCTTGAAAGAGTAGTATTCAGTGGCGGCTGGTGGATTTTTCTTTTGGGGGGGTGACAAACAGCCCTCCCACCCCAGTCAGTCGACTGGGCGGTGGCGGCAACCCCCCTCCCACCGAGAACAGTTGGGACATTAAAGCCCCACAGCTTTCTTCCTCCTCCTGTGGTGTTGATCATGGCGGTGCATCCCCCTCCTCCTAAGCGTTCAATAGGATCACCTGACCTATCAGCCAATTGGGAAATGGGAAGCAGACCTGCGCTTTCTGATTGGCGGAAAAGCGATTCAGTGTTAGAAAAGCGAATATTTATTTGCTTTTTTAACACACCTGGGTGGGCCCTGACTGCAATGCTCTGTGCCACAAGTCCACCCTATTTTGAAGCCTATTAGAGCCTATGGTGCTTCAAAAAAACACCCCTGCCACTATAATTCAAGTGCCCGGTGTCCTAAAAAGGGCCGGATGCATAAATAGGTGTGGCCAGCGGCGGCCGTTGATAGATTCATGCATATAGGGGGTGGTGTGGATAGAGGGGGCGGCACCCATGTGCTCTTAATGGACGGGCTACCCCTGGTATTATTATCTTTTAAAGAAGATAGCGCACATTCCTGAAGGAGCTTGTTAATGACTAGGGATGAGCCGAACACCCCCCTGTTCGTTTCGCACCAGAACATGCGAACAGGAAAAAAGTTCATTCGAACACGCGAACACCGTTAAAGTCTATGGGACACGAACATGCATAATCAAAAGTGCTAATTTTAAAGGCTTATATGCAAGTTATTGTCATAAAAAGTGTTTGGGGACCCGGGTCCTGCCCCAGGGGACATGGATCAATGCAAAAAAAGTTTTAAAAACGGCCGTTTTTTCAGGAGCAGTGATTTTAATAATGCTTAAAGTCAAACAATAAAAGTGTAATATTCCTTTAAATTTCGTACCTGGGGGGTGTCTATAGTATGCCTGTAAAGTGTCGCATGTTTCCCGTGTTTAGAATAGTCTGACAGCAAAATGACATTTCAAAGGAAAAAAAGTTATTTAAAACTACTCGCGGCTATTGCATTGCCGGTCCGACAATACACATAAAAGTTCATTGATAAAAACGGCATGGGAATTCCCCACAGGGGAACCTCGAACCAAAATTTAAAAAAAAAATGATGTGGGGGTCCCCCTAAATTCCATACCAGGCCCTTCAGGTCTGGTATGGATTTTAAGGGGAACCCCGCGCCAAAATTAAAAAAAAAAACGGCGTGGGGTCCCCCCAAAAATCCATACCAGACCCTTATCCGAGCACGCAGGCCACAGGAAAAGAGGGGGGGACGAGAGAGCCCCCCCTCCTGAAATGTACCAGGCCACATGCCCTCAACATTGGGAGGGTGCTTTGGGGTAGCCCCCAACACACCTTGTCCCCATATTGATGAGGACAAGGGCCTCATCCCCACAACCCTGGCCGGTGGTTGTGGGGGTCTGCGGGCGGGGGGCTTATCGGAATCTGGAAGTCCCCTTTAACAAGGGGACCCCCAGATCCCGCCCCCCCCCCCTGTGTGAAATGGTAAGGTACCATTTCACTAAAAAACTGTCAAAAATGTTAAAAATGACAAGAGACAATTTTTGACAATTCCTTTATTTAAATGCTTTCTTCTATCTTCTATCTTCTTTCTTCTATCTTCCTTCATCTTCTTCTTCTGGCTCTTCTGGTTCTTCCTCTGGTGTTCTCGTCCAGCATCTCCTCCGCGGCGTCTTCTATCTTCTTCTCCTCGGGCCGCTCCGGACCCATGGCATGGGGGGAGGCTCCCGCTCTTCTCTTCATCTTCTTCTCTTCTTCATCTTCTTCTTCATCTTCTTCTCTTCTTCTCTTCTTCATCTTCTTCTCCGGGTCGCTCCGCACTCATGCTGGCATGGAGGGAGGCTCCCGCTGTGTGATGCGTCTCCTTGACTGTGACTTGACGGGACTTCCCTGTGGCGTCACGGGGAATGCCACTGGGAAGTCCCGTCATGTCCCGTGCGTCAGAGGGGGGCAGGGTCACCGGGTGGCCCCGCCCCTCATTATTTAAGAACCGTCAGAAGACGCGTCACACAGCGGGAGCCTCCCTCCATGCCAGCATGGGTGCGGAGCGGCCCGGAGAAGAAGATGAAGAAGAGAAGAAGATGAAGAAGAGAAGAAGATGAAGAGAAGAGCGGGAGCCTCCCCCCATGCCATGGGTGCGGAGCGGCCCGAGGAGAAGAAAATAGAAGATGCCGCGGAGGAGATGCTGGACGAGAACACCGGAGGAAGAACCAGAAGAGCCAGAAGAACAAGAAGAAGAAGAAGAAGATGAAGGAAGAAAGAAGAAAGAAGAAGCATTTAAATAAAGGAATTGTCAAAAACTGTCTCTTGTCATTTTTAACATTTTTGAGTTTTTTAGTGAAATGGTAGGGGTACTACCCCTTACCATTTCACACAGGGGGGGGCGGGATCTGGGGCTCCCCTTGTTAAAGGGGGCTTCCAGATTCCAATAAGCCCCTCGCCCGCAGACCCCCACAACCACCGGCCAGGGTTGTGGGGATGAGGCCCTTGTCCTCATCAACATGGGGACAAGGTGTTTTGGGGGGCTACCCCAAAGCACCCTCCCAATGTTGAGGGAATGTGGCCTGGTACGGTTCAGGAGGAGGGGGGCGCTCTCTCGTCCCCCCCCTCTTTTCCTGCGGCCTGCCAGGTTGCGTGCTTGGATAAGGGTCTGGTATGGATTTTTGGGGGGACCCCACGGCATTTTTTTTGTTTATTTTGGTGCGGGGTTCCCCTTAAGATCCATACCAGACCTGAAGGGCCTGGTATGGAATTTAGGGGGACCCCCACGTCATTTTTTTTAAAATTTTGGTTCGGGGTTCCCCTGTGGGGAATTCCCATGCCATTTTTATCAATGAACTTTTATGTGTATGTCGGACCGACAATGCAATAGCCGCAAGTAGTTTTAAATGACTTTTTTTCCTTTGAAATGTCATTTTGCTGTCAGACTGATCTAAACACGGGAAACATGCGCCCCTTTACAGGCATACTATAGACACCCCCCAGCTACGAAATTTAAAGGGATATTACACTTTTATTGTTTGACTTTAAGCATTATTAAAATCACTGCTCCTGAAAAAACGTCCGTTTTTAAAACTTTTTTTTGCATTGATCCATGTCCCCTGGGGCAGGACTCAGGTCCCCAAACACTTTTTATGACAATAACTTGCATATTAGCCTTTAAAATTAGCACTTTTGATTTCTCCCATAGACTTTTAAAGGGTGTTCCATGGCATTCGAATTTGCCGCGATCACCCCAAATTGTTCGCTGTTCGGCGAACTTGCGAACAGCCGATGTTCCAGTCGAACATGTGTTCGACTCGAACTCGAAGCTCATCCCTATTAATGACATTCCTATAGTATAAAGTCAGCTAAGGTAACCTTCCTTATATGGTCCCTTAACCAACTTTCGTTGGCATTCTCATACATTAGTAAGCCACAATCAAGGAAAAAATGATTTCTCCATCAGCTTATAGTGTGCATGGACACGTAAAAGAAGAATACAAATATATGACACAATCCCAGGCATCATATATCCTGCATATGCTGGGGGGCAAAGTACAGATCGATTTTATTTTAGGACCGTTCCAGAGTTAGCTTTGATAAAGCCTTTCCTTTTCTTTTTTGCTTAACCACTTGCTAACATTTTTTCCCCACAAATAGCTTTCTTTTGGTGGTATTTAATCACAGCTGGGATTTTTATTTTTTGCTAAACAAACAAGAAAAATGGAAAATTTTGAAAAAAAAAAATCATGTTTCATAGTTTGTTATAAAATTTTGCAAACAGGTACTTTTTCTCCTTCATTGATATGCGCTGATGAGGCGGCACTGGTGGGCACTGATAGGCTGCACTGATGGGCACGGATAGGCACATTTAAAAGGCACTGATAGGCACAGTTAAGGCGGCACTGATAGGCACAGTTAAGGCGGCACTGATAGGCACAGATAAGGCGGCACTGATGGGAACAGATAAGGCGGCACTGATGGGCGCAGATAAGGTGGCACTGATGGCCACTGATGGGCCCTGATAGGTGGCACTGATGGGTGGCATTGATGGGTGCAACAGATGGGTGGCACAGATGGGTGGCACTGATAGGTGGCACTGATGGGCGGCACTGATGGGCACTGATGGTTGGCACTGATGGGCGGCACTGATGGGTGGCACTGATGGGCACTGGTAGGTGACACTGATGGGCACTAATAGGTGGCACTTATGTGCAGCACTGTTGTTGAGGCACTGATAGGTGGCACTGTGGGCACTGATGGGTGGCATTGTGGGCACTGATGGGTGGCACTGTGGGCACTGATGGGTGGCGCTGGTGGGCACTGATGGGTGGCACTGTGGGCACTGATGGGTGGCGCTGGTGGGCACTGGTAGGTGGCACTGCTGCCTATTGCTAGGTGGCACTGGCAGAGGGCACATGTGGGCACTGAGGATCTGGTGGCACTCGCCGTGATCGGGACTGTTGTCCCTCTCACGGCCGCCGGTGATCGTCTTTTTTTTCCTCCTCACGCTGTCAGCGTGAGAAGAAAAAATAGCCGATTACCGGCTCTGTTGATGTCACATGATCAGCTGTCATTGGCTGACAGCTGATCATGTGGTAAGGGGTCGCGATCGACCCCTTACTCCGATCTGTGATCAGGCGAGTCTCATAGACTCGTTGATCACAGAGTGCGCCGCGCGCACCCTGCAGGTAGCTCGCAGGCCGCCCATGCACGGGACGATGTCAATGGACGTCGTCCCTGCAAAGCAAGTCCGCGCTGTAGCCGGACCCAACCAGAGCGCCTTTATGCCCTGTACACACGGTCGGACATGGATCGGACATTCCGACAACAAAATCCATGGATTTTTTCCGACGGATGTTGGCTCAAACTTGTCTTGCATACACACGGTCACACAAAGTTGTCGGAAAATCCGATCGTTCTGAAAGCGGTGACGAAAAACACATACATCGGGACTATAAACGGGGCAGTAGCCAATAGCTTTCGTTTCTTAATTTATTCTGAGCATGCGTGGCACTTTGTGCGTCGGATTTGTGTACACACGATCGGAATTTGTCGGAAAATTTTATAGCCTGCTCTCAAACTTTGTGTGTCGGAAATTCCTATGGAAAATGTGTGATGGAGCCTACACACGGTCGGAATTTCCGACAACAAGGTCCTATCACACATTTTCCATCGGAAAATCCTATCGTGTGTACAGGGCATTAGCATAGATCTTTGCTTTACAGGGTAGTTTGCATAGAGCTTAGAATGGGAGTGAGAGTAGGTTTAAGCTCGACTTCCACTTTAAGCCACAGTGTATACTCCATGTCAGCCTTTCTGCTCCAGGTGTCGGTCCTCTTCAGGAGCATGTCTCGCTCAACACATGCATGAATCCAACTGATCGGGGTCGCACATTGGTAAAGTCAACTGTAAAAAGATAAGTAGGATTCCGGTGTGGCGTGCTCAGTCGCCTCCTTTTGGCCCTGCCCTTCTGATATGTTTCACCCTGATAGGGCTTCATCGCAGAGGTTATCCAGAACAATTTGGATTAAAAATAGGAAAGTAGACACATCTCTTTCATTAGGCAGGATAGGTAGGAGGAGGGGGAGGGAACTTTTTTTTTTTACTTTCTTTATTTAAGAAAAGGATTACACCACAGACGCTCAACAGAAAAACATTGTACAGGTCAGATTTTTTAAGGAAGAACAGAGTATTAAGCATGTTAATTGTACAGGTTATAAGTTATCTGTTGGCTTACCCACAGCTTCCAAACATGACCAAAAGTTAGAAGTAAAGAAATAAAGACATAATCTCAGTGCAGTGGTGTCACCCGGTTTTGGCAACATTTTTAGGAATAGTTAGGGCTCTTGCACACAGGACGTTTTTACAGCTGCTGATGTTTTTTTTAACTGCCTCTAAATGCCCCTCCATGTTAGCCTATATGTCCATGCACACTAATGCCCCGTACACACGGTCGGATTTTCCGATGGAAAATGTCCGATCGGAGCGTGTTGTCGGATATTCCGACCGTGTGTGGGCTCCATCGGACACTTTCCATCGGATTTTCTGACACACAAAGTTGGAGAGCAGGAGATAAAATTTTCCGACAACAAAATCCGTTGTCGGAAATTCCGATCGTGTGTACACAAATCCGGCGGACGCACGCATGCTCAGAATAAATAAAGAGATGAAAGCTATTGGCCACTGCCCCGTTTATAGTCCCGACGTACGTGTTTTACGTCACCGCGTTTAAAACGATCGGATTTTCCAACAACTTTGCGTGACCGTGTGTATGCAAGACAAGTTTGAGCCAACATCCATCGGAAAAAATCCATGGATTTTGTTGTCGGAATGTCTGAACAAACTCCGACCGTGTGTACAAAAAACGACAGCCTGTGCATCCAGGAACAGAGGCTGTTGAGATGTAAAAACAAATAAATATGCCCAAAAACGCTGCTAAACGCGGTTAAACGCTGCAACAAGCGTTTATCCACATTTGGCATTTTTCCATTATAGTGTTTTTACTGAAAAGACACCAAAAATGCTAACGCCAAAAAACTTGGAAAAATGTCTATAAACGCTCATCAAAAGCGTGGCTAACAGTGCGTTTTTAACGCTGCTTTTTTCACGGCAGCCACGCTGGCGTTTTTTAAACGTCATGTGCGCATGAGCCCTTATAGTTAGTTTTTTCTTCCACTTTAACAACCCAAAGTGTTATACTACACTAAACCTTTCACCAAACTTTTACAATATTGCATTTAGTATATTATAATGCCTTTATAATGGAATAAGTAGTGGTGGAAGAAACACTATTGGGTTTAAACAATCATTTTTTTGTCTAGGATATGTCTGCGCAACTAGGACATGTGGTAGGGATGTGCCCATTGCCCACATACTGTTCTGTCCCAGAGGCATGGGTAAGTGCAGATGTGGGTGGCAGTATTGGAAATATGTAGTGGAATGCATGCCTTTATATGCACATGAACTTTAATGGCATCAGAGTCTTAGTCCGTAGGGTTCAATATCATCCTTTTAACAGCAGATTTAACAGCTTCAACTCTTCTGGGAAGGCTGTCCACAAGGTTTAGGAGTGTGTCTATGGGAATATTTGACCATTCTCCCAGAAGTGCATTTGTGAGGTCAGGCACTGATGTGGATGAGGAGGCCTGGCTCACAGTCTCTGCTCTAGTTCATCCCAAAGGTGTTCTATTGGGTTGAGGTCAGGACTCCGTGCAGGCCAGTCAAGTTCCTCCACCCCAAACTCGCTCATCCATGTCTTTATGGACCTTGCTTTGTGCACTGGGTGGAGGGGTGATTATGGTGTGGGGCTGTTTTTCAGGATCTGGGTTTGGCCCCTTAGTTCCAGTGAAGAGAACTCTTAAGGCGTCAACATACCAAGACAAATTTGGACAATTTCATGCTCCCAACTTTGTGGGAACGGTTTAGGGATGGCCCCTTCCTGTTCCAACCAGTGCACAAACAAGGACAGCAACCCCAAACATGCAGCCAATGTCATTAAGAATTATTTTCAGTGTAAAGAAGAACAAGGAATACTGGAAGTGATGGTTTGGCCCCTGCAGAGCCCTGATTTCAACATAATCGAGTCTGTCTGGGATTACATGAAGAAGCAGAAGGATTTGAGGCAGCCTACATCCACAGAAACATGTGGTTAGTTCTCCAAGATGTTTGGAACAACCTACCTGCCAAATTCATTCAAAAACTGTGTGCAAGTGTACCTAGAAGAATTGGTGCTGGTTTCAAGGCAAATGGTGGTCACAGCAAATATTGATTTGATTTGGATTTCTCTTCTGTTCCTTTATGTTCCATTTTGTTGATTGATAAAAATAAACTATTAATATTTCTATTTCTGAAAGTATTCTCAACAGCATTTTTTCACACCTGCCTAAAACTTTTACACGGTACTATAATATATTTATATATATAAATATATATATATATATAACACCTATTGTGCTGGCATCCTCCCTCTTTAAGGCCCTTATGGCTCCTCAGTTTGTTTGTGTTATGTATGGACAAATCACGCTGTTCTAAATAAATGTAAATTGTTATTTTCAAAGTCACGCCGCTCCCGATACGCACCTGTGTTCTACATTCTTACACCTAACGGCATTTTCTTGCATTGAGCCAATTAAAAAAAATAAGCTTCAGGCAGCAATTTGGAGAGTGTGCAATTTGTCTTGTGCTGAAGTGCAGAGCGTTGTTGTGTGCTCTGGATGTCAGTGCAGTATTCTGAGATCTTGTCAACCTTCTTGTCCCATTCTTGGCAATGTTCTCTTCTCTTTGTGTACGATAAACACACCATATGCTTTATACAGTGTTCAAGCTCATTTTGCAGTCTAGTATTTTTAACACTCCATGTGCATAAAAAGAACATTGATAGTATTTACACCGCCTGAGCCAGATTTTGAACCGTTGCCCGTGATAAGCCCCACCTTAAGCAATAAGCTCCACCTTCTCACACAACAGCTGCAGTCCCCAATTTAGACACTAGCTGATACATACGCTAATATGTAAAGGTTCCCAAGGCAAGTTAAGAAACGTGTCCTAAGTCTACTTAGGAGGTCACCAAGAACAGGTAGTCCTTTAGAAAATGAGTATACAACTGAATGAGAAGAACAGGTGGTTTAGCTCTATGCAGGACCCCTTTCCTGAAGCCAAAAAGTAAAGCAAAAATGAATATACACAGTAAACTGTATACAACTAATACAAAAATGCCACAGATCAATTATCAAAAAGCACCTGTAATCATTGTGACATTAGACCAGTGATGTAGAAGTAGATATATACAGTATCTCACAAAAGTGAGTACACCCCTCACATTTTTGTAAATATTTTATTATATCTTTTCATGTGACAACACTGAAGAAATGTGTGTGAGTGTACAGCTTGTATAACAGTGTAAATTTGCTGTCCCCTCAAAATAACTCAACACACAGCCATCAATGTCTAAACCGCTAGCAACAAAAGTGAGTACACCCCTAAGTGAAAATTTCCAAACTGGGCACAAAGTGTCAATATTTTGTGTGGCCACCATTATTTTCTAGCAATGCCCTAACCCTCTCGGTGATGGAGTGCACCAGAGCTTCACAGATTGCCACTGGAGTCCTCTTCCACTCCTCCATGATGACATCACAGAGCTGGTGGATGTTAGAGACCTTGCGTTCCTCCACCTTCTGTTTGAGGATGCCCCACAGATGCTCAATAGGGTTTAGGTCTGAAGACATGCTTGGCGAGTCCATCACCTTTACCCTCAGCTTCTTTAGCAAGGTAGTGATCGTCTTGGTGTGTTTGGGGTCGTTATCATGTTGGAATGCTGCCCTGTGGCCCAGTCTCCAAAGGGAGGGGATCATCCTCTGCTTCGGTATGGTGCAGTACATGTTGGCATTTATGGTTCCCTCAATGATCTGTAGCTCCCCAGTGCTGGCAGCACTCATGCAGCCCCAAACCATGACACTGCCACCCCCATGCTTGACTGTAGGCAAAATACACTTGTCTTTGTACTCCTCACCTGGTTGCCGCCACACACGCTTGACACCATCTGAACCAAATAAGTTTATCTTGGTCTCATCAGACCACAGGACATGGTTCCAGTAATCCATGTCCTTAGTCTGATTGTCTTCAGCAAACTGTTTGCGGGCTTTCTTTTGCATCATCTTTAGAAGAGGCTTCCTTCTGGGATGAAGCCATGCAGACCAATTTGATGCAATGTGCAGTGTATGGTCTGAGCACTGACAGGCTGACCCCCCACCCCATCAACCTCTGCAGCAATCCTGGCAGCACTCATACGTCTATTTCCCAAAGACAACCTCTGGATATGACGCTGAGCACGTGCACTCAACTTCTTTGGTCGACCATGGCGAGGCCTATTCTGCGTGGAACCTGTCATATTAAGCCGATGTATGATCTTTGCCACCGTGCTGCAGCTCAGTTTCAGGGTGTTGGCAATCTTCTTATAGCCTAGGCCATCTTTATGTAGAGCAACAATACTTTTTTCAGACCCTCAGACAGTTCTTTGCCATGAGGTGCCATGTTGAACTTCCAGTGACCAGTATGAGAGAGTGAGAGCGATAACACCAAATTTCACACACCTGCTCCCCATTCACACCTCAGACCTTGTAACACTAACGAGTAACATGACACCGGGGAGGGAAAATGTTTAATTGGGCCCAATTTGGACACTTTCACTTAGGGGTGTACTCACTTTTGTTGCCAGCGGTTTAGACATTAAAGGAGTTGTAAAGGCAGAAGGTTTTTTATCTTAATGCATTCTATGCATTGGGATAGAAACCTTTTGTGTGCAGCAGCTTCCCCAGCACCCCCCAATTACCTACCTGACCTTCTTCTCTCTCCAGCAATGTCCACAATCCCCTTAAACATCCAGTACACTCTTCCTGATTGGCTGAGACAGATCAGAGGCGCTATTGGCTCCAGCGGCTGTCAATCAAAGTCAGCCAGCCAATCAGGGGTGAGAGGGGGCAGGGCCAGGTCGGGGCTTCGTGTCTGAATGGATACATGGAGCTATGACTCAGCTTGGGTGACAACCTGTAACAAGCTGCTGGCTGAGGGGCACTCAAAGGAGGAAGGGGCTAGGAGCAGCAAAGAGGGACCTGAGAAGAGGAGGATCTGGGCTGCTTTGTGCAAAACCAACTGCACAGAGGAGGTAAGTATAACATGTCTGTTATTAAAAAAAAAAAAAAAAAGAACCTTTACAATCACTTTAATGACTGTGTGTTGAGTTATTTTAAGGGGACAGCAAATTTTCACTGTTATACAAGCTGTACACTCACTACTTTACATTGTAGCAAAGTGTCATTTCTCCGATGTTGTCACATGAAAAGATATAATAAAATATTTACAAAAATGTGAGGGTTGTATTCACTTCTGTAAGATACTGTGTATATATATATACACATTTATATATGTGTATATATATATATATATATATATACACATTTATTTTTTATTTAATTTTCTTCCTTTTTTTTTTTTTTGGCAGATTGAGCTCCTGTGTTTTTTCCCCTAATATATAGTATATTCATAGTTGGTCAGGCTGAAAAAAAGTTGATCTGGTTCAACCAAATATAAAATAACCAAGACTGCTCACAAGCAGTTAAAGGTGAACTTAAGGAAATATTTTTATTGCATTCTTACATTTGTCCAGCTTGGCACACTGTAATTATGCATATCTCTTACCTGATGGGCTATTGGGGAAGCTGGAAATCACTAGAGTAGTTGGCATGTGGGTGGGTGCAGCGTGGTGGTGCGGCAATAACTTATACACAGTCCAAGTGTAATTGGTAGAACTTGCATTGTAGTAAAGGCAAAAGCAGTTCACAACAAACCCGGTGGGAGAAGGCTCAACTGGAAATACTCACGAATGCCAACAGCATGTAGTGGAGCAGGTATCATCTCAGAGCATCTGTGTGGAGGGCCAGAATGTGGCCTGGCCATCACATTCCCAAATGGCAAAATGTCCATGGAGATTGTGAGTCCTAAGCTGTCCCTTCTCATCTGGAACCTTTCCCTGCCACTAATACTGTCCCTGGCAGATGATTGACCTGTCCCTACATTACCCACATGCAAATACGCGCCAAACCTGGGAGCCAGGGCCTTAAGTAGGCTTTGCCTGACCCAAGATGGCTGCTAGAGTCACATGGAGTGTCAGCATCCAACTTCCCCAGTGACCCTGAAAACCATAGAGGAACCATGTTCCTCTTGACTTCCTCTCCCTTCCCCTGCTATGCGGTTGAGCACCACCTGCAATGGAGAAAGCAGACTGCACCTTTCGAACAGGCACTAATACACTGATTTCCACAATCTTCTGTGTCCTGCCCAGGATCTATGCGAGCAGCTGCTCCACTACACACTAACCACAGGGACTCGCACCAGCACCACCACTGTCACCATTCATAGAACACATACCTTGTATTTTTTTCATTGAATACAAGGCATTCTCTGATTGGACAAGCTGGGAAGGCGGGGCAGTGAAATCATGATTTCCACCTCATCCAACCAGATCAAAACCTGGAATTAATGAATTAAAAATACAAGGTGTTCTATGAATGATACTGGTGACCCCTGTGGTCAGTACCATAGAACATGAGAAGGACCCAGAAGACTGAAGGTATCACTGTAGCAGGCCCAACTGATTTTCAGCTTTCCCAGTGGTTCATCAGGTATGAGTAATGCATATGTACATTGTGCCAAGCTGGACCAACGTAAGTATGCAATATAAATAATTCCTGGAGTTCCACTTTAAACGCACATTTAAAGTACATACTTTATGTGTTATGTACATATGTACATAATGGCATTACCTGCCCCATTATTAGTAATTCCTTGAGTTAATTTTGTGATCACGTTAACCTTCCACATAGAACAGCCAGGAAGGTGACATCGTTTTTTTGGTTTAATTATGTAGCTTCCCATTTCACCTATTCACCTCAAGCTTGCTCACTGGAAAACAAATCAGCACCATCACTTGACACATTCCCTGTTTAGTTAGTAAGCAGGTGACACAGATTTCTGAATGGGGGATACAGGAGTCCTTTTCCTGGCTATGCAGAAATATGTGAATAATAAGGCGGAATCAACAGAATGTACAGGCCATTTGGCCAGACTAGCAGTTTACATATTATTATTATTATTTTTATTATACAGGATATATATCGCCAACAGTGTGTGTAGTGCAATATAAAGAGAGACCATACAGTTGCAATACAATAAAATACAAGAGGGTTAAGAGGGCTCTGCTTATAACAGCTTACAATCTGCAGTCCAAGTGTCTTTTTAATTAGTTTCCAAGGGTGAAAAAAATAGAAAAAAACGATTTTTGATACAAATAATTTTTAACATTATAATTTTATTGAATTGCATTTTTTTTTGTTTTATAAAATAAAGTTTTATTGGTTTTTCAAATATTCATAAAGTTACAGAAAAGCACACCATGCACCAAATTTGTGGCAAATTAGAGCAAATTTGTGGCAAGTATAGAAAATACAATTGTGGTCTGGATTTGCAAACATCCCAATCAGTATTAAGACTACATCTGGCTGACAGTGATGGCATAACCTGTCTCCATAATGACAGAAAGAGTTGGGTCCAAGATATGAGTCAGTACAACTGGATGCAATCAGAAATCTGTAGCTGGAAACTGATCAATTTTCTCTTTCAATAATTTTTTTACATAAATATTTTAAAGCGTTTGTTTCATATTCCTGATATGTACCATGAACTTGTATGAGAAAGCATCCTGTTCTCTTTGTATTGCTTCCTTTATGTGAAATCCCTGTTGTTCCTGCCAGTCCCCTTGCTTTCCTATTAAAAACTGACCCACCTAAGCAGGATAGCACACCTTGGTCAATTCTCTTGCCTTGTCAGACTTGTCCTGATACCCCCACCCCCCTACACAGCCTGTCACTGGGAAGCTCAGTGTGCTGCTGCTTCTCTTCTCCCCAGCTCTTATGCAGCTGAGAACAGAGGGAATGTGATCAGAATGGAAAAAAGGTATTTATAATGTATTTTTATAGCTATACAAAAATGTTTTTCCTTTCATTTCTATTTTAAACTCAATGGGTTATTTTACGAGGTGATCGTTTACAATTACTTTTTAAGGATAGAGAGTATAACCTCATGCAGATGTATGGGCAAGATTGTCATATCAGTGAGTTCTAAAACAGTATTCATCAAACATCAAGTAATAGAAGAGTAAGAGGAGAGTTGAATATCAAGTATACATAATAGTAATACAATAATGATTTACCAAGGAATGCTAAAACACAAACTACGAGCCAGTAAAGAAGTAAAGGGCACTCATAAGTTTGGTGTGGATGTTGGGTCTGCTATGTGGAAAACCAAGAATTATTTAAGCAGGGACCTCCACAGTAGGAGAGCCGAAGACAATAAGAGGAGAAAAAGTGTAGAAAAAACAAGGGAAAAAAGGAAAGGAGGGGAAGACTGCAGGGACACCCAGCCAGAGTCCTAGGGCCTCAGTTCTTATATCAGCAGTAGACATTAAAGGGTGGGTGTCTTCAATCCACGGAGTCCATGTCCATGACAGACTGAGGAATAGCATGCAATGTCAAGCAGCAGCTAGCAAACCTGGCAGACTATAGCATGCATAAAAAAGGGGATATAATCAAGGGATAAAACGATAATCCTGCAACTTTATAAAACCCTAGTTAGGACACATCTGGAGTATTCCTTCCAGTTCTGGTCACCAATCAGAAATCAGAAAGGATGTGCTGAAGCTGAAGAGAGTCCAGTGAAGGGCAACAAAATTAATATGGGGACCGGAGGACCTCAATTACGACAAATGACTACAAGCACTGAATTTATTCTCCCTGGAGAAGAGATACTTGAGAGGAGATATGATAGTGATATACAAATACCTCAATGGTGATCCCAGCATAGGAAAAACTATTCTCAAGGAGTGTAAGAGGACTCGGGACCACACAATGAGATTGGAGGTGAAGCGGTTTAACCTTAAACTGTGGAGGGGGTTTTTCACTGTCAGGGCGATGAGGATGTGGGACTCTCTTTCACAATTGGTGGTGTCAGCGGGGAATATGGATATTTTTAAAAGACTCTTGGATGTGTGTAGCAAGGTCCCAGGTCTCCTCTAGTCTATTGAGAACCTTTAGAGCCAAGAACTCCTGACATCTTTCCATATAGAGTGGGTTGTAAGGCATAGTGGGTATAATGAAAGTTAGATTCATGGGCGCCAGACACTTCTTGAATACAAAGAGAACTTTGGGAGAGAGGGTTAGGGCCAGGACACCTTTAGGTAGTTACAATGTTAATTGGCAGACTCCGAGACTTCTACAGGTGGACAGCCATACAGGGAAAGGCATCCAGCAAGATGCCACATCTGCATGTGTAGGAATGCTGTCTCCTATGGCAACAGTCTTTAACAGTTCCTAACACAAGGTGTAACAGTTCCGTCACTTCCACTACAATCACTTCTTGTAGTTCTTCAACCCACTGAGCTCCCAGTCTCTCTCTCACTAGACTAGATGATTCACTGCCACTGAATCCCTTAAGATCTTCCAATCTTCACAGTGGTATCTTCCTCAAGCGTCACCCCGGCTTCTCTGCTGGGTCCCTAGCTTGGCACTCCAGATACTTATCAAGCTTCACCCCACTGGCCTGCTCAGTCCCTGGCTTGACACACAAAGCTGCTCTGCAAGGGTCACCTCCACTGGCTGGGTCCCTGGCCTGACACCTGCTGAAGTTTCCGATTCTTCACCATCCCCGGTTGGTGAGAATTCTGCTACGGTACTTACTTCAGCTACTCACTGTGGTCCCTGGTAATAAGTTGGATGGTCCCTTAGTGGCGACAGCTTCCCCTCTACTTCCGACCACGACAGGTTCTCCAGACGGCAGAACCGTCACTTCTGGTTGGACTGCAAGCCGCAATCCCAACCCTACGCTGCTCTCTTGCTTCTAGATAGGCCCTCAGACAGCCTAGCAGCCAGATATGCCCAGGATAGGCCCAATCTCTGGCCTAGCAGCCCAGGCAGTACAACACACATCCACCCAGACAGCCGTCCAGGTGGCAAAGAACCCAGATCACCTGACTCCACCCAAATATATAGGTTCTCCCAGCAGGCCAAGGGATTCAAGAAAACCTCCCATTGGCTGAGATAACCCATTTACTCCTAATCTGTTTTGCCCTTGTCTTATGTAATGCCACCAGGTACCCGGCCACCTAGCGACAGAAGAGAGAAGTGCAGCAATTCTGGACTTAGGGTGAAATCAATCCCTAACAATGAGCCAAGGTAATTACACCTGGAAGGTAGATTTAGGAGCAACCCCGCCTAAACATCAGAGTGCTACATGTGCATCTTAATGAACACAATGGGAAATGATTATCGACACTGACACACATACACCTACACAGATTGAACTGGATGGATTATTCTCTTTATTCAACATTACCTACTATGTAACTATATGTGACTATGTTTTTAAAATTTTCTTGTGCATTTTTAGAAGAATGATGGTGAGGTTTTCATTGGTAAAAAAAGAAATCTAAACAGTGGTGGACTTCTGTAAAGGGTATAAACTGTTGTCTCTAAGCTCTTGCTATTGTTGGTTTTGCTGCCAGTAGTACATACATTGTCAATTTAAATTGAGACCTCAGGCTTCAAGTGAAACAGGACATACCACAGACGACTGATCAATTTTCTTAAAAATCTTAATTGTCATACTTTGCTTTTAAGAAAAATGTAAATTAATCTTAATTTCTCAACTTCACAATCACTGTAGCCTTGAGATTTCCCCCCTATTTATTACTTTATAATACTGACCTGGTTCTTCATCAGCGGTTCTCAGTATGTGGTGAATGTACCCCCAGCAGTAGATCTGGCAGGTGCAAAGGGTTCTCCTGCTTAGTACATTCAATCAGCATACTACATTGAAATTCCATTAAACTGAACCTTACGTAATTTTGAACTTTTTGAAGGAAACATGCTATCTAAGTACAAAGAGCATTTTTAATTGTGCCCCTCTCTGATTCGGTTTCACTTTGTTACAGATGCCTGACTTCCTCTGACTTCACGGCCCTGCCAACTGCCATTCCACTGCCCTATGTGGCTTCCTTAAAGTACAGTATATGTGAACCCTCGCCTTGTAAAACAACCCATTCAGTTTAAAATAGAAATGCAAGGCTAAACATTTGTATACAGGTGCATCTCAAAAAATTAGAATATTATCAAAAATTTTATTTATTTCAGTAATTCAATTTAAAGTGAAACTCATATATTATATAGATTCATTACACACAGTGATATATTTCAAGCATTTATGATTATGGCTTACAGCTAGTGTAAATGTAGAATATTACATACGACCAATAAAAAAAAAGGATTTTTGAGGCTGGGATAACACCAGTGTGAATTGGATGCGGGTTTTCCTGCATCCAATTTGCAGAACAGGAGATTGTCACCGGCTCTCTATGGATTCGGTTCACGCATCTCTGCAGCGGCTCCGGTATGAATTGCACAGGAGTCTTTTGGTCCGTTTCAGGTTCGAATTCAGCCAAAACTTCGGCCTGAAATCGGACCTGAAATGGTGAATGGAGACGCACCGGACTCCTGTTGTGAGCCACTGCGTGCTGTAGTGTGAAATATATCCCTCTGGGTGTAATGTGTATACTGTATATATAATATATTAGTTTCACATTTTGAATTGAATTACTGAAATAAATTAACTTTTTGATGATATTCAAATATGCACTATATTACCAAAAGTACTGGGACGCCTACCTTTACACGCACATAAACCTTAAATGGCATCCCAGTCTTAGTCCGTAGGGTTCAATATTGAGTTGTCCCACCCTTTGCAGCTATAACAGCTTCAACTCTTCTGGGAAGGCTGTCCACAAGGTTTAGGAGTGTGTCTATGGGAATGTTTGACCATTCTTCCAGAAGCGCATTTGTGAGGTCAGGCAGTGATGTGGATGAGAAGGCCTATATCGCAGTCTCTGCTCTAATTCATCCCAAAGGTGTTCTATCGGGTTGAAGTCAGGACTCTGTGCAGGTTCCTCCACTCCAAACTCGCTCATCCATGTCTTTATGGACCTTGTTTGTGCACTTGTGCAGTGGCAGCCGCTCATAAGGGGCGGCACTGCCCCAATCCATGTGCCTGGTCCCTAATCTCCATGCAGGGCGACAGACGCATTCATTTCAATGTTTTTTTTTTTTTAAAAGCACATGATTAGAGCCTGAGGCCCACCCACTTGTGTAAGAAGTAGGTCAATGGCTGCAAAGGTGTCAGTGCGTTACCTGACCAATACACAGTGATACAAAAAAGCACCACTGCCCCCATCTATAACTGGCCATCGCAGTAAGCAGCATTGAAGGGCGACAAAAGGTATCACTGTGTATTGGTCAGGCAACGCACTGACACCTTTGCAGCCATTGAGCTACATGCTGGGTGCTCAGTGTACTCCTGTACCTTTATAAAGGGGTGGCTCCCCTTCAGTTCACCTGCTCTCCATCTATCCATCAGAATGCATGTGCTTCCACTGTGGAGACACTTATAAGTTAGTGTTAGGGTTAGGGACCGCAGATACCAGGGTACCGTGGCAAGGCTCTGTGGCTTACGCATGCATTTGCAAATGCATGCAGACTAAACTCTTGCTTTTAACACATACTGTTAGACAGGTTTATTTGGTTGTCTGTGAGCTGTTCAGTAAGTAAGCTTGGCTTTTTCCTTGGATTTATCCTTGGCTTTGTTTATACCTAAGACTCATTTGACTTGAAGAAGAAGCGACTGCCGGGACTCAACTGGAGGGCGGGCGGGCGAGCAGGTGAGCGAGTGGGCGATCGATCGATCAAGCGACAGGGGAGGGGAGGTGGTGGGAGTGAGTGGGGCAGGTTTGTTTGCAGACCCCCCCAAAAAATGAACTACCAGCCGCCACTGCACTGGTGTGCACCATGCAGTCATGTTGGAACAGGAAGGGGTCATCCCCAAACTGTTTCCACAAAGTTGGGAGCATGAAATTGTCCAAAATGTCTTGGTATGCTGACGCTTTAAGAGTTCCTTTCACTGGAACTAAGGGGCCAAGCCCAACTCCTGAAAAACAACCCCACACCAAAATCCCCACTCCATTAAATGATTTGGACCAGTGCACAAAGCAAGGCCCATAAAGACATGGATAAATGAGTTTGGGGTGGAGGAACTTGACTGGCCTTCACCGAGTCCGGACCTCAACCCAATAGAACACCTTTGGGATGAATTAGAGCTGACAGCGTGAGGGGAAAAAAAAGCCGATCAACAGCTTCTGTTGAAGGGGCATCAGTCCCAAAGAGGAAGAGGCGAAGCCGCCTCATATGTGCCCACCAGTACCGCCTGCCAGTACCACCTGCCAGTGCCACGAATCAGTTCCCACAGTGCCCACCAATCAGTGCCCACCAGTAAATAAGTGCTAGAAATCAGTGCCACCTATCAATGCCCACCAGTGCCACCTATCAATGCCCACCAGTGGTGCCATTCAGTGCCTCATCAGTGCCACCTAGCAGTGCTACCTATCAGTGTCACCTATCAGAGCCCATCGCTGCCACCCATCAGTGCCCATCACTGCCACCCATCAGTGCCCATTAGTGCCAGCTATCAGTGCCACCTATCAGTGCCACCTATTAGTGCCCTTCAGTGCCACCTATCAATGCCCTTCAGTGCCGCCCATCAGTGCCACCCATCAGTGCCCACCAGTGCCAGCTATCAGTGCCCACCAGTGCCGCCTATTAGTGCCCATCAGTGTCACCTTATCAGTGCCCATCAATGCAGCCTATCGGTGCCCATCAGTTTAGCCTCATCAGCGTACATTAATGAAGGAGAAAACTTACCTGTTTGCAAAATTTATTAACAAAATATAAAACGGTTTTGTATTTTTTTTTTTTTAATTCGGTCTTTTTTAATTTTTTTAACAAAAAATAAAAAAAACCCAGAGGTGATCAAATACCACCAAAAGAAAGCTCTATTTGTGGGGAAAAAATGGTAAAAATTTAATTTAGGTACAGTGCTGTATGCCCGCGCAATTGTCATTCAAAATGTGACAGAGCTAAAGGCTGAAAATTGGTCTGGGCAGGAGGGGGGTTTAGGTGCCCAGTAAGCAAGTGATTAAAATCTCCTTTACAACGGAGCACAGACTGGAAGGGGAATGGAAGGACAGGGAACCAGTCCATTGCGCTGAAAAGCTTCTTTGCCAACAAGGAACATGATGGTACGAGGAGAGAGCACAGCGAGATGAGCTCATCAGTATGCTACTTCCCATTCATTGTCCAATCACAGGATGGGGGAGGGACAAAACCTGTATTTGTTTTATTAACTGTGATAAAGAAAAAGGCCGGTCTCCTGCTATACCAGGTAGGGCTGTGCACTAAGGCAGAGCTGTATAAATCCCAGAAATGGATGCACAAAAATAAAACAGCCCCCATATACCATACGTCTTTCATTTGTGTACTAAACTGTTTGCCTAGATTTTAGTTTTAAATGTCATTGTTTTTCTCTGTAAAAGGGTTGCCAATATGCTTGTTATCACAGCTCTTTCAGCATAAACTGTGACCATAACCACACCACTAAAACCAGCCGATATACACAATGTTATTTTTATCACAAATAATCATCTAAACAACACAGAAGTAACACTGATAACTCTAACCAAAAGTCTGGACAACACGCTAAGCCACTTCCTTCCGCAGCAGAGATTTACTCAGAATTTCTTGTTCTTCGTATTTAATCTTTCTGCAATATGTGCAAGATTCAGTATAGTAGATTCAGTATAGTAGATTCAGTATAGTAGACTCAGTATAGTCTAATCTGAGATACAAAGACATATACAGTGGGGATGGAAAGTATTCAGACCCCCTTAAATTTTTCACTCTTTGTTATATTGCAGCCATTTGCTAAAATCATTTAAGTTCATTTTTTTTCCTCATTAATGTACACACAGCACCCCATATTGACAGAAAAACACAGAATTGTTGACATTTTTGCAGATTTATTAAAAAAGAAAAACTGAAATATCACATGGTCCTAAGTATTCAGACCCTTTGCTGTGACACTCATATATTTAACTCAGGTTCTGTCCATTTCTTCTGATCATCCTTGAGGCTGGGTTCACACTAGTCCGACAAACGCTCCGACATTGGGAGCTCATGTCGCATGACGTGTGAAATTCAATGTTTCCCTATGGGAGACGTCCTAACTGGTCCGACACAAGTCGTTCCGACTTTAGAAATGCTCCCTGTACTACTTTGGTCCGACTTTGATCCTACTTCAGCCCATTGACTATCATTGAAGTCGGATCAAAGTCGGATCGCCGTCTCGCATGATCCGACTTCGGCATGCGACTTATGCTCAGATGATCTTTAGGGGGAACTCCGCGCCAAATTTTAAATAAAAAACCGGCATGGGTTCCCCCTCCAAGAGCATACCAGGCCCTTGGGTCTGGTATGGACCTTAAGGGGAACCCCCTACGCCAAAAAAACGGTGTGGGGGTCCCCCCCAAATCCATACCAGACCCTTATCCGAGCACGTAGGTCAGGAATGGGGGTGGGGACGAGCGAGTGGGCCCCCCCTCCTGAACCGTACCAGGCCGCATGCCCTCAACATGGGGGATGGGTGCTTTGGGGCGCCCTGCTGGCCCCCCCACCCCAAAGCACCTTGTCCCTATGTTGATGAGGACAAGGGCCTCTTCCCGACAACCCTGGCCGTTGGTTGTCGGGGTCTGCGGGCGGGGGGCTTATCGGAATCCGAGAGCCCCCTTTAATAAGAGGGCTCCCAGATCCCGGCCCCCACCCTATGTGAATGAGTATGGGGTACATGGTACCCCTACCCATTCACCTAGGGAAAAAGTGTCAATAAAAAAACACACTACACAGGTTTTTAAAGTAATTTATTAGACAGCTCCGGGGGTCTTCTTCCGGCTTCGGGGGTCTTCTTCCGACTTCGGGGGTCTCTCCGGTTCTTCTTCGCGCTCTCCGGGTCTTCTGCCGGGCTCCTCCGCTATCTTCTGCTCTTTTGCCAGCGGTGGCCCGGACTTCTGCCTTCTGCCTTCTTGTCTTCTTCCCTCTTCTCTTCTTCCGATGTTGCCACGACGCTCTCTCCGGCTGGAATGCTCTCTGAGCGCTCCGATGTGACTTATATAGGCGGTGACCCCGCCCCCTTATGCCGTCACAGTCCCTGGGCATGCTGGGACTGTGACATTTTAGGGGGCGCGGTCACCGGGTGATGTTGACCACGTCCCCTTATGATGGCACAGTCCCAGCATGCCCCGGGACAGTGACCTCATAAGGGGGCGGGGTCACCGCCTATATAAGTCCATTGAGGAGCGCTCAGAGAGCATTCCAGCTGGAGAGAGCGTCGTGTCAACATCAGAAGAAGAAGACAAGAAAGCAGAAGGCAGAAGTCCGGGCTGCCGCTAGCAAAAGAGCTGCAGAAGATAGCGGAGGAGCCGGCAGAAGATCAGGACACCGAAAGGAGACGCCGGAGAGACCCCCGAAGTCGGAAGAAGATCCCCGGAGTCTAAAGTAGACCCCCGAAGTCGGAAGAAGACCCCCGAAGTTGGAAGAAGACCCCGGAGCTGCCTAATAAATTACTTTAAAAACCTGTGTACTGTTACCCCATACTCATGCACAAAGGGTGGGGGGCCGGGATCTGGGTGCCCCCTTATTAAAGAGGGCTCCCAGATTCCGAAAAGCCCACCGCACGCAGACCCCGACAACCAACGGCCAGGGTTGTCTGGAAGAGGCCCTTGTCCTTATCAACATGGGGACAAGGTGCTTTGGGGCAGGGGGGGGCCGCAGGGAGCCCCCTGCCCCAAAGCAGCCACTTCCCAATGTTGAGGGCATGTGGCCTGGTACGGCTCAGGAGGGGGGGGGGGCGCTCGCTCGTCCCCACCCCCATTCCTGACCGGCCTGGCTGCGTGCTCGGATAAGGGTCTGGTATGAATTTGGGGGGGACCCCCACGCTGTTTTTTCAGCGTAGGGGGGTTCTCCTTAAGGTCCATACCAGACCCAATGGCCTGGTATGCTCTTGGAGGGGGGATCCCATGCCGTTTTTTTATTTAAAATTTGGCGCAGAGTTCCCCCTCAAGATTCATACCAAACACAGTTCCGGGCATTGGCGGGGATCCAAGTCAGATCCCCGTTCATTGAAAGTCGGACGCATGTCGGCTTCATGTCGCAGGGCAAAGTCGGATCCAAAGTAGGACGGCTGTCGTGTCGCACCAGTGTGAACCCAGCCTGAGATGGTTCTACACCTTCATTTGAGTTCAGCTGTGTTTGATTTTACTGATTGGACTTGATTAGGAAAGCCACAGTGCATGTCAGAACAAATGAGAATCATGAGGTCAAAGGAACTGCCTGAAGAGCTCAGAGACAGAATTGTGGCAAGGCACAGATCTGGCCAAGGTTACAAAAAATTTCTGCTGCACTTAAGGTTCCTAGGAGCACAGTGGCCCCAATAATCCTTAAATGGAAGACGTTTGGGATGACCAGAACCCTTCCTAGAGCTGGCTGTCCGACCAAACTAAGCTATCGGTGGGAGAAGAGTCTTGGTAAGAGAGGTAAAGAAGAACCCAAAGATCACTGTGGCTGAGCTCCAGAGAGTCGGGAGATGGGAGAAAGTTATAGAAAGTCAACCATCACTACAGCCCTCCACCAGTCGGGGCTTTATGGCAGAGTGGCCTGACGGAAGCCTCTCCTCAGTGCAAGACACATGAAAGCCTGCATGGAGTTTGCTAAAAAACACCTGAAGGACTCCAAGATGGTGAGAAATAAGATTCTCTGGTCTGATGAGACCAAGATAGAACTTTTTGGCCTTAATTCTAAGCGGTATGTGTAGAGAAAACCAGACACTGCTCATCACCTGTCCAATACAGTCCCAACAGTGAAGCATGGTGGTGGCAGCATCATGCTGTGGGGATGTTTTTCAGCTGCAGGGACAGGACGATTGGTTGCAATCGAGGGAAAGATGAATGCGGCCAAGTACAGGGATATCCTTGATGAAAACCTTCTCCAGAGTGCTCAGGACCTCAGACTGGGCCGAAGGTTTACCTTCCAAAAAGACAATGACCCTAAGCACACAGCTAAAATAATGAAGGAGTGGCTTCACAACAACTTCGTGACTGTTCTTGAATGGCCCAGCCAGAGCCCTGACATAAACCCAATTGAGCATCTCTGGAGAGACCTAAAAATGGCTGTCCACCAACGTTTACCATCCAACCTGACAGAACTGGAGAGGATCTGCAAGGAGGAATGGCAGAGGATCCCCAAATCCAGGTGTGAAAAACTTGTTGCATCTTCCCCAAAAAGACTCATGGCTGTATTAGATCAGAAGGGGGCTTCTACTAAATACTGAGCAAAGGGTCTGAATACTTAGGACCGTGTGATATTTCAGTTTTTCTTTTGTAATAAATCTGCAAAAATGTCAACAATTCTGTGTTTTTCTGTCAATATGGGGTGCTGTGTGTACATTAATGAGGAAAAAAATGAACTTAAATGATTTTAGCAAATGGCCGCAATATAACAAAGAGTGAAAAATTTAAGGGGGTCGGAATACTTACGTCCCCACGATAGATAGATAGATAGATAGATAGATAGATAGATAGATAGATAGATAGATAGATAGATAGATAGATAGATAGATAGATAGATAGATAGATAGATAGATATTTGAGACTAACCTTTTCTAGACCTTCAATACATTTTATGAAATCTCAGATATACTAAATACTTGGTTAGCCATTCTAGCCTTGTGCACGAGACCCATTGATTGAATTCATTTGCATGAATTTATCTGTGTATTGTCTAACATTGTTCTTCCCAATACCAGTCCATGAAATATGACACTATTATATAATCAGATATTAATGTCTTCTGGGAAGGACCAGTGAACTTTGGGAGTGGGGTCAGGAAATCAACACTTCCAGAAGTGGCAGCAATATTTGCAGGTACCCTGTTTCCCCGAAAATAAGACCTAGCGTGATTGTCGGTGATGGCTGCAATATAAGCCTTACCCCCCAAATAAGCCCTACCCTGTTTCCCCGAAAATAAGCCCTACCCTGAAAATAAGACCTACAAGGACTTTAACTAGGGCTTATTTGGGGGGTAGGACTTATATTGCAGCCATCACCGACAATCACGCTAGGTCTTATTTTCGGGGAAACAGGGTACATCTCTTTTTGCCATTTTCATACCCCCCAACATTTAGAGATGGGAATGAGGGACACCTACTAGAAAACGTATGTAGGTATAGGACACGCCCCCTGCCACACCCCCGTAAAGGAGAATTAACCAAAAAAAAAGGTTCATTAAATCCACAAAGGCTTTTTTTTACCACTACTTTTCAAATTTACAAATGCAGCAATTTAGATTTTGGATGGAAAGTTTAGCTCTGGGAAACACTTTTTGATAGATAAAAAGTGCATGTTTATATAAACTATATGGATCAGACCAAAATGAGGGACAAATGAGGAGGAATGAGGGACAGAGGGACATTGCTCCAAATCAGGGACAGTCCCTCGAAATCAGGGACAGTTGGGAGCTATGCATTTTAAATTTTGCCACAAGATCTGTCACAGGACTTCACTTATCAGAGGACAGAAGATTTCTACTAAAGCATCAACCAGCAGCACAAGGGACACCTTACATTGATTGTAAGTAATGTCCCTGGTACTGGTTTTCTTTAACCACTTCACCTCTGGAAGGTTTTACCCTCTTCATGACCAGGCCATTTTTTTTGCGATACAGCACTGTGTTAATTTAAATGACAATTGCGCGGTCATGCAACGCTGTACACAAATAGCATTTAGCATTTTATGTCCTCCCCCCACACAAATAGAGCTTTCTTTTGGTGGTATCAACTCTGTGTTTTTTTTTTGCTCTATAAACAAAGAACGACCGACAATTTTGAAAAAACAAATCAATATGTGTATATATTTTTTTTACATACTGTCACCAATCAGTGTCCCTGATCCCGTTATATGATAACATTGTACTGCACTGGTGACAGTATGCAAAAATAAAAAGCTGTCCCCGCCGGGAGAACACAGGGATTATTGCTAGCGGCTATAACAGCTGTTGGCAATAATCACGTGTAAAATCTGACAGGCTGGTTGTATCCAAGTTGAACGATCAATCAACTTGGGTACATTCAGCCTGCCCATACATGGTTCGAATCTCATTCGGGCTCTGCTGAACCGGCAAAGATTTGAACCTTCTATGTTAAGTTGGTTGGCTCCTGTTTAAATTGACCCTAGACTGTATGTGTATGCATTGTGAGATAGGGACCTTAGATTGTAAGCTCCCTGAGGGCAGGGACTGATGGAAATGTAGGTGTTGGTGTTAAATATAAATGCCTGTAATAAATTCAGTAGAATCCTAAAAGAATGCATCTGGTTTGAATGAGCCCTTAATTTGAATTTATATATAAACTAGTAAGCAGAAGTGGCAACATGGCTCGGCTGCGCGAATCGCCGTCATGTTACGTCGCTTCCTGATTTGGCCACTAGGAGCGCCCCCCCCTGCTTGCCCACAGTGCCCGGCGGTCGCAATCACTGCCGGGCTCCTGTGATCGCTCGGGGCACACCGAGAACCGGGATGTGTGTGTGTAAACACACAGTTTCCGGATCTCTGATGGGAGAACAGACAGATCGTCTGTTCATACGGAGTATGAACAGCGATCTGCCATCTCGCCTACACAGTCCCCTCCCCCCTTCATTTAGAACACACACAAGGGAACACAATTAACCCCTTGAGCGCCCCCTAGTGTTAACCCCTTCCCTGCCAGTGACATTTTTACAGCAATCAATGAATTTTGATAGCACTGATCGCTGTAAAAATTCCAATGGTCCCAAAAATCTGTCAAAATTGTCCGATCCGATATGTGTAAATGAATGTATCTTAATATACTGTTAAATAAGAACAGATGTGTAGATGTGTAAAAATGTTTTTGTTAAATAAAGATTAAAAAAAAAAAAATTGTCTGACGTGTCCGCCATAATGTCGCAGTCCCGAAAAAAGTCACAGATCGCCGCCATTACTATTAAAAAAAAAAAAATAATAAAAGTGCCATAAAACTATCCCTTATTTTGCGCTATAACTTTTGTGCAAACCAATCAATATAGGCTTATTGCGATTTTTTTTACCAAAAATATATAGATAAAATACTTATCAGCCTAAACTGAGGGAAAAAAATATTTTTTTATATATTCTTGGGGGATATTTATTATAGCAAAAGTAAAAAATATTGCCTTTTTTTTTTTCAAAATTGTCACTCTTTTTTTTGTTTATAGCGCAAAAAAAATAAAAACCACAGAGGTGATCAAATACCACCAAAAGAAAGCTCTATTTGTGGGGAAAAAAAAGGACGTAAATTTTGTTTGGGTACAATGTCGCACGACCGCGCAATTGTCAGTTACGCAGTGCCAAATCGCAAAAAGTGCTCTGGTCAGGAAGGGGGTAAAATCTTCCGGGGCTGAAGCGGTTAAAAAAGAAATTGATTCTCCATTTGTAATATTAAAAAAAAAAAAAAAATTATGTTTGGCAATGTATTTGTGCTATGTGTGCAGAGATCAATTCAGCAGTTTGCGTCTCTCCGTGGAAATAAAAAAAAGGCAGTTAAAAAAAAAAAAAAAAAAAATGAATGATCTTCATCCACTGACAGTGATCATCACTGGGGAATCAAGCTGGTGTGTGGGGCGTGATCAAAGAATTATACATATATATATATATATATATATATATATATATATATATATATATACACACACACATATATATATATATACACACATATATATATATATCAAAGTCTTATTTTTTCTCCCCTTTTTCTTTTTTTTTCTTCTTTTTTTTTTCTTTTCTTTCTTTTTTTTTCTTTTTCTTTCTTTCTTTTTTCTTCTTTATACACAATGTACCTTTAAAGTCCCCTATCCCTTATTTACTGTCTCTTATATATCTCAGGGATGTTGGTACCATATTATGATTAAGCTCTTTTGGAGCTGAACTCTGTCTTTGCTTATATATATATAGATCTATCTATCTATCTATCTATCTATCTATCTATCTATCTATCTATCTATCTATCTATCTATCTATCTATCTATCTATCTATCTATCTATCTATCTATCTATCTATCTATCTATCTATCTATCTATATGCTCCTTAAGGGTAGGGACTGATGTGAATGTACAATATATATGTAAAGCACTGCGTAAATTGACGGTGCTATATAAGTACCTGAAATAAATAAAATAAATGTGTATATATATATATATATATATATATATATATATATATATATATATCTGAACAGTATATTATATAGTTTGACTTGAAGCAGACGTGACAAGCCATTATCACAGCCATGAAATCTATTAAAGGCTGAACTCTGTTATCTGTTCATTGTTAGAACAGCAGATTCAGGTGATGTCATTTGCCTTTTCAGTGATATTAAAACTTCTTCAATTCTATTTGAAAATGAAAGGACAAAGAAATAATTGGCTGTGCGGTGTCAGAGCAATCTTCTTGATACGTCGACCTTTGATGTCTGTGCTTTCAACAATAGGAGACTTTTCAAGGTTAGTTTAGACGTGGGCCTTACAGAGTCAAGGTGACCCCCTAGTCTTGTAGATTCTGGCTTTATCGAGAGCAGCTGAGTGAGCTCAGTCCTCCTCTCTCAGCCTCGACACATGAAAATATCAGAATCCAAAATCCTTTGCTGCTTTCACAACCCTGGCTGGGGTTTGTTTGGAAGTTAAAGGGCCATCAATCAATAAACTGCAAGTGGGTTTATATGAAATATTTAAATGTCATTCAAAGATAAGCTTGTAAAAGTTTTTAAAGTATATCTGCACTGAAGAAATTTAGAGCTGAACTCCAGACAAAGATGAATACACAGATAAAATACATATTTGGTTGATTAATAAAAAAATAAATAAAATACACGTAGTTGATTTAACGACCAAAGGATTTGTATTGCTGTTCAGCCGGTCCTGATATTAACACAGCACTGCCAGGTTGTTGACCTGACTTTTCACTACTGCAGTTATCTGATTAAGACTGGTCAACTCTCCACCCCCCAGTCTGTGGCTTGACAGTGAAGGAGCAGCAGCAGACCACTGAGGTCATCACTCTGCTCTCTTCCCCCTGTAAAGCTGGCCACACACAGAGCAATTTACAGCCAGTTCCTGATGAACCAACCAAAATTTAACCTGTCGGTGGCCTTGTTAGCACCCATCCTTGGATCTGGAAATCGAAGAAGCTGGGCAGATAATTGTCCAATCATATGTAGCCGCTGTCAGTTATTTGGACAGCCACGGGTGAAGGGCATCAGAAAACAATAGCTAGAAGGGAGATTCTTCGATCCACGTAATTTAGCATGGAGTCCACAGATTTCTCTCATTCATTTCTTACATTGCTTGGACAGCTTAAAGTGATTGTAAAGTAGACATGTGCGTCGTCAATAAATTCGTTTCGTTTCGTTCCGTATTAAATTTAATTCATAATTCGTAATTCGCGTCCGAAATTCTATTCGGATTCGTACGAAATACGAATTTTCGTTAGGTTCGTAAACTTTTCGTAACAATAACGAAAGTTCGTTATGATAAATTTATCATTATGAGGGGCTCCCACTATCCCTGTGCTGTGCTGACTTCCTGGGGTTTTTAACTTTTAGGTTCGGTAACTTTTCGTAACAATAACGAAAGTTCGCTATGATAAATTTATCCGAAGTTCGTAAACGAAATTTCGTACAGAATTCGTATGCATAAAAATTCGTATTTCGGATCCTCACGAATGTATGAATTTTTCGAAATTCGAAATTCCGATTCGTACGAAACTAATAGCACGTGTCTATTGTAAAGGTTTAAATTATATATAAAAAAAAACAAACATGTTATGGTTACCTGCCCTGTGCAATGGTTTTGCACAAAACAGCCCTGATTCTCCTCTTTCTGGGGTCCCCTCTCCGGCGAGCTCCTGGCTCCCCCCCCCACTGAGTGCTCCCATAGCAATCCGCTTGCTATGGGGTCACTCATGCGTGCTCGCTCCCGAGCCCTGCTCTGTGTACCCATATGACATACAGAGTGGGGCATGGTCCTGCTCTCTACTCCCTCCCCACTGGCTGTGATTCGCCAGTGGCTCCCACTGCTGTGTCTGAGCCAATGAGGAAGGAGAGAGCTAGGAGGGCCTCTGCTCTGGTGCACATTGCTGGATCAATCTGCATGTAGAACGTTTTTTTACTTTAGTACATATAATAAGACGCACTTTTTGTCTGCCCCCGCCGGCACTGCCCCCGCCGCCGTCACCACCGCCCCCCGCTGCTGTCGCCATGCTAGTACCAGAAGACAGACATCCCAGGCCCCCGCGAGCGCCGGGTGTTCTCCCGGCTGGGCCTGACACCTGCTGAGATAGACGACAGAGCAGCCCCAGCAATGGCAAAGGTCAGGCTGCATTAATGGGAATAGTCAGGCTGCATTTCTTTGGCACAGGTCAGGCTGCATTTATGGCAATGGTCGGGCTGCATTTATGGAAATGGTCGGGCTGCATTTATGGAAATGGTCAGGCTGCATTTATGGCAATGGTCGGGCTGCATTTATGGCAATGGTCGGGCTGCATTTATGGCAATGGTCGGGCTGCATTTATGGCAATGGTCGGGCTGCATTTATGGCAATGGTCAGGCAGCATTTATGGCAATGGTCGGGCTGCATTTATGGCAATGGTCGGGCTGCATTTATGGCAATGGTCGGGCTGCATTTATGGCAATGGTCGGGCTGCATTTATGGCAATGGTCGGGCTGCATTTATGGCAATGGTCAGGCAGCATTTATGGCAATGGTCGGGCTGCATTTCTTTGGCACAGGTCAGGCTGCATTTCATGGGCACTGGTAAATATTTTAGTACACCATTTGGTTCAGAATATTTTTTTTCTTGTTTTCCTCCTCTAAAACCTAGGTGCTTCTTATCATCAGGTAAAAATACGGTACCCATTGCACTTTATATGAACTGTTCACTTTGTGACATCTTCTGAATTTTTTTGCACTTTACTGTATGGATTTTTGCACAATTAATTAGCAAGTCTTATGTGTATACCTGATTTGGTTTACATGATATAATTATAGGTGATTTTTTATAATCTTGAAACATATTGGTTGGGATAGTGCACATTTAATATTTTTATAATATGTTAAGTTTGTCTTTACTACCTGGTTTGGTGCCTGTTTTCTTTGATATAGCCCTACTATTAGGTACTAAGTATTATTTTCAGTGATTTACTGTGATATTGTATGTTTGTACACTCAACCTGGTGTGTCAGAGGGGCTGAGGTTCTTAAGAAGATTGAGGCAAAGAACAGAGAACCTATCCTATCCAGTGGTTCCTATGGGAATAGTATTGCAAAACCATGTGCTTTGGAAAAATATGCAGGGTGTAGAAATCACCTAGTTTTTAGCCAGCGTGAATTTTATAAAGGTTTTGAGGAAAATAACTCGGGTCTTTGTTATTGAAGACACATTGTACCTGCATAAAATAAAATTTTTAGACAAACATACGGATCTCTGGTTGGATTCTGATGGGTAATTAAATCTCCAGATGAATCCTGAAATCACGCGACCATGTTCCTTCCTGTAGGACGTGTTTGTGGTTATACAAATTCACATTCCTGGCTCTGTTATTTCATATTCAATCTGGTTATTAATAAGCCAAGGCTACGTGGGAGGGACTCCCCCTTAAGATCTCTGCTGTTTTACAGGCTTTCATTATAAAAAATAAAGTGCAAAAATGTGTCCTGCAGGGTCTGGTGGTCAATTTTGACAAAGCCTGTGAAAACAGCTAAAACATCCAGACATCTGTGGATCTTAGTTATGTAGCTGATGCACAATGTGGAGTGTCTTCTAACAGATCTGCAAACCAGATGAGCTAGGTTCTGTGTAAGCAAGGTTTATAGGTAAAAGCAATTTTAGTTGCAAATAAAGGAAAATGGGTCTGATATAAATTGGCATTAGTATATATATTCCCTATATAGACACTGGATGGGCTGCCACACTGATACATCTCTTTGTATAAAATAACATCTTTGCTTGGCAACCCTCGCTTTCACTTAGACCTAGCCGGGTGACCTAGATTGGTCCCATGGCCTTTTTTCTGGGCTCATCTAGGCCAACCTTTTCCTGTGCAGCGCAGTGTCCATTTCCCTAAGTTCGGCTCTACATTTATCGCAGTGACATATCTAGTTTGGTCTCTCAACAAACATCCCCTGAGGAAGCCCCAGCGGGCGAAACATGTCGGGATATTAGTGCTGAGTGACCCCCTTTACCATTTAATTTGATGTGTACTGCTGTTTGTGTGATTTATGTATAGCCAGCACAACTTTTAAACGTTTTCTATGTTTAATAAAATGTGATAAATATTTTTTTTACTTTGGTGTATGTTTAATTCTATTTGCCTGGCACCCTCAAAATCCCACAAAATTTTCTTCCTGTTTACATATATATATATTCCCTAATTGATACAGATGAGAAGATGGGATGAACCTTGTACTTCACCATCTCACCTGATCTGTTCCTTGTCAGCTAGCCTCATAATCTGGGTAACCTGTATATATCACTTTGTTAAACTTTTTTTGGATTAGGTTGAATACATGTAGGCAGGTGCAGTGGTGCGAGCGACTGAAGCGGCAATGTAGAAGGGGAAGGAAGTCATGAGGAACTTTGTTTTGTCTCCTAGAAAACAGCTGTCCAATTGGACGCTGGTGCCCCTTGTGACCTCTGTGGCCATCTTTGGTCAGGGCAGTGTCTATTTAAGACTTTGGCTCTCGGGTTTGGAGCACTTTTTGGTGAGGGGCTAGTGTAGGGACAGGTTCTCTGTCTGTTAGGGACAGAGCATAGTGGCAGGGAGAGGTTCTCGAGGAGTAGGGAAAGAGAAGGGACTATGCCATATCAACATAGGAAGCCTCCCATTTGAACATGGACCGACCAGGCCGCACTCCCACTCCTCGTTGCAGAATCTGTTGGCATCATCTCAAGATAACTCTCCTCTGCCACAGTGTGTAAGTGGCTCCAGTTGCCTGTGTCTACCCACCAGATGTAGTTGTGCATTGTTGGGGCTTTCTTAATACACCGTTCTCCTTCACCTTGGCCTGTGTGTGGTGTCTGTACGCTGACATACCACGTTGCACCCTGCTCTCATACATGCTTGCAGTGCATCCGAAAAGTATTCACAGCGCTTTATGTTTTCCACATTTTGTTACAGCCTTATTCTAAAATGGATTAGATTTATTTATTTTCCTCAAAATTCTACAAACAATACCTCATATTGACAATGTGAAAGAAGTTTGTTTGAAATTTTTGCACATTTAAAAAAATAAAAAACAAAAAAAAAAACACATGTACATAAGTATTTGCAGCCTTTGCTCAATACTTTGTTGAAGCACCTTTGGCACTAATTACAGCCTCAAGTCTTTTTGAGTATGATGCCACAAACTTGGCACACCAATTTTTGGGCAGTTTCCACCATTCTTCTTTGCAGGACCTCTCAAGCTCCATCAGGTTGGATGGGGAGCATCGGTGCATAGCCATTTTTCAGATCTCTTCAGAGATGTTCAATCGGGTTCAAGTCTGAGCTCTGGCTGGGCCACTCAAGGACATTTACAGAGTTGGCCCGTAGCCACTCCTTTGTTATCTTGGCTCTGTGCTTAGGGTCATTGTCCTGTTGGAAGATGAACCTTCCTCCCAGGTCCAGAGGTCCAGAGGTCCAGAGCACTCTGGAGTAGGTTTTCATCAGGGATGTCTCTGTACATTGCTGCATTCATCTTTCCCTTCATCCTGACTAGTCTCCCAGTTCCTGCCGATTAAAAAAACATCCCCACAGCATGATGCTGCCACCACCATGCTTCACTGTGGGGATGGTATTTGCCAGGTGATGAGCGGTGCCTGGTTTCCTCCAGACATGACACTTGCCCTTCAGGCCAAAGAGTTCAATCTTTGTTTCATCAGAGCAGATCATTTTGTTCCTCATGGTCTGAGAGTCCTTCAGGTGCCTTTTGGCTAACTCCAGGCAGGCTGTCATATGCCTTTTACTGAGCAGTGGCTTCTGTCTGGCCAATCTACCATACAGGCCTGATTGGTGGAGTGCTACAGAAATGGTTGTTCTTCTGTAAGTTTCTCCTCTCTCCACAGAGAAACGCTGGAGCTCTGTCAGAGTGACCATTGGGTTCTTGGTCATCTCCCTGACTAAGGCCCTTCTCCCACGATTGCTCAGTTTGGCTGGGCGGTCTGCTCTAGGAAAAGTCCTGGTGGTTCCAAACTTTTTCCATTTACGGATGATGGAGGCCACTGTGCTAATTAGGACCTTCAATGCTACAGACATTTTTCTGTACCCTTCCCCAGATCTGTGTCTTGATACAATTCTGTCTCGGAGGTCTACAGACAATTCCTTGAACTTCATGGCTTGATTTGTGCTCTGACATGCACTGTTAACTGTGGGACCTTAGATAGACAGGTGTGTTCCAAATCATGTCCAATCAACTGAATTTACCACAGCTGGACTCCAATCAAGTTGTAGAAACATCTCAAGGACGATCAGTGGAAACAGGATGCACCTGAGCTCAATTTTGAGTGTAATGCAAAGGCTGTGAATACTTATGTACATGTGTTTTTTTTTTTTCTTTAATTTTTAATTAATTTGCAAAGATTTTAAACAAACTTCTTTCACGTTGTCATTATGGGTTATTATTTGTAGAATTTTGAGGAAAATAATTAATTTAATTAATTTCGGAATAAGGCTGTAACATACCAAAATGTGGAAAAAGTGAAGCGCTGTGAATACTTTCCAGATGCACCGTATGTAACAGGACAAATAGACCTGTATTAAAGTCTATCCTGACCTGAGGCAGCATAGCTGAAGTGATTGGAGAAGAGGTAACTGCTCTGAGGCCCACAAGTTAAGCAGAACCAACTATGAGTGCTCCTGTTTTTTATTTGATAGGTGGGATTTTGGCTTTGTAATCCATTTAATCCAAAAGATTATTAGGTTTCCAGGCTGCCGAGAGTTCTCTCTGGCCCAGGCACCCACTGGCTGACTGAAGTAGTAACATGAGTGTCACCACTCCAAGGTTTTCATCACTAAAGAAATTTTAAATTTATTATTATTATTTATTATTTTAGGTTATAACCTAAAGGGCTGAATGGAACAGTGAAAAGTTTTGTGTAAATTAAATTTTGCATTAAAGCCTAATGATTAAATGAAGTTTCTCTTAACTAACATAAAGGGATTTGCACTACTGCAGTTCACAATCAGCAGAAGACAGACCAAGAACACACAGCCTGATATTCTTCTTCTTCTTATTCTAGTGTTCTCCTGGGAGACGAGGTTAGCGTTGACCAAACTTCCTTGGTTAGACATCTTTTTCTCTGCTCTGCCAAAAGTATGCAGATATTATTTTACCCCTTACAAGGTTACCGGTGTTCCACTGCAAACAAAAGTAGAATTCCTGCAACCAGTTGTTTGGCTGCACTATGTTTGGCTTCACCATGTTTGGCTTGTGTGTGTCTCCAGACAACATTTAAAGAGGAGTTCCACCCAGGGGGTCCATTAAAAAAAAAAAAAATTAAAAGTCAGCAGCTACAAATACTGCAGCTGCTGACTTTTAATTGGACACTTACCTGTCCCTGGGTCCAGCGATGCGGGGGATCGCCCCCCCCTCTGCTCGTCGGCGCCGGCATTTCAACTGTGGGCGCCGGGCTGTGGCTTCACAGCCTGGCACCCACTGCGCATGCGCGAGCGGCGCCGCGCGCCGTGATTGGCCGCTCAATCACCTGGGACCTGTAATGAGTCCCAGATGATTGAGAGGAGGGAGGGAGCAGAGCCGAGCCCTTCCTGTGCCGAGGGGGAAGTGATGTCACCAGCCCAGGCAAAGGAAGAGGCAGACTACGAGGGACCACCTAGCAACAGGCATTTAGAGGTAAGTAAAAAAAAAAAATATCCAAACGTTTTTTTGTTTTTGTTGTTAGAATTTTTCAGGTATTTTTGTTTTTTTGGGTGGAACCCCACTTTAAAGGACCTGCTGCAGCTGATAAAAGGCTGTGATAAAAGGTATGTGAGAAGGGGGATCAGAGAGTAGTTGTGAAAGTATTCTGAGAACTGAAAAAGCACCTTAAACCAACATGTAGTGAACATGGGTTTTTATATCCTCAGGAGCTTCTCCCAGGGGACAGTGGGTTGTTCACACTGGATGCTTTGGGGTTGATTTACTAAAGGCAAATAGACTGTGCACTCTGCAAGTGCAGTTGCTCCAGAGCTTAGTAAATAAGGTGAAGTTTCACTTAGCAAAGAACACCCAATCACACGCAAGGGGAAAAAAAACAGCATTTTTGCTTGCACATGATTGCAAAGTGCACAGTTTATTTGCCTTTAGTAAATCAACCCGCTGTCTCAAATTTTGTTTCAGTTACCAGCACAGGTAAAATGACAAAATCCAAGAAACAATCTATCCACCTGTTGACACATGTTGCTTTATAATATCTTCAAAAAAGAACACAAACTCAATTTTGGGTGCATTTTGCTGCTTTGTGTCAATCAGGTCAATGTAGATTGTGTAAATTGAAAGTAAATGCAACACTAGGGCACAAGTGTGACTGTTCCCTAAGTCGCACATAACAAACCCTAACCCTAGAGGGTCGAATGTGGTTCTTTGCTTGCCTTTATCTGGTTTCTGAGGTACTATTGCTCCTACGGGTGCCAACAATGAGGCACTATTTCCTCAACTAACACAAACAACAGGCATAATTCCTCCCACTGACAATGATGGAGCATAACTTCTTCCATTAACACCAACAATGGTGACGAGTTCCCACTGACACCAAAGATGGGCACAATTCCTTCCACTGTCTCCACTGATGGGGGACAATTCTTCTCCCTGACACTAACAACATTGTATTAATGTCAAACTGACACAATTTATGGGGCGTTGTTCTTTCTTCAACCGACCACAGGCGCTGGACCATTTTTTACTTCTACTCACCACCAACTCTGAGACATATTTTACTCCCACTAACCACTGAGCTTGAGGCATTGTCTATTCCCACTGATTGATGTGGGCCATTTTACACTTCCACACTTCCACTGGCCACAGAGTGGCCTCCCTAAAGCCTGGGGGACAGCGTACTGGCCCTTTATATAAAAAGTGTGGAGACACCTGCTCTGGAATAAGGTATGAAAATAAAATGAGAGCATAATATGCATATCCTCACAACCTAACTTTAGGATGCTACCCGGAAAAGAATCCTTGCTGGTAGACATACCTTGTTCAGCTTTTTATTGTGACTTTCATCTTGACTAGAGTTCCCCTAGAGATAAACTTACAAACTCATATTTTGGGAGATTTTTGTCCAATTTGCTGGTTGCTTCAAGTGCATTCGTTATTTGGGATGAAAACAACAAAAAAAATGAAATAATGCTAAAAACTTGAGCTACAGGAAGAGAAACAAAAATCAATGTTAATACTGAGAGTAAAACAATCAGGTCAAAAGTACATCTCTTCCATACAGCAGCAGAGAACATTCACAATTAGGTCACTGAACCCACGTTTGGAAAACTCTGCTTGACATGGAATGCCTGCTGCAAGAGACCGCTTATGTCTCACATACCAGCAACAAAGCAGGCGCAAGATTTTTAGTATTGAAATTCTTTGGGAAACTTGTCACCCATAGCGATCATTTCGATATTTTTTTTTTATGCACCAATTGCATTTACCGTAATCATGATCTGAAGGTGTGATCCTGCTGGTTTTCTGTTTTTTTTTTTCCATAATGAGTAAATTATTTTCTACAAATTAGGATTTAGACTTGCTGTCTCAGGGGAAACAACCCACTCTTTAATGAACTTCTGAAGGAGTCTTGTGGACCCCTTATCAGTTGACTTTCTGGGCCTTCCTCAAAAAGTGTTTTTTCCATATAAGAGTGTGGGCATTCTACCTCCTAGCTCAGATGTTTGCCATGAATTGCAATTTTGTCTCAGGTGAAACAACCCACTCTTTAATGAACTTCTGAAGGAGTCTTGTGGACCCCTTATCAGTTGACTTCATGGGCCTCCCTCAGAAAGTGTTTTCTCCATATAAGAGTGTGGGCTTCCTACCCTTTATATATCCCTATCAGTACTTTACTTAATAAGTGGTATAATGATACCTAACTATAATGGCATATTACAACAATGGGGTACCCCTCCCCACAAATTATTTGTATTATCAGTATCCAAATAACAACAGGATTCCTCCTGAATCCGGCGTATGTGTTTTTGGCACTGGTAAGTGGGCACTTGTTTTCTCAGTGTGGGACTTGCGAATGCACCCTGCCTCACATGTGAGAACCCCAGTGGGGGGTTTCTACGATTAGCTGCGAGAGGCATCCCCATTGAAAACAATGGGAGACTGCCGTCTCCTGCAGCTAATTGCACCCATTTGCATGTGCTTATGCAGCGATCACATGGAAGTTATTGGCACTGGATGCAGACTGCATGTAATCAGAGGAAAGGGTGCATGCACAAGTGTGAACTTGTACCCTTAAAAGCAAGTTAAGAAGAAAGTGTGTGCCCATGTGTCACTGATATACAAAAACATACTTGGAGGGCACACCCTAAAATGCTTTACATTCAAGATGGTGCTGCTATAATACAAAAAACAGTACAAAACAGATTACAGCGCACACATTCAAAAATGACATTTATCCTGCAAGGCTAGTTAAAAAAACCTGAACATATTCAAAAATATGGGGGTTTGGTCACACTATATGGTCATATAGTGCTAAGCCCACTTACTGCGACAAAGCATGTGTGTATCAGTGTGTCACTGATACAATGAACCCTGTTCTTACACATAAGCTGACTGTAACACCTGCCCTGCATTGTAACCCTGCCCTATGCAGAACTTTGCGGCCCATTCATACTTCCACATGTTTAACACATCACCACAATGGATAGTAATGCATGGCATTCTGTGATAGAATGGCACTCCTATGCACAATGAGAGTAATGAGCAATGAACCTGTTGTGTGCTGTGTTAGAGAAAAGACTATTTTTTTTCTGTTATTTTATGTTGGTGGTACATTCATAATGAATAGGCTGCCTTAACATAATGTACTTTAACGCATCCCAAATGTGTAAAATCAGTCCTAAATTGTACCAAACTTAACCATTTAACCTACTCTACAAAGCTTAACCCAATGCTGAAAAATAACCCCCAACATGTAACCTTTTACAATACCAATAAATGTTAGCTTAAATTTCACTCCAAACCCTAATTCTTTGATTCTAGCCTTAAAGTAAACTAGTGCTATACCCATGCAGGGTAAAGGGCAAAGAAAAAGGTTCTCATATATGCTTCCTGCCCCAGTTGAACATTCTCATCTCCCCTTCACTCAGCTGCTCTATTTGGCAATTGGGAATGAAGAGAAATTAATTCCTTCTGGGTGTGGCGAGCATGTGACTCACTCCCCTTTCTCTGATGTCACAGCACTGAGGGGGGTTGATCTGTCACTCTGGGTACTCCATGCTATCATGTGGGGATAGGGACAGATTCCTCAGCCCTGTGTAAGCTCCAAAACTTAACCAGGAGTTTGCTCCTATCTTTTCTTCCATTAGTGGGGCAAGGAAACACAAAAGCAGGCAAGTATGTGGAATTGGGGAGGGTGACGATTAGATGAGTCTATTGTTGTGCCCTGCATGGGTAAAGCACTGGTTGAATTAGCTCTAACCCATAATCTCTAACCTTTGACCATTGACTCTAACATTTACCTTAACGTTAACCTAACGCTACCACCTTAAATCCCACATTTAACTTTGGGCCTTTAAAGTTGGTACCCAACTGCATCTTGTCAGGTGACCTTCTGTTACCCAAGGGGCAGCTCTCACTTGGGTTGTGGACTTCCTGTTTGGGGACCAGTAAACTTGTAAATGGACTTTCAGACTACATTTTATCATTTCACTATCACTTTTGGCGATGGAATTAATCAGCAGTGCAGAGCAGATTTTACAACATTTGCCCATCTCTATTAGTGACTCTCTTGTGTTGAGATATAACTAAGCGGATATTTTCCTTGCTTTGGTTGAAACATTTATCTGCAGCTCAAGCCAACGTTCTGTTGGTCTTCAAACTGTTCTTACACAAATATTTTAAAACCAATAAAACGTCTAGTTCTGGGTGGCTGAGGGAAGCCGTGGTTTGCCTAGGTTTGTTATTTTTCAACTTTGTAACATTTTAAGTTGTGCTCTGTTCCACTCGGCAAGAAGGCAAAATATTTGACTGAATTTCAAGTGAACTTCCTGTTGAGGTGTGATTTGCATTACCCATTATACTCAGTTCTTCATATATCTGAAGTTTTTCACTCTTTCTGATAATAAACTTTAATATATTGTTCATACACTTTAAGCAATCATAACAATAATATTAGTAGAAATAGACATGATGGTGGATTGAAACCAGGTCTGCCAGGCATGAATTGATGCCTTTACGGCATTCTTATTTTAGGACAAAGGAGATTAGGCAGACAAATCCAACATGGCTACACACAACAATATAATAAATGCTTCTAGATTCGCCAACAAGAATCTAACATTTACAGCTATCCTAATAAAAGTTGTTGGAAAAGAACAATTACAAATACTTCAAAAACGTAGGTGCACCCCATTTTTTAAAAGGTCTCTGTCAAGTCTTCGAAAAAATGCTTACAGCAGGCCCTTGCACCAGAAGAACTTTTATACTTGCCTCTTTGGTAGTCTGTGTCTCCTACCTTCTCTCTGTTCCAGTGTTGCAGCCTCCATCAAGGTCTTGTGTGGCATGTCATGTGCCATGGTTCCATCCTCCCACGTGCATGTCATTGCTGTGTCCTGTATACCCAGAAACGTTGAATGTTGAAAACTGTCCAAAGCTGGAACAGATGGAAAGTAAAAGACATGGACTGTCAGAGAGGCGAGCAAAAAAAAAAACTCTTCTATTGCAAGAACCTGCCAGTCAGGGCTAATTTTAGATAATCTGGGGCCCTGGAAGGCCCATTGGGTCCCATTTCTGTCAATCACAGCCAGTGAGCCAATGAGGAGAGAGCGGGGGCGGGGCAGATCTGTGGCTCTATGTGTCTTATGGACGCATAGAGGAGTGACTCATGAGTGAGCATGCATCTGTGACCTCAGGGCAAGCGGCTTTCTCTGGGGGCACTGCTCGACGGGGAGGAACCAGGAGTGCCAGCGGGAGAAAGAAGAAGATGATTGAACTGCTCTGTGCAAAACCACTACACAGAGCATGTAAGTAAGACTTTTTTTTTTTTTTTAAGAAGCTTTAATACCACTTTCAACAGACTTTCTGAAAAAGTTCAAATTTAGAAACAAATTAGAATACTACACGGTGACAGTTTATATTCCATGAGATATAAGGAAAGGAGAGGTGAAGGGGTGATTGGAGGAAAAACAGAAGTGGTGGAAAGTTGGTGAAGGGATGGATTTACTGTGACCCAGAAATTATCAAAAATGTTATACCTTTAATTATTTTAGAGGTCTCATCAATTTGGTGAGTGTGGAGTGAATCCAGAAGGTGATGAAATTAATATAAGAAAGAAAAAGGATCTTTGCATATTTTTCTGTTTATTATTTGCATATCTTGTGTAGAGAAGGTGGTGGTTAACCTCTTTGGCGTTTTCACCCCCTTCCTGCCCAGACCAATTTTTACTTTTCAGCGCTGTCGCACTTTCAATGACAATTGCGCGGTCATGCAACACTGTACCCAAATTAAATTTTTATGTTTTTTTTCCCCACAAATAGAGCTTTCTTTTGGTGGTATTTAATCACCTCTGCGGTTTTTATTTTTTGCGCTATAAACAAAAGAAAAGCGCCAATTTTGAAAAAACACAATATTTTTTACTTTTTGCTATGATAAATATTCCAATTAAAAAAAAAAAATGTTTCCTCAGTTTAGGCTGATATGTATTTTTGTACATATTTTTGGTAAAAAAAAAAATCGCAATAAGCGTATATTGATTGGTTTGCGCAAAAGCGTCTACAAAATACGAGATAGATTTATGGCATTTTTATTTATTTTTTTAGTAGGAATGGCGGCGATCTGCGATTTTTTTCGTGACTGTGACATTGCGACGGACATATCGGACACTTTTGACACATTTTTGGGACCATTCACATTTATACAGATATAAAAAGCACTGATTACTGTGTAAATGTGACTGTCAGGGAAGGGGTTAACACTAGGGGGTGATCGAGGGGTTAATTATGTTTCCTAGGGAGTGATTCTAACTGTAGGGGGTGGGGACTCACAAGGGGAGGAGACCGATCGTTGTTCCTCTGTACTGGGAACACACCAACGGTCTCCTCTCACCTGACAGGATGTGGATCTGTGTGTTTACACACACAGATCCATGGTCCTGCTCTGTTATCGGGCAATCGCGGGTGCCCAGTGGACATCACAGCCACCGGGCACGCGCACTGGGTCCCGAGCAACGCGGCGGGCGCGTGCCACCTAGACAGCCGGGAAGCCCAGGACGTCATATGACGCCCCTCCTGCGGACGTCATATTACTATAGCTGGGAAATGAAGTGGTTAATAATCAGGAATCCCCCAACTCTTTAAACAAAGGGCCAGTTCAGGGGTCCATCAATCACACTGGTTAGGGTCCAGACTATGGTCACTGAGAGTAAAAAAAAATGCCTATCCATTGGCTCCTACTGCTGTCAATTAAATCCTGTGAGGAGGGAGTGGGGGGGAGCCAAGCCATGCTATGTTTGTCTATGGACGCACACAGCCTGGCTCGGGAGCACGCCCGCATGAGTGCCCCCCCCACAGCACACAGCTTGCTATGGGTTTACTCAGAAGAGGTGAGAGACCCTAAAAGAGGAAAGGGGCCACTCTGTGCAATACCTTTGCACAGAACAGATAAATATAACATTTATTATTTCAATTTAAAAAAATCATTCTCTACAACCGCTTTAAAAACATATGTTTTCCAAGATAGCACAAAGTAGGCCTAGGCCTCAGATTAGATCCATGCCACGGATTAGATTTGTGTAAATTCACCTCACAGAATGGGGTGGAAGTGCCAGCTTCTGATCTACAGAGAAGACACATTTGATGTTTGAGATAGGATAAGAAACCATTAGATGCTTAACCATCGTGACTTTTGTGGTGCTCTGAAACTGTAAGGTCAGGATGTCTGCGAACACAACTTCACAGTGTGGTTTGTGTCATCTTGTGAGTTCAATCAGCAGCTGTGCACACCAGCAAATTTACTCTGGTTTGTGCCTAAAAGAAATCTAGGTTGTTTCCACAGAGTTATTTTCTCATAAAATAAAACTTTAAGGTTGCTTAAATTTAGAACTTCTGTTATCAAAAGTAACATTTATATAGTAGTTGTCAAACGCCCAACCAATAGAAGACAGCCTGTTTGTGCTGTAGCTTCGGTAATGGTAGACCACACTAGGGAATTATGGGAAATAATGCAGAAGAGCCAGCTACTACTACCATAAGACTTAAGCTGTTATATTCTATTGCAGAATAGTTGTGGTTGTGGCTTCTTCCTTTCCTGCTCAAATGAAGCAAAATCACAAAAATCTTCAGATTAACAATGTTAATAAAAATGGCTTCCAAGCAAATGGGTAAATACATAGTAGTGATACACAGCGGTCAAACGTTGACCTGTCTAAGGATTAGTAACTCTGTTCAGCCACTTTTGTGATCAATACACCTCTGCCACACAGAACAGCCAAGGAATACACGTGTCTAGTGACCGGGAGCTCAGTGTGCTGAAGAACTACAAGGAGTGATTGTAGTGGAATAGAAAGGAACTGTTCAGCTTTGTGTTAGGAACTGTTATGCCGCATACACACGGGCGGACTTTTCGACTGACTTTTCGACTGACTTTGCGACTGACTTTTCGACGGACTTTCCGACGGACTTTCCGACGGACTTTCGAATAAACGGACTTGCCTACACACGATCAACCAAAGTCAGACAGATTCATACGTGATGACGTACGACTGGACTAAAATAAGGAAGTTCATAGCCAGTAGCCAATAGCTGCCCTAGCGTCGGTTTTTGTCCGTCGGACTAGCATACAGACGAGCGGACTTTTCGACCGGACTCGAGTCTGTCGGAAAGATTTGAAACATGTTTTATTTCTAGGACTGTCGGACTTTCAGGAAAAAAAAGTCAGCTGGAGCCCACACACGGTCAAATTGTCTGACGGAGTCCGGTCCGCCGGACCTAGTCTGTCGAAAAGTCCGCTCGTGTGTACGCGGCATTAAAGTGGCTGTAAACCCTTACAGACCACTTTCACTTACAGGTAAGCCTAGATTAAGGCTTACCTGTAGGTGCAAGAAATATCTCCTTAACCTACACGGTTTAGGAGATATTTGCAAAAAAGACTGTACTGATGTCTACGGCGCATGCGTGCCGTTTCCAAGGGCAATTGTGCCATCACTGGCGGCTCCTGCGTGCATGCGCGGGAGTGACGTCTTCGCGGCTCCGGCCAGTCACACAGCCAAACACGGAAGTCACTCCAGGAGACATGGCGGCGACGGGGGAGGGGAACGAGGACCGCTGTGGAGGCTTCGATCTCAGGTAAGTAATTCATAATGAGCTAGTATACTATGCATACTAGCTCATTATGCCTTTGTCTTGCAGGGTGTATTTTTTTTTTTCTTTTTTCTTGTTTACTTCCTCTTTAAAGACTGTTGCCATAGGAGACAGCATTCCTGCACATGCTGATGTGGCGTTTTGCTGGATGCCTTTCCCTGCATTGCTGTCCTCCTATTGAAGTCTCGGAATCTGCCAATTAATCTTGCAATTTCCTAAGGGTGTCCTGACCCTGACCCTCTCTCCCTCAAAAAGTTTATTAAGAGAAATAAACTTTTTGCATTCAAGAAGTGTCTGGCGCCCAATAACTTTAACTACTCTACACCCACCATGCCTCACAACCCACTGCATACAGAAGGATGTCAGTTATGGACGTGGAAATTCCAATATATGCTGTGCGTAATCCATGTCTCCTGCGCTAATAAAGTGCCCTTTCAGTATAATGCATCTGTGTACACCCGTATCTTCCCAAGTAAACAGACATGACCATCATCCTCACATCCTGAGCTCCACGGGGAGACTTGCCGATAATGGGAGCAATCTTTATTTATATAACAATAGAGCTTGTTAGCTTCGCAATCGGCCAATCAAGCACAGGAATTCCTTCAAACAGGAGGAGTTATACAAATCTCAACCAATGAACAATGACTAGGGGAGTCTTTGGGTGTGTCTGGGCAGTGGCAGTCTGTATGATTTCCTGCCCCCTGTACCTGTAAGCCATGCTCTCCAGTGAGACAAAGGAAGGCACATGGCTGATTTTGAAATCATGGATGAGGTCCCGGACCATAACGCACTCAAAGACTGCCGTTTTTACCGTTGGCGTGAATCCTTATTCTGCATTGTTCAGAGAACAACGCATACCTGGATTATACTACCATTCCTGAGGATGGGAGATTATCTGCAGGAACTTGCCATAGCCTCTCTACGTGCTGATCAGACACACAGAGACACACGAGCGTACATCCCCCATAATCAATAATGTCTTTGCAGTGAACACATTCCCTCCAGACGATCGTCTGTGCATTGCACAGGGGCCCTTCACTGATGAACATATCCCCACTCAGGGGCGGACTGACCATTGAGCCACTCGGGCACTGCCCGAGGGCCCTGGGCCACTAGGGGGCCCCATCAGGGTTGCCAGCCTCAGTAAAACCAGGGACAGTATGGACCAGGGACAGCCAATAGACAGTATGGACCTGGGACAGCCAATAGAAACATGTCTGTGTACACTGTGTGTACATATATGTGTATACTGTGTGTGTGTATACTATGTGGCCCCATAATCTCTGATTGCCTGGGGGCCCCATAATCTCCTATTGCCCGGGGGCCCCATGAGTTGTCAGTCCGCCCCTGTCCCCACTCTGCAAATATTTCTCTGCATCCTCAAGAAGCTTTCCACTACCAAAACAGGTCTCAACCAGCGTCAGTCTTCCCCAGTCCACTCTTTGGAGTGGGCTGCAGGAGAATTAACACTGGGAGACAGAGAAAAAGGGATCGCTGCTCACAGGTGATGCAATCGGTAACACTCCAGTGTTGCTTCTGTGAGGTGGAGTGAAAACATGGAACAGAGAATCTTCAGATCGGCAGCACACCCACACAGAAAATAAAGTATATAGTATAGTATATAGTATATAAAGTAAGAAAATAAAGTCTTTATTGAAGCATAAATATTAAAAGCACTGGATGGATACAGGCAGGGGAAATGCAGGTAGGTTGACGCGTTTCACACTATAGAAGTGCTTTGTCAAAACCACCAACACTGGGAGACACTGTGACAATACATATTAAATACATCTTAATAACATTTCCACAACACTATCCCTGGCCCTGGAGGTTCTCATTAGATCAAAGAAGGCCTGGGACTTTGCTACATATATTTTTAATGAAACTAGAAAGTAACCAAATCTTGCATTTCCTTGTACAACAACACACAGATTATACAAGGGAAGGACAAGACTGGAAGCCAATCTGGTGTGTTGCATGCAAATGGGCTAACAAGTAACATGCTTGTAAGTGGGTATTAACACATTCATACTTTACGGCATTTCTTCGCACCTGCCTAAAACTTTGCACACTACTGTATATATAGTATAAATACATCCCTGGTGTACAGAATGCCCACAGAAATGTAATTTTCTGCTTGTTTGATTGACTTACTGATTTTTACAGATGTCTGAACTAAGATGCAAGTCAGATTTTGGGCATCCCCTGTAACAAAAATGTAATTTTTGGTGAGAAACTCCCAAAGGGAAATCACATCACTATGCAGGCTGTGCCACTTTCCTCTTTGGAACCCTGCAAGTGCAGCAGCTGATAAATGTTAATTATAAAATTCCTTCCATGCAGATTCATTGCACATGGACGCAGAGAAACAGCTATTTCCTCAGAATGACAAAATACTAGAATCTGTCATGTACATAGATCACCCAGAGAGGAATGTTTTTTTTCCCCCACAAAAGTGGAGTTACTCTTTACCCTCTTATAAAATGGCATGGTCATTTTTATGCTATATTGGTTGTTTATGTGTGTCATTTATATTTGTTAGTTCCAGCTATCTTTGTATTTTAACCACTTGACTTCCAGAAGGTGTTATCCCTTCCATGACCAGGGCATTTTTTGCTATTCAGCACTGTGCTACTTTAACTGGCAATTGCGCGGTCACGCAACACTGTACAACATTTTCTTGAATTTAAATTTATATCCTTTTTTTTTTTACACAAATAAAGCTTTCTTTTGGTGTTATCCAATAAAATCGAATTTCTTCATAAATTTACGCCAAAATGCTACATGTCTTGGGAAAAAACCAAACTGCGTTTTTGGGGACACTATGCTATTAGGGACACTAGTATAGTTCTGATCGTGATCAAGATCATGATCAGATAATCGTGAATAGTGATGTATAGTGATCAGACACTATACTACTAATAAACACTCAGAGTTAATTTTGGGAAGAAGAACAGACAGATCACTGTCTGTGTACAGAGTTCTGAATGTTTGTCAAGAACTCTGTGCTGTGATTGGCCACGGTCTATCAGCAGGTTTCAGCCAAAATAATTGGCTGAAATCTTCTGACAATCTTGTGTCTAATCAGAGCATGGGTCAGCAGGGGGCACGCGCTTGTACGCCGCCAAACCAGGAAGTACCCATACGTTGTTGTGCCTGGCTATATCTAGTGTGAGCGGGCAACAAGCGGTTAATATGGGTTGTGTTCTTGAATGATAAATGCAGTTCCAAGCACAAGACACCCCATACTGGCATACAGACCAGAGAGATACAGTGCCTTGCAAAACTATTCACCCCCATGGCTTTTTACCTATTTTGTTACATTACAGCCTTTAGTTCAATGTTTTTTTAATCTGAATTATATGTGATGGATCAGAACACAATAGTCTAAGTTGGTGAAGTAAAATTATACAAATATATACATAAACTATTTTTCAGAAATAAAAAACTGATGATTGGCATGTGCGTACGTATTCACCCCCTTTGTTATGAAGCCCATAAAAAGCTCCGGTGCAACCAATTACCTTCAGAAGTCACATAATTAGTGAAATGATGTCCACCTGTGTGCAATCTAAGTGTCACATGATCTGTCATTACATACACACACCTTTTTGAAAGGCCCCAGAGGCTGCAACACCTAAGCAAGAGGCACCACTAACCAAACACAGCCATGAAGACCAAGGAACTCTCCAAACAAGTAAGGGACAATGTTGTTGAGAAGTACAAGTCAGGGTTAGGTTGTAAAAAAATATCGAAATCTTTGATGATCCCTAGGAGCACCATCAAATCTATCATAACCAAATGGAAAGAACATGGCACAACAGCAAACCTGCCAAGAGACGGCCGCACACCAAAACTCAGAGACCGGGCAAGATGGGCAATAATCAGAGAGGCAGCACAGAGACCTAAGGTAACCCTGGAGGAGCTGCAGAGTTCCACAGCAGAGACTGGAGTATCTGTACATAGGACGAAAATAAGCCGTACATTCCATAGAGTTGGGCTTTATGGCAGAGTGGCCAGAAGAAAGCCATTACTTTCAGCAAAAAACAAAATGGCATGTTTTGAGTTTGTGAAAAGGCATGTGGGAGACTCCCAAAATGTATTGAGGAAGGTGCTCTGGTCTGATGAGACTAAAATTGAACTTTTTGGCCATCAAAGAAAACGCCGTGTCTGGTGCAAACCCACCACATCACATCACCCAAAGAACACCATCCCCACAGTGAAACATGGTGGTGGCGGCATCATGCTGTGGATGTTTTTCAGCAGTCGGGACTGGGAAAGTGGTCTGAGTTAAGGGAAATTCTTGAGCAAAACCTGTACTGCCCTGTACACACGGTCGGATTTTCCGACGGAAAATGTGTGATAGGACCTTGTTGTCGGAAATTCCGACCATGTGTGGGCTCCATCACACATTTTCCATCGCATTTTCCGACACACAAAGTTTGAGAGCAGGCTATAAAATTTTCCGACAACAAAATCCGTTGTTTCCGATTGTGTGTACACAAATCCGACGCACAAAGTGCCACGCATGCTCAGAATAAATAAAGAGATGAAAGCTATTGGCTACTGCCCCGTTTATAGTCCCGACGTACGTGTTTTACGTCACCGCGTTCAGAATGATCGGATTTTCCGACAACTTTGTGTGACCGTGTGTATGCAAGACAAGTTTGAGCCAACATCCGTCGGAAATAATCCTAGGATTTTGTTGTCGGAATGTCCGATCAATGTCCGACCGTGTGTACCGGGCATACCACTCTGTGTGTGATTTGAGGTGAGGACGGTGGTTCACCTTCCAGCAGGACAATGACCCCAAACACACTGCTAAAGCAACACTTGAGTGGTTTAAGGGGAAACATGTAAATGTGTTGGAATGGCCTAGTCAAAGCCCAGACCTCAACCCAATAGAAAATCTGTGGTCAGGCTTAAAGATTGCTGTTCACAAGCGCAAACCATCCAACTTGAAGGAGCTGGAGCAGTTTGGGAGGAGGAATGGGCAAAAATCCCAGTGGTAAGATGTGGCAAGCTCATAGAGACTTATCCAAAGCGACTTGGAGCTGTGATAGCCGCAAAAGGTGGCTCTACAAAGTATTGACTTTAGGGGGGTGAATAGTTATGCACATTGACTTTTTCTGTTATTTTGTCCTATTAGTTGTTTGCTTCACAATAAAAAAAAAAAATCTTCAAAGTTGTGGGCATGTTCTGTAAATTAAATGATGCAAATCCTCAAACAATTCATGTTAATTCCAGGTTGTGAGGCAACAAAACATGAAAAATGCCAAGGGGGGTGAATACTTTTGCAGGGCACTGTATGGCCATGCACTAAAAAAAAATGACTTTATTGAATATTACTTTAAATGCGAGTGCTTTGACCGTTGCCTTAAACTACTATGTCTTGCCACTGCTTTCATTACAGAATTTCATTCATATTATTATGTAAATAATTTGTGATGTCAGCAAAATTGCATAACTGATCTTTTAATCAATCTAGGCCAGCGCAATCGAAGTGACTGAACTTTGCATAACTACCTGCAGACCCAGACACTTGTGACCTCTGAGCACGTGCTGCCAACCAATCTCAGCGCAAACACATTTTATTTGTCTGAGGAAAGCAAACAAATACAAAGTGTTTCAGACAAAATTAAAATAATGTCACGTGTAGAAGCTCAGCCTTAGCTAACCTCTGCTGGTAACTCTAAAGACAAGAGACGCTTTAGTTCCTGTTCTTGATGGCTGGCATGGCAAAGGTCAAACTAACACTTTAAGGGCTTATTTACACTTGGGGAGGGGATAAAAATAGGCAGTTGAAACATGTTTTTACCAACAACCAACTGCCCCCCTTAACCTACAAAGGTAGTCAAACAAGGTTGTCTACATCAGTGGTTCTCAACCCTGTCCTCAAGTGCCCCCAACAGGCCATGTTTGCAGGTTTTCCTTTATCTTGCACAGGTGCTTTAACCACTTCAGCCCCGGAAGGATTTACCCACTTCCAGACCAGGCCATTTTTTTGTGATATGACACTGCGTTGCTTTACCTGACAATTGCGCGGTCGTGCGATGCTGTACCCAAACAAAATTGGTGTCCTTTTTTCCCCACAAATAGAGCTTTCTTTTGGTGGTATTTGATCACCTCTGCGGTTTTTATTTTTTGTGCTATAAACAAAAAAAGAGCAACGATTTTGAAAAAAAACCCCCAAATTTTTTACTTTCTGCTATAAAACATTTCCCCAAAAAAATGTAAAAAAACTAATTTATTCATTAGTTTAGGCTGATATATATTCTTCTACATATTTTTGGTAATAAAAATCACAAAAAGCGTGTATTGATTGGTTTGCGCAAAAGTTATCATGTCTACAAAATAGTGGATAGATTTATGGCATTTTTATTATTTTTTTTTTTTTACTAGTAATGGTGGCGATCAGTGATTTTTAGCGGGACTGCAACATTGGGGCGGACAGATCGGACACCTAACTGACATTTTTGACACTTTTTTGGGAACCAGTGACATTGTTACCGTAATCAGTGCTAAAAATATGCACTGTTATAGGGCGTACACACGGTCGGACTTTGTTCGGACATTCCGACAACAAAATCCTAGGATTTTTTCCGATGGATGTTGGCTCAAACTTGTTTTGTCTACACACGGTCGCACAAAGTTGTCGGAAAATCCGATCGTTCTAAACGCAGTGACGTAAAACTTGTACGTCGGGCCTATAAACGGGGCAGTGGCCAATAGCTTTCATCTCTTTATTTATTCTGAGCATGCGTGGCACTTTGTCCGTCGGATTTGTGTACACACGATCGGAATTTCCGACAACGGATTTTGTTGTCGGAAAATTTTATCTCCTGCTCTCCAACTTTGTGTGTCGGAAAATCCGATGGAAAATGTCCGATGGAGCCCACACACGGTCGGAATTTCCGACAACACGCTCCCATCGGAAAATCCGACCGTGTGTACGGGGCATTATTGTACTAATGTCACTAGCAGGGAAGGGGTTAACATCAGGGGCGATCAAGGGGTTTAATGTGTTCCCTGCAGGTGTTTTCTAACTGTATGGGGGACTGTGTGACTGGGGAAACACACAGAAAGGATCTGTGTGATCTCCCCTGTCAGAACGAACATCTGCCCTGTTTACGCAGGCAGATCCCCGTTCTGTCACTGCGGGGGATGATCGGACCCGCTTATTGGCTCCCCCGCTGGCCAATGGGAGCATCCACAAAAGGGTGCCCACAAAAGTGAGTTCCCGAGCCAACGTACACCTACAGCGATTTGCGGGAACGTGCCACCTTGCCGCAGTATAATGACGGCGGCTGGTCGGCAAGTGGTTAAATCAGAGACAATGGCTTGGTATTTTGAACAGCTATTTTATCTAAGAGAAATTCCCAAAACATGGCCTGTTAGGGGGTATTTGAGGACAGGGTTGAGAATCACTGGTCTACATGCTCTAGCCAGAACAAAAATTATACCCCATGTCATGTTCGACAGCGTTAGTGCCTGTAAATGTGCAAGTAAGTGGGGCTGCACCACAAGCGCTTTAGCATCACGGTGGTGTGCAATTTACAGGGTTAAAGCAGGTGATTGGGAGGCAAAATACTGCCTCCCCACTGCCTGTCAAATGTCTCTGAAAAGCAATTGCTTTTTAGGGGGGAGTATATGCCTCAAGTGTAAACGTAGTGTAGCACGGACCCCTAGGGGACTGCTGAGAATTACCGTATTTATCGGCATATAACACACACTTTTTTCCCCTTAAAATCAGGGGAAAATCGCGGGTACGTGTTATACGCCGATCCCCTGCGATCCTGAGCCGTCAGATCTTCAAAATCGCGGGCCGCGATTTGAAAATGGCGCCGCCGGCGCCGAAATACACAGAGCCGGTCCTCGGCCCTTCTCGGCCACTTTCGGCTTCACTCGAGCACCGCCCGAACCTAGCCGAGTGTACTCGGCTAGGTTCGGATAGCTTCACTCACAGTCACGCCCATCCCGGGCGGGACTACGAGTGGAGCCGAAAGTGAACGAGAGCCGCCGAAACGAGCCGAGGATCGGCTCTGTGTATTTCGGCGCCGGCGGCGCCATTTTCAAATCGCGGTCGGCGATTTTGAAGCACAGGATCGAAGGCTGCACTGGGGCAAGGCTGCACTGGGGAAGGCTGCACTGACAAGGCTGCACTAACAAGGCTGCACTGGGGCAAGGCTGCACTGGGGAAGGCTGCACTGACAAGGCTGCACTAACAAGGCTGCACTGGGGCAAGGCTGCACTGGGGAAGGCTGCACTGACAAGGCTGCACTGGGGAAGGCTGCACTGACAAGGCTGCACTGGGGCAGGCTGCACTGACAAGGCTGCACTGGGGAAGGCTGCACTGGGGAAGGCTGCACTGACAAGGCTGCACTGGGGAAGGCTGCACTGGGGAAGGCTGCACTGACAAGGCTGCACTGACATGGCTGCACTGGCGCAAGACTGCACTGAGAAGGCTGTAATGATGGGCATTTAAATATAAGTTTTTTTCCCTTCAACTTCCCTCCTAAAAGTTTTTTTTCCTTAAAATTCCCTCCTAAATTTGGGGTGCGTGTTATACGCCGGTGCCTGTTATACGCCGATAAATACAGTACCTGCTCATTTGCACGGCCATGACCAAGTGAACCTTTCAACCCACCTGACACTCTGGGTTCAGACATCATTGTAGCACTGTGTGGCAATAGTCAAACAACTCAGTATGATTAGGTTCTGAAATATTTTACTTGAACCAAATAAGGGAAAGTTATTTCAAAGAGAGAGTTAATAAATCTGCTGAGCCGAGATAACAGCTCCAACTCAGCAAACAAATTCCTCCCAATGTCACAAGACAATGGTTCAGCAACAACAATATTATATGCAGTTATGTGCACTCTCTTTAGATCAGAAATCACCTCCTAGCGGATGTTTCAGTTAACTACTTATGCTGTCAAACTGAGAAAGATGTAATCTAGCCAGCTTATGCTACCCTAATGAAAGAAGCGAATCAACAAAGGGTCCTATAAGTAATGGCAAAAGAGTTCCACATTACAGATCTGATGTTCTTCGCTAGCTAGTTGGAGCTCGTTAACTGTAATCCGTTTGGTTATGATGAAAGCAATAGATTCCTTATGGTGAAAATCTAAAGATGTCTGAGCACAGTGATATCAAAGAAGGAAATGGCTGCACACCAGGCCTAAGCCTGAGTTAATTTATTGTAATATTTCAAAGTGACACACACCGAACAGTGACAGGTGCAGATGGTTGATGAATTTCACACAAGAATACTGTGCTTATGAATGAACAACCATCTGCACCTGTCACTGTTCTGTGTGTGTCACTTTGGATGATTACAATAAATGGACTTAGGCTTAGGCCTGGTGTGCAGCCTCTTCTTTCTTTAAAATCAGTTTCATGAAAGCGAGCCGGGGTTAGCACCCATACGTGGAGCCTAATAGGCCTAATCACTTGACCTGAAGTAGTGTCCTCCTTGTTTTCTAAATGGACCAGTCCCCAGCCGGTTGTTGCTGCAGCACCCAAATCTATAGAGCTTATCCAGGAACGCGTGCAATGGGAATATGGAGTACTCCTTGTTTTCTCAGTCTCAGGTGATACACAGAGATGTAAAAAATACTCCTACATGGGTTTTATTAGTTTATCTACAGTCTTCTCCTCTGTACAACCTTTCAAAATGGCAGATCCTGTTAAAAATCTTTCTTTATCTGTCAGCAGCAAAGAGGAGGGGGCGGAGAGACTGCAGTTACTGTGCGTGAGAGCTGATTGGAAGAAAGGAACACACCACCCTCCACATAGCAGAAGAGCTGTGCTGTGAATAGACAAGCTCCGTTCTGAGTGAGCACCACCCCCCACCCCCCCCCCCCCCCGCTCCGACACAAATGTATCTCATGTGTCCAGAAAACTTCTCAGAAGTGCCTCATGCTGATAACAGAGGAAGGGAGCACCTGAGAGAAACAACACTTAGAGCTTTGGAAAGAGATAAGTAAACACTACAGATATATGTGCTTTGCTCAAATTCCATGACTCAGGTTTACAACCACTTTCAGTGACACTTCCAGGTCTTGTCCCTCCGCCAGCCTGTGGCTGGACAATAAAAATACAGCAGGCTGATGAGATCATCCCTCTGTAAGTCTGTTTTCCCCCTCAATAAGCATGCTCCTTGTTAGCGTATGAGCACTGCAGCACAACTGATTGGCTCCTTGTGCTGCTTCTCCCTCTCCATATTTCAGATTTGCTCTACAGCTTATATCAGGTCAATTTCAATTACTTTCACTGCTTGCTTTACAAAATACATTTACATTATTATTACCACCTACTATACAGGATTTATATAGTGCCAACAGTTTGCACAACACTTTACAACATGAGGGCACTCAGGGCAGACAGTACAGTTACAATACAATTCACTTCAGGAGGAATCAGAGGGCCCTGCTCATTAGATGTACTAATGGATAGAAAGCTTGATTGATTTGTGTCCTTTTTGTTATCTTTATAGGAGAAATATGGGGTTTTAAAAAAATAAATAGATAAATAAAATGCTTTACATAATTACCTCTATGCTGAAGCATTGATGTGGTCCCATGACAGCTCTAAGACCCAGAACTGAGAGATAACTACTCTGCCCCTCCAACACTCACTTGAACGTTGGGCTGGGGAGAGGGGTGGGCAAAGCTGGCTCTGGCTCAATCAGACAGCTGGGTGGAACCTGACAATATGGTCAGGATCCTTCCAGAGCCTGGTGCGGCTCTGTGACATCATCTGACAGCATGCTTTTAGACCACTGTTGGCTGATTCTGGGTCACAGGAGTAAAAAGTAAGTGCATTCCTGTGACCCAGAACAGATGTATAACCAAAAAAGCTTTGACCATACTTCTCTGTTAAGGTAGAACTATATCTGGCACACCACCTTGTTTCCATGCTTTATTTTGTTGGAAAAAACACCCCCTTGCATTTCTAGCCGTGGCCATCTTGAAAGCCCCTTCTCCCCTCTCCCTTGGATGAAAGAGAAAAAAATCCCATAAAGACTCCTGGGATATATGACATCATTTTGGCCTAGGCCAAAAACTATTTAAAACAAATATACAGTAGCTCACAAAAGTGAGTACACCTCTCACATTTTTGTAAATATTCTATCTTTTCATGTGATAACACTGAAGAAATGACACTTTGCTACAATGTAAATTAGTGAGTGTACAGCTTGTATAACAGTGTAAATTTGGTCTCCCCTCAAAATAACTCAACACACAGCCATCAATGTCTAAACTGCTGGCAACAAAAGTGAGTACACCCCTAAGTGAAAATGTCCAAATTGGGCCCAAAGTGTCAATAGTTTGTGTGGCCACCATTATTTTCCATCACTGCCCTAACACTCTTGGGCATGGAGTTCACCAGAGCTTCACAGGTTGCCACTGGAGTCCTCTTCCACTCTTCCATGATGACATCACTGAGCTGGTGGATGTTAGAGACCTTGTGCTCCTTCACCTTCCGTTTGAGGATGCCCCACAGATGCTCAATAGGGTTTAGGTCTGCAGATTTGCTTGGCCAGTCCACCACCTTTACCCTCAGCTTCTTTAGCAAGACAGTGGTCATCTTGGAGGTGTGTTTGGTGTCGTTATCATTCTGGAATACTGGGATTATGCTCTGCTTCAATATGTCACAGTAAATGCTGGCATTCATGGTTTCCTCGATGAACTGTAGCTCCCCAGTGCCTGCAGCACTCATGCAGCACCAGACCATGACACTCCCTCTACCATGCTTGACTGTATGCAAGACACACTTGTCTTTGTATGCCTCACCTGGGTGCCACCACACTTGCTTGACACCATCTGAACCAAATAAGTTTATCTTGGTCTCATCCAGTAATCCAGGATCCAGTAATCCATGACCTTAGTCTGCTTGTCTTTAGCAAACTGTTTGTGGGCTTTCTTGTGCATCATCTTTAGAAGAGGCTTCCTTCTGGGACGACAGCCGTGCAGACCAATCTGATGCAATGTGCAGTCTGAGCACTGACAGGCTGACCCCCCCCCCCCCACCCTTTCAACCTCTGCAACAATGCTGGCAGCACTCATACGTCTATTTCCCAAAGATAGGCTCAGGATATGACACTGCACTAATCTTCTTTAGTCGACCTTGGCGAGGCCTGTTCTGAGTGGAACCTGTCCTGTTAAATCGCTGTATGGTCTTGGGCATGGTGCTGCAGCTCAGTTTCAGGGTCTTGCCAATCTTCTTATAGCCTAGGCCATCTTTATGTAGGGCAACGATTCTTTTTTTGAGATCCTCAGAGAGTTCTTTGCTATGAGGTGCCATGTTGAACTTCTAGTGACCAGTATGAGAGAGTGAGAGCAATAACGACAAATTTAACACACCTACTCCCCATTCACACCTGAGACCTTGTAACAGTAACGAGTCACATGACACCGGGGAGGGAAAATGGCTAATTGGGCCCAATTTGGTACTGTATACAATATGCCTTCCTATCTATTTTCTACAGCTAACAGTATGTAGCGCCTCCCTAGGTTGCTAGTCACGCTAGGTAAATTTAGTTCTTGTGGCTCTCTTGTAATCATGTGAGCAGCTTGTGATTGCCTTGGGCTGCTCTGGGCTTTGCAGGCTGCAGGTTTGATTGCTTTCCCCTGTTATCTCAAGGATTCAAGAATGCAGTGGGCAAGAGTGTTTAAATATTTATGTGGTTCTGGACAATCCCTGGGGAAGGGTGCCCAGTAGGTGGCTGGAGGTTGCATAAATAGTATAGGGCCTAAGGCAGCCCTGTCTTGTCCAGGAACAGAAGAACCAAGCCTGGAGACCTGCTGTCATCTTAGACAGCTCAGCACCATCATCAGGAGCTCATAGAGGTCCCAACTCTGAGGGAGGTGGCTATTTGCTGTGAGAATTTGAGGCTAAAGAAGGGAGATTTCACCTAGGATCCAGTCTCATCAGTTCCCTAAGGAAATGTCAGCCTGACTCTGGGAGGCATCCAAGTACTCAAGGGCTTGTGAGTACAGACCTAAGTGCAGGACCTGGGTGACTGTTTCTGCTGTTAATCCCTGGTGTACTAATTCTGAGGCTTACCTGAGCTCTACGTTGCTTATGGTGTTCCAGTGCTGTCCATTTCCTGAGCTGTTGTTAAAGGGACCGTTCTGAGAAGAAGCTGTAAAAGAAAGAATTGCTACTTAAAGTTCTGGAGTATCTGACCAACCATGTGCCCTATCCACGGTCATATCTACTGCAAGGCAAGCAAAGTGTACTTCAGGGGGGCAGCGCCACCCTGTGGTGTTGCTACAGGGGGACAATTGCCCCCCATGTGCCCCCCGCTAAATTAGTACTGCTGGCCAGCACGATCACCATCAGGGGGACAGCCCAACATGTAGGGGGCCTGGGCGCAGGGACTCCATGTGCCCTATCCACGGTCGTATCTACTGCAAGGCAAGCAAGGTGTACTTCAGGGGGGCAGTGCCACCCTGTGGTGTTGCTACAGGGGGACAATTGCCCCCCATGTGCCCCCCGCTAAATTAGTACTGCTGGCCAGCACGATCACCATCAGGGGGACAGCCCAACATGTAGGGGGCCTGGGCGCAGGGTTGCCAACTATTCGTCCAGTGAGGGAGGCTGAACGCGCAGTCAGAGATGTGATGCCACCTTTTACAAATAGCTAAAGAGGACTGGAGGGGGCGTGGCCAAGCATGGCATGAGAGGATCTTCTTCACCGGAGCTCCGGTCCAGCTGCCGGTTCTCCCTCCAGCTGCAATACCTCTTGGCCTGGATCTGCTACTCCATCCTCTGCCAGTCTGCATGCATCTGCTCTCTGTTGTGGTGCAGTCTCCTTCCGCCAGCCCGACATGGTGACACTAAAGGTTAAAGGCTCAGAACTGCCACAGAGGACACGCCCATCATGCTGAGAAACGGCAAAACAGACACAGTGAATAAACAGGGCAAGTCTGCTAAACCAGACCCTGACCATCTCTTGTATTATGCCTGCAGTCTGACAATCTCTTGCGCCATGTTCACAGTCTCTGACCATCTCTTGCGTCATCTCCGCAGTCTCTGACCATCTCCTGTATTATGCCTGCAGTCCAGTGGCAGCTGGTGCTCAAAATTTTTTGGGGGGGCGCAAACAAACTGAAAAATTCTGAAAAAAAACTATAAATTGCAGCCTCACTGTGCCCATCAAATGCAGCCACTGTGCCATCAAACGCAGCCACTGTGCCATCAAATGCAGCCACTGTGCCCATCAAATGCAGCCACTGTGCCCATCAAATGCCGCCACTGTGCTCATCAAATGCTACCACTGTGCCCATCAAATGCAGCCACTGTGCCCATCAAACGCTGCCACCATGCCATCAAGCCCTGCCACTGTGCCCATCAAATGCTGCCACTGTGCCATCAAACCCTGCCACTGTGCCCATCAAATGCTGCCACTGTGCCATCAAACGCTGCCACTGTGCCATCAAATGCTGCCACTGTGCCCATCAAATGCTGCCACTGTGCCATCAAATGCTGCCACTGTGCCCATCAAATGCTCTCACTGTGCCCATCAAATGCTCCCACTGTGCCATCAAATGTTGCCACTGTGCCCATCAAATGCTGCCATTGTGCCCATCGTATGCTGCCACTGTGACCCCCCCACCCACTCACCCCATCTCAGTGGGGCAGTGGGTCATGGTGGGGAGTGGTGTCCTCCATGCTCCTCCATGGACATGCTGCTCCATGTCCTCCATGTCCAATCACAGCACCTGTCATTTCAGCCAATCAGGTGATAGGTAACAGACCCAAGCACCTGATTGGCAGAGAGGCGGTTCAGTTTTAGCAAAGCGAATATTCATCAACACATCTGGGCAAAACTGCGCGTGCCAAGCATGGTGCTCACAGGTCACCTTTTTTGATGCCTATTAGAGCCTATGGTTCTAATCAGGTGCTTCAAAAACACCCCCTGCCGGTGTAATTCAGGCGCCCGGTTCCTGAAAAGGGGACAAGTGCCTGAATAGGGTGTGACAGCAATGGCCATGGATAGATTCATGCAATGCATGAATCTATCCATTGGCCATAGAGGGGGTGGCTTGAGAGAGCCCTTATGGATGCACCGCCACTGCTACAGTCTCTGACCATCTCTTGTGCCATGTCTGCAGTCTCTGATTACCTCTTGCACCATGTCCGCAGTCTCTGACTATCTCTTGCGCCATGCCCGCAGTCTCTGACCATCATTTGCGCCATGTCCGAAGTCTCTGACCATCTCTTGCACCATGTCCGCAGTCTCTGACCATCTCTTGTGCCATGTCCGCAGTCTTTGACCATCTCTTGTGCCATGTCCGCAGTCTCTGACCATATCTTGCTCCATGTCCGCAGTCTCTGACCATCTCTTGCACTATGTCCGCAGTCTCTGACCATCTCTTGCTCCATGTCCGCAGTCCCTGACAATTTCTTGCACCATGTCCCCAGTCTCTGACCACCTTTTGCACCATGTCCGCAGTCTGACTGTCTTTTGTGCCATGCCCCCAGTCTCTGACCACCTTGTGCCATGTCCGCAATCTCTGACCACCTCTTACGCCATGTCCGCAGTCTCTGACTATCTCTTGTGCTATGTCAGCAGTCTCTGACCATCTCTTGCTCCATGCCCGCAGTCTCTGACCATCTCTTGCTCCATGCCCTTAGTCTCTGCCCATCTCTTGCGCCATTTTTGCAGTCTCTGACAATCTCTTGTGCCATGTCCGCAGTCTATGACCATCTCTTGCTCCATGTCTGCCATCTCTGTCTTGCACCAAGACAGCAGTCTGGGACACAGCAAAATATATGCACTCGTTATCCGCTTTTAATGTACAGAGAGGAAGAGGTGGAATTCTAATAGGAAGAGGTGGAACTTAAAGTGGAAGGGGTGGAGTTTACAGATGAAGTGGTGGGTCTTAAACATAAAAAAAAAAACATAATACACCATCCATGTTATCCAGCAATAAACTTGAAAGAAAAGCACACCCTAGACTGCTCTTTGAGCCAAATTTGTGGATGCTGCTGTGTGCCTGGTAGCTGCTGTACATTTTTGGGGGAAAAAGACCCTGGGAAAAATTAGCAGCTCCTGCGGGGGTATCGCTAACAAGTATAAGGATTAAAAACAGTCAATGTTGACTGAGAGAGTTTAGTTCTACTTTAAAGTGGCTTTAGACATGGGATAATCATCATCAATATGAGCACTTTGGATACTGCTTGCTGACAGATTTAAGGTGATATAGCATTCAGTAATGTTATAAGACCTGTCTGTGGGTTTGGGAATACATCCCTCTTCCAAGGTCTTTGAGGCTGGGCCATGTCACACCAGATGTAACCAATCAGCACTAAGCAGTTGCAACTTTGGGGCTGCTCAGGGGTGTTGGTGAAACAACTGATCTGCGGGGGTGTGACTAACACATGCATCTCTCACTTCCCAATGGTTAGCAGCTGGCAAAAGGGATGTCAACATGTTTCTCACTTATTAATGTTTTCAAGATGTACCACAAAAGCCCTCTCTTATTTTAGCTTTGTGTTATTCTCCAGAAAGGTTAACCCGAAACACAAAACGCAGGCACTGGTAAACAGCTTTCCACTTTTCATAAGTATTACCTATTTGTTGTGCTATACCATACCATACCATACCATACCACAGAGCTCTGCAGACTTCCTGGCATTGCAAGGGTAAAAGTTACATTCTGTTATTTGTCTTAAATTAGAAGACTGCGGTATTGAAAAAAAGAGACATTCTGTTGAGTGTACATCACACCTTGTAACCACTGCTAGCACTGAGAATGTGCACTGCTTATTGGCGTAAGTAGATGGTTTCATTTTTCATTTTCACAAGTGGTAATAGGTATGTCTTTTCTTGTTGTGTGAAGTCTTTAGCAGAGATGATGGTGATAGTTCTGATATTAGTAGCCTGAGCCAAAAAAAAAAGTTATGTAATCTATTTATAGTTTTCAATATTTTTTAATTTGTGTAAACCTTTTATTTTTTTAATTTTAGCAGTTTTTGAGCAGTGAAGGGTTATAACCTTAGTCAGGTTTTTATTGCTGTCTGTGTCCCTGGTAGATAGATGCATGCTCTTTATTTGTGTTGGTAACACTTTTGGAATGCCCCTTTATTGGGACTTTTAAGGCAATATAATACAACTGTCTAAAAAATATGTTAAACTTTATTTATACTAGGTATTAAAATAAAAAAATAAAAAATGATGGCTGATTTTCTTTGTATACATGTGTTTAACAGCATATTGGTATATACCTACCACACAATCCCGGTTAACATAGTCCTGTATCTTATTTTGCGGACATTGTTAACACAGGATCACCTAATATATTTTAGAAAATTATATTTCCTTCTTTAGGGATTTACAATGTGGAAAATGTATCTTATGATGAACGTAATGCAGAGATAGAATGTACAGCTGTCACATAAAAACAAGGCATATGATTGCTGTCGCCCACTTAGCCAACATGGAGTTGCACCTAGGCCTGGATCTAGATGGCCCGGGATATACTGGGGCCACCCAACCTAAATACAGTATCTCACAAAAGTGAGTACACCCCTCACATTTTTGAAAATATTTTATTATATCTTTTCATGTGACAACACTGAAGAAATGACACTTTGCTACAGTGTAAAGTAGTGTACAGCTTATATAACAGTGTACATTTGCTGTCCCCTCAAAATAACTCAACACACAGCCATTATTGTCTAAACCGCTGGCAACAAAAGTGAGTACACCTCTAAGTGAAAATGTCCAAATTGGACCCAATTAGCCATTTCCCTCTCCGGGGGGTCATGTGACTCGTTAGTGTTACAAGGTCTCGGGTGTGAATGGGGAGCAAGTGTGCTAAATTTGGTGTTATCGCTCTCTCTCTCTCATACTGGTCACTGGAAGTTCAACATGGCACCTCATGGCAAAGAACTCCCTGAGGATCTGAAAAAAAAATTGTTGCTCTACATAAAGATGGCCTAGGCTATAAGAAGATTGGCAAGACCCTGAAACTGAGCTGCAGCATGGTGGTGGCCAAGAACATACAGCGGTTTAAAAGGACAGGTTCCACTCAGAACAGACCTTACCATGGTCGACCTAAGAAGTTGAGTGCACGTGCTCAGCGTCATATCCAGAGGTTGTCTTTGGGAAATAGACGTATGAGTGCTGCCAGCATTGCTGCAGAGGTTGACGGGGTGGGGGGTCAGCCTGTCAGTGCTCAGACCATATGCCACACACTGCTTTAAATTGATCTGCATGGCTATCTTCTCAGAAGGAAGTCTCTTCTAAAGATGATACACAAGAAAACCCACAAACAGTTTGCTGAAGACAAGCAGACTAAGGACAAGGATTACTGAAACCATGTCCTGTGGTCTGATGAGGCCAAGATAAACTTATTTGGTTTAGATGGTGTCAAACGTGTGTGGCGGCAACCAGGTGAGGAGTACAAAGACAAGTGTGTCTTGCCTGCAGTCATGCATGGTGGTGGGAGTGTCATGGTCTGGGGCTGCATGAGTGCTGCCGGCACTGGGGAGCTACAGTTCATTGAGTGAACCATGAATGCCAACATGTACCGCAGGGCAGTATTCCAACATGATAATGACCCCAAAACACGGCTCCAAGATGACCACTGCCTTGCTAAAGAAGCTGAGGGTAAAGGTGATGGACTGGCCAAGCATGTCTCCAGACCTAAACTCTATTAAGCATCTGTGGGGCATCCTCAAATGGAGGGTGGAGGAGCGCAAGGTCTCTAACATCCACCAGCTCTGTGATGTCATCATGGAGGAGTGGAAGAGGACTCCAGTAGCAACCTGTGAAGCTCTGGTGATCTCCATGCCCAAGAGGGTTAAGGCAGTGCTGGAAAATAATGGTGGCCACACAAGATATTGACACTTTGGGCCCAATTTGGACATTTTCACTAAGGGGTGTACTCACTTTTGCTGCCAGCCAGTTTAGACATTATTGGCTGTGTGTTGAGTTATTTTGAGGGGACAGCAAATTTACACTGTTATACAAGCTGCACACTCACTACATTACATTGTAGCAAAGTGTCACTTCAGTGTTGTCACATGAAAAAATATAATAAAATATTTACAAAAATGTGAGGGGTGTACTCACTTTGTATCTGTATCTGCTGCAGTCTGTCAAAATACTATGTTTTTCTCAATAAAAACGATTTTCTGATTTAAAAAAATAAAACCAAACCAATTTCCATGCTCAACTTACTGACCAGCCTGCGACCAACTGAATTGACCTGTCTAATAGTATGCGTTGAAAACAGGGGTTTCGTCTGCACACATTTGCAAATACATGCATAAGCTACAGGCCCCTTCAAGGCATCCTATTTTCTGTAGTCCCTAAGGCTAACTTCTAAGAGTCTCCACAGTGGAAGCATATGCTTTTTAATGGATAGGCGGCAAAGGACAGGTGAGCCGGAGGGAGCCCACCTCTTCTTAAAGGCACAGGGGGCGCACTGGACACGCAGCACATAGCACTATGGCAGCAAAGATGTCCGTGCGTTGCCTGACCAATATATTAACAATACAAACAAATGGCCAATGCCCCTACCTTTCACTGGCCTTTGCAGCAAGGATCACTGGAAAGGCAACGCATGTCAAATAAAACTAAAGCAATTCCCAGCTCAACTTACCGACCAAGAAAGACAAAAACAGAACATTCCATAGCTTAACTCACCAACCAGTCTGCCAACTGACCAAATTAACCTGTCCAATAGTCTGCGTTAAAAACAGGGGTTTAGTTAGCATGCATTTGCAAACCCATGCATAAGCTGCAAGGCCTCTTCATGGCACCCTGTGTATGCTTGCAGTCCTAACACTACTGAATTTATAAGTGTCTCCATAATGGAAGCACATGCATTAAATGGATAGATGAGGGGCAGGTGGGCCTGGAGGCAGCCCAATCCCCCTTAAAGGAAAAGGAGCACACTGGACACCCAGCAAGAGCACAATGGCAGCAAAGGTGTACAGTGTGTCCCCGGACCAATATATACCAATAACAAACAAATGGCCCCTGCCCCCACCTATAACTGGCCTTCACAGCAAGGAGCACATGGAAGGGCTATCACATGAAAGACAAAAACAGAACATTCCATAGCTCAACTCACCAACCAGTCTACCAACTGACCAAATTAACCTGTCCAACAGTCTGCTTTAAAAACAGGGGTTTAGTTAGCACGCATTTGCAAACGCATGCATAAGCTACAAGGCCAATTCACGGCACCCTGTGTATGCTTGCAGTCCTAACACTACTGAATTTATAAGTGTCTCCAACTTACCGACCAGCCTGCGATCAACTGAATTGACCTGTCCAACAGTATGTGTTAAAAACAGGGATTTAGTCTGCACACATTTGCAAATACATGCATAAGCCACAGGCCCCATCAAGGCACTCCACAGTGGAAGCACGTGCATTTTAATAGATAGGCAGAGGGCAGGTTAACCCGGAGGGAGCCCACCCCTCCTTAAAGGCGTAGGCTGGTCAGCAAGTTGAGCTAGGAAATTGCTTTGGTTTAATTTAACATACTTTGCCCTTCCAGTGCTCCTTGCTGCAAAGGCCAGATATAGGTGGGGGCAGTGGCCATTTGTTTGGACAGCAAACATATGCCTAGTTTTTATGTGACAGCTGTACATTCACTTTGTATTCATTGAAAAAATGCAAAGTTACCCCGTGCCAAGTGGCTGAACCTCTGAGTTCACAATATAGCAGGGCAGTCTTTAGGCATGGGACCCAGAAGCTAACAGAGATCACTGGAGTAGCAGTGCCTGCTACAGTCATTTCCAGCTTCTAGAGGGATCCCGCTAGTATGGTATATGCCTAGTTACATTGGTCCAAGCTTAACCAATGTTCTCCCTGGAGAAGAAGCTTGCTAAGATAGCGATATACAGATATCTCAATGGTGATCCCAGCGTAGATAGGAAACTATTCAGTTTAAGGGAGTGTATTGCCACGTACACCCTTCGAACAAAACCGTGGATATTTGTTCAAAGGTTGTTGGCTCAAACTTGTCTTGCATACACACGGTCACACAAATGTTGGCCAACAATTACGAATGTGGGAACGTGGTGACGTACAAGACGTACAACGAGCCGAGAAAAAGAAAGTTCAATAGCCAGTTCGGCTCCTTCTGCTTTGATTCGTGTACGATTGGAAATTCCGACAACAAAGTTTTGTTGGCGGAAAATTTGAGAACCTGCTAGCAAACATTTGTTGGCGGAAAGTCCGACAACAAATGTTCGATGGAGCATACACACGGTCGGACTTTCAGCCAACAAGCTCACATCCAACATTTTCCATTGGAAAATCCGACCGTGTGTACGCGGCATAAGAAGACACAGGGCCACACAATGAGACTGGAGGTGAAGCAGTTAACCTTAAGCTGTGTAGGGGTTTTTTTTCACTGTCAGGGTGGTAAGGATGTGGAACTCTCTTCCACAATTGGTGGTGTCAGCAGGAAATATTGATAGTTTTAAAGGACTCTTGGACGTGCATTTTAGTGAACACAATATACAGGGATATGGGAAATGATTATTGACATGAACACACACATAAACCATGTACACAGGTATAACTGGATGGACTAGTGCCTTTATTCAACCTTACCATCTATGTAAAAAATGGCATACCTGGAATTCTTCTTTAATTTTGAGGAGGAGAATTAGCATTGTTAACCTGCCACAGAAATGCTGTCACTGGCAGGATCTCCAGATAAAAATGTTTCAATATATTCTTTAAAAAAAAAATGTCCTTAAGAAAACTGAAAGACATGAGGAGACAAACAAACAGATTTGGGGTTTAGATACATTTTAAACCTTTTTTCTAATATGTTTTACTTACATTTTTAAGCAAGCTGTACCCACAGACACTTTCTACAATGACAACGCTTACTCATTGTACTGTAGCTATAGGAGCTGCTGCAGAGCTCTCACTCTTTCCTATGCTTTCCAAAGTTTGACTACAAGCAGCTGTGCCAACGCCCAATGTGCTGGCCAATTTTGCTGCAGTAAAACTATGATGTCCAGCAGCTGCTGGAGAGCACACTCATCTTCAGGAAGTTCCTACAAAGGGCCTACAGCAGTGGTGGTTAACTTAATTTGTCAAGTGTGTCCCCTGACATCACTATAGGGCCACACATAATCCAGTTTATATGATGCTACAGAAAGCCAATAAAGACAACAGACATGGTACAGGAGATGATCAGATATAACGAACATGCTGCAGGAGTTGTTGAAGACTGGGGACATGCTTCAGGAGACAGTCATACACCGAAGACACGTTACATGAAACTTCTAGAGCTCACTGCTACTACAGCTCCTTTACAAATCAATGCTTCCACTTTAGTGCTTGGATGGACAGCACAGAAAGAACAAAAGATAGTGTGAAAAAAATAAACCAAACCATTTAACTACTATAAACCAGTCTAAGGAGTATTTTCCTTCGACTGGCCTGAATAAGCACCAAAACCCCTGAGGAATAGATTGTAGGTACCAAAGAGCCACAGGTTGGGCACCAGGGGTCTTCAGGATGTGACAGTGCTGGGAAAAAAAACATGTACTATAAAACATTGTCATCCTATTGTAGAGCTCCTCCCGAAAGGGCCCGCTTGTAGGCAGATGCAGTCTGGAAAAAAGGCTCATAAAGTGCTGGGTGCTGCAGCGATTACCAGCTGGGTCCTGGAAACATCATTCAAGTGTACATATTCGCCAGCACACCATGGATTAACAATCAACGTCCAAAGGTTTCTTTATTGTAGAAAGATCGCATCACAGAGACAAGTGCAGAAACATGCCTGACGAAGGGGTCCTGTGTGGCTCTGAAACATTGCACTTGTCTCTGTGGTATGATCTTTCTACAATAAAGAAACTTTTGGACATTGATTGTTGATCCATGGTGTGCTGATGAATATGTACACTTGTAGGCATATGCAGTCTGCTTCCTCAACTGTAGGTGGCGCATTACAGCCTGGAGAGGAAGTCAGTGGAAACTTGGTTTCTCTGTGGGTTCCTGGAGACAGCAATCTGGTTGGCTACACTGCATCCTGGTGACCTTTGCCAGCCATCTTGGGTCAGCAGAATCTTTTTAAATCCCTGCTCCCCAGGTTTTGGTGCGTGATTGCAAGTGGGTAGTGTAGGGACAGGTACCCCATCTGTCAGGGACAGTCTTAGCGGCAGGGAAAGGTAACAGATAAGGAGGGAAAGCATACAGTTTACATCTTCTCTGGACTCTTCGGCAGGAGACAGCCAGGCTGCCTTCTGCCCCTCCGAACATGTGCTGTCAATTTGGCTGAAACCTGCTTCTCTACACGCTGTTGGAATCCGTGAGTGTTCCCGGTTGGGCTATCTTCCCACTGGGTCTGTTGTGAACTGACTTGCTTTACTTTAAAGCGGTGTTCCAGCCACAAAATTTTTTTTTTTAAAAAGTCAGCAGCTACAAACACTGTAGCTGCTAACTTATAATGAGGACACTTACCTGTCCAGGGAGCCTGCGATATTGGTTCCCCGAGGCAGATCCGTCCATCAGAAGGGGTGCAGGTGCCTCATTCCAACTAAGGTAAACCGGCAGTGGAGTCTTCAGGCTTCAACACCGGTTTCCTATTGTGCATTCGCCAGTCGTGCAACGCATCCTAAATGGCCCAGTCATCTTCTGGGACACACACAGGTCCCAGAAGGCAGCGGGGGAGAAGAGGACGTGACGCACTGAGCCACAGCGAGGCTGGTACAGAAGTACTCAAGGTACATCATAAAAGGTAAGTAAGTAAAAAAAAATTATCCAAAAATTGAGTGGTGGAGGGGTTCTCTTTCCTTTAAGACAAAGTTGTAAAAATTATCCAAAAATCGAGTGATGGAGGGGTTGTCTTTCCTTTAAGACAAAGTTGTAAAAGTGGGTGGAACTCCACTTTAATATAAGTTATTTACATGGCACCCGGACTGTTATTTACATGGCACCTGGACTGTGTGTGTTATTGCCGCGGCACCACGATGCACCCATCTACGTGCTGAATGGTCCCAGGGTACTTTCCCAAACTAGTGCATTCGCAGCCAGGCACACAATCTCAGTAACTCTTCTGGCTAAATTATCAGTCTAGGGGTATCCTTTTTCTCAAACATTCCTAGCTCAGTTCTTGCAGCAGCAAATAATGGGCTGAACTACACAGAGACACCGTAAAGAATGTCCACCTTTCAACCCAGGTTGGCACTAATGTATGAGGGATAGTAGCAGCACACAGTCACTGGGATCTCACACACCAGTCTGTACTCACAAATGTCCCTGGGTATTTGGATGCCTCTTTCCAATACCAGCCAGATGTCTCCTGTGAGCTCTTCAGACCAGATCTTCAGGTAAATCCCTTGGTCAACTCCAGCAAAATTCAGTAGATTTGGCCCCAGCTCTAACACAGCTGGGACCTTGATGAGAAAATGTAGAAACACAGCTGGACTGTCCAGAAAGGCAGCAACCCTTCACGTGGGGAACTTCTCCTCCTGGATAAGAACAGCTCTGCGGTAGGCCTGTAACTAATTATGGACTCTCCCAGCCATCTAATGGGCACCCTCCCCCAGGGATTGGCTGGGACCACAGAAATATTTAAACTGTAGATTTGACTCTCCTGGCCTTTTACTTTCCAGAAGTCCCCAGAAAACAGGAAGGAGCAGTCAAATCCACAACAGCTAAAGACCTAAATTTACCTAACCTAGCTAGCACCTAACTAATAGTGCTCTACATAACTAGGTACTATTATATAGGCATGTGGCTCTACTGGAGTTTTGCTTTGAAAATGAACAAACCCTCTCTGTGCTTTTGTTTTGAAGGCTGTTAAATCGTCTTACTCAGAAAGTCTCTTGAGTCATTAAGGGTTAAACAGTTTATGTCCATTTCCAACATGCCAAGAGATATGGGCTGGAATCAGTGCACGTTGGACTTATCTGAGCAATTAAACAGAAAGCTTCAAGACTAACAGGAAATCCATAGGCCACAGACAAACAAATTGTCTTGTAGCTTTCTGCTCCGTATGGATTAGCTGAGGTTTTTCATGACAGACTACGTCCATTCAAGGAAAAATGATGTTTATGCTTAATTAGGCCGGGCACGGGACTGGTGCCGTTCACCTGCCCAGAGGGGTTGAATTATTTTCCGATACAGTCGTATGTTTCTCTCTTGAAATTCCTCCATCTAATCCTAGCTTAATGACAATGAAATAACGAAGAGTCTGCAAGTAGGATATTTGTCACTACAGGCCCATTTATCTTTACATAGAAAGCTAAGTACGTGGCAGCTAAGAAGGTTTGTTTGCATAATGGACAGTCTGCCAATGGTTAGGTAGAGGATAGTTCAGGAGGTATTAATTGGGTCTCTCAAAATCTTCTCATGTAAATATATTTGTACAGTCACTACTATAACCTATAACTGAGGCAAAGCTTGCTTGAGAAATAACTGTTTTGTTGAAATCCTTGATTTAGCCAGCTGTTCAGTGAAGTGGAAGGTGCAAAGCATTTAAGCTTTACCGCCTTTCTCCTTTTCCTTTTTTAACTTTTTTGGCAATAGATAGTATATATTTTTAAATATCCTCTCTCACAAACACTGCTGTATATTTCTTATTAGTCTATTAAATGGGTGCTGGTCACTAGCTTCATGGCCATCACCAGTCATCCTGTTCTAAGCACATTACTGCATCCTTTTAGGACCACGGCTTTCCCAAAATGGCTGCTGGTTAGAGCTTTCTAGTGCAAATGCTTTCTGTCCTCAATTTTGCAGGGTTCTTTCGAGTTGGATGCACTTGGAATTGCTCGATTCATGTCATCCTGTCAGAAGAATTTCCCATCAGAACCTAATCATACATTAGAAACTAGTTCATCAGTCCTGGAGATGGCTACTTCCATCTCAGCCTTCTCATACAAATATTTTATTCGAAGCCAATAATTTCCTTGTAAGGAAAATAATCTATAAGTGGCATAGGTATCAAATGACTGCTCATTTGTCTATGACCGGTCAGCCCAGCTCGGTCCAGCTCAGTTGAGTCAGCCCAAGAACTGACTGTCTGATGCTAAAAGTAGTCTTCAAGAACCCCAATATTTACACTGTGGGATCATTAGGTAGCTCTCAGTTGGTGTCAAAGTGCATACATAGTTACAAAGTTACATAGGAACATAGTAGGTGAGGTTGAAAAAAGACACAAGTCCATCAAGTTCAACCTATGTGTGTGATTATGTGTCAGTATTACATTATATATCCCTGTATGTTGTGGTCGTTCAGGTGCTTATCTAATAGTTTTTTGAAACTATTGATGCCCCCCATCTGAGACTGACGCCTGTGGAAGGGGATTCCACATCTTTGCCGCTCTTGCAGTAAAGAACCCTCTACGTAGTTTATGGTTAAACCTCTTTTCTTCTAATTTTAATATGTGGCCATGTGTCTTATTAAACTCCCTTCCGCGAAAAAGTTTTATCCCAATTGTGGGGTGACCAGTACCGTATTTGTAAATTGAAATCATATCCCCTCTCAAGTGTCTCTTCTCTAGAGAGAACAAGTTCAGTGCTCGCAACCTTTCCTCATAACTAATATCCTCCAGACCCTTTATTAGCTTTGTTGCCCTTCTTTGTACTCGCTCCATTTCCAGTACATCCTTACTAAGGACTGGTGCCCAGAATTGGACAGCATACTCTAGGTGCAGCCAAACCAGAGTTTTGTAGTAGTGGGAGAATTTTCACTTTATCCCTGGAGTTAATCCCCTTTTTAATGCATGCCAATATTCTGTTTGCTTTGCTAACAGCAGCTTGGCATTGCATGGCATTGCTGAGCCTATCATCTACTAGGACCCCCAGGTCCTTTTCCATCCTAGATTCCCCCAGTGTATAGATTGCCTTCATATTTTTGCCACCCAAATGCATTATTTTACATTTCTCTACATTAAACCTCATTTGCCATGTAGTTGCCCATCCCATTAATTTGTTCTTCAGATCTTCTTGCAAGGTTTCCACATCCTGCGGAGAAGTTATTGCCCTGCTTAGCTTAGTATCATCCTCAAATACAGAGAACTGTTTACCCCATCCTCCAGGTCATTTATGAACAAATTAAATAGAATTGGTCCCAGCACAGAACCCTGTGGGACCCCACTACCCACCCCTGACCATTCCGAGTATTCTCCATTTATCACCACCCTCTGAACTCACCCTTGTAGCCAGTTTTCAACCCATGTACTCACTTTATGGCCCATGCAAACTGACCTTATTTTGTACAGTAAACGTTTATGGGGAACTGTGTTAAATGCTTTTGCAAAGTCCAGATACACCACGTCTACGGGCCTTCCTTTATCTAGATGGCAACTCACTTCCTCATAGAAGGTTAATAGATTGGTTTGGCAAGAACGATTCTTCATGAATCCATGCTGATTACTGCTAATGATACCGTTTTCATTAATAAAATCTTGTATATAGTCCCTTATCATCCCCTCCAAAAGCTTGATGTTAGGCTAACTGGTCTGTAATTCCCAGGGATGTATTTTGGGCCCTTTTTAAATATTGGTGCTACATTGGCTTTTCTGCAATCCGCTGGTACCATTCCAGTCAGTAGACTGTCAGTAAAAATTAGGAACAATGGTCTGGCAATTACGCGAATGAGTTCCCTAAGTACCCTCGGGTGCAAGCCATCTGGTCCCGGTGATTTATTAATGTTAAGTTTCACAAGTCTAATTCTAATTATGTCCTCTGTCAGCCAGGGAGGGTGCTTCCTGTGACGTGTCTTGAGGATAAGCACTGCAGTTTTGGTTAATAAAGCCCCTGATTCCCTCGTGAAGACTGAGGAGAAGAATAAGTTCAATACCTTTGCCATCTCCCCATCCTTTGTAACCAGATGTCCTTTCTCATTCTTTATGGGGCCAATATATTGTCTCTCCTCCGCTATGTGTCTTTCGTGTTCTATATTAGTCGCCCTAATTGCACCCTTACATTCCTTGTTGCAATTTTTATAAAGTCTGAATGCTGATGATGATCCCTCAATCTTGTATTTTTGAAGGCCTTCTCCTTTGCTTTTATATGCATTTTTACATTGGAGTTAAGCCATCCAGGACTTTTGTTCGCTCTTTTAAATTTATTACCCAATGGGATGCACTGGCTAACGCCCTTATTTAATATGCTCTTAAAGCAAACCCATCTCTCCTCCGTGTTCTTTGTTCCTAAGATTTTATCCCAATTTATATCTTCTAGCAAGGTTCGTAGTTTAGGGAAGTTGTCTCTTTTGAAATTCAGTGTCTTTGTATTCCCCTTATGTTTCCTATTTGTGTGATTTATACTGAAGCCAATTGACCTGTAATTGCTGTTTCCTAAATTGCCCCGTATTGCCACATTCTTGATCAGGTCTGTATTGTTGGTAATCAGTAGATCTAGTAACGCTCTATTACGATTATAGTTTCCTATTCAACATATAGGCTTAGATTATACATATGGATAGATTCGATTTTTAGAACAATGTGCTGTGAACTAAGGAACAAAAGAAAAGGTTGATTGGCCACAGTAACAACAGACATAGTTGGTGCAAGCCAAAAACAGCATTTCAGGAGACGTTCCTCATACTTACTGTGAAACATGATGGTGAAAATGTTATGGTCTGAGTTTGCTTTGCTGCTTCATGGCGTAGGCAGCTTACAGTCATTGAGTCAACAATAAATTCTGCATTATATCAAAGTGTGCTTAATGAGAATGTGAGTCCACCTGTCTAAACATTGAACATAAAATAGATTTTTTCACACTATAATGAACTGAATCTCACTAGCAAATCTATCAAGGAATGTCTCAAGATAAAGAAATGGGCAATTTATGGACTGGTCTATTTGAAGCCCTGATTTGAAATCCATTAAATGTTGTGGAGGGATTTGAAAAGGGCAGTTCATGTTAGAAAACCCACAAACAGTTTACGACTAAAGGAATTTTGCATGGAGGAGTGATCAAAATTTTACAATTCCAATATCAAAAACTGGTGGGTAATTATTCAACATGCCCTAAAGATACACTAAATTACCAAAAGTATTGGGACATCTGCCTTTACACGCACATAAACTTTAATAGCATCCCAGTCTAAGTCCGTAGGGCTCAGTATTGAGTTGGCCCATCCTTTGCAGCTATAACAGCTTCAACTCTTTTGGGAAGTCTGCCCACAAGGTTTAGCAGTGTGTGAGGTCAGGCACTGATGTGAACGAGAAGGCCTGGCTTGCAGTCTCCACTCTAATTCATTCCAAAGGTGTTCTATTGGGTTGAGGTCAGGACAGTTTGGGGTTGGGGGAACCTTACTGGCCTGCACAGAGCCCTGACCTCACCTGTGAGACTGTAAGCCAGGCTTTCTCGTCCACATCAGTGCCTGACTTCACAAAAGCGCTTCCGGAAGAATAGTCAAACATTCCCATAGACACACTCCTAAACCTTGTGGACAGCCTTCCCAGAAGAGTTGAAGCTGTTGTAGCTGCAAAGGGTGTACCAACTCAATATTGAACCCTACGGACTAAGACTGGGATGCCATTATGTGCGTGTAAAGGCAGGTGTCCCAATACTTTTGATAATATAGTGTATATTACCAAGGTCAAACACTAAAAGAAGTGTAGTCCTCATCCTTTGGTTTGTGTTAGTAGAACCTGACTAAAGGCTTGTCAGGATTTTTAGCCCTCATGTTGTAAAGCGCTGCGCAAACTGTTGGTGCTATATAAATCCTGTATAATAATAATAATGATAAAGCCCCATACACACAGGTCGAATATTGGGCGGTATTGGCCGGTTCAATAGAAATCAGCTGACATTCGACCCATGTGTACGGCAGCCGGCCCGACAGAAGTTAGCCAAATGACCGTTGTGTTCTGGCTTGGGGCCGTCCCCCTGTCAGAACACAATAGCTCAGCTGGGAGACTGATGTACTAACATCGGATAGTTAGTACAGGATCTCCTCCCATGCTCTTTAGTTTTTGTTTTGTTCGGCCCACTGGTTTGAATGAAAAAAAGCTGATAGTGTGTACCAGGCTTAGGAGGAGACATTGGTACTTTAATTTGACAATACCCTTTTTGACAACTGCATAAACCACAAGGTAAAACCATATGCAGAAGAACACAAGATGGTGAGAAACAACAAGCTCTATCAAGATAATGTTATGCGGATAGAATAGATATAAATAATGCTTAGTTTTACTTAGTTCATCTTTAATTATATTACCAGAAAATCCATGACTTGCAAATTACCATTATTTTTAATTTTCTGGATTTTATAGATATAGAATCTCAGACTGAGGCTTTCCAGATAATGGTGTGGTTTTCTCAACAAAGCTCTTTATTTGTGATAATTTATTATGGTTTTCAGCATGATCGCTCCTACTAAATTGTTAAAATTCTTTTTGTTCTGTCCCTTTTTATCCAGTTTTTTTATTTGCTGTTTTTTTTTTTCCTCATACTATTTTGTTTCAAATCATTAGCTTTGAAAAATGATAGGGTCCATATTTTCTTGTATAAATATGTATACGCCCATAATTTATCTATGACATACCAACTAATATAATACGGCAAATGAGTAATCTGAAACTTTAAGGAAGCCATAATGACCAATCAGCTTTTACTTTTCACTGTTGTGTCTGCTGTAAACTAATAAAAGATGATTTCTAATTGGTTGATAAGGCTCACTGCACCTGGCACATCACATTTTTTCTTAATACTGCTGTATTCAATAAACCTATCAGTAAGAATGAGTCTAGCACCAGCAGAATACCCACCTAGTGTGTCACTCTTTGCATTACGTCCCCCATTATTGACGTAATTTATGTTTTTAGAAGCTGCTTACTGATGACAAGAGCTGTAGCAGCTCTCTTCTAATTTTCTCTCTTGATCTGAATTGTGTTGTGTGGGGTCTCCACTTGGAGGTTAAGGGTGGACTGCTTAGTGTTGGGCTTTATTTGGATGCTGATGTAGACCAATTAGAAGGCAACATTAATCTGTCATAGCCCTTGGAGAGAGGACTCTATCTATCCTTGTTCTGAGAGAGGCACCACGTAACTAGTACAGCTTCAACAGCTTCAGCCTCTAAGTACACTCTGCAAAGGCCTACTAGAAAGCCAAAATTAACTTTTAGTTTAATTTCAGCTAAAAATATTCCAAGTACATTAAAGCAAAAGGTGTGCAAACCCCTTTGCAGCGTACACATAGTTCGGACTTTCCGACGTGAAATGTTGGATGTGAGCTTGTTGGCGTGTGTATGCTCCATCGAACATTTGTTGTCAGACTTTCCACCAACAAATGTTTGCTAGCAGGTTCTCAAATTTGACGCCAACAAAACTTTGTTGTCGGACTTTCCGATTGTGTGTACACAAGTCCGTCGCACAAAAGTTCACGCATGCTCGGAATCAAGTACGAGCCGGAAGCGCTCGGTCTTGTAAAACCAGTGTTCGTAATGGAGATATCACATGACTATTGAACTTCCTTTTTATCGGCTCGTCGTACGTCTTGTACGTCACCACGTTCCCACGTTCGTAATTGTTGGCCAACATTTGTGTGACCGTGTGTATGCAAGACAAGTTGGATCCAACAACCTTCGAACAAAATTCCACGGTTTTGTCAGAAAGTCCGATCGTGTGTACGGGGCATTACAATTTGTTTTCTTTAGAAAGCAGCCATAGGCTAAGTAGAAAGGAAGCAGTGGTCTTCCTAAAGAGGTCTGACACACCTCCTTCAAAGTCAGAACTAGAGCTCACCAATAAGAAAAACCCATGCTCCCTGCTGATTGAGAGCTTTAGCTCTTACTTAGCAGGGGGCAGGTTGGACCTCTTTAGAAAGACCACTGCTTCCATGCAAAGAGCAGGGATCCTTGTCTGCAGCATGCTGGCAGGAAGGGTTCTCTACTAAGGTTGTAATTGCTTTTCAAAGAAAATAAACTGTAAGCCTTCGTACATTGTACATTTTAAACACCTGGAATTTATTAAGCTTATGGAAACTGAAAGGTAATTTGAGCTTTAGCCCTTTTACTGCCGCCAACGTAAAAGTTAAAATGGAACTAAAGTCTGCAATATGCACCTTATCTCCAACGGTCTAACGCCTGCAAGTACCCTCATTGGCCCTGGCACCTTCTCTCCGGCTTCTTCTAGTTGACAGTGTTCTCCCATCTTGATTGGCCAGCATGGGATGACATATGTTTCATGCATACGCAGGTGTTCAGTCATTGCGGCACATAGGCACTGTGCACATGCACAGCTCAGTGTTCCTTTTAAAGAACTGCAAGCAAGCAGGTGGATTTATTTTATTTCACTTCCCCAAAATGTTTCCCACGATGACCTGTCCCTCCTGGGTGCCCAAGACCTCTATGATAGGTATAAGGATGGAGAGTGGCAGGGGATCAGCATTCTCTGATCTCCTCTGGGTAGTGTGAACCCAGAAGCGCTCAGCTCTTGGCACTTTCAGGTTCAGATCTGTCAAACAATGACTGCTCTGGCCAGCAAAGAAGATATTCAAACACAATGGGGTTGATTTACTAAAACCGGAAAGTACAAAATCTGGTGCAGCTCTGCATAGCAACCAATCAGTTTCCATTTTTTTTTTTTTTTGTCAAAGCTTAATTGAACAAGATTAAGTTAGAGGCTGATTGGCTACCATGCACAGGTGCACCAGATTTTGCACTCTGCAGTTTTAGTAAATCAACCCCAATATGTGCTTGATTAGAGTGCAGAGGTGACATTAGGGGTCTAGTAGACCCCTGATGTCTCCTTAAAGAAAACTTGCTATCTCATATGTGGCCTTATCAGCCTTGTGATAGCAAACAAGTTAAGTTTTAAAAAGAAAAACATTTAAAAAAGTGAAATTCTAGAGCCATCATTCACTATCGACTCAAAACTGATTAGCTGCAAAGACTTTCAAGATGTCGACTATGGACAATTTTGGGCACCTTAGTTTTTCGCTATTTCACGGATACATACAGTGTTGTGGTTTTATTTATTTTATTTATTACAGGTACTTACAGTTGTGCTCATAAGTTTACATACCCTGGCAACATTTATGATTTCTTGGCCATTTTTCAGAGAATATGAATGATAACACAAAGACTTTTCTTTCACTCATGGTTAGTATTTGGCTGAAGCCACTTATTATTAATCAACTGCGTTTACTCTTTTTAAATCATAATGGCAACAGAAATTACCCAAATGACCCTGATCAAAAGTTTACATACCCCAGTTCTTAATACCGTGTATTGCCCCCTTTAACATTAATGACAGCTTGAAGTCTTTTGTGGTATTTGTGAATGAGGATCTTTATCTTCTCAGATGGTAAAGCTGCCCATTCCTCTTGGCAAAAAGCCTCCAGTTCCTGTAAATTCTTGTGCTGTCTTGCATGAACTACACGTTTGAGATCTCCCCAGAGTGGCTCAATGATATTGAGGTCAGGAGACTGAGATGTCCACTCTGGAACCTTTACTTTTTTTGCTGTAGCCAATGACAGGGTGACTTGGCCTTGTGTTTTGGATCACTGTCATGTTGGAATGTCCAAGTACGTCCCATGCGCAGCTTCCGTCTGATGAATGCAAATGTTCCTCCAGTATTTTTTTATAACATACTGCATTCATCTTGCCATCAATTTTGACCAAATTTCCTGTGTCTTTGTAGCTCACAAATCCCCAAAACATCAGCGATCCACCTCCGTGTTTCACAGTAGGGATGGTGTACCTGTCATCATAGGCCTTGTTGACTCCTCTCCAAATGTAGCGTTTATGGTTATGGCCAAAAAGCTAAATTTTGGTCTCTTTACTCCAAATGACTTTGTGCCAGATGGTTTGAGGCTTGTCTCTGTGCTGTTTGGCGTATTGTAAGTGGGATAGTTTGTGGCATTTGCATAGTAATGGCTTTCTTCTGGCGACTCGACCATGCAGCCCATCTTTCTTCTAATGCCTCCTTATTGTGCATCTTGAAACAGCCACACCACTTGCTTTCAGAGAGTCCTGTATTTCACCTGAAGTTATTTGTGGGTTTTTCTTTGCATCCCAAACAATTTTTCTGGCAGTTGTGGCTGACATTTTAGTTGGTCTACCTGACTGTGGTTTGGTTTCAACAGAACCCCTCATTTTCCACTTCTTGAGTAGAGTTTGAACACTTCTGATTGGCATTCTCAATTCCTTGGATATCTTTTTATATCCCTTTCCTGTTTTATACAGTTCAACTACCTTTTCCCACAGATCATTTGACAATTCTTTTGCTTTCCCAGAATTCAGAAATGTCAGTGCAGCACTGGATGAAAGAAGCAAGGATCTGCCAGGAGTCCAGAAACTCATTGACCTTTTATACACACACACACACACACACACACACACACACACACACACACACTAATTACAAGCAAACAGATCACAAATGAGGATGGTTATCTTTAATATCCATTCAAACCCCTTTGTGTCAACTTGTGTGCATGTTAGGTCAAAATCACCAGGGTATGTAAACTTTTGATCAGGGTCATTTGGGTAGTTTCTGTTGCCATTATGATTTAAAAAGAGTAAACACAGTTGATTGATAATAAATGGCTTCAGCCAAACACTAACCATGAGTGAAAGAAATGTTTTTGTGTTATCATTCATATTCTCTCATATTCTGCTTTCAATGAGCTTACAATCTAAGGTCCCTATTTCACATTCATACATACACATACTAGGGCCAATTTAGACAGGAGCCAATTAACCTACCAGCATGTCTTTGGAGTGTGGGAGGAAACCGGAGTACCCGGAGGAAATCCTTGAAGGTACAGGGAGAACATGCAAACTCTGTGCAGGTAGTGCCATGGTTGGGATTCGAGCCAACGACCCTAGTGCTGCTAGACTTGACATATTCAGTATCTATTTACTTGACACAACCTCATATTTTATATTTCACAAAAAACGGGTATCTTATCATACTTGTGTGCACTGAAATTAGCATGAGTATATTTCTTTCCTGAAAATATAGGTCTTATGAACAGCAGCTCACAAATCACATAGTATAAAAACAGAAAATTGCATTAATACTTACCATAATTTTCTTTCACTGGTGCCTATCCATGGCGGCATATGGAGGTATGCTGCCATGTAGGCACCAGGAAAATGAATTTGGTAAATGTAACAAAGAAAAAAAAAATGGAAAAATTGCTCTGATAGAAAAAGGGTCAACTTTACCCAAATCATATATTGCAGTGTTGTATGGTGTCGGGTCATTTGAATCACATGTTGGATTCTTCCATTTCTTGTGGACTCCACTGGTGAAATATCTTCAATTCCACTGACTTGTCGACACTCTTATAAATCAAACGATGGTTACGCTTTCTTGATATGTTGAACATGTAGGATAACAAATAATTTTTTAATCCACTTACAGGAGATGCTGCCTTTATTAAGGGCTTGTAGGAGGAGGCAGAACAAAAACTAATGGAGGTTTAGTTATTGGAGTTTTTCGAGGTACAAAAGAAATAATCCAGTGAGTTCAGTTTTATGTAAAGTCTATGTCACTCACTGCTACCTCCCTAAATGCCTCTGCTAGGACCATAGTTGTATTATTATGGCATATCTGTATTTTATTTGTATACTACATGACACAGGTTCTTACCCTATGGTAAATTGTCACCCTCCTCTAGGAACCCACAAGGCAGCATATAGATGCAGATAGGGTTAGCAGCAATCCAGGAACAGTACATGACGGTATACGCTGTGCATGCAAGTAATCAATTTTATTGATTTTTTTTTTTTTCCTTTTTCCAAGTAGCTTCTATCAGAATGAACACAATATATTAGACTGACTCCCAAATCTCTCCATAGAAGACTTGAGTAACTAATAACATCCTTTTGGTCCCAAAGCGACCTGTTTTGATGGTATCATCTCATATACTTTTTTCCTGGAAAAAACGCCTGATTATGGTTAAAATGGAGATGATGTGTGGTTTCTGTTAGTGCATGCGGTTGTATGGAGGAAGACCCAAGATAACATAGAGATGGAACAGCTATAGTACAGCCAGCTCAAACTCAATTGATTGCAGTGTTAAATTAGTAATGATGGATGATATTGCTATGCTTTTAGCAGTTTACAAAAGTAATATCTCATTTCAGTTATGGAGATCAGTTTGCATTCATGAAACTTTTTTTTTCCCTTTCAGTTTCTTCATCTTGTCAACATTACACTAGCCTTGTTTAACCCTTGAGATAATAGACACAAAGCTAGCGTGGCTCCTTGGGCAGGAACGAATTGGGAAGATGTTAAAGAGGAACTGCAGTCTGCTCACATAATTTGTATTAAAAACATCTTTGCCATTCTGAAGCTTCTCACCAACCACTTTGCATATTATTTTATATATACTGTGATTCTGTACTTGCAAAATATGCTGCAGAAATCTCCCTCCACTGAGTCTGGCTGCATCCATTTTAACTGTGGGCAGCTGAAGCTGCAGCCTGTTCACTTCCTGGATTTACATAGACACACAGAGGCACACCGCCAGCTCTCATTGGCCCTCGTATGACTCATCCCCCTCTCTTCCTGGCAAACTCTCACAAGGGTAAGAGAGAGAGCTGTGCATGATGTCATAAGCCTAGGCTTTTTACAAGACAAGATACAGTATGTGGGCTGTATAAATTTACTGACAGAAAAAAAAATGTTTTACTATCCAATGTTAAGAACAACAAGGATAGAAGATTGAATAGATGGAAAGTTGAAAAAATGACTGAAGGTCCGTTTAAACTGTCCTCTGTACCAACCAATTAATCCTTTGTTCTGAATAATGAAACCTGGCTAGTTTATTTGATAACAGCTCATGATTTCCTTCAATGTTTATTTATTTGCCCTCTGTATTATTTTAGAGGCTACTGGGGACATCACAGGACAAACGGAATGATAGTTTACAAATTGTGGTTATTTAAATCGATTGTAAAGTCTTTTTTTTTTAAATTAAAATAATAAACGGGTTTATACTTACCTGCTCAGTGCAATGGTATTGCACAAAGTAGTCTCGAGCCTGCTCTTCTGCCCCCCCCCCACCGTGGTTCTTGGCTCCTCCTCTTCTGTGCCTGCCAGACATTCCGACTTGATCCCGAGCTGGGCTGTGTGCATCCAAAGACACACATAGCGCAGCTCGGCCACAACCCCTGCTCCCTCCTCACAGAATTTTATTGGCAGCTAATGGCTCCCTCTGCTGCTTCACTCCCAGTGAGTAGAGGGAGAGGGGAGAGAAGACCTTCAGTTGGGCACAGCGTTGGATTTATAAAGAACTCAGGTAAGTATTAAGAAGGGGGGGGGGGGAACAGACATTGCAAGGTTTTTTTACCTTAATGCACACAATGCATTTAGATAAGAAAACCTTTGGTGCTTACAACCAATGAAAAATTTTAATGAAAAAAAAAATGCATCCAAATCCAAAACTTTAGGATTGAGTAGGTAAGAGTTAGACATGGAATATCTCTCCAAAATGGGGAAAATCTTCGTTATGCAGTTGTCACGAAAACAAATGTCTCCATTGGAATTTTCCCCCTCTATTCCTATTTTTTTTTCAAATTAAACATTAGGGATTTTTCTTCACTTTCTGTTCTAGTGATAATGCTTATTAGATCAAATGGTGACAGTGGGGTGGATTCAGGAAAGTCAGAGAGTGCAAAATCTGTTGCAGCTCTGCATAGAAACAAATCAGCTTCCAGTTTTTGGTTTTCTTCTTTGTCAAAGCTTAATTGAACAAGCTGAAGTTAGAAGATGATTGGCTACCATGCACAGCTGCACCCGATTTTGGACTCTCCAGTTTTAGTAAATCAACCCCAGTGCATTCCCCCATCTGGGACACTGACAGCAATATGAACTTGGCAAAACTCTTTAGAAGCTCAGATTACATTTACAGACTTCTGAATTGCTGGTACTGGTATGTCCCTGGGCAGAAAGCAGTTAAGGTATTCTAGGGGCATAAATTATGCATCTAATTTTCTGACAATCTATCACATTTCTTGGAGGCCCTGGAGAACCAGGACAGTGGAAACAATTGGGGACACTGGCTCTGTTGACACTGGTACTAATATAGCAGTGATCAGTACAATAGTATGGCAGCGATCAGGACACTGGTATGCCAATAATCAGGACACTGGTATGGCAGCGTTCAGGACACTGGTATGGCAGTGATCAGGACACTGGTATGGCAGCGTTCAGGACACTGGTATGGCAATGATCAGGACACTGGTATGGCAGCGTTCAGGACACTGGTATGGCTATGTCCAGGACACTGGTATGGCAGCGTTCAGGACACTGGTATGGCAGCGATCAGGACACTGGTATGGCAATGATCAGGACACTGGTATGGCAGCGTTCAGGACACTGGTATGGCAGTGTTCAGGACACTGGTATGGCAATGATCAGGACAATGGTATGGCAGCATTCAGGACACTGGTATGGCAATGATCAGGATGCTGGTATGGGGTATGGCAGTGATCAGGATGTTGGCATGGGGTATGACGATAATCAGGATGCTGGCATGTGATATGGTGGTGATTAGGATGTTGGTGTGGGGTATGGCAGTGATCAGGATGCTGGCATGGTGTATGACGATAATCAGAATGGTGGCATGTGATATGGTGGTGATCTGGAGATTGGTATGGTGTATGGTGGTGATCAGGATGCTGGTATTGATTATGGAAAGAAACAGAACACTGGTATGCAAATGGCGGTGGATGGTTTGAGGTATGGCAGTGATCAGGACGCTGGTATGGTGTATGGCAGTGATCAGGAAAGTATTGGTTATGGCGGTGATCAGGAACACTGGTATGGCATATGACAATGATCAGGATGCTGGTATGGGGTATGGCAGTGATCAGGACATTGGTATGGGATATATCGGTGATCAGGATGTCGTAAGACAAAAACAATTCCATAGCTCAACTCACCAGCCAGTCTGCTGACCAACCAAATTAGCCTGTCTAACGTCTGTTAAAAACAGGGATTTAGTTAGCACACATTTGCAAACGCATGTGAAAGCTGCAAGGCCTCTTCATGGCACCCTGTGTTGCTTGCAGTCCTAACACTACAGGAAACAGTTAAGGTATTTTTCTCATTCAATGAATTTTTATTAGAAGTTTAGTAAATACAAATGTAGCATACATTCCAGAAAGCAAGATAGAAGGGAACGATAGGAACATGAAGTTCAAGTGTGAGACATAGCAAAACGGTCCACATGGACCAACACACAACATACTAGGTGGCAAAAGCAGTTAAGGTATTTTAGGGGCATAAATTATGCATCTAATTTTCTGACTATCTATCACATTTCTTGGAGGCCCTGGAGAACCAGGACAGTGGAAACAATTGGGGACACTGGCTCTGTTGACACTGGTACTAATATAGCGGTAAACAGTACAATAATATGGCAGCGATCGGGACACTGGTATGGCAATGATCAGGACACTGGTATGGCAGCGTTCAGGACACTGGTATTGCAGCGTTCAGGACACTGGTATGGCAATGATCAGGACACTGGTATGGCAGTGTTCAGGACACTGGTATTGCAGCGTTCAGGACACTGGTATGGCAGCGTTCAGGACACTGGTATGACAGTGTTCAGGACACTGGTATGGCAGCGTTCAGGACACTGGTATGGCAATGATCAGGACACTGGTATGGCAGCGTTCAGGACACTGGTATGGCAATGATCAGGACACTGGTATGGCAGCGTTCAGGACACTGGTATGGCAGCGATCAGGACACTGGTATGGCAATGATCAGGACACTGGTATGGCAGCGTTCAGGACACTGGTATGGCAGTGTTCAGGACACTGGTATGGCAATGATCAGGACAATGGTATGGCAGCATTCAGGACACTGGTATGGCAATGATCAGGATGCTGGTATGGGGTATGGCAGTGATCAGGATGTTGGCATGGGGTATGACGATAATCAGGATGCTGGCATGTGATATGGTGGTGATTAGGATGTTGGTGTGGGGTATGGCGGTGATCAGGATGCTGGCATGGGGTATGACGATAATCAGAATGCTGGCATGTGATATGGTGGTGATCTGGAGATTGGTATGGTGTATGGTGGTGATCAGGATGCTGGTATTGATTATGGAAAGAAACAGAACACTGGTATGCAAATGGCGGTGGATGGTTTGAGGTATGGCAGTGATCAGGACGCTGGTATGGTGTATGGCAGTGATCAGGAAAGTATTGGTTATGGCGGTGATCAGGAACACTGGTATGGCATATGACAATGATCAGGATGCTGGTATGGGGTATGGCAGTGATCAGGATATTGGTATGGGATATATCGGTGATCAGGATGTCGTAAGACAAAAACAATTCCATAGCTCAACTCACCAACCAGTCTGCTGACCATCCAAATTAGCCTGTCTAACGTCTGTTAAAAACAGGGATTTAGTTAGCACACATTTGCAAACGCATGTGAAAGCTGCAAGGCCTCTTCATGGCACCCTGTGTTGCTTGCAGTCCTAACACTACAGGAAGCAGTTAAGGTATTTTTCTCGTTCAATGAATTTTTATTAGAGGTTTAGTAATTACAAATGTAGTATACATTCCAGAAAGCAAGATAGAAGGGAACGATAGGAACATGAAGTTCAAGTGTGAGACATAGCAAAACGGTCCACATGGACCAACACACAACATACTAGGTGGCGAAAGCAGTTAAGGTATTTTAGGGGCATAAATTATGCATCTAATTTTCTGACTATCTATCACATTTCTTGGAGGCCCTGGAGAACCAGGACAGTGGAAACAATTGGGGACATTGGCTCTGTTGACACTGGTACTAATATAGCGGTAAACAGTACAATAATATGGCAGCGATTGGGACACTGGTATGGCAATGATCAGGACACTGGTATGGCAGCGTTCAGGACACTGGTATGGCAATGATCAGGACACTGGTATGGCAGCGTTCAGGACACTGGTATTGCAGCGTTCAGGACACTGGTATGGCAATGATCAGGACACTGGTATGGCAGTGTTCAGGACACTGGTATTGCAGCGTTCAGGACACTGGTATTGCAGCGTTCAGGACACTGGTATGGCAATGACCAGGACACTGGTATGGCAGCGTTCAGGACACTGGTATTGCAGCGTTGAGGACACTGGTATTGCAGCGTTGAGGACACTGGTATGGCAATGATCAGGACACTGGTATGGCAGCGATCAGGACACTGGTATGGCAGCGTTCAGGACACTGGTATGGCAATGATCAGGATACTGGTATGGCAGCATTCAGGACACTGGTATGGCAGCGTTCAGGACACTGGTATGGCAATGATCATGTCACTGGTATGACAACGATCAGGATGCTGGTATGGGGTATGGCAGTGATCAGGATGTAGGCATGGGGTATGACGATAATCAGGATGCTGGCATGTGATATGGCGGTGATTAGGATGTTGGTGTGGGGTATGGCAGTGATCAGGATGTTGGCATGGAGTATGACGATAATCAGAATGCTGGCATGTGATATGGTGGTGATCTGGAGATTGGTATGGTGTATGGTGGTGATCAGGATGCTGGTATTGATTATGGAAAGAAACAGGACACTGGTATGCAAATGGCAGTGATCAGGATGGTTTGAGGTATGGCAGTGATCAGGACGCTGGTTTAGTGTATGGCAGTGATCAGGAAAGTATGGGTTATGGCGGTGATCAGGAACACTGGTATGGCATATGATGATGATCAGGATGCTTGTATGGGGTATGGCAGTGATCAGGACATTGGTATGGGATATATCAGTGATCAGGATGTTGGTATAGATTATGGAAAGACTCAGGACACTGGTATAGCGAATGGCAGGGATCAGGGTGCTGTTATGGTGTATGGTGGTGATCAGGAAACTAGTATGGCTTATGGCGGTGACCAGGAATCTGCTATGGCGTATGACGGTGATCAAGAAGCTGGTATGGGTTATGGCGGTGACCGGGAATCTTGTAAGACGTATAATGCAGTGGCGGCTGGTGCTCAACATTTTTTTTGGGGGGGGGGGGGCAAGCAAACTGAAAAATTCTGAAAAAAAACATCATATGCAGTCACTGTGCCCCATAAAATGCAGCCACTGTGCCATCAATTGCAGCCTCTGTGCCCATCATATGCAGCCTGTGCCCATCATACAGCCTCTGTGCCCATTATATGCAGCCTCTGTGCCCATCCTATGCAGTCTGTTCCCGTGATATGCAGTCTGTGCCCATCATATGCAGCTTCTGCCCATCATATGCAGCCTGTGCCCAACATATGCAGCCTCTGTGCCCAACATATGCAGCCTCTGTGCCCATCATATGCAGCATGTGCCCATCATATGCAGCCTATGCCCATCATATGCAGCTTCTGTGCCCATCTTATGCAGCCACCCTTGGTGTCAGTGGGAAGAATAGTGCCCCATCATTGCTGCCAGTGGGAGCAATGGTTCTCCATCATTGGTGTCAGTGGGAGGAATAGTGCCCCATCATTGGTGCCAGTGGGAGGAATGGTTCTCCATCATTAGTGTCAGTGGGAAGAATAGTGCCCCATCATTGATGCCAGTGGGAGGAATGGTTCTCAATCATTTGTGTCAGTGGGAGGAATGGTTCTCCATCATTGGTGGCAATGGATAGAATGGTGCCCCAAGGGCTGGATACAGGCAAGCAAAGGGCCACATGGGCCCACGGGCTGCAGTTTGGAGACCACTGGTTTACATTCTGTTATAAAACAGAATCAAATAAAAATGCCGGGACTGTACGAACACCTCTAAAATGACCCCTTTTTTGGAAAGTAGACACCCCAACTTAATCTAATTTGTTGCCACTTTTTTGGCAATGAAGAAACATGCTGGTATTGAGGTGATTAAATCCTGGAGTTTGGATAAAAGACCCTGATGTCTCATTACAGAGGACCAATCACAAAAATAACACATATGAGACTTTTTTGTCCTCTGTGATAAAAATAGTGTTTAGTGAAAAAAAAGTTTTTAAAAATAAAGTTACTTAAAGCACTTAAAATATGACCTCCAAAAATGTTTGACACCCCCAACTCCACATACATGCACATACAAACGTAAACACATGTCAGAGGCACCTGCACATGAAAGCATTGATACACATTAAAGTGTTGCCTATGGAAAATATAGGGTACCAAAGTTTGTCGCCATTTCATGGAGCACCCAATTTTAGGGCTTGACACGTGGGGTATCAGTCTACTCAGCACAACGTCATTCTTTAGATTTTTCTAAAAAAAATGGGTCATATATTGTGTATGTGTGCCCTAATCTTAAAATAGAACTATAGGCAAAAATTTTTTATTTTATTTTGGATAGAGTAAGGGAGGGTTATAACCTCTGTAAGCTTTACTTTTGCCATCTTTGTCCCATTGGGGAGATTTCCCTTCACTTCCTGTCCCATAGCCAAACAGGAAGTGAGAGAAAATCTCTGCAAAATAAGGGGATTCCCTGGGGTTCCCCAGATCACCAGAACTAGTGTCCTCATTAGAGGATTTCCCCTCTATTACTTTTCTGGGGACAACCCAAAATTTGGGATTTTCTTTTACTTTCACTGTCAATGATAATGGTAAACAGGACAAATAGAGAGGATGAATCTCCCTAACGGGGGGGGGGGGGGGACAGACAGCAATAAAAAACGGACAGGGGTTCTAATCCCTCTCCATTCTATCCAAAACATAAAAAAAATGTTTGCCTTTAGTTATACTTTAACTCTAGTGTATTTTTACTGATATTTTACACTTAATAAATTGCTGTTCTAATATTATGTGGCATTAAAGATTGTGCAAAACCTGCAAAAAATAGCACTGGCAGTGAAAGGGTTAAAGTTTCCCTTATTCAGAAAATTTCCTATGTAGTCACGGGGCCCCAGAAAATATAAAACAAACTTCACAGCTTTGTAAAATGTTCATTAGATTTAATTAGATTTATTATCATACGTGTAGGCTATGTGAGCGTCGCCTGGCTGAAAAACGGCCAATTGGCAAACCCCATATCCTGCTATGTTGCTAGGACATAAAAAAATGTCGGTTTTCACTCCTGTAATGAGGCGCCTGCACCACCTTTTTTAAGTCGCATCACAAAGCATAGGTGTAATCGGAACCCATAGGAAATAATGGGATTCCTGTTGCTATGCATTGCCGTATGATGGCTGAAGTGCTTCAAACCGCACAGATATGAACGCATAACTAAGAAGTGGGCTGAGTCAGGTTTAATTTTGCCACAGTGATATGCAGTGAGAGAGGAATAAATGACTCGGGCTGGAACATTGTGGTAAATCTGTTGTACAATTTGTCTACTACTTCTGTATAAAATGGTCTTGTTGTGTCCCCCGTTGTCCACCATTGTGTTTATAAAAGGTTTTATTATTTCATTTTCACGTGGCACTAGTCTTAGCTCCGCCCACTTTCTTCCTTATAACAATTGTCTGAGCCTCTGGGAGGGAACCTGACAGTCTCCATGGAAACCCTGCTCACCTTCCCTTGATTGGCCCCACAAGTCACTATAGCTGGTCTCCATGAAAACCTTGACCATTCTCCTTGGACTGGACTCACAAGCCTCCATAGCTGGTCTCCATAGAAACACTACCCACTCTCACTGGATTGGACTCACAGGCCACCATAGCTGGTCTCCATAGAAACCCTGACTATTCTCCTTGGACTGGACTCACAGGCCACTGTAGCTGGTCTCCATGGAAACCTTGCTCACTTACCCTGGATTGGCCTCACTGGTCACCATAGCTAGTCTCCATGGTAACAATGCCCCCTCTCCCTGAATTATCCTCACAGGCTGCCATAGCTGGTCTCAATGGAAACCCCCACCCTCCCTGGCTTGGACTCACAGGCTGCCATGGCTGGTCTCTATGGAAACCTGTCCTTGGATTATCCTCACAGGCCACCATAGCTGGTATCCATGGAAACACTGCTCACTCTCCCTTAGTTGGATTCTCAAGCCACCATAGCGTGTCTCTATGGAAACCCTGACCACTCTCCTTGGATTGGACAAATAGGGCGCCATACATGGTCTCCATGGAAACCTCGACCACTCTCCCTGAATTAGACTTATAGCTGGTCTCTATGAAGATGGGATCCCCGGAGATACAGAAGAATGGCTCCTCTTTGTGTACAGTAAGTCTGGACAGCAGAGACAGTGTGGTGGAGGGATATCTTCTCTCAGATCACAATGACAGCGTCTGTACCTTTAACAAGTCAGCCATGGCGGATCCAATATTTCCATCCTCACAGGTTAAAACTTAATATGAGAGAAATACACAGCTTGTCATTCAATTGCAGCCACTGTGCCCATCAGTTGCTGTCGCTGTGCCCATCAAATGCAGCCACTGTGACATCAAATGCAGCCACTGTGCCATCAAATGCAGCCACTGTGCCCATCAAGTTCAGCCACTGTGCCCATCAAATGCTGTCACTGTGCACATTAAATGCAGCCACTGTGCCTTCAAATGCAGCTACTGTGCCCATCAATTGAAGCCACCGTGCCATCAAATGCAGCCACTGTGCCCATCAATTGCAGCCACTGTGCCCATCAAATTCCGCCACTGTGCCCATCAAATTCTGCCACTGTGCCCATCAAATGCAGCCACTGTGACATCAAATGCAGCCACTGTGCCCATAAAATGTAGCCACTGTGCCCATCAAATGCTGTCACTGTGCCCATCAAATGCCGCCACTGTGCCCATCAAATGCTGTCACTGTGCCCATCAAATCCCCACCGATCCTCCTCGGTGCAGCCTCACAGCAGATCCTCCACTCACACCATCCGGGCAGCAGAGGCCACCTCGCTCCCTCCCTGGCCAGCCAGCCAGCTACCTCCCCGGTCACATGGGGCTCCGGCTGGGGGGTCTCCGCATCTTCTCAGTCTTCTCAAGCCCAATCAGCCAGCTACCTCCCCGGTCACATGGGGCTCTGGCTGGGGGGTCTCTGCATCTTCTCAATCTTCTCAAGCCCAATCCGCCTTCAGCCCATCCCTCCCATGTCACCCCCAGACCACTCGGGGTACAGCAAGGGGGCGGAGTGCCGACAATACCGCACCGAGCCTCAGCCTGACCGTCCTCCCCTTCCCTGGTACGACACCGACCTCCACTATACTCCAGTCCCAGAGCACACAGTAGTGAGCCAGGAAACCGGAAGTGGTGCCGCATAAAAGCACCACCCACCGTCCTCCGGTCCCGGCAAATAAAAAGATAGGAAAGGACTGGCCACACAAATGACAGTAGAGTGGGGAGTGTTTGGGGCGCATCGCTTGCACCCCGACCACACCCTAAACATGGTCAAATCGGCTTCCCAGCCTGCAATCAGCTGATTGCAGGCTGGGAAGCTTCCCATAGACAGCCGCATGTCCGGCGCCTGGTCACTCTTAATGTGACCATTTTTTTGGGGGGGGGGGTGGTGCCCGAGTGCCCCCTATGGATGGGCCGTCACTGGTAAGGAAAAATGTCCCATCATTGGTGTCAGTGGGAGGAATCGTGCCCCATCATTGGTGTCAGTGGGAAGAATAGTGCCTCATCACTGGATTCAGTGGGGGGATTGTGCCTCATCATTAGTGTCAGTGTAAAGAATGGTGCCTCATTGTTGGTGTCAGTGGGAGTAATGATGCTCCAGAACTGGTGCCAGTGTAAAGAATGGTGCCTCCTCATTGGTATCAGTGGGAGGAATGGTGCCCCATCATTGCCCATATTGCTCTGAATGCACACTACATTTGGAACTTACATCCATGTATATGCTTTAACTAAATAGTTAGTCCATGTTATTCCAAATTTATTAGTGTCAAATCCTTGGATCATATAAAGCAGAAAGGAACACAATTTGGATGGGATTTTATACAAAAAGATTATTAAACAAAACTAATAAAAAGATCAAATTTTATTAAATACAAATGTGGTTAAAAACAGACCAAAGATCACACTACATTAAACCCAGGCTTTAGAAAACATTACATTCATCAGTCTACATAGAGGAGTCCTACAAGCCCCCTGCTTGTAAATGGTACACCGATGCGTTTCAACTTAGTCTTCTTCAGGGAGGTAGATAAAAATGATTAATTTCTACAATAAAACAGAAAATCAGAACAAGTACAGTATATAAAAAGTAGAAAACAAAAAAACAACAACAGCAATGGACTTAGAAAAACAAAAGTTTCAACCTACATAGGGCGACCAGGATGGACACAAGGGATGCTTACAAATGTCACATATGGCTGGATGTAGAAAGGAAATCAAGATAGAAAAATAATAATCAATGTGCGGGTAAACTAAGCCAGGAATATCATTACACAAGAAATTGGCCATAAACACACCTTATGGAATCATTCATAGAAAACTCCAAATTATCAGGGACTTACATTCAAATCTAGGAAACCAAAGAAAGAAAGAAACAGATAAACATAAAAGGGACCATGAGAATATGGCTAATCCTGAAATTGCCCCGAGAAATAACAGTAAAAATAAAGGCAGCCAATAAAAGCCCAGATTGACCCAACCATCAAAAGTAAATACCTATCAATGATCACAATGTGGGGTCTTAAAAGAAGATAGAGGAACACCCTCAGAAGAACGCAGCTGTCAGAGAGGTTCCCAGAGTGGACGCTGTGCTGGTGTGCGCCGGTGTGCGCCGGGGCGCACTGGCACACGCGCACTGTTGTGGGTGGCGGCGTGCTGTCACGTGCGTGTGTGGGGACGTGCCTGTGCACGTCCGTGCGCGCGTGCACAGCGCTTGGCGCCAATCAGCCTATTTAAACTGTCAGCACATTTGTCCCGGTGCTGTCCAATCTGCAGCTCCCAGTATCCCTGCACCCGCTTACCTGTCTGAACGTCTGATCTCCTGATTACCCGGCTTGCCCTTTGGATTATCCTTTGTCTTCTGCCTGCATCTCACCCCAGCCTGTCTTGACTATGAACCTGAGTGCTCCTTTGTACTACATTGCCCGCCTATTGCCGACCCTGCCTGTGACCCGACTTACCTACTCCTCTCCTGCTCTGCACCTGCTGCCTGTGCTTCAGCTGTCTGGTGATCTCCAAGCCACCTGTTACTGGGATCCTCCTGCTGTTGACCCGCCAGGCCCTCATGCCACTCTGTGCTCCCGTGCCTCCTGTCTGTACTACCAGGGGCCAGGAACCAGATACGTAAGGGAGGCCTTTCCCTGCTATACGGGGCTCATCGGTCAGGTACGTGGAAGTCTGACAGCAGCTCTCAGGAGAATCCAATCAAAATCATAAATCTGGAAAGGATTGAATCCAAAAAGATCAAATATACCGATAGTAGACACCTCAAAAGATGGCCAACGATGACTTCCTATACAGCAGGGGTCTCTCAACTGCAGCCCATGGGCCAGATGTAGCCCTTTGCTTTCCTTTATCCGGCCCTTGAATATATATTGTAGATCAGCATCTGACTGTGAATTTGTGCCACATCCAAAATTATTTATACATAACAGCAAAGGGGGTCCCCTAGTGGTGGACTTTTCAGGCACATGTAGCAATCATAAAAGAGGTATACTTGTTACAAATATAATTTATTGAATTAACATAATAAAATAAGACAACAATTATAACATCTATTGTTTAGGAATGTAAATCCATCAGTATTACAATCGTGTATATACAGAGTTTTGAAGCAGTACTTTTTCACCAGACGCGTTTCAGAGTCAATTAAACTCCTTCCTCAGGGGTAGTGTATGCTTTAATTAGTTATTAAACACTGTATTGGCTGACTTGACATTCCATAAAAATTGTGATTAAAAACAGCGACAGTGACAAAGTCTGTCTGCCCAGTATGCTCTTGATTCCAAATTGAACAAACATCTATGTGTTGGAGATGATGTAAACAGGTAGAAGTGGGTTTTTGTACTCCACCAAGAGTATATATATGTTGTTCTCTTCAAAAAGAAAAGAAAAGCCCAGGAGATGTGGGCATAAACTAAATACTTGAGGCTCCACTGAGGCCGAGAGGCAAATCCTGAAGGTGGCTCAAAAGTTGATGTTCATAGGTGTATATATTGATAGATGACATGAGAGTGAATCGGATCAAGTAGCTGTTCATGCCAGTAACATCCCGCAGCATGTGGATAGATCAGATAATCGTCCACACAGAAGAATGACGGCAACAAAAGCATGGGTAGCATGCCAATGTTGGGGGTACATCCAGAGATATTGGCACCTTCTAACATCAGATCCTAAAATTGCCAGGATCGTTCCATCACACCCCCAAATGACATATAGACAGACCCCCCCTTTCATGATAGATTAGTCTCAAGTCATTTTTCTTCACCAACTAGAAATTATTCTGATACAGCTAGAGGGACCTTTCCATGCGGCTCCTTTACCTATTGTCAGTATATTTGCCCGAACCAAACAATCGGTATATTTCATCTTTTGGGTTCAAACCTTTCCGGGTTCATGATTTTGATTGGATTCTGCTAATACACACAGAAGGAGGTCCGAATTCTTTTTGACTTTTTTCCCAGCATACTTATTCTTAGTCAGCAACTCAAAACCAAAGGATCAACGTGGGAAAAAAAACATAGCAAATAAGAAACATAATATAGCATATACAATTGCTGTACAAGTCATAATATAATTTAACCTCTTCCCAACCGCGCTATAGCCGAAGACAGCTACAGCAGGGTCGCACATTTCTGGGAGGACGTTCTCCTGTGATCACGCTACCCGCGCCCCCCCCCCCCCCCCCCCTGTGGCGCACATCGGCAGGGATCTGTGATCACTGTGTCCAGAGGACACAGCTGAACACAGATCGGGGTAAAGAGCCAATCACAGTGGCTCTTTATTATGTGACCAGATGTGTCCAATCACAGCTGATCACAGTGTAAACAGGATAACCGGTTATTGCCATTCCTCTCCTCACGCTGACAGCGCATGAGGTGAGGAGAGCCAGTAAGCAGCAATCCACACAGGGGACATCTACACTGATAATCAGGGCACTAATCATCAGTGTCCTGATTATCACTGCAGCCCCAACAGTGCCAATCAGTGCCCATCATTGCCACCTATCAGTGCCCATCAGTGCTGCCTATCAGTGCCCATCATTGCCACCTATCAGTGCCCATAAGTTCTGCCTATCAGTGCCCATCATTGCCACATATCAGTGCCCATCTTGCTGCCTGTCAATGCCCATCAGTGATGCTTATCACTGCCCATCATGGCCGCTATCAGTGTTGCCTATCAGTGCCCATCATTGCCAACTATCAGTACTGCCTGTCAGTGCCCATCAGTGATGCTTATCATTGCCTATCATTGCCGCCTATCAGTGCCCATCATTGCCAAATATTAGTGCCCATCGGTGCTGCCTGTCAGTGCCCATCAGTGATGCTTATCAATGATGCCTATCAGTGCCCATTATTGCCGCCTATCTGTGCCCATCAGTGATGCTTATTAGTGCCCATCAGTGCCACCTATTGTGCCTATCATTGCTGTCTATCTGTGCCCATCAGTGCTGCCTATCAGTGCCCATCATTGCCGCCTATCGGTGCCCATCATTGCTGCCTATCTGTGCCCATCAGTGCTGCCTATCAGTGCCCATCATTGCCGCCTATTGGTGCTCATCAGTGCTGCCTGTCAGTGCCCATGAGTGATGCTTATTAGTGCCCATCAGTGCCACCTATTGGTGCCCATCAGTTCTGTCTATCAGTGCCCATCATTGCTGCCTATCGGTGCCCATCAGCGCTGCCTGTCAGTGCCCATCAGTGATGCTTATCAGTGCCGCCTATCAGTGCCCATTATTGCCGCCTATCTGTGCCCATCAGTGATGCTCATTAGTGCCCATCAGTGCTGCCTATCAGTGCCCATCAGTGCCGCCTATCAGTGCCCATAATTGCCGCCTATCGAAGCCCATCAGTGCTGCCTTTCAGCGCTCATAAGTGATGCTTATCAGTGCCCATCAGTGCTGCCTGTCAGTGCCCATCATTGCCGCCTATCAGTGCCCATTAGTGCCACATATCAGTGCCCATCGGTGCTGCCTGTCAGTGCCCATCAGTGATGCTTATCAGTGATGCCTATCAGTGCCCATTATTGCCGCCTATCTGTGCCCATCAGTGATGCTTATTAGTGCCCATCAGTGCCACCTATTGTGCCTATCATTGCTGTCTATCTGTGCCCATCAGTGCTGCCTATCAGTGCCCATCATTGCCGCCTATCGATGCCCATCATTGCTGCCTATCTGTGCCCATCAGTGCTGCCTATCAGTGCCCATCATTGCCACCTATTGGTGCTCATCAGTGCTGCCTGTCAGTGCCCATGAGTGATGCTTATTAGTGCCCATCAGTGCCACCTATTGGTGCCCATCAGTTCTGTCTATCAGTGCCCATCATTGCTGCCTATCGGTGCCCATCAGCGCTGCCTGTCAGTGCCCATCAGTGATGCTTATCAGTGCCGCCTATCAGTGCCCATTATTGCCGCCTATCTGTGCCCATCAGTGATGCTCATTAGTGCCCATCAGTGCTGCCTATCAGTGCCCATCAGTGCCGCCTATCAGTGCCCATAATTGCCGCCTATCGAAGCCCATCAGTGCTGCCTTTCAGCGCTCATAAGTGATGCTTATCAGTGCCCATCAGTGCTGCCTGTCAGTGCCCATCATTGCCGCCTATCAGTGCCCATTAGTGCCACATATCAGTGCCCATCGGTGCTGCCTGTCAGTGCCCATCAGTGATGCTTATCAGTGATGCCTATCAGTGCCCATTATTGCCGCCTATCTGTGCCCATCAGTGATGCTTATTAGTGCCCATCAGTGCCACCTATTGTGCCTATCATTGCTGTCTATCTGTGCCCATCAGTGCTGCCTATCAGTGCCCATCATTGCCGCCTATCGATGCCCATCATTGCTGCCTATCTGTGCCCATCAGTGCTGCCTATCAGTGCCCATCATTGCCACCTATTGGTGCTCATCAGTGCTGCCTGTCAGTGCCCATGAGTGATGCTTATTAGTGCCCATCAGTGCCACCTATTGGTGCCCATCAGTTCTGTCTATCAGTGCCCATCATTGCTGCCTATCGGTGCCCATCAGTGCTGCCTGTCAGTGCCCATCAGTGATGCTTATCAGTGCCGCCTATCAGTGCCCATTATTGCCGCCTATCTGTGCCCATCAGTGATGCTCATTAGTGCCCATCAGTGCTGCCTATCAGTGCCCATCAGTGCCGCCTATCAGTGCCCATAATTGCCGCCTATCGAAGCCCATCAGTGCTGCCTTTCAGCGCTCATAAGTGATGCTTATCAGTGCCCATCAGTGCTGCCTGTCAGTGCCCATCAGTGATGCTTATCAGTGCCCATTAGTGCCACATATCAGTGCCTCCTCATCAGATTCTAGGCATCCTCTGCAACAAAAACTTTATTTTTGGTGAGATGCTCCTAAATAGGTAATCACTTATCAGTGCCCATCAGTGCTGCCAATTAGTGTTCATCATTGCCGTCTATCTGTGCCCACAGTGCTGCCTGTCAGTGCCCATCAGTGATGCCTGTTAGTGCTGCATATAAGTGCAGCCTCAGCGATGGTGCCTCATCAGATTTTAGGCATCCTCTGCAATAAAAATGTAATTTTTGGTGAGATGCTCCTAAATGGGTAATCACCTATTGGTGCCCATCAGTGCCATCTATCAGTGTTTCCTGTCAGTGCCCATCAGTGCTGCCTGTCAATGCCACTTATCAGTGCCCATCATTGCCACCTATCAGTGCCCATCAGTGCTGCCTGTCAGTGCCGCCTATCAGTGCCCATCATTGCCGCCAATAAGTGCTACCTGTCCATCAGTGATGCTTATCAGTGCTGCCTATCGGTGCTCATTAGTGCCGCATATCAGTGCAGCCTCATCAGATTTTAGGCATCCTCTGCAACAAAAATGTCATTTTTGGCGAAATGCTCCTAAATGGGTAATCACCTATCAGTGCCCATCAGTGCTGCCTGTCGGTGCCCATCAGTGATGCGTATCAGTTCCCATCAGTGCCGCATAGCAATGCAGCCTCATCATTGCCTCCTCATTCGATTTTAAGCATTCTTTTCAGCAAAAATGTCATTTTTGGCGAAATGCTCCTAAATGGGTAATCACCTATCAGTGCCCATCAGTGATGCCTATCAGTGCCCATCAGTGCCGCATAGCAATGCAGCCTCATCATTGACTCCTCATTCGATTTTAGGCATCCTCTTCAGCAAAAATGTCATTTTTGGCGAAATGCTCCTAAATGGTTAATCACCTATCAGTGCCCATCAGTGCTGCCTGTCGGTGCCCATCAGTGATGCCTATCAGTGCCCATCAGTGCCGCATAGCAATGCAGCCTCATCATTGCCTCCTCATTCGATTCTAGGCATCCTCTTCAGCAAAAATGTCATTTTTGGTGAGATGCTCCCAAATGGGTAATCACTTCTAAAGGAATGTAGTCCCTGCAACTTTCCTCATTGGAACACTGAGAGTGCACGTGTGCCAGCTGATTAATAATAAAAAGTCACTCCCAAAAGAATGACTGTAAATTGAACAGAAATACAGGCATTTTATACACTTGAAAAGTAAGTCAGTCACCACATGAACAATAACCCAACTATTTACCCAAAACATTACACAATGGTTTATTTAACAAGGTAGAGCTGACTTATGGCTAATCCCATCATAGAAGATCCTTCAAGAGTTAGTCAAATCAGCCAACATATACTAGAAACATTAAGTTGATTAAACAACTAGCCACCTGGGTAACTTAGTACCCACCCAGACTATTCGGCACCAAGTCCCTCACCCTGGATACAAAGTTCAATACTAGGGATGGGCCGAACACCCCCCAGTTCGGTTCACATCCAGAACATGCCAACAGGCAAAAAATTAGTTCGAACACGCGAACACTGTTAAAGTCTATGGGACTCGAACGTGAAAAATCAAAAGTGCAAATTTTAAAGGCTAATATGCAAGTTATTGTCATAAAAAATGTTTGGGGACCCGGGTCCTGCCCCAAGGGACATGTATCAATGCAAAAAAAAAAGTTTTAAGAATGGACGTTTTTTTTGGAGCAGTGATTTTAATAATGCTTAAAGTGAAACAACAAAAGTGAAATATTCCTTTAAATTTCGAACCTGGGGGTGTTTATAGTATGCCGGTAAAGTGGCGCATGTTTCCTGTGTTTACAACAGTCCGAGAGCAAAATGACATTTCTAAAGGAAAAAAAGTCATTTAAAACTAGTACTAGTGCTAGCACTAGTGCTGGCTATTAATGAATTATCAGGTTTCTGCAATACACATAAAAGTCATTGAAAAAAAGGATTGTGGGGATTTCCCCACAGTGCATTACCAGGCCCTTTGGGTCTGTTATGAATATTAAGGGGAAACCCGAACCAAAAATTTTTTTAAAAAATGCGTGGGGTTCCCCCAAATTCCATACTAGGCCCTTCAGGTCTGGTATGGATATTAAGGAGAACCCTACGCCAAAATTAAAAAAAAAAAGGGCGTGGGGGTCCCCCTCAAAATCCATACCAGACCCTTCAGGTCTGGTATGGATTTTAACCACTTAAGGACCGCCTAACGCCGATTTACGTCGGCAAGGCGGCACGGGCAGGCAAAATCACGTACATGTACGTGATTTGCCTCTCGCGGGTGGGGGGTCCGATCGGACCCCCCCCCGGTGCCCGAGGCGGTCCCGTTCTGTTCCCCGGCGATCCGAGATGAGGGGGAGGCCATCCGTTCGTGGCCCCCCCCTCGCGATCGCCGCCGGCCAATGGGAACACTCCTTTGCTGCTGTATGCTAAACAGCAGCAAAGGAAATGATGTCATCTCCCCTCAGCTCGGTATTCCGTTCCAGCGCCGAGGGGAGAAGACATCAATGTAAGTGCACAACACACTACACACACAGTAGAACATGCCAGGCATACAAAACACCCCGATCCCCCCCCCGATCGCCCCCCGATCCCCCCCCAATCACCCCCCCCCCCCTGTCACAAACTGACACCAGCAGGTTTTTTTTTTTTTTTTCTGATTACTGCATAGTGTCAGTTTGTGACAGTTACTGTGTTGGGACAGTTAGTATTACCCCCCTTTAGGTCTAGGATACCCCCCTAACCCCCCCTAATAAAGTTTTAACCCCTTGATCACCCCCCATCGCCAGTGTCGCTAAGCGATCATTTTTCTGATCGCTGTATTAGTGTCACTGGTGACGCTAGTTAGTGAGGTAAATATTTAGGTTCGCCGTCAGCGTTTTATAGTGACAGGGACCCCCATATACTACCTAATAAATGTTTTAACCCCTTGATTGCCCCCTAGTTAACCCTTTCACCACTGATCACCGTATAACCGTTACGGGTGACGCTGGTTAGTTTGTTTATTTTTTATAGTGTCAGGGCACCCGCCGTTTATTACCGAATAAAGGTTTAGCCCCCTGATCGCCCGGCGGTGATATGCGTCGCCCCAGGCAGCGTCAGATTAGCGCCAGTACCGCTAACACCCACGCACGCAGCATGCGCCTCCCTTAGTGGTATAGTATCTGATCGGATCAATATCTGATCCGATCAGATCTATACTGGCGTCCCCAGCAGTTTAGGGTTTCCAAAAACACAGTGTTAGCGGGATCAGCCCAGATACCCGCTAGCACCTGCGTTTTGCCCCTCCGCCCAGCCCACCCAAGTGCAGTATCGATCGATCACTGTCACTTACAAAACACTAAACGCATAACTGCAGCGTTCGCAGAGTCAGGCCTGATCCCTACGATCGCTAACAGTTTTTTTGGTAGCATTTTGGTGAACTGGCAAGCAAGCACCAGGCAGCGTCAGGTTAGCGCCAGTAGCGCTAACACCCACGCACGCACCGTACACCTCCCTTAGTGGTATAGTATCTGATCAGATCAATATCTGATCCGATCAGATCTATACTGGCATCCCCAGCAGTTTAGGGTTCCCAAAAACGCAGTGTTAGCGGGATCAGCCCAGATACCTGCTAGCACCTGCGTTGTGCCCCTCCGCCCGGCCCAGCCCAGCCCACCCAAGTGCAGTATCGATCGATCACTGTCACTTACAAGGCACTAAACGCATAACTGCAGCGTTCGCAGAGTCAGGCCTGATCCCTGCGATCGCTAACAGTTTTTTTGGTAGCATTTTGGTGAACTAGCAAGCACCGGCCCCAGGCAGCGTCAGGTTAGCGCCAGTACCACTAACACCCACGCACGCAGCATACGCCTCCTTTAGTGGTATAGTATCTGAACGGATCAATATCTGATCCGATCAGATCTATACTAGCGTCCCCAGCAGTTTAGGGTTCCCAAAAACGCAGTGTTAGCGGGATCAGCCCAGATACCTGCTAGCACCTGCGTTTTGCCCCTCCGCCCGGCCCAGTCCAGCCCACCCAAGTGCAGTATCGATCGATCACTGACACTTACAAAACACTAAACGCATAACTGCAGCGTTCGCAGAGTCAGACCTGATCCCTGCGATCGCTAACAGTTTTTTTGGAAGCTTTTTATTGAACTGGCAAGCACCAGCGGCCTAGTACACCCCGGTCGTAGTCAAACCAGCACTGCAGTAACACTTGGTGACGTGGCAAGTCCCATAAGTGCAGTTCAAGCTGGTGAGGTGGCAAGCACAAGTAGTGTCCCGCTGCCACCAAAAAGACAAACACAGGCCCGTCGTGCCCATAGTGCCCTTCCTGCTGCATTCGCCAATCCTAATTGGGAACCCACCACTTCTGCAGCGCCCGTACTTCCCTCATTCACATCCCCAACCAAATGCAGTCGGCTGCATGAGAGGCATTTTCTTTATGTCCTACCGAGTACCCCTACCCAACGAACCCCCCCAAAAAGATGTTGTGTCTGCAGCAAGCGCGAATATAGGCGTGACACCCGCTATTATTGTCCCTCCTGTCCTGACAATCCTGGTCTTTGCATTGGTGAATGTTTTGAACGCTACCATTCACTAGTTGAGTATTAGCGTAGGGTACAGCATTCCACAGACTAGGGCACACTTTCACAGGGTCTCCCAAGATGCCATCGCATTTTGAGAGACCCGAACCTGGAACCGGTTACCGTTATAAAAGTTAGTTACAAAAAAAGTGTAAAAAAAAAATATATATATATAAAATAAAAAAAAATAGTTGTCGTTTTATTGTTCTCTCTCTCTATTCTCTCTCTCTATTGTTCTGCTCTTTTTTTACTGTATTCTATTCTGCAGTGTTTTATTGTTATTGTTATTATGTTTTATCATGTTTGTTTTTCAGGTATGTAATTATTTATACTTTACTGTTTACTGTGCTTTATTGTTAACCATTTTTTTGTCTTCAGGTACGCCATTCACAACTTTGAGTGGTTATACCAGAATGATGCCTGCAGGTTTAGGTATCATCTTGGTATCATTCTTTTCAGCCAGCGGTCGGCTTTCATGTAAAAGCAATCCTAGCAGCTAATTAGCCTCTAGACTGCCTTTACAAGCCGTGGGAGGGAATGCCCCCCCCCCCCACCGTCTTCCGTGTTTTTCTCTGGCTCTCCTGTCTCAACAGGGAACCTGAGAATGCAGCCGGTGATTCAGCCAGCTGACCATAGAGCTGATCAGAGACAAGAGTGGCTCCAAACATCTCTATGGCCTAAGAAACCGGAAGCTACGAGCATTTTATGACTTAGATTTCGCCGGATGTAAATAGCGCCATTGGGAAATTGGGGAAGCATTTTATCACACCGATCTTGGTGTGGTCAGATGCTTTGAAGGCAGAGGAGAGATCTAGGGTCTAATAGACCCCAATTTTTTCAAAAAAGAGTACCTGTCACTACCTATTGCTATCATAGGGGATATTTACATTCCCCGAGATAACAATAAAAATGATTTAAAAAAAAAAAAAATGAAAGGAACAGTTTAAAAATAAGATAAAAAAGCAAAAAAATAATAAAGAAAAAAAAAAAAAAAAAAAAAAGCACCCCTGTCGCCCCCTGCTCTTGCGCTAAGGCGAACGCAAGCGGCGGTCTGTCGTCAAACGTAAACAGCAATTGCACCATGCATGTGAGGTATCGCCGCGAAGGTCAGATCGAGGGCAGTAATTTTTGCAGTAGACCTCCTCTGCAAATCTAAAGTGGTAACCTGTAAAGGCTTTTAAAGGCTTTTAAAAATGTATTTATTTTGTTGCCACTGCACGTTTGTGCGCAATTGTAAAGCATGTCATGTTTGGTATCCATGTACTCGGTCTAAGATCATCTTTTTTATTTCATCAAACATTTGGGCAATATAGTGTGTTTTAGTGCATTAAAATTTAAAAAAGTGTGTTTTTTCCCCAAAAAATGCGTTTGAAAAATCGCTGCGCAAATACTGTGTGAAAAAAAAAAATGAAACACCCACCATTTTAATCTGTAGGGCATTTGCTTTAAAAAAATATATAATGTTTGGGGGTTCAAAGTAATTTTCTTGCAAAAAAAAAAAACTTTTTCATGTAAAAAATAAGTGTCAGAAAGGGCTTTGTCTTCAAGTGGTTAGAAGAGTGGGTGATGTGTGACATAAGCTTCTAAATGTTGTGCATAAAATGCCAGGACAGTTCAAAACCCCCCCCAAATGACCCCATTTTGGAAAGTAGACACCCCAAGCTATTTGCTGAGAGGCATGTCGAGTCCATGGAATATTTTATATTGCGACACAAGTTGCGGGAAAGAGACAAATTTTTTTTTTTTTTTTTTTTTTTTGCACAAAGTTGTCACTAAATGATATATTGCTCAAACATGCCATGGGAATATGTGAAATTACACCCCAAAATACATTCTGCTGCTTCTCCTGAGTACGGGGATACCACATGTGTGAGACTTTTTGGGAGCCTAGCCGCGTACGGGACCCCGAAAACCAAGCACCGCCTTCAGGCTTTCTAAGGGCGTGAATTTTTGATTTCACTCTTCACTGCCTATCACAGTTTCGGAGGCCATGGAATGCCCAGGTGGCACAAAACCCCCCCAAATGACCCCATTTTGGAAAGTAGACACCCCAAGCTATTTGCTGAGAGGTATAGTGAGTATTTTGCAGACCTCACTTTTTGTCACAAAGTTTTGAAATTTGAAAAAAGAAAAAAAAAAAAAGTTTTTTCTTGTCTTTCTTCATTTTCAAAAACAAATGAGAGCTGCAAAATACTCACCATGCCTCTCAGCAAATAGCTTGGGGTGTCTACTTTCCAAAATGGGGTCATTTGGGGGGGTTTTGTGCCACCTGGGCATTCCATGGCCTCCGAAACGGTGTTAGGCAGTGAAGAGTAAAATCAAAAATTCACGCCCTTAAAAACGCTGAAGGCGGTGATTGGTTTTCGGGGTCCCGTACGCGGCTAGGCTCCCAAAAAGTCTCACACATGTGGTATCCCCGTACTCAGGAGAAGCAGCTAAATGTATTTTGGGGTGCAATTCCACATAGGCCCATGGCCTGTGTGAGCAATATATCATTTAGTGACAACTTTGTGCAAAAAAAAAAAAAAAAAAAAAAAAAGTGTCACTTTCCCGCAACTTGTGTCAAAATATAAAATATTCCATGGACTCAATATGCCTCTCAGCAAATAGCTTGGGGTGTCTACTTTCCAAAATGGGGTCATTTGGGGGGGGGTTGTGCCACCTGGGCATTCCATGGCCTCCGAAACTGTGATAGGCAGTGAAGAGTGAAATCAAAAAGTTACACCCTTAGAAATCCTGAAGGCGGTGATTGGTTTTCGGGGTCCCATACGCGGCTAGGCTCCCAAAAAGTCCCACACATGTGGTATCCCCGTACTCAGGAGAAGTAGCTGAATATATTTTGGGGTGCAATTCCACATAGGCCCATGGCCTGTGTGAGCAATATATCATTTAGTGACAACTTTTTGTAAATATTTTTTTTTTTTTTATTTTTTGTCATTATTCAATCACTTGGGACAAAAAAAATAAATATTCAATGGGTTCAACATGCCTATCAGCAATTTCCTTGGGGTGTCTACTTTCCAAAATGGGGTCATTTGGGGGGGTTTTGTACTGCCCTGCCATTTTAGCACCTCAAGAAATGACATAGGCAGTCATAAACTAAAAGCTGTGTAAATTCCAGAAAATGTACCCTAGTTTGTAGACGCTATAACTTTTGCGCAAACCAATAAATATACGCTTATTGACATTTTTTTTTACCAAAGACATGTGGCCGAATACATTTTGGCCTAAATGTATGACTAAAATTGAGTTTATTGGATTTTTTTTATAACAAAAAGTAGAAAATATCATTTTTTTTCAAAATTTTCGGTCTTTTTCCGTTTATAGCGCAAAAAATAAAAACTGCAGAGGTGATCAAATACCATCAAAAGAAAGCTCTATTTGTGGGAAGAAAAGGACGCAAATTTCGTTTGGGTACAGCATTGCATGACCGCGCAATTAGCAGTTAAAGCGACGCAGTGCCAAATTGGAAAAAGACCTCTGGTCCTTAGGCAGCATAATGGTCCGGGGCTCAAGTGGTTAAGGGGAACCCTGTGCCAGAATTTTTAAAAAAATGGCGTTGGGGTCCCCTTAAAAATCCATACCAGACCCTTATCCGAGCACACAACCTGGCAGGCTGCAGGAAAAAAGGGGGGACGAGAGAGCAGCCTCCCCTCCTGAACTGTACCAGGCCACATGCCCTCAACATGGGGATGTCCCCATGTTGATGGGGACAAGGGCCTCATCCCCACAACTCTTGCCCGGTGGTTGTGGGGGTCTGCGGGCAGGGGGCATATCGGAATCTGGAAGCCCCCTTTAACAAGGGGACCCCCAGATCCTGCCCCCCCATGTGAAATGGTAATGGCCATTTCACAAAAAAAGTGTCAAAAATGTTAAAAATGACAAGAGACGGTTTTTGACAATTCCTTTTATTAAAGTCTTCTTCCATCTTCTTCTGTTCTTCATTCGGTTTTCTTCCTTCATCTTGTTCTTCCCCCGCTTCTTCCTCTGCTTTTTCCTCCACATCCTCTGCTTCTTCATTCGGTCTTCTTGTCCGGCATCTTCCTCCGGCTTCTTCTTCCCCGCTTCGTTCTTCGGATGATTCGCATCCATGGGAGGTTCCCGCTGTGTGACGCTTCTGTTCTTCTGACACCTGTTATATAACTGAGGAAGGGGCCTCCCGGTGACCCTGCCCACTCTGACGCACTGGGACTTTACGGGGACTTCCCTATGGGCTTCCCCATGGCGTCAGAGGGGGCGGGGTCATCGGGTGGCCCCACTATCAGTTATATAAAAAGTGCCAAAAGAACAGAAGCGTCACACAGCAGGAACCTCCCATGGATGCGGATCGTCTGAAGAACGTAGCGGGGAAGAAGAAGCAGGAGGAAGATGTGGACGAGAAGACCGAAGGAAGAAGCAGAGGATGCGGCGGAAGAAGCAGAGGAAGAAGCGGGGGAAGAACAAGATGGGGGAAGAAAACCGAATGAAAAACAGAAGATGATGGAAGAAGAAGGTGCAGAAAGAAGAAGAGATTAGTAAAGGAATTGTCAAAAACTGTCTCTTGTCATTTTTAACATTTTTGACACTTTTATTTTTGAAATGGTAAAATGGTAGGGGTACATTTGTACCCCATTACCATTTCACACAGGGGATGGCTGGGATCTGGGGGTCCCCTTGTTAAATGGGGCTTCTAGATTCCGATAAGCCCCCCGCCCGCAGACGCCCACAACCACCGGGCAAGGGTTGTGGGGATGAGGCCCTTGTCCCCATCAACATGGTGGCCTAGTACGGTTCAGGGGGGGGGGGGCGCTCTCTCGTTCCCCCCTCTTTTCCTGTGGCCTGCCAGGTTGCGTGCTCGGATAAGGGTGTGGTATGGATTTTTAAGGGGAACTCCATGCCATATTTTTTTTAAATTTTGGCACAGGGTTCCCCTAAAATCCATACCAGACCTGAAGGGTCTGGTATGGATTTTGAGGGGGACCCCCATGCCATTTTTTTTTTAAATTTTGGCGCGGGGTTCCCCTTAATATCCATACCAGACCTGAAGGGCCTGGTATGGAATTTGGGGAAACCCCATACATTTTTTTTTTTAATTTTGTTTTTTTTCAATTACTTTTATGTGTATTGCAGAGACCCGACAATTCATTAATAGCTGGCACTAGGGTTAGTACTAATACTAGTTTTAAATGACTCTTTTTTCCTTTAGAAATGTCATTTTGCTCTTGGACTGTTGTAAACACGGTAAACATGCGCCACTTTACAGGCATACTATAGACACCCCTCAGGTACGAAATTTAAAGGAATATTTCACTTTTATTGTTTCACTTTAAGCATTATAAAAATCACTGCTCCCGAAAAAACGTTTTTAAAATTGTTCGCTATTCGGTGAACAGCCAATGTTAGAGTCGAACTCATGTTCGACCCGAACAGACAGCCCATCCCTATTCAGTACACATTACCTTTAGGGATGAGCCGAACACCCCATCATTCGGTTTGCACCAGAACATGCGAACAGGCAAAAAATTTGTGTAAACAAGTGAACACTGTTAACTACTTCCCACCCACCGCCAGTCAAATGACGGCTGGGCGGCGCAGCTCTCGTTCTGGGTGGATGTCATATGACGGCCCTCCAGAACGACTGATCTGTCGGAGCGACCCTGACTATTTATTACAGCGGCAAGCAGTTTTAAATGACTTTTTTCCATTAGAAATGTCATTTTGCTGTAGTATTGTTCTAAACACGGAAAAAAATGCGCTACTTTACAGACATACTAAGAACACCCCCCAAGCATGACAATATTTAAAGGAATATTTCATTTTTATTGTTTAACTTTAAGCATTATTAAAATCACTGTTCCTGAAAAAACTGACTTTTTTAAAACTTTTTTTAGCAGCAGGTCCCCATGCTATTTTTTTTTCAATGATTTATATCTATACTGCTATACTGTCGGGATCCAACAATTCATTACAGCCCCGAGCAGTTTTAAATGAGATTTTGTCCTTTAGAAATGTAATTTTGCTGTGGTATTATTCTAAACACGGAAAAGATGTGCTACTTTACATGCATACTAAGGACACCCCCAGTCACGATATTTAAAGGAATCATTTTTATTGTTTCACTTTAAGCATTATTAAAACTGCCGTTTTTAAAACTTTTTTTTGCATTGATACATGTTCCCTGGGCAGGACCCGGTCCCCAAACACTGTTATTGACAATTACTTGCATATAAGCCTTTAAAATGAGCATGTTTGGTTTTTCATGTTAGTGCCCCATAGACTTTAACAGTGGCTGTTTAACAACAGCTTTCGAATTTGCCGCAAACACCGCATAATGTTCACTGTTCAGGCGAACAGGCGAACATCCTTTTTTCGAGTCGAACTTAAGTTCGACTTAAACTTCAGGCTCATCCTTAATTATCATAAGCATAGACTTCTCACAATGGTTTGCTAGCAGACAGACAAAACAATAGGACAATGGGCAGACACATAACACCTTAATAAACAGACTATAGCAGGCGACCCCAGACAGGTGGCTTGAGCTGATGACATTTGCTTTGAGTCTCACAGTGTGAAGCTAGGGTTGCCACCTTTTCTTTAAACCAAACCCAAACACTTTAGCAGCCTGGGAAACCTTTGGGTGGCCCAAGGAGAGTAGTAATGCGGTGGGCATAGCGTGCTGCAGCGAACAGTGGGTGTGGCCAATATTCTCTTGCTGACATCATCACCCTGCTCCCCCCAGTGATGCCGACCCTGCCCCCAGACAGCCGGGCGGCAACAGATTTGTGTGTGACTATTTTGTTTACTTGGGGTGTCACAGCCCAATCTGAATCATGTGTCCGGGTTTCAATCTGCCTGGAACCCGGACACATGATTCAAAACTGGGTGAATCCAGAACAGGTGGCAACCCTATGTGAAGCAGTCACTATTGGTAATGAGGCAGCTAGGCCCTAAACAAGGACTCCAGGCAGGGGGTCCCATAGTCTGTGTGTCTTGGGGAGACATGGACTTGTATCCAAAGTAACATTGCTCCAAGGGTCCCCCCAGGCATACACCTCAAAAAGAGTAGTGTTCCCTTTAAAGCCATGGCCCATGGTCAGTATGTAAGAGGCGAGCCTGCAGTCCCCTCCAAAAGCCTCTGTCCTAGGTGAGTCTGTCACACACATATTTTACACATCATTTCTGAGCTCTGGAAGGCAGGAAGCAGGGATCAGATGTCACACATTGCACATCACAGACCAGGGTACTGAATGTAAAGAGACCTGAGTTGAAGGAATAGACACACACCCCTCTACACAGTCTCATAGCAAAACATGCACAGCTGAGGCTGTCAATCACCTGCGGTGTGCTTGAGGTGGGGGACGGGACCATCTCCCAGGATCGTCTGGTATGGACACAGACGTGACTCATGCACATAGCAGAGAAATGACAGAGCAGACAGAAATTACAGTAGGTGCTTTGGATCAAGGCAAGTATACATAATAGAAGGATATGCTTTGTTCACTTTAAAGTGATTTTAAAGGTAATTTTTTTTTTTTTAATAAAAAACATGTCATACTTACCTCCACCTCCCTAAACCTGCTCTTCTGGGGTCCCCCGGTGGCTCTAGTGGCTCCTCCCCACATCTGATAACCCCTCTCGGAGAAGCGCTTCCCTGAGGGGGTTACCTCCCGAGTCCAGCATTCAGCGTCCATAAAGGCCGAATGCAGGACTCGCCCCCCCCCCGGCACTTGCATCATTGGATTTGATTGACAGCAGCGGGAACCAATGGCTGCGCTGCTATCAATCTATCCAATTAAGAGCCCAGAACCCCGGGCAGAGAGAAAGCGCATCCCCATGGGTCAAGTTCGAGGGTTCAGGTAAGTAAAACGGGGGGGGGGGGGGGGTCACTGACAGGTGTTTTTTCATATGCATAGTATGCATTAAGGTGAAAAAACACGAAGGTTTACAAACCCTTTAAGTTCTAAAAATGAACTAGTTACTATAATAACTAATTGAAATATATTTTCTATTTCTTGACTAGCCTGTCTCTGTACTGGGATCCTGTACCGAGCTCCATATAGAAACTCTCTTTGCTGGTTTTTCCTTCTGAAAACTCTGGCTGCCAGGATTCCGTGCATGGCAACCATGCCTTCGGATTCCCCTGACCTGACATATAATATGGCTGTAGAAAGGCATAACTTTGCCTCTCTAATCCTTCTTATACACAGCCGGACAAACAAACCAAAGGAGATATTGCTGTGTATGCAAAACCCATAAATTTAGAGCCCCTAAATCACGGGAATGACAAGTCCACAGCACAGGAGGGAATCCCACAAGACTAGGGAATCGATAAAGGAGATTCTGTATGTAAGAGCCTTGAAATATTTAGGAGGTGAAGTGTAAATCCCTTTAATGAGCAATATACTGTAATAATGTGTCATTCCAGAAGACAGCAAATACAATTGTGTAACAGTGTAGCACTTACTCTGTATTTATCAAAGCCCTAAAAAACAAAGCACATTGCATGTAGATATAAACTGATTTCTAGCATAACTTTGCTGTGATTAAATGGTTTATGAAGTTTTCTTCTTTGTGATTAAAAGGGTGCTCCACTCTCCCCCAGAAAAATTCAAAGTCAGCATCTTCAAATACTGTAGCTGCTGACTTTTAATATAAGGACACTTACCTGTCCAGGGATTCAGGGTTGACCTCACCTGAGCTGATTCTTCAATCGGCTTTGGGTCCAGGCGACGGCATCTTAAGGGAAACTGGCAATGCAGCCTTGCGGTTTCACAGCCGGTTTCCCACTGCGCTTTGTGAATGGGCCCGCAGTTCTTCTGGGACCTGTGATGTGTTCCAGAAGACTGCCGCTCTTATTCTCCCACTCTACAAGACATTCTCCCGCTCTACAAGACTCTGGTCCAGCCGCACCTAGAGTATGCTGTCCAGTTCTGGGCACCAGTCCTCAGGAAGGATGTACTGGGAATGGAGCAAGTACAAAGAAGGGCAATAAAGCTAATAAAGGGTCTGGAGGATATTAGTTATAAGGAAAGGTTGCGAGCACTGAACTTATTCTCTCTGGAGAAGAGACGCTTGAGAGGTGATATGATTTCAATTTACAAATACTGTACTGGTGACCCCACAATAGGGATAAAACTTTTTCGCGGAAGGGAGTTTAACAAGACACGTGGCCACTCATTAAAGCGGTTTAACCTTAAACTACATAGAGGGTTCTTTGCTGTAATGCCACATACACACGGCCGGAATTTCTGACAACAAATGTTCGATGTGAGCTCGTTGTCGGAAACTCCGACCGTGTGTAGGCTCCATCAGACATTTGCTATTGGAATTTCCGACAACAAATGTTTGACAGCTGGATCTCAAATTTTCCGACAACAAAACTTGTTGTCGGAAATTCCGATCGTGAGTACACAATTCCGACACACAAAAGTCCACGCATTCTCGGAATCAAGCAGAAGAGCCGCACTGGCTATTGAACTCAATTTTTCTCGGCTTGTCGTGCGCGTTGTACGTCACCGCGTTCTTGACGTTCGGAATTTACGACAACATTTGTGTGACCGTGTGTATGCAAGACAAGTTTGAGCCAACATCCGTAGGATATAAATCCACGGTTTTGTTGTCGGAATGTTCGATCGTGTGTATGCGGCATTAGAGTGGTAAGGATGTGGAATTCCCTTCCACAAGCAGTGGTCTCAGCGGGGAGCATTGATAGTTTCAAGAAACTATTAGATAAGCACCTGAATGACCACAACATACAGAGATATACAATGTAATACTGACATATAATCACACACATAGGTTGGACTTGAGGGACTTGTGTCTTTTTTCAACCTCACCTACTATTTAACTATGTAACTGCAGGGGAAGGAGAGGGGGCCAAACTTCTGCTCAGATTGCTGTGGCGATCTGACCAGAAGTGGGAGCGGGTACCTGTCAAAACCACCCCCCTCACCCCCCCCCCCCAAAAAAAAAGTATAGATCGTTCTGGTCCTGGAGACCTGTTGAGCCTGGGTATGCTCGATAGGCTCTGTGTTGAATGTCATACCCTTCAAAAAAAATAAAAATAATTTGCAAAAAAAAAAGAAATGGGCCCCAAATCACAGAAGGCCATTTTGCACACATACCAGACCCTTAAAGTAGTAGATTTATGGAGTTTACCTAACTAGTCTTAAAAATGCTCCCTCTCCCCTCCTAATATCTCTGCTTACTAACCTGTCTAAGAAAGATCTGTATACTTACCTATTTTCAGCCAACTCCAGTCTGGTCTCGTGACCGGCTCCACTGTGTCAGCAAATGACAGCTGCATGGGAGAGGAGAAAGCACCAACAATAGATGGTCCTCTTTGTAGCATACGTCCACAGGCTTTCCTTAACTCCGGTACCTTGCAGAACTGGATACTGTCACAGACATAGCTGGTTACTGGATATATGTAGGTATCCCTGAGGACAGGGCTATTGAAGCGTTTCTTTACCTCCTATCACAGCCCAGCCTTGTAGCCACTCTTACTCCGAACCCTTGGGGCCTCCTAGCCCCAACAACCCTGGTCGTATGACTGCATGTCCTGGGCTGGTTACCTCCCTAGTGCTCAATATTATGACTCTGTTGGACTATTGTGGCCTACTCCATTTGCACTATTATGTACCATTGTTATATCCCTATATTGTTTGGTTATGTCATTACCTACTACCGCCTCTTGCAACGTACCACTGATGCTGCACTGTGATTCCTCTCTTTTTTGGAATACCTAATGTTTTTGTAAACTTCATGTTATACTCATTGCCTTTCAATAAAATATTTGAATGAGAAAGCCAGCCTTTTACACTCTGAAGCCTCGTACACACTATCGGACTTTCCGAGGGGAAATGTTCGATGGCAGGCTGTTGGCGGTAAATCCGACCGTCTGTACGCTCCATCGGACAATTGTCGGATTTTCCACTGACAAATGTTGGAGGGCAGGTTTTAAAATTTTTCACGGACAAATGTGTGTTGTCGAAATTTCCGTGCGTGTGTACACAAGTCCATCGGACAAAAGTCCAAAGTCCAAACGTACAAACACACATGTTCGGAAGCAAGGACGAACCAGAAGCGGTCGGTCTTGTAAACTAGCATTCGTAATGGAGAATTAACATTCGTAATGTGGCAAATTATGAAATATCGAAATGCAGCGAACATTCTCTTCTTCTTTAATGGGATAATAATGAAGCTGCTTTGCTGGGGATACTGATGAAGTTATTGCAAACAAATTTTCAAAGGGTTTTTCTTTTCTAGTGATATCAAGAATAATATTATTATGCTTTTTTTTTTTTTTTATTCGGGTAAGTTACCACAACACCATTATCCCGTAGTTTTTAAGATAAAAGATACAACTATGTTGGTGTCCCTTGTTAATTTTACATAAAACCAAGTATTATTATAGCCAAGTATTATTCTCCACAATTCTTTTTATTGTGCATTAAAAAAAAAAACAAATAAAATTAGACATGCTATCTGCCAATAGAACTTAACCAAAAAGTGCATTCTATGCATCCAAAAATATAGAAAATATACCAAATCAATTCATTATTCAACCAAAAAAATAATGTCAAAGTAAAAACTCCAAGGCCAATAATAAATAACACGTCATCGCCTCCGATTCCGCAACATGTCTGGTTGACGAACGGCCGTTCAGAAACGACCTGAAAAGTGCGAAATGAAAAGTGCGAAAAGAAAAGCACGAATCAACACTCACCAAACTTTTACTAACACAAAATTAGCAGAAGGAGCCCAAAGGGTGGTGCTAAAGAGCTGAAAAACAACGTAGTATGTCACTACATTCGTAATTGTTGGCCAACAATTGTGTGGCCGTGTGCATGCAAGACAAGTTTGGGCCAACGCACTTTGGACAAAATTCCACGGTTTTGTTGGCGAACAATCTGATCGTGTGTACGAGGCTTTAGCACTGTTATATAGGCTGTTCTTTATGAAGGACTGCCTTAAACTTTAACCACAAATCTGTGGTTAAAGCCATTGCCTGCATTAACCAGATGGCACCAGATTAAAATCTAAATTTGTACATTATCCTTAGAACCTCAACTCTGCCTTGTACACTTATCCGTGGACCCAATTTTGCCCTTGTGCACTAGTTGTCAGGCTCTTGACCTGCATTATAAGCCTTGGAATCAGAACTTACCCTCCACCGTCCCATTTATTAGATTGGTGGTGGCACCAAATGTGTTTGTGGTAATTCTGATTCATTATGACAGGCTCACTTCAGTTTATGTTACAATATATGTAGAAAGTACATGACACTAATCTGGATGACATGTAATATATTTCAGCTGCACTTTTCATTTGTAAGCATAATTTCCAGTTTATTCCTCTTGTTAGTCATTTCCATTCACTCTCCGCCAGTGAAATCTTGTAATGGCAAAGTGCATTTTTAGCAGTGTAAAGTTTGGTCTTCCTTGACAGATTCACTGTGACGGGAGCGTTCTGTATTACACCTTCTGATTATTCAGGGAATGGCCCTGTGTGTGTGTTTGCTCATGATATGAGGACATGAAAAATTGCTGATCATAGATCACTCCCATAAATCTTACCGACAATAAGTCTTAAAATGTGGTTCTCTACATATGGCTGTAGCCTAGGGATTGCCATGCCATATGTAGAAAGCAGACACAAAAATATGTTTGCAGTCTGATCCTTCCTTACGTGCAACCTATATATAGTGTATGGAGCGGTATCTTTAGAGGTGTCACATTGAATTATTGCACTATACTAACTTCTGCTTTACAAAATTGTCTACTTTAAAGGGACAGGCCAAATAAAAGGGGTACATCTTTTACAGGCGGAGTCTGTTGAGCTGAGTCAGTCAGTCTGTCTATCTGTGTCTTTTATTGGTTTTCTGACATATCTCTTTTTAAATAGGTTTATTATACCTACACCAACCCCTAATCCAGCCTTTGTCAACTTTTTTTTTTTAACATAGAGGCATCCTTGAAATAAGTTTAAGGCCTCGTGCACACTGGACGTTAAAATAACGTTATAAAAGTAGCTTTGCAGTGAGTTTTTCAACTTTTTTCAATGTTTTTGCAATAGCGTTTTTTTAGCATTTATTAGCTTTTTTTAGCATTTTTCGGTGTTAGCGGTTTAGTAGGTTTTTTTTAAGAAAATTTTCTTTAATTCTCTTTTCAATGGATCAAAAACGTTAAAAAACGCTGGTGGGGCAACGTTTTTGAGCGTTTTTTGACATTTATCAGCATTTATCAGCGTTAGAGCGTTTTTACAGCTGAAAAACATCTCTTAGAACCCACTAGTTTTTTTTTTTTTTTGTTACTGTCCAAAACTGTTGATAATAGCCCAGAGCTGGTAAGGGGGGGGGGAGCGGATGCCCTGGGCGGTACACTTTATTGGGGGTGGGGGGGCACAGTGAAGTGTGACATGCCGGACTTAAAAACGGGGGGGGGGGGGTGCAGTTTGCCATCTTCGCCCTGGGCACCTAATGGCCTTGTCCCAACATTATAACAGCCTATGTGTGCATGGACACAACATAGGATAACATGATGGAGAGTTTAATGTCTGTAGAAAAAAATGTCTACAGCCAAATACAGCTGCTGTAAAAACGTCAAAAAACATCCAGTGTGCATGAGGCCTAAGAGCTCAGGGATCCCCTGCTAAAAATGACTATATCTACAACTCATGATACATTCATGCAGGGGCGTAACTGCCACCATAGTGACCCATGTGGGCGCTATGGGGCCTGCAGCCGAGTGGGGCCCAGTGAGGATAAGAGCACCGTCACAGTCTCCCAGCCAGGGGAAGAGAGAGGAAAGGAAGAGGCGAGCTGTCCGTATCAGCAGAGAGCTGAATTGCCCGATGTAAGAGCTTTCATTAGAACTTCCAGTGTTCCCGGGGCTCATCGTCACATAGCTCCACCTTTTGGCCCGGCGCCTTTGATAGACAGAACGCCGATCCAATGCGGCACATGTGACGTCATCAAAGGCGTCGGGCCAAGAGGTGGGGCTATGTGACGATGAGCCCCGGGAAGATAGGAAATTCAAATGAAAGCTATTACAGCGGGCAATCCCGCTCTCTGCTGATCCGGGTGGCTTGCCTCTTCCTCTGCATAGGTGGGGCTGTATGGGGCACAGGTCACGCTGTATGTGGCACAGGTCACGCTGCATTGGGCACAGGTCACGCTGTATGTGGCACAGGTCACGCTGCATTGGGCACAGGTCACGCTGCATTGGGCACAGGTCACGCTGCATTGGGCACAGGTCACGCTGCATTGGGCACAGGTCACACTGCATTGACACTAGGGCAGCTGTGGGGGGGGGGGGGGGGGGCTGTTTGCAGGGGGCCCCATACAACATTTTGCTATGGGGCCCTGCTATTTCTAGTTATGCCCCTGCATTCATGTGATGGTCATTGAGAAGAATGCACCTTACACTTGTGGACATTGGGAAGAATTACCCCCTGACTGATAGCTAAAGATCAATGGTTTCAATGGGAACTTATCTGAGAGGCAGAAAGTGCCCATTGATCAAGGAACCCCCCAGCAACCCCCGGAGGAGCCCTAGGGTTTCATGGAACCCTAGTTGAGGAACCATGCCCTAACCTGTGGGACAATTTCTGTATTTAAGTATATTTGATGGGGCAATTCAAAGCTGTAGCTTCTAATGCACACTGTTAGAACTTCACCATATGTAGAGATTTAAAAGTAAGCAATTTTAGTACAGGAGAGAAACCTGTACAACTGTGCAGGACTGAAAGTAAGGCTGGCTTTCTAAATGGGCTATTTGGAGCATACAGATTTGCCTGCGTGTATAGCATTGGTCTCCAAACTGTGGTCCGGGGACCAAATGCAGCCCTTTGCTTGCTTTTATCTGGCCCTTGGGGTATCATTCCCCACGCTGTCAGAAACAGTGGGGCAGAGTTCCTGCCACTGACACCAACCACGGTGCGCTACTCCTCCCACTGACATCAATGATGGGGTACTATTCCTCCCACTGACTCCAATGATGGGGCACTATTCCTCCCACTGACACCAATGATGGGGAACTATTCCTTCCCCAAATACAAAAGATAGGGGCACTATTCCTCCCACTGACACCAATGGTGGGGCACTATTCCTCCCACTGACACCAATGGTGGGGCACTATTCCTCCCACTGACACCAATGATGGGGCGCTATTCCTCCCACTGACACCAATGATGGGGAACTATTCCTTCCCCAAATACAAAAGATAGGGGCACTATTCCTCCCACTGACACCAATGGTGGGGCACTATTCCTCCCACTGACACCAATGGTGGGGCACTATTCCTCCCACTGACACCAATGGTGGGGCACTATTCCTTCCCCTTATACCAAACATGAGACATTGTTTACTCCAGCTGACACCAGGACATTTTCTACTTCTGCTGGCCACAGTCGGGTCGCCCTAAAGATTTAAGGACAATAAACTGGTCCTTCGTTTAGAAAGTTTAGAGACCCTTGGGGTATAGAATCATCACGCTGTCGACCAATCTGTGGGATGTGGATTGGGGAGGACAGATTTCAATGTTATACACACCTAACTTTAGCCTTTGCTAGGTTTCAAATAGAAAGGGTTTTAACCCCTTGAGCTCCTGAAGATTTTACGCCCTTCATGACCAGGGCATTTTTTGCTATTCAGCACTGTGCTACTTTATAGGGCTAAGTTCACATTTACAGGAAATTTGTAAGGTGACCCTACAGTTGACCCCCCCCCCCCCCGGGTCCTGCTATACTATAATCCTGCGATCCTGCCCTGTCAGGGACCGGAACGCTGCTTCACTGCTTCAGGGATTTGAAATCCTCCTGGCTTTCTCTACTCTCCTCGCAGTGCTGACAGGACTGACTAGATGGATTCTGATTGGTCAGCCCCATCCATATGATGGGGTTGACCAATTAGAAAGCCTCTTGTCTGAACACGCTGAGAGGTACGGAGAGGAGAATAAGATGCAGGGATTTCAAATCCCTGAATAGTGAAGCGGAGCCCTGGTGCCTGACAGCAGGGGATCGCGGGACACTGATACAGCGGGACAGGGGGGGGTGTCCAGTGTAAGGTCAGCTTATAGCTTTTCTGTAAAGGTGAACTTACACTTTAACTTGGAATTGAGTGGTCATGCAACACTGTGTGTAAATGAAATATATATATTTTTATTTCACACACATAAAGCTTTCTTTTGGTGGTATTTGATCACCACTGGGTTTTTTTATATTTCATTATATAAATGAAAAAGATCGATCATTTGGGGGCAAAAACAATATTTACTGCTTTCTGTTGTAAAACACATCCAATAAAATCTAATTTCTTCAAAAATTTAGGCTAAAATGTATTCTGCTACAATGTATATTATTTGGTTTTATTAATTGATAGTGTCTACAAACTATGGTATTTACAGTATATTTGAAAATTGATCAATCCTGATGTACTGACAGCTTATTTCATTTCTCGAGGTCCAAAAATGCCAGAACAGTAGAAATAACCCCCAACTGATCCTTCTTTGGAAAGTAGACAGTCTGATGCATTTAGTAAGAGGCATGGCAAGTTTTTTGAAGTTGTAATTTTTGCCAATTTTTTTTTTTTTTAATAAAGAAATTTATTAAAATGTGTTTTTTTCTTTCACAATCTTTTTTACATGCTGTCACTAGTGCAGAACAGCGTCATCATATGACTGGTGTGGTGATGATCAGGTTTACTGACTGGTGACTGTATGTAAGAAAAAAAACACTTACGGTAAATCATTTCTTATTCAATTTAAAAAAAAAAATAATCTTTTTTTTTTCTTTGTTTACTATTTTTTTTACATCCTGTCATTAGAGAAGCTCTTTGTCACCATAGTGACACATAGTGACAAAACCCCTTTTTTGGGGTTAAAAGCACCCCGCTAGTAACCAAAAAGCGGTGCAAAAGCCCCACTTAAACAGCGGTAAAGCTCTGCTAAAACGAGCAGTGCTTTACAGCGAATGCACGGGGGGCCCCAGTGTGAAAGGGGTCTTAGTGAACCTGGGAGGTTTGTGTTGATGGCATCAGTTGCAGAGATTTGCATTATCAAAGACTTGTATGGGAATGCAAAACCTGTCTTAAAGGAACAAAAGCCCATCGACACAGACCCTAAACCTATATAAAGCAGAGTATAAAAGATAGGCTTTGGCCAGGTGGCATTCAAGGCAAAATGACTTCCACAAATGAAAAGCAATAATAATGGGCATTGGAAAAAGAAACTTATAAGGGACCCTCTGTAATATAAGCCTAGCCAAATACGCTTTGATTTCTCATTCCACCAAACAGGCTGAACGAGAGAGATCAGTCAATTCCTCCATCTATGCTAAACAGTGTGGACATCTGTATTGCTGGCTATTGTATTTAGCGCTGAACCCTATGGAGTTGCATTATAACACAATGGGGCTTATTTACTAAAAGCAAATCCACTTTGCACTGCAAGTGCACTTGGAAGTAAAGTTGCTGCAGATCCGAGGGGGATATGCAAGGAAAATAAAAAACAGCATTTTAGCTTGCACATGATTGGATAGTAAAATCAGCAGAGCTTCCCCTCATTTCAGATCTAACCCTTAGATTTAGAGCGACTGCACTTTCAAGTGCACTTGCAGTGCAAAGTGGATTTGCCTTTCGTAAATAACCCCCAATGAGTGGTTTGAGATCCTAGAGGTTGCTCACCAGTCTTGCTGGACCCTCAGAGAAGTTTATTGAGGAGTTTTGAAAGGCTGGGAGTGCCACACCAACTTACACTGTATTACCAAAAGTATTGGGACGCCTGCCTTTACACACACATTAACTTTAATGGCATCCCAGTCTTAGTCCGTAGGGTTCAATATTGAGTTGGCTCACCCTTTGCAGCTATAACAGCTTCAGCTGCTCTGGGAAGGCTGTCCACAAGGTTTAGGAGTGGGTCTTTGGGAATGTTTGACCATTTTTCCATGTTAGATGAGAAGGCCTGGCTTGCAGTCTCCACTCAAATTCATCCCAAAGGTGTTCTATCGGGTTTAGGTCAGGACTCTGTGCAGGCCAGTCAAGTTCCTCCACCACAAACTCGCTCATCCATGTCTTTTTGGACCTTGCTTTGTGCACTGGTCCAAATCATTTGCTGGAGGGGGGATAATGGTGTGGGGTTGTTTCTCAGGGGTTGGGGTTGGCCTCTTAGTTCCAGTGAAGGGAACTAACTGTTAAGGCGTTAGCATACCAAGACATTTTAGACAATTTCATGCTCTAAACTTTGTGGGAACAGTTTGGGGATGGCCCCTTCTTGTTCCAACATGACTGCGCTCCAGTGCAGTCTCAGCTGCAAAGGGTGGGCCAACTCGATATTGAACCCTATGGACTAAGACTGGGATGCCATCAAAGTTCATGTGCGTGATAGATTTGTTCCAATTTACGTTCCTTTTTGGTATGTGTCTCTTGCTCTGATGTTTTGTTTCCAAAGTATTTGCTATGTATGTTCCGATAGAAACTGGCTTTCTTTCCTAAATAAAGAATTAAAAAAAAAATGAATGTGCGTGTAAGGCAGGCGTCCCAAGACTTTTGGTAATATAGTGTATATAGACTTTTTATTTTGTAACAGCCAACATGTTTTGGGTATCACGCTCTCCCTTCGTCAGGGCCAGATAATGTAGATACTTACATTGTAAAAACCCCTATTCAGACAGCAGAACCCAGAACATTACCTTCATCTGGTAGGATGCAGTCACTGTTTGGCTGGCAATTTTCCACCCAGCTCAGTCATATTTAAAATAACTTAGGTTGCCGACAAGGCCACCTATGGATCAACTTTCAGCCAAATCTGCAGAGATCAAGCAAAACTAAAGCATTATTTGGCTAGTTTAGGTTTCTGCCACTTCCTATTGGCAGGGTCTTCTTAATAGCATTATGGGCCCCTGGGAAAAGTAATGCACTGGGGGCCCAGGGGCCCCAATTTACGCACCTACTCTCTAGAATTAGTTTATAGAATTAAACATATATTTATTAGTACTTTCAATAAAATCGATATTAAACAATATAAAAAGCATTCGATAAATCAAAAATAATCAACACAAAAGGCACAGGGGGGTCAGGAGGGCACAATACGGGGATCAGGGAGGCACAACACAGGTTCCAGGATGCTGCTCAGGAAATGGCCATCCTGCGACAGTTTAGTAAAAATTTTGACTGGTCTGGCAAATCCGGGACAGTTGGTATGTATGATGTAATAGCATCATGGGCCCCTGGGTAAAGTAATGCACTAGGGGCCCAGGGGCCCCAATTTACGCACCTACTCTCTAGAATTAGTTGATAGAATTAAACATTAATTTATTAATACTTTCAATAAAATCGATTTTAAACAATATAAAAAGCATTCGATAAATCCAAGACTAATCAACACAAAGGGCACAGTACAGGTGGGTCAGGAGGGCACAATACTGGGATCAGGAAGGCACAACACAGGTTCCAGGATGCTTCTCAGGAAATGGCCATACTGGGACAGTTTAGTAAAAAGCTTGACTGGTCTGGCAAATCCGGGACAGTTGGAATGTATGATGTAATGCAAGACTATCATGGGGCCCCCTATGCACCTGAGGCCCCTGGGCAGTGCCCAGGAGTGCCCATGGATTAAAGTGGAGTTCCACCCACTTTTACAACTCTTCAGCATCCCTCACTATACTGTGCACTATAAACGAATTGGATATTTAAAAAAAAATTTTTCTCAGCACCTACTGTATATCTGCTGTATTCATTTTTCACTTCCTCCTCCCTTGCCGCGGCCCATCGCATCATTTCCTGTTTGCAATGCCTTCTGGGAAGGGGCAGCAACTTCCTCTGACACTGCCGTTGCTATGGAAACCTGACCTGAAACCTATTACACTGCTTGTGCTGCACTGAGCATGTGCAAGATCTGCAAGGATGAGATTCAGGAAGAAATACAGTCTGGCTTCAGAGGCCCACACTTAAGATGGCCACGGCCTGCTGTAAGTTTATAAAATAACAAACTACTGCTATAAACTAACAGAACAGACCTTAGTTTACAGACTAACTTTACTAGAATAAATTAAGCTTGTGTATTATAGGGGTATTTTTATTTAAAAAGTACAATTTCGGCCAGAACACCACTTTAAGACAGCCCTGCCTATTGGTGTTATTATAGTAAGCAATGCTTGAACTTGTCACATTGCTTGCTACTATCAGCCCATGAATGGTCACCAACATCTCAATGGCTATAACTTATCATTGGATAATGGATGTTATTTCATTTCTATTACCATGACCTTCATTTGACCAGTTAAACTCACCTCCCCTTTGGTGTCCACTATCCCTTGTATTGCATTTCTATCACCGCCGATACCCCATTTCTGTCTCTAGACATCCTAATGTCTGTCACATCCAGATAACAGTCTCTTTCTGGTGCCTGATGCACTGAGAGATTCTCCATAGACTCACTCAGTCTAATTGTTAGTGAAGAACTCCTGCAGCAGACTCCATCGCTAGCCGTCTGTCCTTATCTCTTTGATATTCTGAATGGGTTCTTGTGAAACTCTGGGCGATCTTCAACATAATCTCCTGGCTACTTTATCATCTATTTGTAGTGCTCTTATCTAATTTGATGTGGAAATATGAGTATTAACTCATTTTCTGCCAGGCCTTGAAAAGCGAATTTGACAAAGACGAATGTACATCTCTCTTTGCATCTACAGCCCTCAAACAAGTTTAATATACCTCGTCTGAAATTGGCATCTTTATTATTTTGAGTGTCTTGACATCTCTCCCGGCGCTTTTTTTTTTTTTTTTTTCCTGCGCTGTTTCTCAAATGCAGCACCGCAGGATGTTTCCGAAACTCTTTATTAACCTCATGAATCCTGGCTTAGAAATAGAAGTTTCATTATTAACTTGAAAATAATGTGTTTAATTTATATATTTCCGTGCTGCTTGCATCGGTTCTGGAAACTGGCTTTAAAAATATGTCTGCTTGGGAGTTTCTGTTTCCAATTGTAAATTTCAAATGTAAAAACAAATTAGCTCCAAACTTTAAAGGGCCACTAATCCGAAAAAGAGGCTAATTCAAACAAATTAGAATTAAAGGGGATCCACAGTGTTTATAAAATATTTCTAATCATGGCCATGTCGCATTTGTGATTGATATAGGTAGGAGTGATCACAAACAGTTGAGCCATATTGGAAATATTAATTGAATTGCAATCTATATTTCCTCATTTTAAGCGCTTCAGCCCCAGAAGATTTTACCCCCTTCCTGACCAGAGCACTTTTTGCGATTTGGCACTGCGTCGCTTTAACTGACAATTGCGCGGTCGTGCACCCCCCCTGCTAAGCCTAGCTGGAACCTCAATATCTTCACAAAGGATTCTCTAGCACTCCTGCCTTGGGGCAGAACCCCTGTACAGGGTTCTCCTCCAGCAGGATTGGACCAAGGAACACTGCGCACTGCTGCCCAGGCCTCAGACTACTTATGGGCTCCCCAGCCACCTACTGGGCACACCTTCCGAGGGATTATCTAGAGTCCCATAAATATTCAGGCTTCATGTCCTGTCCTTCTTCTCACTATGATTCTAGAACCCTCCAGAAAACAGGGGTAAGTAACAGAGCAGCAGCCCTAAATATGCAACTCCTGCTGTACTGATTACAGGGAAGTGAAACTAAATTTACCTAGTAGCCTGCCCCACACTAGGAGGGTGCTACACACACATAGATATTTGTTTCCTTGATCAGAAGCAATTGCCACAAAATCATATCAAGGCCAATTGATCAAGCATTCACTAGTTTTAGTCTTGGGGTGGATACATTAGTCGCATTGAATGATTATTTGTATGATCATATCAACATGTGTCTGAGCACCATAAGTAATACATATAAAGAGATCAACTTAACACAAATAATTTTATCAATCTGTGCTAAAGGGAATGAATAGTTTTCAAAAGGATTTTTAGCTGTACACATAAAAGAGATTAGCTTGGTATAAATAATGTTATCACTATGTGTTAATGTATTTTAAAAAGATGTTTTTATGTATAGTTTGTACTTTATATATGTACATAGAGACAGACATATTTGCTCATTATATATGCAGGCCCTGCTTCCTTTTTTTCAGTGGTTGTGCTCTATTGCTCCTTCTCACAAATTGATAAGTAAGCCTACCTATTAAAAACCATGTACTCCCCTTGTGGGTGAATGCTTATCGCAACAGTTAAGTACGCTGACCGAGTGAGGCTCAGCCATATACAATGCTCCCTCTAGTGGTAAATCTAGAAATCTTTATATTAAAGAGAATGATAAAAATATGGACAAGTAAACATTTGTACACGTGAAAATCATTAATAAAGAATTCACATTAAACACTGTAATAATACCAATTTTTAATATTTGCTTAATAGAAATACTCTATACTTTCAATTAAAAATATTAGGTAATATATTGGTTTATCAAACCCTTAATTTGTCTAAGTTATTGACACATTTCTAATTAAAAGTGTGCTATGTGACCCCTTATTGTTCTCATCAAAAGAATAATTATGAAAGGTTAGATGCAGATGTTAATAGATGTCTGCAACTGCAGGTTGAATGAATAAAATTGAACAGATTTCTCTATCCATGCTAAACAGCATGGGTGAGTGAATCTCCCTCTGTGGCTATTGTATTCCCACTGTCAGTTCTGCCAGCTGTCCGAATACCTGGACAGTTCCTGCATCTGATCGGCTGCAGCAATTTTCCTCCCAGCTCCTTCGATTTTTCCTTCAAAGGATTGGTACTGATGGAGCAAATTTTGGCCAGCTTTAGGACAGTATTTACTTTGCCAACACTGGACAGACTAAAGGTACTAAAACAATTCAGAATTCTTCATCTGCATTTATATTATTTAATTAGGAGGGTAAAACTAATATGTATATGTCACTTTAAATTTGAAAACTGCAATTATTTAACTGTCTGCCATGACAGTACTGGAAATTGCATCACTCTCATTGCTGCACTAAGCTTCACCCGCACTCCCAGTCTTGCAACTGCACCACCCTCTATTTCAGTGGTCTCTAAACTGTGGCCCGGCTTGCCTTATCTAGCACTTTGGGGCACTATTCCTCCCACTGATACGAGACACTATGCTGCCAACTGACATCGACAATGGGGCACCATTTCTCCCATTGGTGCCAAAAATGGGACACTATTCCTCCCAGTGATACCAACAATGGGACACTATTCCTCCCAGTGATACCAATGATGGGGCACTATTCCTCCCAGTGATACCAACGATAGGGCACTATTCTAGCCAGTGATACCAACAATGGGGCACTATTCCTCCCAGTGATACCAAGGACTGGGCACTATTCCTCCCAGTGATACCAACGATGGGGCACTATTCTTCCCAGTGATGCCAGCGATGGGACACTATTCCTCCCAGTGATACCAACGATGGGACACTATTCCTCCCAGTGATACCAACGATGGGACACTATTCCTCCCAGTAATACCAACGATAGGACACTATTCCTCCCAGTGATGCCAACGATAGGACACTATTCCTCCCAGTTATACCAACGATGGGGCACTATTCCTCCCAGTGATACCAACGATGGGGCACTATTCCTCCCAGTGATACCACTATGGGGCACTGTTCCTCCACCTAATACCAAACATGGTGATGTTTACTCCCACTGATGCTAAGAACATTTCCACTCCCGCTGGCCACAGTCCGACCCCCTAAAGTCTGAAGGACAATAAACTTGTCCCCTGCTCTATGCATTCTCAGCAATGCATTCCTAGGGGAAAGCCAACTCTATGTAGGGCAATTAATCCTGTAATAATTCCAAATTGTATACAGATATAGAACAGTTGAACAGTGCAAATTCTGTTTCTTTCATCATCTATCCTAATGCGGCTGCCTCTGAGTTTCTCACTTTGCCTGCTACTCAACATCATCTCAAATATCTTCTATTCTGCCAGCCTCCTGAACTGACATATATAGTTATTGTTAAGATTTCTTTAACAGACTTGATAGTTTACTTGTCCAAAAAACGCTTTCTAGGCAGCAACACCAAAAATAAAACTCCTGCCAGCAAATAAAATGATTAAAACTGCAAGCAGATATTAAACAACACTAAGAAATGCAGTTATGTATTCTTAAAAAAAATAATTTGATGTATTTTTAAATTGTGACTTGTTAAAGGGACTCTGTCACTTTATCATCAGCAGCTTAAAACTGATGACAGGTATAACATGCAGACACCGAGAGGAAGATTTACTAAAGCTGGTGCACACAGAATCTGGTGCAGCTGTGCATAGTAACCAATCAGCTTCCAGGTTTTATTGTCAAAGCTTAAAGTGGTTGTACACCCTGTACAACCACTTTTACCTATAGGTAAGCCAATATTAAGGCTTACCTGTAGGTGCTTGAAATCCTCCACGGTTTAGACAGTATTTACTAAAAAGCCGAGTGCCGATCACGACGGCGCATGTGCACATTAGAAAGGGCACATAGTGCCGTTTCTAATAGGGGTCATGCCGTGACTGGCGGCTCCCGCACGCGCGCCGGAGTGACGTCAACCGACTCCGGCCAGTCACAGCGCCGGAGTTCACGGCCCCGGAAGAAAGAGGGGCGAAGATGGACGCTCCCTGCCAATGGGGACAACGGAGACATCGCAGGCTTCGGTTTCAGGTAAGTGACATATAATGGGCTACTATGCGATGCATAGTAGCCCATTATGCTTTACCTTTGCAGGGAAATAAAGAGGAAGTAAAACCCACCCTCTTTTATTGAACAAGCTGAAGTTGGAAGCTGATTGGTTACTATGCACAGCTGCACCAGATTCTGTGTACACCTGTTTTAGTAAATCTCCCTTTTAGAGACTATTTTCACCAATGAGTTAACACGCACGTTACGACAGCGCTTGTTACATGTATTGGTGCACTGCAGTGCCCGTGTGAACGGCACCTCAACTAACTTCCAAAATGCACGATGTGCCGTGTGTTGTGCTGCTCTGCCATATTTTCGCATGTATTGCTCTGCAATTTAGCCCATTTTGAATTTTAACATTTTTTGCAGTTTAACACATTGAGGCTGATTTACTAAAACTGAAGAATGCAAATTTGGTGCAGCTGTGCATGGTGGCCAATCAGCTTCTAACATCAGCTTGTTCAATTAAGTTTTGTCAGAAAAAAAAAAATGGAATCTGATTTACTATGCAGAACTTGCACCAAATGTTGCACTCTCCATTTGCAAATCTCCCCCACTGTGTTTTACGGGATCTGTTGCTGTCAGAATATACTGCAGACAATCGGCTCCAGCTGCTGATTCACTTTAACAGAGGTCTATCAAATGATCAACTTCTCTCAAGCAGAGACTGCCACACACCGATCGAAATTGGGTCAGTCTCTGCTTTACTGGCCGAGTTTTGATCCATCTATGGCCAGCTTTAGTTTGCTAAAGCATTAACAATTGCCATGACTTTTTTCCCCTAAAATAATTGTTTTCGTCTTTTTTTTTTATCTCAGTGTTGATACCTTCCAACTTCTTTCTGACACTTCCTGTCTACATGCAATCGCTCCGGTGTCGGCACACATTTAGCTTTGGACCAGTTTTATGATAGTACACTATTGGACCTTTCCTGCACAATGTGTATCAGCACAGCAGCTTATATTATCCATTGTGTGCATGTGACTGGGTGACACAGGAGCGCATTTAAGAGACAGTTGTCACCCCATAGCAGAGATAATCTTAACCGCTTCCCGACCATCTCACGCAGATATACTGCGGCAGAAGGGCACGTACAGGCAGATTAACGTACCTGTATGTTGCCCTTTAGGAGGCGGCTTGCGGGTGCCCGCCGGGAGCTCTGTGACCATGATCGTGGGTCCCACAGTAAACAAGCATCTCCCCGTTCTGCCTAGTGACACTGTCACTGATCTCTGCTCCCTGTGATCGGGAGCGGCGATCAGTGTCATGTCACACACAGCCCCCCCCCCCCCCAGTTAGAAACACTCCCTAGGACACACTTAACCCCTACAGCATCACCTAGAGGTTAACCCCTTCACTGCCAGTGACATTTTTACAGTAATCAATGCAATTTTTTAGCATTGATGCCAATGGTCCCAAAAATGTGTCAAAATTGTCCGATGTGTCCGCCATAATGTCGCAGTCATGATAAAAAATTGCTGATCGCCGCCATTACTAGTAAAAAAAATAAATAATTAATAAAAATGCCATAAATCTATCCCTTATTTTGTAGACGCTATAACTTTTGAGCAAACCAATCAATAAAAGCTTATTGCGATTTTTTTCACCAAAAATATGTAGAATACGTATCGGCCTAAACTGAGGAAAAAAAATGTGTTTTTATATATTTTTTGGGGATATTTATTATAGCAAAAAGTAAAAAAATAATGTGTTTTTTTCAAAATTGTCGCTTTTTTTTTTTGTTTATACCGAAAAAAATAAAAAACGCAGAGGTGATCAAATACCACCAAAAGAAAACTCTATTTGTGGGAAAAAATGGACGTCAATTTTGTTTTGGAGCCTTGTCGCACGACCGCGCAATTGTCAGTTAAAGTGGCGCAGTGCTGAATCGCAAAAAGTGCTCTGGTCTTTGGGCAGCAAAATGGTCCAGGGCTTAAGTGGTTAAAGGGTAACTCTACCTTTGTGGGGGAAAAAAATAGCAAATAAAGAAAAAATTATATAGCGTATACAATTGCGGCACAAGTCATATTGTAATTGAATGTTATTAAATCTTACCTTTCTTTTTCAATCTGCAGACACTGTAATTTTCTGAGAATACATTGCAAAATGGCTACCTGGAGTTGTTCTGTACACAGAGTGTGTACTGACCACTTCCCAGAAACATCATTTCCCGCTTGTGTGATTGGCTCACCAATTTTTCCCGAAGTCTGCATAAGATACAAGTCAGAATTCATGCATCCCCTGCAACAAACATGTCATTTTTGGTAAAACACTCCCAGTAGGAACATGTCTAAAGGGATGCAGGCTCAGCAGATTTCCTCATTAGTGCCCTGCAGGTGCAGACCTGATAGATAATTGCAAAACCACTCACATTAGACCCACCCATCACTAAGGCTCAGAGGAACATACAGGGATTACTTCAGAATAACAAAAGGTAGGAATCTGCAACAACGGTTTTTATAATCTTTGCAATGTACATAGATCACCCATAGGGAATTTTTTTCTCAAAAAAGTGGAGTTACTCTTTTACAAATACCTTCATGACTGGATCACAAAGTATAGATTTAATCCCTTGCCGACCAGCCACCGTCATTATACTGCGGCAGGTCGGCATGATCCTGCAAACTGTCTTAGCTGTACATGGGCTCGCGGGATCGGGATAGCAGGCGCTGGAGGCACGTGCATGCGCCCGCTGCACTGCGGGGGTGCCGATGTTTGTGACAGATGGTCACGATGACCGCCAGCCACGAGCGATCGCGGGCACAAGAGGCAGAACAGGGACGTGTGTGTAAACACACGAATCCCTGTTCTGTTCTGTGAGGAGTGACAGATCGTGTGTTCCTAATAGCTAGGAACCACGATCCGTCATTTCCTCTAGGTCAGTCCCCTCCCCCTACAGTTAGAAACACACACAGGGAACACAGTTAACCCCTTGATCGCCCCCTAGTGTTAACCCCTTCCCTGTCACTGACATTTTTACAGTAATAAGTGCATTTTTATAGCACTGTTCACTGTATAAATGCCAATGGTCTCAAAAATGTGTCAAAAGTGTCCGATGTGTCCGCCATAATGTCGCAGCCCCGATAAAAATCGCAGATCTCCGCCATCACTAGTAAAAAAAAATAATAAAAATGCTATAAATCTATCTCCTATTTTGTAGACGCTATAACTTTTGAGCAAACCAATCAATATACGCTTATTGCGATTTTTTTTTACCAAAATGTAGAAGAATACATATCGGCCTAAACTGAGAAAAATTTTTTTTTTTTTTTTTTTAAATGGGGAATTTATTATAGCAAAAAGTACAAAATATTGTGTTTTTTTCAAAATTCTCGCTCTTTTTTTGTTTATAGCGCGAAAAATAAAACACCAAAAGAAAGCTCTATTTGAAACTTTTTTTCAAGGTGTCACTTAAACACAAAGCTTCAGTGAGCAGACTAGTCGATAAGTGGTTAGCAATCCTGGCTTGCAGTACTGGGGCCCTCTGTTTTATTCATGTCAAAAATACTGTGTGGGGGTACACCCAGGAGCAGGCGGAGACTGCGGTCATGTAAACAATCTTAACATTAGACATGTGCAATTCGTTTCCGTCCAAATACAAATTCGGACACATTTTTTGTATCCGAATCTCCGAATGAAATAGTAACAAATAGTAACGCATTTCGTTGAAATTAAAACTTGTTTAATTTATTCGTTTTCGAATGAATTCCAATTTTTCAGAACGATTAGAATTTGAATTGGTCGAAAAATGATCGACCGATTTGAATTCTGTATGAAGAATAGCTGGAAAGGCGGCCGCCAAGTCCTTAACAACCGATGAGTCATCAGCTGTCAGCTGCTTCCCCAATGACAGCTGAAATGTAAACAAAACAATGCCGGTGTTCTGTCAAAACTGCCAACTCGCCAAAATCTCCAACCACGTCACTTCCAGTGACTCTCCAGCAGCAGTAAATGCAGATTTCAACACCGGCAGCGTATACACTACAGTACACGATATAATGAAATGAACATTGTTAGTCCGCCCACTAGTAACCAACAATATGGCTGCCTCCAAGGCGGCGACAACCTCTTTACTCCTTAGCCAGTGTTCTGTGAAAACAGCCAAGTCGATGTGTACCGCAGTGTATACACTTCCGGTGTTCTGTGAAAACAGCCGTCGAAATCTGCAATTACTGCTGCTGGATAGGCACCAGGAGTGGCGTATTTGGAGATTTTGATGAGTTGGCTCTTTTGACAGTACACTGGCATTATAAAATTCTGAAAAAAAAATGGTGTGGGGTCCCCCCCCAGTCCATACCATATGGTGTGTGGTTGTTTTTCAGGGATTGGACTTGGCCCCTTAGTTCCAGTGAAGGGAACTCTTAAGGCATCAGCATACCAAGACATTTTGGACAATTTCATGCTCCCAACTTTGTGGGAACAGTTTGGGGATGGCCCCTTCCTGTTCTAACATGACTGCCTACCAGTGCACAAAGCAAGGTCCATAAAGACATGGATGAGCGAGTTTGGGGTGGAGGAACTTAACTGGCCTGCACAAAGTCCTGACCTCAACCCGAATACCTTTGAGATGAATTTGAGCGGAGACTGTGAGTCAGGCCTTCTCATCCACCATCAGTGCTGACCTCACAAATGCACTTCTGGAAGAATGGTCAAACATTCCCATAGACACACTCCTAAACCTTGTGGACAGCCTTCCCAGAAGAGTTAAAGCTGTTATAGCTGCAAAGGGTGGGCCAACTCAATATTGAACCCTACAGACTAAGACTGGGATGCCAATAAAGTTCATGTGTATGTAGAGGCAGTTGTCCCAATATTTTTGACAACACAGTGTATATCTGCCCAGAAGGACAAGACAAGCGTCTCTGGCTCCAATGACATCAATGCCCTGATACAATATGGACCAATAGATTTATTGGCCTGTTCAATTTTTACATCCCCCCATGACATCAGCAGTCTCCACACCCTTCCCAGAGGACAGGTGGTCACTAGTATGAGCAGGAACCAATCTCACTTACAGTTTATCAGCCCAGAAGACTATAGAACAGTGGTTCTCAACCTGGGGGTCGGGACCCCCTCGGGGGTCAAATGATGATTTGCCGGGGGTCAACAAATCCTGGGCTGTTCCTGAAGCCCGCACCTCTCCCAGCCTTTTTGCGGCCACCCAGCAGGGCTGTCCCTGGAGCCTGTGGCACAGTGAAGCCGGAGAAGCAGTGAGTAACACTACCTGTGATTGTAGTTAAAAGTCCCCACTACAGTTCTAAGATCAGCAGATGACCTTGATCAAGAGCACCCAAGTTGGCTGATCAGAACTCTCCACAGCATTGCCAATCATCCCAACTCCCACGGGCACTGCCACTCATCCCATTCTTCCCCCACCCGCCACCAAGGAGTAAGAGAAGGAATGAAAATAGAGAATACATGGAAGGGAGAGGAAAAGAGGGGGAAGAACAAATAAAAAGGGAGAGAAAGAATAAGAGCAATAACAAGAAATTAGGATAGAGAGAGGGATGGGGGAAAAAAAACAAGAAATTAGGATAGAGAGAGATAAAAGGAAACAAAAGGAGAACAAAGAGAAAGAGTGGTACATCCTAAAATGTACCATAAGGGGTTTAATACTGTACAAGTGGAAGGGACTCAGGGAGCGCTAAATGTGGGTTAGAGGTGCAAATTACTTGTCATGCCTTGGGTGCTGACAACCCATGCCACGAAAATAATTTTACTTTTAGGGGTCCTCACAACCTGTGAAATTTTATCAAGGGGTCACGACACTAGAAAGGTTGAGAACCACTGCTATAGAACAAGAATCTCTGCCTTCAGTGATGTCAGTGCCCTGATACAATATGGACTGATAGATTTCTTTACTAGGTTAACGCCAGCACAAACCAATTATTTTTGTTGATGACAACATGGTCTCATGCACAGATTTCCTGTTATTTAGTACTAGTAATTAAGATTATTTTGCCAGTAACCCACATAAGCAAGTAGGAAACAGCCTTGAGTTCCTGGTAGATGCCAAAAATATTATGGAATTTTTCTTTTTTTAAGCAGTCCTGAAAAATGAGGCACAGACCCTTTTACAGCAGATATATATTACACTGTTTTCTATGACTCTGGTTGTCCATCAGTCATTTGAATCCATATAACTCAGCAGTGCAGAACACTGGCTGGCCACTGCAGGCTTTTGTAAGCACAGCCCCATTCTGGACACCAAAGTGTTGATTTACTAAAAGGCAGATAGACTGTTCAGTTTGGAAGAGAAGTTGCACTTTGAAAGGAAATTTTCCCCAAAGCTTAGTAAATGAGGTGCTGACTTCCATCATCCAATAACATACAAGCAAAAATGCTGTTTTTTTTCTTTATTCGTTTTCCTTGCAGGTGATTGGTTATTCTTTGCAAATTGAAATTTCACCACATTCACTAAGCTAAGGGAAAAATCCCCTTGCAAAGTGAACAGCCTATTTACCTTTAGTAAATTAAACCATACGTCTCACCTGGTCTTCACCCACCGCTGTCTGTTGATGATGACATATGTATTTTTAATATTTTTTTTCTTGAGATATTTTGACAGAGATCAAACAAAGACTGTGCCTATGAATCAACAGCTAGAGATGAGTAACATAAGTTGGCCGTAAAATCGTGTCACACCCACTCAACATTCAGTATCAGCCACATTTCCACAGCACATTTATTTTCGCTCTCATAGGAAGCATGTCTCAGGGTTGCATCATCGTTGGCTACAGTTATTTTCTCAGAACTTATATTGAAGTACAACGTAGAAGCTTGTCCTAATATAGGGCAATAAAGTCATCTTCTTACCTACCTGCACTTTTCACAAAAGAAAGAAATTAAAGTGCAACTGCAGGATTCTGGGAGTGCTTTGTTGCCCTCTTCCATTTACCAATTCTTTTCACAGGTTTCACCCGTCCATTCCACCTCATTGAGTCGGATCAATTTCTCCACCAGATGCTATAAAAAGAAATTGTAGCATGAGTTGGCAGGTCCAGGAAAGTGGATAGAAAGGGTAAATGATGGAGGCGTCAGAATTTACATATCACTCTCACAACAGAATGATCCAATCATCCTCCCATGGTTATGCCGAAGTATATCTTAATCAAACCCATGCTTTGTCCATTTAGGGGTTTTCTTGCATTCTAGTGCGTACAGTGCACTTCCTGTAAACCCAATATCTCTGGTTACAGAAGAGAAGTTGACTTCCCCTATGATAGAGTACTAGGTACTTGAGCTGACAACTGACAGGCATAAGGTTGGTGAAAGTGTCCTTAAACCCATCTCCAGCAAATAGACTATATTTTCAAAAGTATTGGGATGCCTGCCTTTACATGAACTTTAATGGCATCCCAGTCTTAGTCCGTAGGGTTCAATTTTGAGTTGGCCCACCCTTTGCAGCTATAACAGCAGCTCTTCTGGGAAGGCTGTCCACAAGGTTTAGGAGTGTCTATGGGATTGTTTGACCATTCTTCCAGAAGCACATTTGTGAGGTCAGGCACTGATGATGGAGAGAAGGTCTGGCAGTCTCCGCTCTAATTCATCCCATAGTTGTTCCATCGGGTTGCGGTCCAGATTGTTCTATAGGGTTGTGCAGACCAGTCAAGTTCCTCCACCCTAAACTCGCTCATGCATGTCTTTATGGAGCTTGCTTTGTGCACTGGTCCAAATCATTCGGTGGAGGAGGGATTATGTTGTAGGGTTGTTTTTCAGGGGTTGGGCTTGGCCCCTTAGATCCAGTTAAGGGAACCCTTAAGGGACCATCTAGTCCCATTTTATACCCACCTCAGTCCACTATCCATGTCCCTTGCTAGTTTCTCTTTCGGTAGTGGGGACTGCTGATCAGGTGTTGAAATCAGACACTGCGTAGCTCGGTCTTGTTGCCTCCCCTCATCATGATGTTTCCACACTGTTGCAATCCTTTGGAACATGAAAGGAACCTGCAACTGGACAGCTAATGGGACATGCCCATGTGACCCAGGCAGCACCGGAAGAAGGTTTCTCTCTCTCTTCAGTCCAGAATATAGAAGACTAAGCACCTAGTGAGTCACATGACCATTTATTTAATCCTAGAAAGTCAGTAGATTGGGGTAAGGGTGCTTGTGTTGGTGGGGAGAATGTGGCCAGAGATTGGCTTATCCCAGTTTTTAGTTTTTACCCATAGTTTACCAGAAACTTCCACAGGGATTTTGGAGGCAGCTCCTCTGGTGAGCGGGAGGAAAACAAAATAAATATAAGCAATCCAGCTCCCCATGTCAGCCAGTGGGAGCTGCAGGGGAGATGAAGGAGCACCAGCAACAGATGAGCCATAGAAAACACTGCTTCCAGGAATTCCCAGCAATCTCTCTTCTCCCATGCAGCTGCTGCTGGCTGACACAGGGGATCACGTGACTGGACCGGAGCGGGCTAAAAATAAGTAAGTACACACATTTTTTTTTTTTTTAACGTAGGTTACTAGTATAGGTGTTAAGAGGGGGATCAGACATTTTGAGAACTAGTTATGGTTTAGCTGGAGTTCTACCTTAAATTCTTATTTTGCCTTGAATGGGTGGATTTATGTTAAAGTGGTTGTAAACCCTTACATATACCCAGGGAAGTAACCGGCATCAGGTGATGCACAGAGATGAAACAAATCCCCCTACATAAGTTGTACCTTTTTATCTACGGTCTTCTCTTCTATACATCACAGTCCAGAATCTATAAAGCTTGTCTTAGCTATCAGAAAAAAGGGGTCAGAGAGCAAAAGTCACCCTCTGCAGAGCTCAGTTAGGAGAGGGATTGATTGATTGGAGGGAAGGGACACACCCCCTTCACACAGCAAACAGGAGCAGAGCTAAAGGTTTCAATCACAGGCTGAGTGCTGAAGCTCCTCCCTGTCATCTTTTTTCTCATGGTGTCAGGAAAACTTGGTAGGAGTGATTCATGCTGATAGCAAAGGAACGAAGTAACATACAGAGATGACACTTAGTGCTCTTAATTGAGACAAGTACAGGCAGTCCCCGAGTTACATACACCCGAGTTACGAACAACTCCTACTTACGAATGGCCTCAAATGCCGGCCACTCGTGCTCCACGCTGGTCCTGGATACCTCCGGACACATCCCTTACTGCAGTACTACATGTACTGCATGGCCTGAAGAGCCCCAGATAACATAACAAGCGCCCGAAACATCCCACATCCATGCACAGGCAGACGTTATACTTACGAATGCAGTATTCCGACCGGAAGTTACACTTACAAATGCAGTGTTGCGACTTACGAACAACTTCAACTTACGAACAAACCTACAGTCCCTATTGTGTTCGTAACTCAGGGACTTCCTGTACACACTAAAGACGGATTGGTTTATTCATATTTCATGTCTGAGGTTTACAATCACTTTAAGCATTTCAATTAATATGCAGGTTTTTCAAATTGCTATGTTCAGTATATATAAAGAAGAGCTTTGTCCTGGTTGTCTTGGCCATTTTCTTTTTGTAATTTGGTTAATATCCAAAATGTCCCTGGGGGACTGGTCATTGCATGGGGCAGTTGTAAAGCCGAGGCATTGAAGGAGAAGTACAGCCAAAGCTCATTTGGCTGTACTTATCCTGTGGATCATAGGAGTGCAGATTGTTTTGCACTCCTGTGACTCGTTTTCAGCAGACAGCGGGCTGAAGCTCGCTGTCAGCTGCCATCACAGAGGAAGTCCAGGCTGGGGAAAGATCACGACCATAGGTCAGGATCCGTCCACATGCTAGGACCGACACCCAGCTCAGGCTCTCAGTGGGCTGCTGAGAGCCTGAGCCGGCCGCTTCCGTCCCTCCACAGCCCAGGGCTACAGTGAGCTCAGAAGGGAGGGGGGCAGAGCAAAGAGCCAGTGACTGAAAGTCACCAGCTCTCTGCTCATGGAGTACTGCGCACCAAGCGTTCAGCAGTATTTGATCGCTCGGTTCTCAGCCTTAGAGCCAGTGGAGGACAGATGCTGCATCCACCTAGGTAAGTATGATTTAAAAAAAAAATTCCCATACTTCTCTTTTAAATCTGTTTCCATGTTCAGGTATTAGGTAGGCATCGAAAAGTTGGTCTACCATTAATAGGTCAACCATCTAAAATGACTTATTTGTCCAATTGGCTTGTGTGTGGGTCAGTAAAAATGAATCAAGTAGCACATTACTGAAAAACACACAAAATTACTTTTAACAGCTGTTCTTTATTTGTAATAATATTAATTCTGCAATCTGGAAATAGTGTCACATTACCACAATACCAAAATTGTTCTTAATAAGTAATGGTTATGGAAAATGAGGAAATGTACGCTGACACTGTTCCACAAAGCATCACACGTCCGTGATGAAGCTACGCTACAGCCAATAGCGAAACGCGTTGATGTCATCAACGCCGACACGTCATAGACGCTATACTCCGAACACGGGAGTTAACGAGGAGGCAGACGGGGATGCATGTAAACATCAGCTAGCCCGTGGATTCAATCCCCTCAGGCGGACCTTCTGAAGCTGAGTGACTCCGCTGATCGGGCGACGCTTGCAGCATTCACCTGACCGAGAGGACGAGCTTGCGGTGCACTATTTCAAGTCCCGCTGCCCCTCCAGCTACTTACACTGGATCAGAAGCTGCACACAATATTACATCCCCTGCGAATGAAGATGGAAGTCTCATGATCAACTAGATCGGGACCTGGATGATAATCGGTGCAAGGACTGGTAAAGTTCCACGAAATTCTCACTTATATCAAGTATATACTTCATATTTACTCAATCACAGTTATTATCAGTGACTTTTATTGGAACTACTCACGTGGACAATCATCCACCAACAGCATCATGCTTACCAATATCCTTAATTAATCTTTCTGACACCTATCAATAGGGCAGGTTACCATCTCATGTGTCTTTAACAAAAACCTGTAGCCCAGAACAGGTGTATATTAACCAGCACAGATAGCACCACCCCATCCTCCCCCCATCATTCTTCCCCGTATACCTCCCCAGGATCTTTCTCGTTTGCTTACTAGTACCTTTTTGGCTATTATTTAATTATTTGATATTGTGGTTAATAAACCAAATAATATCACCAAATATCAGCACTATTTTCCTTGTACCAGCCAACACGTAGCAAGATCCTAAAAGCGTCCGGACGCTGTTCTACGTTGCATGTTTTTTGTTTTTTGTTGTTGTTTTTGTTTTGGTCTAATGCAATTATTAACCATTGTTCGCTCTGTCTGACCTGTTACCTGATGACATATGTAGCAACAGGGTCCCAGTGGAACCCAACATAACCAATCTAATTTTACTTCAATCCAACTTGATGTTTAACATGTTTAATGCTGTTTTAAAGTATTTAATAAAGTAATTTATTTAATTAATTTTTTGGCAATTCAGTTGGTAATTACCGACAATAATATTCAATTAGTGCTGCTAAAGTAACCCCTTACCCGGACACTAGCACCGGGTACTTTTTTCTTTTTCTGCGTATTATGGTTACAGCCTGCACTTAATTGAATACATTTCAGGTGTTTCTTGTTCCCTTTTCTTCCCCCATCCCCTATATTATCAACCATCTAAAATGACTTATTTGTCCAATTGGCTTGTGTGTGGGTCAGTAAAAATGAATCAAGTAGCACATTACTGAAAAACACACAAAATGACTTTTAACAGCTGTTCTTTATTTGTAATAATATTAATTCTGCAATCTGGAAATAAAGTGTCACATTACCACAATACCAAAATTGTTCTTAATAAGTAATGGTTATGGAAAATGACAAAATGTACGCTGACACTGTTCCACAAAGCATCACACCTATTATTTTGCGTGAATGCAAGCAAAGTTTATTAAAGAAAAAATAAGCATCCTTTCCAGTGTTGTCAACCTACCGGATTGAAATATACTGACACAACACCCAAAATTTACTGGCACAGCTCAGCTTTTACTGGCATTTTCAAATGTTACAAAATGACAGTTTTGAGTGCAAATTTCAGTATTTAGGCTACAAAGAAGTGCAATAAGCAATTAGCAATGTGATTTAAGGTAGATACAGTGGGGACGGAAAGTATTCAGACCCCCTTAAATTTTTCACTCTTTGTTAGAGTTCATTTTTTTCTCATTAATATACACACAGCACCCCATATTGACAGAAAAACACAGAATTGTTGACATTTTTGCAGATTTATTAAAAAAGAAAAACTGAAATATCACATGGTCCTAAGTATTCAGACCCAGTTGCTCAGTATTTAGTAGAAGCCCCTTTTGATCTAATACAGCCATGAGTCTTTTTGGGAAAGATGCAACAAGTTTTTCACACCTGGATTTGGGGATCCTCTGCCATTCCTCCTTGCAGATCCTCTCCAGTTCTGTCGGGTTGGATGGTAAACGTTGGTGGACGGCCATTTTTAGGTCTCTCCAGAGATGCTCAATTGGGTTTAAGTCAGGGCTCTGGCTGGGCTATTCATGAACAGTCACAAAGTTGTTGTGAAGCCACTCCTTCGTTATTTTAGCTGTGTGCTTAGGGTCATTGTCTTGTTGGAAGGTAAACCTTCAGCCCAGTCTGAAGTCCTGAGCACTCTGGAGAAGGTTTTCGTCCAGGATATCCCTGTACTTGGTTGCATTCATCTTTCCCTCGATTGCAACCAGTCGTCCTGTCCCTGCAGCTGAAAAACACCCCCACAGTATGATGCTGCCACCACCATGCTTCACTGTTGGGACTGTATTGGACAGGTGATGAGCAGTGCCTGGTTTTCTCCACACATACTGCTTAGAATTAAGGCCAAAAAGTTGTATCTTGGTCTCATCAGACCCGACTGGTGGAGGGCTGCAGGGATGGTTGACTTTCTACAACTTTCTCCCATCTCCCGACTGCATCTCTGGAGCTCAGCCACAGTGATCTTTGGGTTCTTCTTTACCTCTCTCACCAAGGCTCTTCTCCCCCGATAGCTCAGTTTGGCCGGGCGGCCAGCTCTACGAAGGGTTCTGGTCATCCCAAACATCTTCCATTTAAGGATTATGGAGGCCACTGTGCTCTTAGGAACCTTAAGTGCAGCAGAATTTTTTTTGTAACCTTGGCCAGATCTGTGCCTTGTCACAATTCTGTCTCTGAGCTCTTCAGGCAGTTCCTTTGGCCTCATGATTCTCATTTGCTCTGACATGCACTGTGAGCTGTAAGGTCTTATATAGACAGGTGTGTGGCTTTCCTAATCAAGTCCAATCAGTATAATCAAACACAGCTGGACTCAAATGAAGGTGTAGAACCATCTCAAGGATGATCAGAAAAAACGGACAGCACCTGAGTTAAATATATGAGTGTCACAGCAAAGGGTCTGAATACTTAGGACCATGTGATATTTCAGTTTTTCTTTTTTAATAAATCTGCAAAAATGTCAACAATTCTGTGTTTTTCTGTCAATATGGGGTGCTGTGTGTACATTAATGAGGAAAAAAATGAACTTAAATGATTTTAGCAAATGGCTGCAATATAACAAAGAGTGAAAAATGTAAGGGGGTCTGAATACTTTCCGTCCCCACTGTATTAAAGCAAAAAACATATTTCTTATTTTATTTTCAATATAGTAAGTATGTAACTCAGGGACAGGATTCAGGAGGGTAAGAAATTAGAATGGGTGGCACACACACATGAAATTAAAGCTCACAGTGACACTGACAGCAGTGTGCAGCAGCACAGATCATCGACACGATACCTCCCGAGTCACAGTGACAGTCTCTCTCCATGCCAGGTGGTCCCTTCAGTCCCCTCCAGGCCAAATAGCACTGACAGTCCCGATCCCGGCTTGCCTTGCTCTCGTCCCGCACACGAAGCTCTGGCTGCTCTGCTCGGCTCTCTTGCACCATGACATCACACGACACACTCGGGGCACCACCTCTGCCAGACCTATCGGTGCTGCCCGCCGCCTGTAACAGGCACTCGGATGGCCCCATCCAGCTCCGAGCCGAGCGTCACTGCTGTATTTTAACTGCCAACCTTTTCCTGTCACTAGCGTTTACTGACAGGAGAAAAGTGCCCATTTTTTTACTGGCTGCCAGTAAAAATACTGACGGTTGGCAGCACTGATGTCACTCCGACATTTCATATTCCTGATATGTGCCTGTTGTACCACATATTTGTATGAAAAAGTACCCTGTTCTCTTTGTAATGCTTCCGTTGTGAGAAATCCCTGGTGTTCCTGCCAATCCCACTGCTTTACTATTAAAAACTGATCACACTAGGTATGAGAGCACAGCGTGGTCAGCTTTCTGGCTGTGCTGGGAACTCAGCCTGCTTTTCTGCAATGATTAGACTTGTGCTGACACGCCCCCCCCCTTTCCCTGGACAGCCATTCACTGGAAAGATCCGTGTGCTGCTGTTTCTCCTCCCCCAGCTTTCTGAGCTCCTTATGCAGCTATGTGATCACTTATAAGAAAAGGAAAAAAAAGGTATTTATAGTGTTTTTCAATATATACTGTATATATATATATATATATATATTTTATATATATATATATATATATATATATATATATATATATATATATATATATATATATATATATATATATATATACACACACACACACACACACGTTTTCCCTTTCATTTCTATTTTAAACTAAGTGGGTTGTTTTAAAAGGCGAGGATTCACATATACGCGAACATAAATCTTATCAGTAAGTGATAACGTATTAAAAATCAGATTTCTATCATTTCTATATATAGTTTGCATATATACATGTGTATGGGAGCAGCCAAATTATAGACATTATACTGGTTTTTGGTTAGCTTTATATAAAGTTGATTTAGCAGCAGATATATATTTTCATGTTAAACTCATGCATGCTAAGTAATGTGTATGAGTATAAATAATACTAAAATTACTGGATGAACCCTCAGCTAACTTTACAATAAAAAAATAGGGATATTTAGTTCACACATATTGCAATACATGTTTAAGCTGGCCAACTGCACCAAATGAATCCCTCTTTAGCCAGTCCTACTCTGCTTTGCCACTGCAAATGCTACTGTGGACACTATGCCAACATTTTGTGTGTGTTTGCATTGGCATTATGTCCACAGTAGCATTTGCAGTGGCAAAGCAGAGTAGGACTGGCTAAAGAGGGATTCATTTGGTGCAGTTGGCCAGCTTAGCCGCTTCCAGTCCACCCACCACATATATACTGCGGCAGGGTGGCCCTGCTTCTGCTGTGATTGGAGCTAATCAGTCGATTGCTCTGTGGAGAGACAGAACAGCGGTGGGCCCATGTAATCAAGGCAAATCGCTGATCTGTCAGTGAGCAAAAGAGAGATCTTATGTCTCATCTAAGCTGAAAAACGATTCCTCTTTTCCTCCAGTGTATTTGTCCCTCACACGGTTAGAAACACCTCCCAGGGACACACTTAACCCTTTGATCTCCCCTAGTGTTAACCCCTTCCCTGCCAGTGTCATACAGTGATCAGTGCATTTTTTTTAGCACTGATCACTGGTCCCCAAAAAGTGTCACTAATGCCTCGTACACACGATCGAACATTCCGACAACAAAATCCATGTTTTTTTTCCGACAGATGTTGGCTCAAACTTGTCTTGCATACACACGGTCACACAAAGTTGGTCTGAAATTCCGAACATCAAGAACGCGGCGACGTACAACACGTACAACGAGCCGAGAAAAATGAAGTTCAATAGCCAGTGCTGCTCTTCTTTGTGCGTCGGAATTGTGTACAAATGATCGTAATTTCCAACAACGAATTTTGTTGTCGGAAAATTTGAGAACCAGCTCTCAAATTTTGTGTGACGGAAATTCCGATGAAAAATGTCCAATGGAGCCTACACACGGTCACAATTTCCGACAAAAGGCTCCCAAGAACCAGCTCTGCAGGGAGTCTGTTCCACATATTCTTAGCTCTTATTGTGAAGAAGCCTTTCTGTATTTGGAGATTAAATTTCTTTTCCTCCAGACGTAAAGCGTGCCCCCTTGTCCTCTGTGATAACCTTAACGTGAACAAGTTCAACATATGGACCAATTATATATTTATACATGTTGATCATATCCCCCCTTAATCTCCTCTTCTCAAGAGAGAATAAATTCAGCTCCTCTAATCTATCCTCATAGCTGAGCTCCTCCATGTCTCTTATCAGTTTGGTTTGCACTTTCTCCAATTCCCCGATATCCTTTTTGAGAACTGGTGCCCAAAACTGAACTGCATATTCCAGATTTGTACGGGGGCAAAATGATATCTCTCTCTCTCTCTGGAGTCCATACCTCTCTTGATACAAGAAAGGACTTTGCTCGCTTTGGAAACCGCAGCTTGGCATTGCATGCTATTAGTAAGCTTATGATCTACCAAAACTCCCAGATCCTTCTCCACTATGGATTTCCCCAGTTGTACCCCCCTTAATATGTATGCTGCATGCATATTCTTAGCCCCCAAGTGCATAATTTTAAATTTTTCAACATTAAACCTCATTTGCCATACAGTTGCCCAATTAGACAGTGCATTGAGGTGGGCATTGAGGTGGGCTTGTAAATTGGAGACACCCTGTAAGGTTGTTATTCCACTGCATAGCCTAGTGTCATCTGCAAAGACTGAAGTGGTACTTTTAATCCCAGACCCTATATCATTAATAAAGATATTAAAAAGTAAGGGTCTCAACACTGAACCTTGGGGTACACCACTGATAACCTTAGACCAGGGATCCTCAAACTACGGCCCTCCAGCTGTTGCAGAACTACATGTCCCATGAGGCATTGTAAAACTCTGACATTCACAGACATGACTAGGCATGATGGGAATTGTAGTTCCTGAACAACTGGAGGGCCGTAGTTTGAAGACCCCTGCCTTAGACCATTCAGAGTAAGAGTCATTAACCACTACTCTCTGAATTCGGTCTTTTAGCCAGTTTTCTGTCCATTTACAAACTGATTTTCCACGCCTGTAGACTTTACCTTACACATGAGCCATGTGTGGGGAACTGTGTCAAATGCTTTTGCAAAATCCAAGTATACCACGTCCACCGCCACCCCTCTGTCCAACGTTTTACTTACCTCCTCATAAAAAGAAATCAGGTTTGTTTGACAACTTCTGTCTTTCATGAATCCATGCTGTCTGTTGCATAAAATATTTTTTTCCAGCAAGAACTCGTCTATGTGGTCTTTTATTAAACTCTCCAGTATCTTCCCGATTATAGAAGTTAAACTAACAGGTCTATAGTTGCTTGGTAAAGACTTTGATCCCTATTTAAATATAGGCACCACATTGGCCTTACGCCAATCCAGTGGGACTATTCCAGTCATTAAAGAAATCCTAAAGATTAGAAACAATGGCTTTGAAATGACAAAGCTCAATTCTTTTAGGATCCGTGGATGATTGCCATCTGGTCCAGGTGCTTTATCCACCTTTATTCCACCTTTATTGGATGCCATCTGGTCCAGGTGCTTATATTTCTGGACCATTTCACATTTGAGCCATTGTGGATCATTCGGGGCTGTGTCAATACCATCCCCATTATGGACTTGAGCTCCCCCATGCTCCTTTGTATACACAGAGCTGAAGAAGGTATTTAATAAATTTGCCTTCTCTTTGTTCCCAGTCACCCATTCCAGATTATTTTGTAAAGGGCCTTGCTAGCCCTGGCATATGAAAAGGTTTACATGCACTTTAAAGGACAACTTCACCAAAAAAAAATTAAAAAAATGTCTACAACCCTAGAGAAGTCGTACTTGGGTCATCTATTTGCACAGGATAAATGCTAGGTTAATTATTATTAGGTTACATCGTTTTAAATGTAATTGCAATATCTGCTTGGAGTCAAATGTATATAAAGCAGGTGAGAATATGACGTATAACGCACACGCATATCCATAATTATATAATTAGCCATTCTTCCCCTTAACTTCAGAGTGCTCGAGATGGAAGACTGATCAGGAAATCAAATTTTTACTGCTTCTAAAGACAGGAAGACAAAGTGACAGCCACAGACTTACGGAGATCTAAGATCTGCCACTTAAGAGTCATTTATAAAATGTGTCTCCGCTAGACAGTAACACTCTGAATCAGCCCGGCTCTGCGTGTTGTCAGCCGGTGATATGAAGTGATAACTTTGTGTGTTAATAAGGAGCTGAAATACATCTGTTCATGAAATGTCTAAATATTAGAATCTCTTGCCCTAATTTGTCTTCAGTTTTTTTTTTTTTCGTATTAGCAATACTGGCAGCACCTCCAGAGACGCGCATAACATATGAAGTGTCACATCTGGTGTACATGCTACACTAGCGCATAATATTTGGATTGCGAGTTCTTGGTGTCAGGGATTTATTTCCACTAATGGTCTCCACTCTTCGCTGTGCAAGTCGCATCTTTGCTAGATGATAAGACTTTTTAGAAGATGAAAGGTAAATGGAAACCTGACAGCTCTACTTAAAACAATACATAACACAGGAAGCGTTAACTTCTTTCTTTAATTCTTTGTCTGGATTTTTAAGTGGATTGGATTTAAAGGACTGTTACACCTAAAGTAGCTTAAAGAGCTGCTAATAACACTTACCACTGATGTAAAGCTACCTACCTGTCAAGAAATGCAGTTTAAAATATATGTTTGTCTTTAAGAAAAAGATAATAAATGTGCATATTTTTGCAGCAAAAAAATGCTTTTTTTTCCCCTGATGAGTCTGCAGAGCATTGCACTCATGATCAGTAGATCGCAAGTGCAACATAAGGCTCCTACAGCTTGCCTGTCTGTACCTCCAAATGGGCAGACAGCTACAAATCCCCAGGAAGTGTCAAAGAATTACGAAGGTGCTCATTTGTGTCCTTGTATTCCATTGAGAACTAAAAGCCATTCGCCGCAGTGGCAGACAGGACTTGTAGTTCATTTTTTAACAGATCGTTGTGAATGAATGATGCGTTTCTGTGGGCAGAGTCCACACTGCTGTTTTTGTAGTGGGTGCAGTGAGATGATCCCCCACCAGCTGTCACAAGGGAGAGGTGGGGGGTCAGGGGGGCGCGGGGGGGACAAACCTAGAGAATGTTACATGTTACACCCTACATGCTCCAAAAGGTAAACTTATCCTTTAAAAAACAATTATAAATCTGCAATAGGGCTTGTTGGGGGGCTGTAGAAGGGTATGTATCAGTTTGACCATTACTCATTACACAGGCACTGCCCACAACCTCCTTTTGGGAAATGTTCCTGCCCCCCCCCCACCTGCCCTTTCTGACTACACAGAGGGCTGGTAGGATGTAAGCTCTGCACCAACCCAATACTGACTGGGCAGTGTAAAGTACACTTGTAGCGGAGTGCCCATTTGCTCACCATGCAACAATGCAGGTGCAAGCCCCTTTAACTCCATTTCCCACAACTCCCTGGGTTCTTCGACATGTCCAAGGAGTATAAATTCTTCAGCTTCCATTCCTCAGCAGCCCCAAAAAGGCCATACCTGATGATGCAGAGGTAGTTATCTACAACCAGGTGAGAGGTCCCCCGCTTTCAGAACCAGCGTGCGGGCAGCTAGACCAGAGCCTAATACATGCAGCTACTCCAGAAGACCCAGCTACTGTGGGGAACTCCTCCCCAATTGCTACCAGTACTGCAGTTCCAGTGGGGTGACCCTTTGTACTTGCACCTTGGGTCTCTCCGGTTGTTCACCTGTGTTACCAGAGTTACCCTGGACATCATTGAGAGGGTTTCTGTCTATGAGGATAATCATTAGTAGCTGTGTTCTGTTTTACTGAGGTAATGATTCTTGAGTTGAACCTTTTGCTATAGAGTATTATAGAGACTATGCTATGCAGCTATATGTAGGCAAGTACAGGTTCCCCCTCCATTCTGTAGGTTGTACTGTGCCATTATACAGATGGAGTGGAATGAATTCAGGGGAATTAGCCACTCATGAACTCCATCAGTCTTTCAGGGAGGTCAGCTGTCTCTCAAGATCAAAGGCGGCTATCTTGGTGTGGGACCCTATATAATAGTGATAGGTCAGGGACAGAGACCCCACTAGTGAGGGAAAGTATATAGAGCAGGAAGACATGCCTGATGAGTAGGGTCAAATCAGGGACAACACTTGAAGGAAACATTCCAGTATCAAAAAAAGTTACATGGGGCTCTTTTCAGCAGCATTACAGTGTCATCCCAGTAGGCTGCCAACTGCCACTCTTCCAGCATATGCCGTCCTCCGGTAGTACAGGCCCAAGCCTGGTAACACTGTATAAATATCAACTATTATGCCTTATATCAGTGCCTAAATATATTGTTGTTATCCAGTCTGCTAATCTATATCCAATATACAGGATAATTATAACATCAGGGACTGTGTATGTTCTCTCCTGGATTGGATACCTAGGCCCCGCCTATACGTATGTTATGTTGAGGAGGGACATGGGTAACTTTAAGCTTGGTAGTAGTAGGGTCATGTCATTCAAACAAGAATTGACAGTGTAGCACTCTTCCTCTAGCAATGACCCCCTAAGCAGTGTGGCAGGCTAACAAATTTTTCGATGTATGCTGGGGTGAAAAGTAAGCTGGACACCAGTCACTTTAGAATTTCTATTTTTTTTTCCTGAACTCAGTTCTAGATAAGAGGATTTAAGGGTAGAAGGCCTGCTTTAACCTGAGTTGCTACTTTATAAAACACAAGTTGTGACATCAGATTGTGACTTCCTACAGATAAAAATGAAACAAAAAGAAGAACCCGTTCCAGGTGTCTACTTCCTAATGATCTCTCCTCTCTCCAGGCGTGGGTGCTGCTCAATCTGCAACCATATCCATCCGGACCCTTTTGTTTAATTTCTGCAGATAAAAATGAAAGCTATGAAAAGGTGTGTTATATCTCAAGATACACATTTCCCGATTCCAACACCTGTTGCACAGTAAGGATGGGCGAACAGCTCTGCCCGAGCATCAGTTCGGGCCGAACATTTGCCCATTCTGCCGTTCGCCGAACTCCCTGCAATGCACTGAGTGCTGCACAGTGCATTCCGTGCCCTGATTGGGCAACGCTTTGCCCAATCAGAGCACAGTTTAAGCTGGTTGTTAAGGGGCGCCCCCCCCTCAGGGGGGCCCCCCTAGTCCATGCAACCTTCCCATCCACATCAGTGCCTGACCTCACAAATGCGCTTCTGGAAGAATGGTCAAACATTCCCATAGACACACTCCTAAACCTTGTGGACAGCCTTCCCAGAAGATTTAAAGCTGTTATAGCTGCAAAGGGTGGGACAACTGAATATTGAACCCTACAGACTAATGCCCCGTACACACGGTCGGATTTTCCGACGGAAAATGTGTGATAGGACCTTGTTGTCGGAAATTCCGACCGTGTGTAGGCTCCATCACACATTTTCTATCGGATTTTCCGACCCACAAAGTTTGAGAGCAGGATATAAAATTTTCCGACAATGGAAAATCCATTGTCGGAAATTCCGATCGTGTGTACACAAATCCGACGGACAAAGTGCCACGCATGCTCAAAATAAATAAAGGGATGAAAGCTATTGGCCACTGCCCCGTTTATAGTCCCGACGTACGTGTTTTACGTCACCGCGTTTAGAATGATCAGATTTTCCGACAACTTTGTGTGACCGTGTATACGCAAAACAAGTTTGAGCCAACATCCGTCGGAAAAAATCCTAGGATTTTGTTGTCGGAATGTCCGAACAAAGTCCGACTGTGTGTACGGGGCATAAGACTGGGATGCCATTATAGTTCATGTGCGTGTAAAGGCAGGTGTATTAATACTTTTGATAATGTATATAGTATATATAGCCCCCCTGTTTATTTCACAACCTTCCTCTTCTATTGAGGAGAGTAGACGCTGTATTCACAGTTCAAGATGCCTCAAAGGAATCTGAAAAACTGTATAAATTGACAGAACGTTGTTGTGTTCTTGATTTAGAACACTTTTCCCTGTGTTATGAAGATGAGGTCAGGGGAGGGGTTTGGAAGGATTCTATAGTCCAAATCAAGAGCAAGTAGCCAAGGGTGACAACCCTGCTCTTCTATAGATACAGTAGAGTGAGTGTTGTCACCATAGGACAGGATATGTGTTACTGGCAGGACCATCTGGCAAAAATAAAAGAAAACATTTTTTGAATAAAGAAAACTAAAACAGCCACCACATCTGGTGGCTGGTAAGCTACAATATATTACATTTATCTTTTTTGGTTTAGGTAAACTTTTAATGCAACTAATAGGCTAATATAATAACTTATATAAAGATCATAAATTTGGAGGCCTTAGAATATTACTTAAAATAATTTAAATATGTATATCTAAATTAAATTTGTGAATATGAACATATGTTTTCTATATTCATGAAACAAAAGTGTAGAGTTTAGATCTATGATAACTATCCGGAATGAACTTAGCAGTCTTTCCATTATAAGTAGTCAACATTGAAGACAGATATTAGTCAAGCATCACTGAGTTCATTGTTGAAATTTCTATACATTTGAATGACCTAAGTAGGAAATCACCACATTAATGTCTTCTGTACAATAATGTGGAGGAGTATAGATTGAGGCTACAGACTGACCATCCAATTTTATTGCTTCTTCTGCTACCTCATGTACATATCCATGGAGTGACCTCTGCTCACATCACCATTTAGTGCAATGCTTTCCAGGAAATCCTAACACTCAGAGGGAGGGGAGCGTGTTTTAAAGGAAACATTCTGACTGATAGAGTCGGAATCATGGTGACAACAAGAATATATTGTGACCAATATATAGATATTTAGCAACATAAGTTCAAGGCTATCCATTAAAAAGACTTAAATTTATTGATACCGCAGCCAGACATATAAAGCTCTGATCAACTCACCCATAAATCAGCTACCCCCAGTTTTCTTTTCAGGGTGCATGATCGGTGTGTTCTTCAAAGTTTCCAATATGTAATACATTGGTGTATGCAGCCTATAGCATTAGGGTGTGCACCCCAGAGCACAAACACACATGCGTATATATCAGCAAAGCATTGGACGGTGTCAGTAGAGCAGAGACTGGTGTCAGTAGGGCAGTGGACGATGTCAGTTGTTTTTATTTGTATTTTTTTTTTTAAATCTGTTTTACAATTTTCATTTTTTAATAATTTTTACAATATTATTTTTCATTATTTTTTTTAGGAGCCCATTGGGGGGCTTTGGTGAAATATCAAGGGTCTAAACAAAGAGAAAGGCACTGAGGACAGAGCTTCCCCAGTCCCTATCCCTGCAGCCTCAGCTGCACTGGACAGTGTACAAATGGGAATTGCTCTCTGCTGAGCAGCTTCCTGTTCATCCACAAACTGAAGCATAGTAAACATGGTTTACTATGCTTCAGTTAAGAATGAACACAGGAGTGATCGGTACAGATCACACATTGTGTTCATTCATTCATCCATCCTAAAACATCACCTGCAGCAGCCGGTGGGAGAGGAGAAAGGGGAAGCCGGCAGCACTGCAGGGGGAGACAGGGGGCGCCAGGAAGCAGGGGGAATCGGCACTGCACAGGGTGATTAGGGTGTGCCCGGTCACATCCGGCACACCCTGTGCACACACCTATGATGTAATACTGTGGTCAGCCAGTCAGGGGACTGGGGTAGGAGAAAGATAGCACATCAGTCTACGAAGGCAGGAAACATAAGTTCAACACTGATTCTAGCACTCCCCTTCAAAGCTGTATATTGACTTAAATATTAAGCAGGCAAAAAAAAAAAAAGTGGCCTTGTGTACCCCACTCTAAAAGGTTTGTTTGGTACCCTCACTGATTATTCATATCGTTCAGATCTTCCCATCACCCTGAAATTCCAAATCTGCTGCAGAACAGTCCACCACTAACCAAGAAGACCAAGTTGACCAGATATATTATTGCCTGCTACAATTACAGGACAAAGGCTCAGTGATAACAAGTTGTGAAAATATTGTACATACCTCTCAACATTGTGAGATGGGAAAGTGGAACACAATTAAGCATGAAGTTTATAGGCAAAGGGCACAACCCTGATATACCTCCAGTAACACAGACCTTATAAATAGCCACATGACCACAAGCTGGAGTTAAATGGCCATAGCAGCTTTTTATTAACAAACTGTATACATAACAGGTAAATAACACGTTAAAACCCAGTTTTACTGGAGCCTCAAGGTCCCGGTATGCATCAAAAAAGAAAGTACCTGCGTCCAACTTAATTAGGCCTCCTGCCACCACAGCACCGACTCAGGGACAACCAGTCACAGAGACTAACATACCAAATTCTGGGAGCCATACCTCAGACGGGTCCCTACCAAGTATATGTGTTGCCCCATATTAGCCTACCAGGACCTTGTACCTAGCCACTCCTGGTAGGCATTAGAGAAGAAAGTACCTGCCTCCAACTCAATTAGGCCTCCAGCCGCCACAGCACCGACTCGGAGACAACCAGTCGCAGATATCAACATACCAAATACTGGGAGCCTTACCTCAGACAGGTCCCTACCAAGTATATGTTTGCCCCAGATTAACCTACCAGTACCTTGTTCCCGGCTTGCTGCCATGACAAATAAAACAATAAAAACTTCCTTAAAAAAGGAGATGGGGGGGACCCCAGAACCAAAATCCAGAACAAGGGTCTTGTGGACATAAGATCCTAATCTCATCTAACGAAAGACAATGTTCATTTTTCTTACCTTATTGGTTTATCAATGTTCATTTACATGACTATTCAATGTATATGACATTTTTCTCTTCTGTTTGTTCTATATCTTTAAAAAAAATTCAATAAAATGTTTATGCAAAAAAAATCCAGAACAAGAAAAAGGGAGAGAGGGTGGGAATTTTTTTCCAACGTAGCTTCCCTCCGACTGAAGACCTCCTAGGATCCCTAGCTTGGCTAATCCCTGTAGCTCCACCTGTTCCTGTCCTAGCTACCAATCAAATGATTCCCACCACTTATATTTCCTGTCAGACAAGGCTGAAGCTCCTACTTGACCCAAAACCCTTTAACCCCTGTCATGCCGGCCCTCCGTCCATGTCTTTTATCTCCTTTACTCCGGGCCTCCCTAAAAGCCCAGTCCTGGTATAACTTATGTAAGCCACCCTTTGCCATTCAGAGTAACTGAAAAGAATTTCACATTAATGGACACCAGGACACGAAGCTGGATCTGAACATTTCACCTTTGGATAATGATCCTCAGTCTGAAACGCACTGCTCTGTTTTTTTCCCGTGTGCGGTGCCAACAGCAATACTTCATTTATCAAGTTTAAAAATGGATTTGCAACCGGCGGCAGCTGAATCCGTTTAGCACACATGGTGCCTGGGCTGTTTAAACTGTCACTGGGGAAACAGATTTGCTGGTTCCCAGAATCCTTTCACTGCTGGAGATGCTACAATTTTCATTACCCCTAAATAGCAGACATAAGGCACGTTCACGGGGGCCTGGAGGAATGCCTCAGAGGGCCTTCTACATGTGCTGCTTGTTCGAGGAGCCATTTTCAAGGCTGAGATGGAGAGGGCCGCAATGTCTTCTCCATGATGAAGTGGAGTACCAGTAACAGATTTATGTAAGCGAAATGAATAAAGGAGAAGACACAACATGAGAAGAGATAACTGAGGTAGAGTCATAAAGAACAGAAAAGGCAGATGGGTCCCAAATGATTTAGCACTGCAATTAGTGATTGTTAGTGACTGTGTAAAGCCAGCGTAGACATCCCGCATTAGAGATTTTAAAGAACCAGCAAATCTAAAATACTTGTTACTTTATGATCTGCATCTATTTGTATCCCCACATATAAAGCATGTCATCTGGCAACTCTGGCAGTTGACAGAGGGACTGGTATGGTTTGAGCTCCTAAAGATTGAGGGGTTGATTTACTAAAGGGAAAAAGACTGTGTAAAGTGCAGTTGCTTCAGAGCTTAGTAAATGAACAGAAACTCTGCTAACTTCCATCATCCAATCATGTGGAAGCAAAAATGTTTTTTTTTTTCTTTGCACGTGATTGGGTACTCTTTGCAAAGTGAAGCCTTACCTCATTTACGCCCTGGAGGAACTGCACTTGAAGAGGCCAACTGCCCTTTGCAAAGCACACAGTCTATTTGCCTTAAGTAAATCAACCCCTGAATGTCCACATTCAATAATTGCTCAAATTTAAGGGGATTACTTACTAAAACAAGAGTGCAAAATCTGGCACAGCTCTGCATAGAAACCAATTAGCTTCCAGGTTTTATTGCCAAACAAATTGATGTTGGAAGCTGATTGGCTACCATCCACACCTGCACCAGACTCTGAGTGCAAAAGTTTTAGTAAATCTCCCGCAAAGTGTCTCATAGACATTCTTCAGTTGGGTTTCTTTACTGCAGTTGAAAGTGAATGTATTCATAAAACATTATTGAATCACAGGTCTTCAAAGATTATATTATAGATTAGGTTTAGAGTGCAATTCCTTATTTGTCATATTTGAACAGGCTTTAATATTGTTTTATTTTTGGATGCTTTAAAGGACAACTGTACATATGTACAACTGTCATTTTAATAAAATCAATTACTATGACTAATATTTACTTTTGATCCTGATTCAGTGATCTTAACCTCCCTGGCGGTATTCCCAAGTGTGGCTCAGGGTGGATTTTCAGTACCAAAAGAGGTAACCCGGAGCCACACTCGGGATTACATTGCAGGATCCAGGAATGTAATTCCTCAGGCTTGTCCCCAGGATCCTACGTTGTCTCCCTGCTGTGTGAGCGAGCCGTCCTCCGCTCGATTCATCACAGTGCCCGGCTCTGTTCCCTGCGAGCGTTGCGATGCATGGGGACGGAGAACGGCGCCAAATTCAAAAAGTGAAACACACAATACACATACAGTACACTATAATCTTACAGATTACATTACTGTATCAATTTATTTAAACTTCCTTTTGTCCCTAGTGGTTTCTCCAGTGCCATGCATGCAGTTTTATATTATAAAAACTCTTCTTATTGCCTGGAAACTGGAGATTGTCTATAGCAACCAAAACCGTCCCTTTACATCAAAAGTAGGTTTAGACCATCTAGAAAACAGTGATAATAAATTAGAATCACTTGCAGAATTGAGTGATAGTGATTTGTGGGGAGATCCGTCATCAAACACTGAAAATAATGACAGCGACAATTCTGCAACTGAGCAAATTTCAGTGTTTTTGATTTGATTACATTATTGAATAATTTTTATTATTATTATAGTAGTATTTCTTATAATTATTTATTGTTATTTATTATATTATAATTTATGATTTAGTGTTTCAAACTTTATCATACCCGGGATGTCTACTAGACAGTTGTTTGGACAGATGTAAGTGAGTTATTCCTAAGAATTACAGGCCTACAAGATAAAACGCCAAATTTCCATGCAAAATAATGGTACCACTTTCAGCACCAAAAATCTGAAATAATCATACCGCCAAGGAGGTTAACTGTGCAGCCCAACTTGGGCCCGGACAGCTGAAGCTGAAAACAGCTCTTTCATACTGCACGTCATAATTTACACTCATTCTTAAAGGTACAGGAGCAAAATTTATTGTGGCTCCAAGGGATTGTAGGCAGGTGCAGTCTGAACTCCCCACTGCAGGTGGAGCTCAACTCACAACTGAAGCGGCAATGCAGAGGGGGAAGTAAGTTGTGGAGAACTTGGTTCCTCTATGACTTCCTGCTGTCACAGGGAGACAGCTGTCTGATTGGACGCTGGTGCCCCATGTGACTCCACAGGCCATCTTGTGTCAGGTAGAGTCTGGTTAAGACTCAGACTCCTGGGATTTGGCATACTTTATGTGAGTGGCTAGCGTAGGGACAGGATCCCTGTCTCACAGGGACAGAGCTTAGAGGTAGGGAAAGGTTCCAGAGAAATAGGGACAGTGCAGAGACATCTACCTCTCTTTAGGAAGCCTTTCCCATGGGTGTGGACCAGCTAGGGCGCATCCTGCTCCTCATTGCAGAAGCTGTCGGGATCTTTAAGTTTTCGGACCACTGACACTGTTTGTAAGTGGCTCCGGACGGGTGTACTACAATATTAGCTTGTGGTTATATGTGACAATGAGTGCAATTAAACATGTAGTACAGAGGAACCCTAAGGGCTTGTTTACCTTGCAATCCATGTGTTCTATATGCGGTTTCGCATGTGCATTTACATGTATTTTTTAATGTGTTTGTGGTGTGGTTTTTTTAAACATTTTTTACTTGCCTTTACATACAGTGCATGACCAGTGTAGTCTAAATGTCCCCTTCATTCTTATTGCTGTTACCCACTTATCTCCAACCCGTACCTTACCCACCTCAAATAATGAGACCACACTTATATTTTATGGAGTAAAATGGCCATAACAGCCTATTTTATTAAAACAAACCAACTAAATAACTCCAAACCACTATATATATTATATATACTGTATATATAAATATAATAAACAATAACATAACCTGTTAACCCCAGTCTGATGGTCTCTGACGGTGACCCACCTTTTAACCACGTATAACCACATACCACACCAATGCACTGTGGGACCTTTTCCAAACTGATAGGCCTCCAGCTGTGACCGCTCGGAGACAACCCCTTCCCACAGTGCAACCATTCCAGTATTCCATCCACCGTTCAGGAATACACCGGAGGGGCACATACAAACGATGAGCCCCCCACCCCTTTTTGATCCCTCCGTTTACTGCCACCGTCAAAGACCACCAGAAGAACACCGCCATAGCCCTGAAGGGCACCTATCCGCTGTCATGACGACCTTCTTCCTTTTCCTGCAATAAATTAAAAACAGAGCAGCAAGTACACACGGACACATTGCACACATATATCTAGGGCGGGAGGGTGGGAAAAACTGCCTCCTCCTGTAAGTTCATCTTCACACTGACCCTTTGCACCACCCCCTCTATAAATATAACCACTCCCCTTTGGCAAAAACTTCTTTCTTACCTTCCCCTTTCTTGCCACTCCCATTACTCCTTTCCACATTAACCCCATATGCGTCTCCCTTAGACACACTGTCATGCCCGGCCCTACACTATCCCTCCTTGCAGTCCTTTCGTTCCGGGCCTCACTTGACCAGTGTAGTCTAAATGTCCCCTTCATTCTTATTGCTGTTACCCACTTATCTCCAACCCGTACCTTACCCACCTCAAATAATGAGACCACACTTATATTTTATGGAGTAAAATGGCCATAACAGCCTATTTTATTAAAACAAACCAACTAAATAACTCCAAACCACTATATATATTATATATACTGTATATATAAATATAATAAACAATAACATAACCTGTTAACCCCAGTCTGATGGTCTCTGACGGTGACCCACCTTTTAACCACGTATAACCACATACCACACCAATGCACTGTGGGACCTTTTCCAAACTGATAGGCCTCCAGCTGTGACCGCTCGGAGACAACCCCTTCCCACAGTGCAACCATTCCAGTATTCCATCCACCGTTCAGGAATACACCGGAGGGGCACATACAAACGATGAGCCCCCCACCCCTTTTTGATCCCTCCGTTTACTGCCACCGTCAAAGACCACCAGAAGAACACCGCCACAGCCCGAAAGGGTGACAACCTTACCCTTGAGGGCACCTCCACACCCTCAGGGCCCGTTCTATTCCTTCCTGTAAACCCATAGCCATAAGTCAATCCCCACTTCAGAGAGACGAACTCCATCACTCCTCAAGTAGAGCCCCACATTTTTTCCAAGCTCTCTGTGCCTAATCACAATACCCCCATTCTGTGCCACGAACCTACCCACTACTTTGTTGATACGAGTCTTACTGATGCTCACCACAGATCTAGCCCAACGCCATGTCGTTCTAGCCACAATGTCAGACCACAGCAAAAAGGGGTACCCGGGAATGTAGTGCGCAAGTGCGTGAAATCGGATTTAATATCCGCGATCAGGTCCCTGACTGTCCGGATCCCCAAATCATTCCTCATGTATCACTAACACGTCAGGTGGTCTATCCAGCCTTACGTACCTCTCCACCTCCACCATCACTCTACCCCACCTCATCCCGGGTATCCCCAACCATCTCCGATAAGCCTCCCTCCTGGAAAATACCCAATTGCCTGCCATCCGGTCTTACGTCTCCTCTCCTGGCCCCCCAACACACCTAGGAGTGCCCTATGATCCAGACAAGGCGTACTGAACCTCCATCTGAAACGACAAACAAATAACATAAAGGCAGCAACACACCTGTCAACTTAACACAACCATATCACAACATGCGAATCCCACATGCACCCTCCTTTTCCTGTAAACATCCAAGATAGTTTTTTTTTTTTTTTTTTTTTTATATCTATTCCACGGCCAAATGAGGCCTAATATAAGACCGAAATCTCACAAATCCCATCTTCCAATTCTGCGCACAGCCGCCTCATCCAACCCACATCTGGCAGCTTCTGTAGCCGCCCCTATGCGGAAGGAGTGTGAAGCGTACCCTGCCCCGTCCAACCCAGCTGCTTTACGACATTTCCTAAAAATTGATATGAACTGAAACTTTGACAAGTAGTACCCATCCTCATGCCTCAGGAATGGCCCTGCCCCATCTGTTCTAATCTTCGGAAATTCACGCACTGCCTCAACAGGGCACACCCTAGACCCAGGTAATGCGAACAGCGACACATCCACACCCTTACCCTGGTGATCAGTTTTTGACCTGGGCAGCCGCAAACACACTCTATCCACCTCCACCTGCACATCTTGCTCCCAACAGGCCTACTGCCAAACACTTCGATGGGCTAACCAACTCCCCTGTCCGAAAAACCCCAAAAATGCTAGCGAGAACACTGCTGTAAACAGCAACGCTTCATACCGCGATTTACATATTGAACCCAACATCGCACATACGGACCCCAGGTTCGCAAAAGTGACAGGCCGTCTCACATCCTTCCACATATGCTGTTTTCGATAACCCTTTATGGCCTGCTTCACCCAAAATCTTTTTTCCAGTCCTCCCCTCCCATTAATTTGAAAAGAAACGATAAGCCCGCCATTTTTTTATCGATGGAAGAGACCGAAAAAACATTTTTCAATGTTCCTAGCTACAAAATACAATACCAGTAACCGTCCGTCAGACCCCATTTTCCCAGCCCCTGCCTCCTGTACCAACCCTGACCATTCTTTCCATACCTTCGTGTAGGCTGACCAAGTGGACTCACTTAGACTGCCGAATCCATCCCGCGGTGACTCCAAGGGCAGCTCCCAAATCCAGTCCGGGCAAGGAACTCCTTCTTTTTGTGCACCCGGAGCCAGCTCCCTGAACTTGTTCCATTGAAATCGAGACAAGGAGTCAGCTAGCAAATTGTCGACACCCGGGATGTGCACCGCATAAATAAAATATTTAATCTCAAACACCTCAACACCAGTTTCCGCAAAAGCCGTATAACTGGTTGTGGTGACGCAGACATGCGATTGACCACCTGCACTACTCCCATGTTGTCACAATTTATTCTCAACTTTAGAATCTGGCATGCCTCCCCCCACAGTTCCAAAGCCAGCACCACTGGAAAAGTTCCAGTTGCACTAAATTCTTAAGGAACTCCGCCCTCTCCCAAGACTGCGGCCAGGGGTCCACGCTCCACTGCCCTTGGAAAAAATGCACCATAGCCCATGGAGCCTGCAGCATCTGTAACCAGCTCTACATCGAAATTACTCACCGGGCCAGACATCCACACCGCCCTGCCATTGTATGAGGCTAAAAACTCATACCACACCTTTAAATCCTCCCTGTGTTCCCCGGTCAGGCGAATAAAATGAGTCGGGGCCTTTACCCCCGCGGTGGCTGCCGACAGCCGTCGGCAATACCTGCCCCATGGGGATGATCCTGCAGGCAAAATTCAACTTACCCAGCAATGGCTGCAGAGTCTTCAACTGAACTTTCCGCAGTCCGTGGATTTCCCGAATTTCCTTCTGCAAGTCCTCCAACTTACCTCTGGGCAATCGGCACTCCATCGCCATTGAGTCTATTACTATCCCCAAAAGCTAAGTTCAGCCGTTGGGCCTTCCGTTCTTTCTGCGGCCAATGGTATACCAAACCTGCCTGCGATGTGCTGCAACGTGGAAAGTAGAATCGCACACACAGAGGAAGCAGGGGGGGCCTATACACAAAAAGTCATCCAAATAATGTATGACTGAACCTAAGCCGGAAACCTCCCTAATCACCCACTCCAAAAACGAGCTGAAAGCCGCGAACATGGCTTTTGGAAAAGATAAGTGGTGTATCACGCGGAACTTGTTCGGTTCCTTCTTGGGCACCACCCCCAATGGTGACACCACCAAATCCTGCCAGGGTTTGTTGGCAAAGGGCCCCCCCATGCGCCTCATGGCCACTTCTCTTCCCAATTTGTCCTCCACCACCCCCGGATGCTGTAAAGCAGATGTCAGATTCCTTGCCTTTGGCAGAACCATCGCCAACGAACACGGGTTCTTAAAACCGTCCTGAAACCCCGAAGCCAATAACTTTGCCGCTTCCCTGTCTGGATACTTACTTAGAAAAGGAAGCATCCTTTCCACCCTCACCGGCGTCGTCCCTCTTTTGAGCAGAGTCACCGGCATGCTTCCCTCTCTTAAAACACCTGGACAATATATGGGCTCCCCCTCACCCAGAGCACTCGTGCTTGAACTTTTATGCTGCTCCAAATTTACAGGAGCCCTCATTGCACTGCCAGCATACTCCCCACTTCTTTCCGGCCGGCAGTCCTGAGGAATGTGTACCCCCGGCCTTCCCCTGAAAAAACTGAGGCGGGGCCCTCGCTGAAGACATAAGCCTCATCCAGAGGCTAATATCTTTATGATCCCAATGCAGAGACAGGCGGACTGCTCTGCGCTGTCTGAACTGCTCGTTGTATCTAAGCCAAGCAGTACCACCGTACACCCCATGTGCCCCTCCTATAGCGTCCATGTAACAGAACAAAGCCGAGCAATGCTCGGGGTTCTTCTCACCAAAATGGCAAACGCTTGCAGCCAGTTAACAAATGTACACGGTATAAGCCTGTACCTCCTTCTTTCCTCGTTCTCCTTCTTGGAATCATCAGGTTTCACCCTGTCCAAGTTAATTTTTTCCAATGGCAGTAGCGAAAAATCTCCACATATTCGCCCTTGTAAATCTTATCCCGGACTTCCTGTTTTAGATGAGCTCCCAGCAGGCCCTCTAAGTAGAGGTATACCTCGCACTTCGCCGCGTTCGCAGTCCTGACCATATTGGTCCTCTCCGCCTTCTCCGTATCCCCTTTTTCCCCTGCCTTCTCGGTGACCACTCCTACCCCTGACTGCACGGGTATCGGAGCTGCCGGGGGCATCTCCACCCCAGATCCCCCAGTTCCTCCAACCACTGCCTCAAATCTACCTAACAACGCCCGCAGGCCCTCCAATAAATCCGTCAGCTGCCTGTGCCCTGCCCCCTGCTGGCCCAGCGTATCCCCCCTGACTGTATCAAAGGAACTGCTGGCCTAACCGTACCCGCAGCTACCACCCCTAACACATCCTGCAATGCATCAGACAAAGACAAATTAACCATTGACTTACCGGGCTGACCAGGAGCTCCCCCAACAGCCGCCGCGTTGCTCTCCATCGCTGGTACTAGTGGTTCCTCCTCCCCTGATGCTTTCCCTTCTGACCTCTCATCCTGTTCCAGGATGGGTGGCATAGCAAGCCCCCCGGGAGATGAAATCCCTAAGGCCGTGGTGCTTGGCAGTTGTGGGGCCCGCTTCACCCCCGAAATTCCTCCTTCTCCAGACCGGCGTCACTGACCTGACCTGGCGATGTCCTGGCTGTCATGTGTTGTTCTTCCTCCGCCATCTTGTCCCACCGAGCGCTGTCCCGGTAGGCTCCGCCCCCTCACCGACTTCCCGATCTCCCGCTCCACCACCTCCGTGTCTCTGCTCGGCTCTCCGTCCCTCATCATCTCCCCCCTCTGATCGCTGTGTGCGGATGGGGATGCCGCCCTGCTTCCTGACCCACGATGTCCGTGCGGGGAACCGGCGCCATGTTGGCCCGTGGCCCCACCCACTGGATTAGGCAGGCGGCGTGTGGACCACCCAGGGCCTGCTGAAAGCTGTGGCTGATGCTGTTTTGCCGGGGGAAGCGATCGCTCCTCTGTCGGGCTTCTGGGGAGGTGAATGGGTCTAGATGCAGGCCCTGGTGAAAAGCACGCTGGAGGCCGCGACCTCCGCGATGGGACACCTCACCTGACGGGGATCCGTCTGTCTCATCCTCCATGAGCTCAGCGCCTGTCTCTGCAGCCACTCTGGTATTGCTTCAATCTCTGCCATCATGGAGGAGCAGTGAGAAAAACTGCCTCCTCCTGTAAGTTCATCTTCACACTGACCCTTTGCACCACCCCCTCTATAAATATAACCACTCCCCTTTGGCAAAAACTTCTTTCTTACCTTCCCCTTTCTTGCCACTCCCATTACTCCTTTCCACATTAACCCCATATGCGTCTCCCTTAGACACACTGTCATGCCCGGCCCTACACTATCCCTCCTTGCAGTCCTTTCGTTCCGGGCCTCACTTTCTGATTCTTTCACATGCAAAAAAAAAAAACCAAAACAGCATGCTGTACTTTTTTTAAATGCACAAGAAAGCACCACAATGATATAAACTAAGTTCACTGAAATATAGAACTACATTTGTCTGTCATATGCGGTTAAACTTAAAGGGATACAGTAGTTCACCTTTACCTCAAAACAGCCTATGCAGAAATGGGGCATCTGTAGATAGAAACAAACTGTGCAGCTCTGACTAAAGTTGAATAAAGCCCTTTGCTATAGGTGTAGGCCATTTACATACCTTATGAAGCCTGACTGGAATACTCCCAGGACGTTGCTAAGTACTGTAGCACCCTCTAGGTAGTGAGGTGCTAGAGTAAGGTTTTTTTCTCTGGCAGCGTAGGTAAATTTAGGCAGGCCTAGCTGGTTGCTAGGCCTGTTTGTTTTCATTCTGGGCTGGGAGATGCTCAGGGGAGCAGCTGATGACTCACAGGCAGTGTCACTTCTCTGTCACCTCCCTTTTCCTTCTAGAAAGTGCTGGAAGGAGAGGGGGAAGAGAGGTGGAGCTGCCTGGGGTATTTTAAGGAGCCCTGACCAATCCCCAACTTGGATTGACAGGGGGCAGGCCTCCTTAGATACCTGGGGTCAGTCCAGCTGGGGAGGACTTGTCAAGTGGAAGAACTGAAGTGAGAGAGTGTGGAGGCTGTCGGGCCCACGGGGAGCTCCCTTGTCTGGGTTGACCCTGGGCTGGGGCTTGGGTGCATCCGGAAGGAGTGAAGAGATCCTGGAATCAGAGGCACATGAGAAAGCAGAAGAGAGGACAAAGAAAGAGCACTCCAGGAGGACTATTGGTCGCAGCCAGGAGGGCTGGTGAGTGAGCACATTCAGGAGGACTGGGGAGGCACGCCTGAGAGAACTTGGAGATTGCAGTTTGAGAGATGAGTGCAGAACCAGTAGAGAGAGGACTGTGGAGAAGGGCAGTGGAAAGGAGTCTTTGCAGCCAGGCTGGCTGGCAGGACCTGAAGAGAGCTATCTAGGAGTGGTAGCTGAATATAGGACAGCTAGCACCTGAACTATTTCTACACCACAGGGTCCCGAGGTCCCTGCCCGCAAAAGGCAGTTCATTAAGGTTTGGCTGACGCAGTGTCAGGCCTACCCACGAGGTGTTAGTTAGTCTGGAGGAGTAACAGTCTGCAGCAAGTGAAGTGCTGGAGGATGAATAGTGTGCAGCAAGTGAAGTGCTGGAGAGAAGAATGAGGTGTATGTACAGGGAGTATACATAGTAATCCCAATTGATTGCTCTAAACTCTACAATTGATTGCTATAGAATCTACAATTGATTGTTCCACAATTTCTGGGCATCCCATAATTCCCAAATTCCTATCCAAGTTTAATCCCCTAAATAAAAAAACAAAGCAATGGACTGGTCTATGTCTCTGAGTGACTGAGAAATGGATGTCGGGCTGGGCAGGGTGACAGGTGAACCACCACACTCAGCAACCACTATGGGGGCATGGCTACAGTACTCCCAGGACATTGCTAAGCGAGGCCTAGTCATCACTCCTCACCATCACAAGAGTGAGCTCTTAAATGCCAAGCTTAGAGCTACTTGCATCAGGGGAGAGAAAGAGCATGTGGGGGGGTTTGAATCAGAGAAAGAGCTCACTCCTGTTATGGTGGAGGTGAGCAGTGACGACTAGGCCTCACTTAGCCATGCCCTGGGAGTACTTAGCAATGTCCTGGGAGTGTTCCAGTCAGGCTTCATAAGGTATGTATGTAAGGGTAGTATTCATCTTTAGTCAGAGCTGCATAGGGTTTGTTTTAATCTACAAACATCCCTTACCTGCGTAGGCGGTTTTTTTGTAAAGGTAAACTATCTTTTTAAAAACACTTTTGACTGCATCTGGTGGCCTAAGTGACAAAGAAAAGAAAATAATTTGGGTTTCCTACACAGCATAAAGAACATTTTGCTGAAGTGCACTGAATAAGCTCATGATAAACATGTGGCAGGGTGTTACCAGAAGGGGGCCTCAGCTCAGGGGACAGTACTTTTTGCTGCAGCCCACCTCCCCGAGGTGCATTACCGGCTGTCCCGACGATCACTCGGGAGCTGCAGGGTTCTGGAGACTAGAGGGAACCATAAAGAGGCCTGACATGTCCTCTGCAGTGGGCTCTGGGAGACCATCTTTGTAAACCCTGTGCCTATTAAGGACACATTCCATGGCCCCGATAATTTCTATAGGAAAGCCAAACTCATGGTGGCTTCCAGCAGCTGCTTGGAGTATAGCTTTCCCACAGAAATGAATAGAGGCCGTGGTGTAGATCAGTGGTTCTCAACCCTGTCCTCAAGTACCCCCAACAGGCCATGTTTGCAGGTTTTCCTTTATCTTACACAGGTGATTTAAATCAGAGTCAATGGCTTGGTATTTTGGACAGCTATTTTATTTAAGAGAAATTCCAAAAACATGGCCTGTTGGGGGTACTTGAGGACAGGGTTGAGAACCACTGGTGTAGATGAACAGTACAAAGTGTCCATTTTCAGGAGAGCTGAACCATGCAGTAAAGGTCACGGGATTGGGGCTGAGGGTATTTGCCCCTGTGCACTAAGGAGAGCGGGAGGAATTTAATAAAGGATAGTTGTACAAATAGTCTAAGAACTGACACTTCCTGAGAATCCCTGGGTCTTTCAGTCTAGTGCTTTTCCAGGTGAGAGCTAGATCTGACACAGCCAGGCACAAGCAGGCAGAACAATAACCAGAGAGATCACTGCTTCGTCACATTAGAACTTCTACATTTGGGATGCAACACAGAGGAAATGGATTGGACACGCAGTAAATTGCCTGCCCCATTAGCGAATATGGACAAGCTAGGTGAATGAATACATGGACAAAAGGGAATCTATCAGCCATGACATTCCAAAACTGCAGTCACAACATGAGCCCATCATTACTAGGTAAGGCATATCAATGACACAGACACTAACACCAAATTAAAATATGAAAACTTTTGAAGGTGCACAATGTCTTTAAAGTGAATTTAATAATTCATATATATATATATTTTTTTTTTTTTTAATTATTTTTGGATGCTTTAAAGGACAATTATACATTTGTACAATTGTTCTTGTAATTAATACCCCCATTTCCCTGACTGCAACCCACTAGGACAAATACTTTAACCACTTCAGGCCAGGAAGATTTGACTGCTCAATAACCAGGCCATTTTTTGCGATACGGCACTGCATCACTTTAACTGACAATTGCGCGGTCGTGCAACGCTGTACCCAAACAAAATTGATGTTCTTTTTTTTCCCCCACAAATAGAGCTTTCTTTTGGTGGTAATTGATCACCTCTGCGGTTTTTATTTTTTGCGCTATAAACAAAAGAAGAGCAAAGATTTTGAAAAAAACACAATATTTTTTACTTTTTGGTATAATAAATATCCCACATTAAAAAAGAAAAAAAAAAATGTTTTCCTCAGTTTAGGCCGATATGTATTCTTCTACATATTTTTGGTAAAAAAAATTGCAATAAGCGTATATTGATTGGTTTGTGCAAAAGTTATAGCGTCTATAAAATAGTGGATAGATTAATAGCATTTTTATTATTATTTTTTTTTTTTTTTACTAGTAATGGCGGCGATCTGCGATTTCTATCGGGACTGCGATATTGCGACGGTCAAATTGGACAATTTTGACACATTTTTGGGATCATTGACAATCATACAGCGATCAGTGCTATAAAAATGCACTGATTACTGTATAAATGTCACTGGCAGAGGAGGGGTTAACACTAGGGGCGATCAAGGGGTTGACTGTGCTCCCTAGGTGTGTTCTAACTGTGGGGGGTGGGGGGGGGTGGAACTGACTAGGGGAAGAGGTTATTAGGTTTAGGGGGCAATTACATTTTCACATAAAGCCAGGCAGGTTTGGACAGCTTTTTTGCCTTAATAAATAAAATCATCATTAAAAAAAACTTCATTTTGTATTTACTCGGGTTATCTTTGTGTAATAATAAAATTTGTTTGATGATCTGAGTCATTTAAGTGTGACAAATATGCAAAAAAAAAATCAAAAAGGGGGCAAATACTTTTTCACACAACTGTAGCTGAAGGTAAATCTAAAGGAAATTGAACGAGAAGTTTTAATAATGTATGGCCAGCTTTAGAGAGATGTATCCTTACTTTCTGTCCTGTTGACAACCTGCTGAGTAAATGCTGCTAGGGAGTGGACTTAACTGCTTGCCGACCAGCCGCCGCAGTTTTACTGCAGCAGAATGGCACGGCTGGGCAAAACTACGTTACCTTATGTCTCTTCACCTTTTGTCCACTAGGGGCGCGCGGCTGGAGCTGCTGTGCTCGTCCCCATCGCTGGAACGATCGGGTTCAGGTAAGTAAAAGGGGGGCTCTGGGGGGCTGCTGCACTACAGAAGGTTTTTAAATTTGTATGTATAGAATGTATAGAATGCATTAAGGTGAAAAATCTTGAGGGTTTACAACCCCTTTAAAGCTGCTTTCACACTGATGTAGCGCAGTGCAGCATACCTGTGGCTTTCTTTGGGTTAGCTGCACTTTGTCATTGAATTCTATTATATCTTGCAGGTGTGGTGCACTTTCTGAAAGCGCACCAAGCCGCCAGGTAATAACAGAAGTCTATGACTCAGTGCAGGTAACCCGCAGGTCCACTTCACTGCACCTGTGGATCAGTTTGAAAGCAGCCCAGTGTACCTAGTGCACCAGTGCATAGAACAGATATGCCAATTGCTGTTTGATTTTAATTAAAAACTCACCTCAATCTTCACTTCTTCCTCAGGATTCCTGCAGTTATCGCTGACTGCTGATGTCCCCCAGGCATGTATGGCTGGTGGCTGCTGTTTTCTCCCAGGGTGGGTATTGCTGGGGCTGCTGCTGTACCCCAGGTGAGTATGGCTGGAGGCTGCTGCTGTCCCCCAGGGTGGGTATTTCTGGCAGCTGCTGCTCTCCCAGGCGAGTATCAATAGCTGCTGATGTTCCCCAGGCAGGTATGGCTGGTGGCTGCTGTTGTCTCCCAGGGTAGATATTGCTGGGGCTGCTGCTGTACCCCAGGTGGGTACAGCTGGTGGCTGCTGCTTTCCCCCAGGGTGGGTATTGCTGGCAGCTGCTGCTGCCCCAGGCAGGTATGGCTGGCGGCTGCTGCTTTCCCCCAGGGTGGGTATTGCTGACAGCTGCTGATGCCCTAGGCGGGTATGGCTGGGAGGCTGCTGCTGTCCCCCGGGCAGGTATGGCTGGCCGCTGCTGTCTCCCAGGTGGGGTATGGCATGTGGCTGCTCCTGTCCCCCAGGTGGGGTATGGCATGTAACTGCTGCTGTCCCCCAGGGGGGTATGGCTGGTGGCTGCTGCTGTCCCCCAGGGTGGGTATTGCTGGCAGCTGCTGCTGTTCCCCAGGCAGTTATGGCTGACAGGTGCTGCTGTCCCCCAAGGTGGGTATTGCTGGCGGCTGCTGCTGTTCTCCAGGGGGGTATGGCTGGCAGGTGCTACTGCATAGCTCCCAACTGTCCCTGATTTGGAAGGACTGTCCCTGATTTGGTGCAATGTCCCTCTGTCCCTCTATTTTCCTCATTTGTCCCTCATTTTTGTCTGATCCATATAGTTGTATATAAAATGCAATTTTTATCTTTCAAAAAGTGTTTCCCAGTGCTAAACCTTTCATCTGATTTCTAAATTGTTGCATTTGTACATTTTAAAAGCCAATATAAAGGAATAGTAGTGGTAAAAAAAGTTATTGTGAATTTAATTAAGTTTTTTTTTGGTTAATTCTCCTTTAAGAGGGTGTGGCAGGGGGTGTGTCCTATGCCTACATACATTTGTTAGTAGGTGTTCCTCATTCCCATCTCAAAATGTTGGGAGGTGCTGTTGTCCCCCAGGGTGGGTATTGCTGGTGGCTGCTGATGTCCCCCATGCGGGTATTGCTGGCGGCTGCTGCTGTCCCCCAGGCTGGGTATTGCTGGCGGCTGCTGCTGTCCCTCAGGCGGGTATGGCTGGCAGCTGATGCTGTCCCCCAGGGCGGGTATGGCTATCGGGAAACTAACCCTTCTCTACTATTGCAATACTATGAAAAAATGTTTGATTAGACATACACTAAAGTTTGCCTATGGTTTTCCCCTTACTAAAGAACTTGTTTAACAAGTGTAAAAGTCCGAGGGAGAAGTGTAAGCCCAGGCTTTCCTGTACCACACAATTTCTACAGCGGATTAATCGACTTTGAGAGCCTACTGTCAGGCACAGTTGGAAGTGATATGTCTGCTTCAGAATAATTGGGTTTCTACAGCTGTGTTTCTGCAGCGATGCAATCATTGGGTAGACTAGTAGGACTCATAACAACACAGTTTCATCTATCTATTAATATTTTAGCATGCTTTTAAGAAAAATTGGCCTTTTTCTTGCTCTGGTCTCCACACAGACATTTATTATAGTTAATGACAGACATTACACTTAGTATCTCCATGCACAAAGTGTATTTCCTTTATTCCTCTCCATTCTTTAACATCTATTATTAACACAAAAAACTAATTTCATGCAAGTTAATTGTTAATCTGTGTGTTTCCAGTCTGTGTTACCAGTTGTGTTTTCATTTGCACTCTTCAAACCGAAGAGTCAGTTGACTGTGTACATAAACCATGAGATTAGGAGTATTAATGGGTTATATCTTCTTCCTATTGATAGCGGGAGTCATTCTTGCAAACATGTCCACAAGAAATACATTAATATCTAATACTCTGGAGCCATCTTGTCTAGAGAAAGATGGGCCATTTATCTTCAAGTGAACCTGCCTGTTGCACAATCTGTTGGCAGCCATTTTGTGAGGGGAATCATGATTGTTAATGTTAATACTTCAGATTTAGTTCATCTGAGTCATAACCTATGTAAGAAATGAGGTGGCTTTGTTGCTTAAGGTGGCCAGCTTAAGCCCTTTGTGAACTGAAAAAAATGCTTTGAGTGGCCCATTCTTTTTAATAAATTGTCCCTCCTGCCTGAGGTCTCCAGGTCCAGTTGGATCTGTGATGTCCAGGACTGCCATTAGAAACCATAGGGCCCCATAGAGCCTACCGGACATGCTGAACGTGGAAGACTTGTTGGGCTGCCATTCCTGCTCTTTCTAATCTATGTAAGAAATGAGGTGGCCTTGTTGCTTAAGGTGGCAAGCTTAAGCCCTTTGTGAACTGAAAAAAATGCTTTGAGTGGCCCATTCTTTTTAATAAATTGTTCCTCCCGCCTGAGGTCTCCAGGTCCAGTTGGATCTGTGATGTCCAGGACTGCCATCAGAAACCATTTGGCCCCATAGAGCCTACCGGACATGCTGAAGGTGGAAGACTTGTTGGGCTGCCATCCCTGCTCTTCCTCGGTGTCACCTCATTTTCAGCAGCTGGATGAACCAGAGTATAGGGGTTATTAGTGCAAGGAGGCAGCCACATCCTTGCCCACCACCCCCGCCTGCCTGGGGAGAGGGCATTGAGCTCTGAGAGAATGTCCACTAGCTGCCAGCCCCAGGATTCTTTTTGAGAGGGGAATTGATTAGGAGACTCAGGGAACACACTGCACCCTGAGGAGAAGAGAGCTACAAGCATCCTCTGCTTGGCCTGGCCCCCCTGCTGACCCAGGAGGACTGCCAGCACCCCCCATCAGCCCTGGTGATGTCACTAATTTTAATGTAGTGACAGACTCCTTTTCTAGAAAGAGATTCATATTCATAAAATTATGAATTCCTATCTTGTCGGCCAAGAAAGTTTAAAAGAAAAGGTATATTTTTATTTTTTACGAGAAGAGGGTGCAAAAAAACTCAGACATCCTATATTAAAAAGTGGAGTAAGGGCAAGCGTCATTGAATTTAAAAAACGTGACTTAAAATACACTATATTACCAAAAGTATTGGGACGCCTGCCTTTACATGCACATGAACTTCATTGACATCCCAGTCTTAGTCCGTAGGGTTCAATATTGAGTTGGCCCACCCTTTGCAGCTATAACAGCTTAAACTCTTCTGGGATGGCTGTCCACAAGGTTTAGGAGTGTGTCTGTGGGAATGTTTGACCATTCCTCCAGAAGCACATTTATGAGATCAGGCACTGATGTGGACGAGAAGGCCTCGCTCGCAGTCTGCGCTCTAATTCATTCCAAAGGTTTTCTATTGGGTTGCGGTCAGGACTCTGTGCAGGCCAGTCAAGTTCCATGTCTTTATGGACCTTGCTTTGTGCACTGGAGCGCAGTCATGTTAGAACAGGAAGGGGCCATCCCCAAACTGTTCCCACAAAGTTTGGAGCATGAAATTGTTCAAAATGTCTTGGTATGCTGATCCCTTCACTGGAACTAAGGGGCCAAGCCCAACCCTTTACAAACAACCCCACACCATAATCCCCCTCCATCAAATGATTTGGACCAGTGCACAAAACAATGTCTATAAAGACATGAATGAGCAAGTTTGGGGTGGAGGAACTTGACTGGCTTGCACCTCAACCCCATAGAACACCTTTGGGAATGAATTAGAGCGGAGACTGTGAGCCAGGCTTTTTCGTCCAACATCAGTGACTGACCTCACAAATGCGCTTCCGGAAGAATGGTCAAACATTCCCATAGACAGCTGTTATAGCTGTAAAAGGAGGGCCAACTCAATATTGAACCCTACAGACTAATGCCCCGTACACACGGTCGGATTTTCCGATGGAAAATGTCCGATCGGAGCGTGTTGTCGGAAATTCCGACCGTGTGTGGGCTCCATCGGACATTTTCCATCGGATTTTCCGACACACAAAGTTGGAGAGCAGGAGATAAAATTTTCCGACAACAAAATCCGTTGTCGGAAATTCCGATCGTGTGTACGCAAATCCGGCGGACAAAGTGCCACGCATGCTCAGAATAAATAAAGAGATGAAAGCTATTGGCCACTGCCCCGTTTATAGTCCCGACGTACGTGTTTTACGTCACCGCGTTCAGAACGATCGGATTTTCCGACAACTTTGTGTGACCGTGTGTATGCAAGACAAGTTTGAGCCAACATCCGTCAGAAAAAATCCTAGGATTTTGTTGTCTGAATGTCCGAACAAAGTCCGACCGTGTGTACGGGGCATTAGACTGGGATGCCATCCAAGTTCATGTGCATGTAAAGGCAGGCGTTCCAATACTTTTGGTAATATAGTGTATTTTAAGTCACGTTTTTTAAATTCGATGACACTTTCCCTTACTCCACTTTTTAATATAGGATGTCTGAGTTTTTTTACGCCCTCTTCTCGTAAAAAATAAAGATATATTTTTTGTAAAGGCAGGCGTCCCAATACTTTTGGTAATATAGTGTACACCCAGACACATAACTAATGGAAAGACATGAAATGATGCAATGAGTTAAAGTGGAGGAGGAGATTGTCATGGGACATTAGCTATAAAACTAGGAGAATATGAGTGTCATGAGTTGCTGGCAGTCAATTGAGGGGATTGGCAGTCATGAGTTGTTAACTGTGAAAAAAGGAGAGATATGGATGTCACGGGGTTTGACTGTAAATGAAAGGGGACATGGCCGTCATAGGGTGCTGGCTGTAAAACATGGGGTACATTGCCTGTCATATGGGATTGTCTGTGAATGGTAGGGCATGGTTGTCATGGGATGCTGGCTGTGAATGGAGGGGCATGGCTGTCAAGGGGTGCTAGCTGTAAAAAAATGGGGGCATGAATGTTACAGGGGGTTGACTGTCAAAGGAGAGGCATGGTTTTCATGGAGTTCTGGCTGTGAATGGAGGGCATAGTTTTCATGGGAGAAATGTGAAAAATGGGGAGCATGGCTGTCATGGGGAGTTGACTGTGAAGGGAGGATAATGGCTCTGATGGGCTGCTGGCTCTAAAACATGGGGTGCATGGCTGTCACATGAGGTTAACTTTGAATGGAGTGGCATGGTTTTCATGGGGTGCACAAAGCAAAAAATGAACTTGCAGGGGTTTTAATAATTTTTTACTCTATCCAAAACTTTAAAAAAAAAAAAAATAGCTGTAAATGCATTTCGAAAATAATATGAAAATGCTAATTATTTTTTTGAGATAAATACAGAGCCGATCCACCCTATACACAAGCTGCGTAGGGCCCCGCCGCTGTGGGGGGCCCCCAAGGGCGGATCGGCTCTGCTCCCGGTGCTCCAATCTGCTCGGACGATCCCCAGCAGCAGCAATCCCGGATGGCCTCTCCGTCCTCCTCCTCCTCCCCTGCCCTGGGCGGGCCCCTGATGGAGGAGGGCGGGGCCCCTCTCACCTGTCACTCAGCCACCCGCTGGGCCCCTCCGGAGACTCGCATCACCCCGGGAGACACACGCTTCTCCCGGCTACTGAGCAACCTGCGGACTGGAGGCTTCCAATCCATTATCAACTACTGGGGGGCCCCGAACTCAAAGACGAGTTGAGTGTGGGGGCCACAGTTGGGGGTGGGACAGTGATGGGGGGTGTATGTAATCAGCGGGGTGTCCGTATTACATGTGGGGTGTATATTATGAATGGGGTGTCAGTATTGCATCTGGGCTGTATATAATTAGTGGGGGCTAATAGTATATGTGGAGTGTATGTTATCAGTGGGGGGGGGGTAGTATTATATGTGGGGTGTATATTATCAGTGGGGGGGGCAGTATTATATGTGGGGTGTATATTATCAGTAGGGGGCAGTATTATATGTGGTGTGTATATTATAAGTGGGGGGCAGTATTATATGTGGGGTGTATATTATCAGTGGGGGGGGCAGTATTATATGTGGGGTGTATATTATCAGTGGGGGGGCAGTATTATATGTGGGGTGTATATTATCAGTAGGGGGCAGTATTATATGTGGTGTGTATATTATCAGTGGGGGGCAGTATTATCTGTGGGGTGTATGTTATCGGTGGGCGGGGGCAGGCTTTGGTGAGCAGAGACCCCCTTTACACCAGAGTCACAGCATTCCCCCTTAAATCAAGGTTCCCAGAACACCTCTTACATCAGATCCCCCCTTAAATCAGGATTTCCCTTTACATTAGAGACCACAGAGCTCCCCCTTACAGTGTAAGTGGAAATGCTGTGCAGACTCTGATGTAAGGGGGCCTCTGTGCAGACTCTCATGTAAGGGGGGCTCTGTGCAGACTCTCATGTAAGGGGGGGCTCTGTGCAGACTCTCATGTAAGGGGGGGCTCTGTGCAGACTCTCATGTAAGGGGGGGCTCTGTGCAGACTCTCATGTAAGGGGGGGCTCTGTGCAGACTCTCATGTAAGGGGGGGCTCTGTGCAGACTCTCATGTAAGGGGGGCTCTGTGCAGACTCTGATGTAAGGGGGGGCTCTGTGCAGACTCTCATGTAAGGGGGGGGGGCTCTGTGCAGACTCTGATGTAAGGGGGGCTCTGTGCAGACTCTCATGTAAGGGGGCTCTGTGCAGACTCTGATGTAAGGGGGGCTCTGTGCAGACTCTGATGTAAGGGGGGCTCTGTGCAGAATCTGATGTAAGGGGGGGGGCTCTGTGCAGATTCTGGTGTAAGGGGGACCTCTGTGTGGACTCTAATGTAAGGGGGGCCTCTGTGTGGACTCAGATGTAAGCAGGGCCTCTGTGTGGACTCTGATGTAAGGGGGGCCTCTGTGTGGACTCAGGTGTAAGCAGGGCCTCTGTGTGGACTCTGATGTAAGGGGGACCTCTGTGCGGACCCTGATGTAGGGGGAGACTCTCTGAGGACACTGATTTAAGGGGGGCTTTTTGTAAATGGTAGCTCAGGGCATCACGGGTCAGGTAGAGGGCCCCTTAGCAGAATTTTGCTTAGGGCCCCAGGGAGTTCAGGATCGGCACTGGATAAATATAAATTATTGCTTATGAATAATTTATATTTGCCACTTGCAGCCAGCAGGTGATAAACTAAAGAGATGTTTTATATACACTGTACTTCTACAGAATGTTTTGCTACTATGCTGTGATTACTTTGCTCTCCAGCTGTTCGGGCCCATTTATAACATGCACATAGGTGAGAAAGTCAGTAGAGCAGCACATCCTTTTTCCTTTTCCCGGCTCATAAAAAACCATATGGATTGTCAATTATAGAGAGGCAGTCAAAAACGAATCAGGCATGGTTTGGGTTTCTTGTTAAAAAGGCCAGTATGCTGTGCAAACAAAATATAACGGGGAAAAATGTATTTGTAAAATATAGAATTTAAACAGGAATTAAAAAAATAGAAAACATATTACATTTACAAACTACAATGACAGAGTGATATTGAAAATAATATAAAATTGACCAAAATTATTACAATTTCCCTTTAAAGAACCAGCAGGATTTTCTTTTTTGAACTCCTGTAAACAATCTGAGACAGACAGCATGTTATAAATGAAACAGAATTAAATTTCAGTACACAAAGAAATTCTAATACATGTCCTAATTGCTGTTGGCCGCACCGATCATGAGTATTTTGGCTCTAATGATTACAAATCCCTTTCTTACTGCGGACGGAGATCCATGCTCAGTCACAGCTGTAGTGCAGCCAGTGGGTGTCACTAATGAAACCGAAGGAAAGGACTGGCAAGAATATCTTCACATACTCATACTGGGATCATCACCCACGCAGGAGCGCAACAATTTTAACTCCTTCATGACCATGGCCATGTTATACCTGTCTGAAAGAAATGATTCTTTTTAGAAGCTGATTTTATTATTATTTTTTATTTTTCCTGCAGTTCACTGTGAGTTCAGAGTGTGCAACCCCATGGGGGCAGTCGAAGGGGAATTTTAAGAATATACAGTGGGGACGGAAAGTATTCAGACCCCCTTAAATTTTTCACTCTTTGTTATATTGCAGCCATTTTCTAAAATCATTTAAGTTCATTTTTTTTCCTCATTAATGTACACACAGCACCCCATATTGACAGAAAAGCACAGAATTGTTGACATTTTTGCAGATTTATTAAAAAAGAAAAACTGAAATATCACATGGTCCTAAGTATTCAGACCCTTTGCTGTGACACTCATATATTTAACTCGGGTGCTGTCCATTTCTTATGATCATACTTGAGATGGTTCTACACCTTCATTTCAGTCCAGCTGTGTTTGATTATACTGATTGGACTTGATTAGGAAAGCCACACACCTGTCTATATAAGACCTTACAGCTCACAGTGCATGTCAGAGCAAATGAGAATCATGAGGTCAAAGGAACTGCCTGAAGAGCTCAGAGACAGAATTGTGGCAAGGCACAGATCTGGCCAAGGTTACAAAAAAATTTCTGCTGCACTCAAGGTTCCTAAGAGCACAGTGGCCTCCATAATCCTTAAATGGAAGATGTTTGGGATGACCAGAACCCTTCCTAGAGCTGGCCGTCCGGCCAAACTGAGCTATCGGGGGAGAAGAGCCTTGGTGAGAGAGGTAAAGAAGAACCCAAAGATCACCGTGGCTGAGCTCCAGAGATGCAGTCGGGAGATGGGAGAAAGTTATAGAAAGTCAACCATCACTGCAGCCCTCCACCAGTCGGGGCTTTATGGCAGAGTGGCCTGACACATGAAAGCCTGCATGTAGTTTGCTAAAAAACACCTGAAGGGCTGCAAGACTGTGAGAAATAAGATTCTCTGGTCTGATGAGACCAAGATAGACCTTTTTGGCCTTAATTCTAAGTGGTATGTGTGGAGAAAACCAGGCACTGCTTATCACCTGTCCAATACAGTCCCAACAGTGAATCATGGTGGTGGCAGCATCATGCTGTGGGGGTGTTTTTCAGCTGCAGGGACAGGACGACTGGTGGCAATCGAGGGAAAGATGAAAGCGGCCAAGTACAGGGATATTCTGGACTAAAACCTTCTCCAGATTGCTCAGGACCTCAGACTGGGCCGAAGGTTTACCTTCCAACAAGACAATGACCCTAAGCACACAGCTAAAATAACGAAGGAGTGGCTTCACAACAACTCCGTGACTGTTCTTGAATGGCCCAGCCAGAGCCTTGACTTAAACCCAATGGAGCATCTCAGGAGAGACCTAAAAATGGCTGTTCACCAACATTTACCATTCAGCCTGACAGAACTGGAGAGGATCTGCAAGGAGGAATGGCAGAGGATCCCCAAATCCAGGTGTGAAAAACTTGTTGCATCTTTCCCAAAAAGACTTATGGTGGTATTAGATCAAAAGGGGGCTTCTACTAAATACTGAGCAAAGGGTCTGAATACTTAGGACCATGTGATATTTCAGTTTTTCTTTTTTAATAAATCTGCAAAAATGTCAACAGTTCTGTGTTTTTCTGTCAATATGGGGTGCTGTGTGTACATTAATGAGGAAAAAAAATTAACTTAAATGATTTTAGCAAATAGCTGCAATATAACAAAGAGTGAAAAATTTAAGCGGGTCTTAATACTTTCCGTCCCCACTGTATGAGTATTAGGGATGAGCTTGATGTTCGGGTCGAACATACATTCGACTCGAACATCGGGTGTTCGCCTGTTCGCTGAAGAGCGAACATTACGGGGTGTTCGCGGCAAATTCAAGCGCCGCGGAATGCAGTGCATTTCTGTATATGATTGGCCAAAGCATGCACCTGACCTGCATGCTTTGGCCAATCCCAGTACCCTCTGCTAAGAGAGCCATAATTGGCTCAGGGAGACTAGGTCCACGCCTCACACTATATAAGGCTGCCTACACGGCGGCCCCGTGTAGGGTTGTTGGTGTGGACGGAGAGATAGCTTGATTTAGATTAAGCAGGCAGGTTATTCAGTTAGTGGCAGTGTATTTAATATATATTTCTATATATATATGTATATATATTTATATACATATATACGGTATACAGTCAGTCTAGTATAAATATATATATATATATATACACTCTGCATTTAGCATAGACTATAAATTCAGTGTTTACTCTATATTTTGTCAGTGCAAGCAGTGTATTGATATATATATATATATATATATATATATATATATATATATATATATATATATATATATATATACTTACTCTAAATCCCGTGTAGCCTATATCTACAGTGCATTCCATAGTATACTGTTTCTAATACACTTCAGGCGGTGTACACAGTATCTAATACAGTGTGTAAAGTATCTACTACACTTCTGGTGGTTTACACAGTACACAATACAGTGCAGCCGTAGTATGGTTTCTACTACTTTGCTGGTGGTGTACACAGTATCGAATACAGTGTGTACATTTTCTACTACACTTCTGGTGGTATACACAGTACACAATACAGTGCAGCGTAAGTACAGTTGTTAATACAGTGCAGGTGGTGTACACAGTATCTAATACAGTGTGTACAGTGTCTACTACACTTTTGGTGGTGTACACAGTATAAAATACAGTGCATCCATAGTACAGTTGCTAATACCGTGCAGGCGGTGTACACAGTATCTAATACAGTGTGTACAGTTTCTACTACACTTCTGGAGGTGTACACAGTACACAATACAGTGCAGCTGTAGTACAGTTTCTACTACTTTTCTGGTGGTGTACACAGTATCTAATACAGTGTGTACAGTGTCTACTACACTTCTGGTGGTGTACACAGTATAAAATACAGTGCATCCATAGTACAGTTGCTAATACAGTGCAGGCAGTGTACACAGTATCTAATACAGTGTGTAAAGTATCTACTACACTTCTGGTGGTTTACACAGTACACAATACAGTGCAGCCGTAGTACGGTTTCTACTACTTTGCTGGTGGTGTACACAGTATCGAATACAGTGTGTACATTTTCTACTACACTTCTGGTGGTATACACAGGACACAATACAGTGCAGCGTAAGTACAGTTGTTAATACAGTGCAGGTGGTGTACACAGTATCTAATACAGTGTGTACAGTGTCTACTACACTTCTGGTGGTGTACACAGTATAAAATACAGTGCATCCATAGTACAGTTGCTAATACCGTGCAGGCAGTGTACACAGTATCTAATACAGTGTGTACAGTTTCTACTACACTCTGGAGGTGTACACAGTACACAATACAGTGCAGCTGTAGTACAGTTTCTACTACTTTTCTGGTGGTGTACACAGTATCTAATATAGTGTGTACAGTGTCTACTACACTTCTGGTGGTGTACACAGTATAAAATACAGTGCATCCGTAGTACAGTTGCTAATACAGTGCAGGCAGTGTACACAGTATCTAATGCAGTGTGTACAGTTTCTACTACACTTCTGGTGGTGTACACAGTACACCATACAGTGCAGCCACAGTACAGTTTCTACTACTTTCTGGTGGTGTACACAGTATCTAATACAGTGTGTACATTTTCTACTACACTTCTGGTGGTATACACAGTACACAATACAGTGCAGCGTAAGTACAGTTGTTAATACAGTGCAGGTGGTGTACACAGTATCTAATACAGTGTGTACGGTGTCTACTACACTTCTGGTGGTGTACACAGTATAAAATACAGTGCATCCATAGTACAGTTGCTAATACCATGCAGGCGGTGTACACAGTATCTAATACAGTGTGTACAGTTTCTACTACACTTCTGGAGGTGTACACAGTACACAATACAGTGCAGCTATAGTACAGTTTCTACTACTTTTCTGGTGGTGTACACAGTATCTAATACAGCGTGTACAGTTTCTACTACTTTTCTGGTGGTATACACAGTATCTAATACAGTGTGTACAGTTTCTACTACACTTCTGGTGGTGTACACAGTATAAAATACAGTGCAGTCATAGTACAGTTGCTAATACAGTGCAGGCGGTGTACACAGTATCTAATACAGTGTGTACAGTTTCTACTACACTTCTGGTGGTGTACACAGTATCTAATACAGTGTAGTATGGTGTTGCAAAACAAAATATACATCCAGAACGCCACCAAGAAGAGGCAGACGCTCACAGGCCACTAAAAGAGGGCAAGCAGCCTCTGTGTCTACAGTCAACAGTGCTGGTCGTGGGCATGGTGCATCCTCTGCAGGTGGCTGTGGGGCACGCTTGTCCTTTTTTTCTGCTGCTGGCCATGTTATTGAGCCAGAACATGCAGAAGATTTGGTGCAGTGGATAATGAAGCTGTCCTCATCCTTCTCATCCTCTGTCACTCAGGCTCAGATTAGTTTGCCTTCCAATGCAGCTGCCAAAGTGGCCTATTCCACCTGCTCCTTGTCCACAGTCACTTCTTCCATAGCCCCACCATCATGCACAGAGGAGTCCCCAGAACTATTCGACCACAGTGTCGGGTACATGCTGCTGGAGGATGCGCAGCGATTTGAAGGCTCTGATGTTTGTGTCCAGGTCAAGGAAGGGAGTAACGTGAGCCTAGAGAGAGGAAGGGGGCCAAGAAGGACAAGAAACTGGTAGTCATGTTTCTCCAGCTGCAGCATACTGCCAAGTTTGTTCCAGTGACGAGGAGGGAGGGGATGATGAGGTCACTGACTGTACTTGGGTGCCTGAGAGAAGAGAGGAGGAGGAGGAACAACTCCAACCAGACAGGATGTCCTCTAGGGGGCAACTTAAGGGCAGCCACCCTATTGCATCACACCGCAGAGCTCTGCAGGTGCAGGGCGCTGCTGACTCCCCGCTGTCTTTTAAAAGCTCCTTGGTGTGGGCCTTTATCGACAAGTGTGCAGCAGATCGCACAGTTGCTGTTTGCAACCTATGTCTGAAGCGGATCAAGCGTGGCCAGAACAGCAGCCGCTTGGGCACCACATGCTTGACCAGACATACGACGACCTGCCATGCAGTCCGTTGGCAACAGCACTTGAAAGACCCACATCAAAGATAAAGGCGGACTTCTCCTTGCTCCTCATCTGGGATCTCCAACCCTACTATACCTCCAGTCCTCTCAAAAACCTGCACTGAGAGGAATGAAGGTATAGCAATAGGTGTCTCAAGTACTTGCAGCCAATCTTCTAGCAGTGCACCACCATCTGATTTTAGCAGGCAAATTTCCCTACCCCAGTTGTTGAACCGTAAAAAGAAATTCAGTCCCAGCTAGCTTGGCCAAATTGCTAGCACTGCAACTGTTGCCTTTTCAGCTGGTAGACTCTGCCCCCTTTCGTGAATTTGTGGAATGTGCTGTACCTCAGTGGCAGGTTCCAAAATGCCATTTCTTTTCACAGAAGGCCATTCCGGCACTCTACCAGCATGTGGAAGTCAATGTTTTGGCCTCGTTGGACAGGGCGGTCTGCAGTAAGGTGCATACTACCGCTGACTCATGGTCCAGCAGGCATGGGCAGGGATGTTACCTTTCCTTCACAGCGCACTGGGTAACTCTGCTGGAAGCTGGGAAGGATGTAGGACAGGGTTCAGTATTGTTGGAACTTGTTACGCCACCACGCCTCCAAAATGCTAGTGGTGCTTCTGCCACAGCTCTCTCCTCCACCCCCTCCTCTTCTTCTTCCTCTATGGCCTCTTCTGCAGATTTGTCCTCTGAACCAGATGTTGCTCCGTAAGCGTTCAAGGGTTCAAGGGGCTACGCAAGCAGTCAGGCAAAAAGATGCCATGCGGTGCTTGAGTTGGTCTACAGTGGCCGCTGGTGCTCAAAATTTTTGAGGGGGCGCAAAAAAATGAAAAATTCTGAAAAAAACCCCATCAATTGCAACCTCACTGTACCATCAATTGCAGCCACTGTGCCATCAAACGCAGCCACTGTGCCCATCAATTGCAGCCACTGTACCATCAAACGCAGCCACTGTGCTCATCAATTGCCGCCACTGTGCCATCAAATGCAGCCACTGTGCTCATCAATTGCCACCACCCTGCCCATCAAACGCAGCCACTGTGCCAAACGCAGCCACTGTGCCCATCAATTGCCGCCACTGTGCCATCAAACGCAGCCACTGTGCCCCATAAAATGCAGCCACTGTGCCCCATAAAATGCAGCCACAGTGCCCATCAATTGCCGCCACTGTGCCATCAAACGCAGCCACTGTACCCATCAATTGCTACCAGCATGGCGCTCGCAGGTAACCTTTTTTGATGCCTATTAGAGCCTATGGCTCTAACCAGGTGCTTCAAAATAAAACCCTGGCACTGTAATTCAAGCGCCTGAATAGGGGGTGGCAGCGGCGGCCATAGATAGATTCATGCAATGCACCCGGGTCCCCAAACACTTTTTTATGGCAATAACTTGCATATAAACCTTTCAAATTAGCACTTTTGATTTTTCATGTTCGTGTCCCATAGACTCAATATTTTGCCTGTTCGCATGTTCTGCTGCGAACCGAACCGGGGGGTGTTCAGCTCATCCTTAATGAGGATAGTTATCAGGTTGGTATTGATTTAAGCCTATTTGCAAGTATAGGATATAAATACAGTGTTGTTCATGAAAGTGTTACATGAGTGTAGTTATTTTTTTTATGAGTGCCCCCAACATTTGGCCAGTGAAGCAATATAGGAATGTGAAGTGTGCAATTTGTTAATATAGGGGTGAACCACCTGAATGGATGGCAATCAGTGTGTTATAAAACATATGTAGCACCCTCTACCTTATGTAGGTAGGTGCTAGTGTAGGTTTTTATGTAAGCTGTCAGCACAGGTAAATTTAAGCAGGCCTATGCTGTGAGCTAGGCCTGTTTGTTTTGATCTGGGGGCAGGGGAGTGGTTTAGTCTAGCAGTAGGTGACTGACATGTGCCTCAGCTCTTGGGCGCCTCCTCTCTTTCCAGGGAGAAGGTTCTGGAAAATGGGCAGGGCAGATAGCTGGGGTGACATGGGGTGCATGTTGGAGCCCTGACCGATCCCCAACTAGGATTGGCAAGGGGCAGGCCTCATATATATACCCATGGTCAGCCTGCTGGGCAGGGAGTTGTCGGCTGGGTGAACTGGATGATGGAGTGTTAGACTGTCGTGTCTGAGGGAACCCCCTTTCTGGGGGGGTGTACCTCAGGCGGGGAGCTCGGGAGCTGGGAGGGAGCCTCCCTTTACATGGTCATGGAGAGGTGTCCTGGAACAGGAGCTAGAAAGGACAGTTAGTCAGCATGTCCGGAGTAAAGTCATTCAGGATGGATCCAAGCCAGGTGTCGGTGAGTGGAAGCACAGTGGAAAGCCCTGGAAGAGACATGCCAGGGGAGCTGGATGTAGAGCCAGAGGGAGAGACTGTGAGAGTTTTGTGTCAAGTCACTGCAGCCAAGAGGGCTGGAAGGATTAGCAAATCAGACTTGCTGGGAGCAGTAGTCCATCAAGTACATTTATCCTTCTCAATCAAATGGTTACTACTACAGAGGGCTACTGCAGACCTCGGCCTGCAAGGGGCTATCAAGTAAAGACATGGGGACTTATTCAGAGTGAGGCCTACTCATGTGCTGATGGTGTGACAGGAGACTAAAGTTGGACAGTGAAGTAAATGCTCCTAAGTAGTGTGCTGGAGGAAGTGTGCTGAGGAAAAGACTGTCACGTTTAGAGTCAACCATCTTTTGTTCTACTAAGAAGTATATGCGCAGTTACTTTTACTCTGCTGAGAAGTGTGCCGCAGCTACTTTTATTCTGCCAAGCAATATTCATCCTATGGACATCCCATGTCCCTTTTCCCCAACCAAGTTCAATCCCCTAATAAAAACAACAAAAACAAACAAGAGACTGTTCATTGACTGAGAAGTGTGTCTAATGGATGTCTGGGAGCAAGATGAAATGTGCGGATGCTGTAACAGGTAGCAACCCCACGGGCATGGGCGTCCGCAGGTAGGGGCAAGGGGGGTTAAGTGCCCCCCCTGGAATCAGGGATCGGATTTTAAATTCAGCACAGTTGCGTTGCTATCGGGGTGCGAGCAGCCCGCACCCGGGTGCCACCAGCCAGTGAGGTGACACCACCAAGGTGCTATCAAGCCCCCCCCCATCAGTGTAGTGTGCTCTTTTCCCTGCTCAGTCCAGCAGAGAACTCAGTGGCGCTTTGACAGGTGAAAGGTGAGCTGCGGGCTGTCAGAAGTTTCCTCCCCTTGCCCCCCTTTCTCCTGTCAGGGAGAAGAGACGGCGGCTCTCACCAGGTTCCCCACCCAGCTTCCTGCCCGCTTGTTCCTGCCCTATTGGCCATAGCTGAGGGTCAATCAAAGGAGACTAGGAGAGCATCATGGGACATATAGTCCCAAAGATTGGCGGCTCCATTTTCCACAGGGAGGAGGCTGCAGCTCGATCAAAAGAGAGATTGAGAGACTGCAGCCTGGAAAAAAGCTTAGGGAGAGAGTGCTACAGGGCAAAAAATGAGCAGTGTGCTGGGCGGAAGCCAGAGAGAGAGCCATGCTGCCCAGCGCCACCAGAGAGAGAGCCATGCTGCCCAATGCCACCAGAGAGAGCCAAACTGCCCAGCACCACCAGAGAGAGAAAGAGCGAGCCACTACCAGGGTACAGACATACTACACTACTGACCAGAGTCGCCCCCGGGGAACTCAGAGTGAGCGATCATCCATCCGGAGGGATCACTGCTGTAGTTTCGCTGGGTGTAGTAAGAGGGCCTGTTGGCCATTATCCATTACTTATCCTAGGTACTCTACTATGTCTGCAGTCTCTGACCATGATAATGTGATAATGACATTGTCGGTAAGGGGTGACCCTAAAATAAGGCCCCCCCCCCTGAAAAAAGTTCTGCGGACGCCCATGCCCACGGGGCCAGCGCTACACATATTTCAATTTAACTAGAGGGTGAGGCATCAACTGGCAGGTCTTCAGTTAGCAGTCTAATTTGGTACCACTGGGTGTATTGAAAGCATTGTACTATAGATTGTTGAGTATCTACAGGTAAGGTTTCAATGATAGATATTAATATAAACATGTTGCTCTGACCCTGAATTCATATAAACAAATATCCAATATTAAAAAACAATATGTGATGAAAAACTATCATGAACTGAATATAAAGTCCTAATCATGACAAATAAGTGAAGAAAATTCCAAAAACTGTGAAGTAAAGATTATCCCATTTGATAAAGGATAAGGATAAGTGATAGAAAGAAAGGTACAAAGTCCTCCACCCAATAGTATTCAAAAAGGCTTAACACCAAACAGCCATGACCTTCTTATAATAGGAAGATCGGACAATGCATCTGCCCAAAAGGGCTATTAGAAGTCCTTCAAGACTGGATCTCGGTCATGAGGCTATGTATGTTCATACCCAAAAGAAATATAAAAAGTCCACATAGTGTCATAAAAACTTAAAGTTTAGAAAAGAGAATAACCCTTAGAAAATAGAAAAGAGTAACACTAAAAATGAAATAAAATTAAACTCCGTACAGGGAATCTGGCCGGTCTACAAAATGACTGCACGTAAACATCCGGTAGCGCAATGACGTCAACGCAGGCTCGTCCCTACGTGTTTCATCACAACTCATGTCTTCCCAGGGCATCTAAATGAAAAATGATCAAACTGCAAAAAAATGTTGGACCCGTGATTCCTTACATTTAGAGGCCTCCACCTATTCCATACAGAAAACATATGATAATATAGCTATAAACAAAGACGTGATGGGGGTTCTGAGTAGGTGTTATGTTTTTTTTATTAATAATTATTCAACTCCATTACTCTGTTTGTTCCTTTACCAGCGCTCTGTATGGTTCATTTTGAAATGGTGCACCTTTTACAATATGTTTTTTATTCATTTTTATTGATTTGCACATATAGACACAAGATCTTATTTTTTCTGTTTTATAGTTACATAGTTAATCTGGTTGAAAAAGGACACAAGTCCATCCAGTTCAACCAACGAAGAAACAAAGAAAACCAACACACTATCCAATTCCCATAGTTGATCCAGAGTAAGAGTAAAAACAATAAAACATGATCCAATTTCCATTTATGCATGTTTTGTAGCCCTGATGAAGTTGTTACCCCCAAAGTGTGTTGGTTGGTTTTTTTTGGTCAAATAATGAACTATTAAAATTTTTCTGGACTCTTTCACATCACACCCATTTGTGTATGTTTATATCATAGGGGAATTTTATGACAAAGGAATGAAAAAATTAGGACTTGTGAACAAGTTCATAAACCTTTAACCTACGCACCCCGGATCAAATATACATAAATGTCTAATTATAATAATAAATAAATAAATAAATAAATTAAACAAAAAAGCAGCCCATAGTGAGTCCAGAAGGTCTAATAGTAAAAATAAAAATTAAATAAAATTTTCCATACTGCGCTTTTTTTGATACCATTAAACAATAAATCATAAATATGCGTCTACACAATAATAAAGTCCACAAACCACCACCAAAAAAAAGTCCAACAGTGAAGTGAAATCCTTTCTTGGTTCAGTAAAGTGTGGTGTTGTCTCCCACCAATAACTAGGCACACATCCTACTGGCCAGTGAAGCAATATAGGAATGTGAAGTGTGCACTTCACATTCCTATTTTGTCTTACTGTAGATGGATATGACAGTGAAAGTTTTTTTTATGTATAAAAAATAGTAAGCACTTACAGTTCAGTAAGACTTGGACAGCATGTAAAATCGAGCAGGCACGCCGATTGCATTCCACCTGCATTCCAGAGAGGTGGCGGAAGTGAGGTATCGCACACTAACTGGCCCAATGTGTTTCGTCAGCAATGTCTGACATCATCATGTTATGACAAAGGAATGTTTAGCCAAAACAACTTTGTCAGGCACATACAGTGGGTGAATGGAGATGAGAGGGTTAATATGCAGGATAAGGGAAATGAAGGAGTTAATATACAGGTGACATGGAAAAAAAGCATAGAGATGAGATTTACATGGGAGGAGGGAGTTAAAGGGTTAAAAAAATCTCACAACCAATTACATCCCTTTATCATGGATCTGCTGGTGCAGTTCCCTTCATTCCTAAATCTTCATTCACAAATCTTCACTTCCTCCCCTTTTTCTATTGTGACAAGAAGGGTAGGCTCTCAGATTTAAATGCGGGGAATGTTATATTTGCAGTGTGAAGTACATGGAGCCCTAAGGCTGCATTCACACCTGAACTCGCTTTCCCATTGTTTTTTTTGTGCGCTATCTATACATTAATGTGCGCCCCATCTAGGGCAACCTATTCACTTGAGTCGACAGCCGAGCCCAGGCCTGAGGACACCCCCCCCAGATTAGGGGGCTACCCTCAAGGGCCACCGACAGCCTAACACTCCATCTCTAGCTTCCACTCGAACTCCACTGCCCCAGCTGGGCTGACCCTGAGTATTTGAGGGGGCCCCCCCCTTGCCAACCCGTCTGTTGGAGATTGGTTAGGGCCCTTATGAATAATCCAGGCAGAGCCTCCTCATCTCCACTCCCATTATTCTAGAAGTTTCCAGTAAGTTCCAGAAGTAGGAGAAGGTCTTGGAGATGCTGCCTGTGAGTCATCCAGCCTTCCCTGAGTCACTCACAGTGACCCGGAAAAAAACACAGGCTTGACCAAACAATTTTCCTACACTAACAAAACCTATTCTAGCACACTAGAGGGTGCTACAAAAAGATTTTACATAACACATTAAAAAAGGAGCGGGGGGGGCATTCTGAATCATTATTGTACGTGTACCCAAACCAAATATCCAGCTTCCAGCTCTCTACAAGCTTATTACAACCAACTGCTCTGCCCAAAAATGGACCATGTACAGTGTTATAAATAAATTCTACAGAAGGAGGGAGGAGAAGAACGTCACTAATGAGCTCTACACGTTTAGTGGTCCAAGCTGCTTCATCATGAGGAGTACATATCAGAATCTATATTGCAATCTATAAAACAAAACGCGAAACGCGTAGAGCTCATCGATGACCCTCTTCTCCTCCCTCTTTGTATAGAATTTATTTATAGCACCGTACAGCAGTTGGTTATCTTGACTTACAATTGTAAAAGGCTTGTAGAGGGCTGGATATTTTTTTTTTGGTATACCTTTATCAGAATCTTTTCCCCTCCTTTTTTAATATGTTATGTATAATCTTTTTGTTTTATGTAAAAATAAAATTATGTATGTTTATATGTGGTTGTCATTATATGATACCTTGTGCCTTAAAAGCCCAAGTGCTTTAGTATTTTTTGAAATGCTGAATGAGACTGAAGCCCAAGAGGAATCCAGCAAAAGCACTAATGCCAAAAAAAAGAAAAGAAATCTGCCAATCCTGTTTCTGGTGAGGACTGAATCCAAGACCCCCAACTACTCAGCTGCCCTCATCATTTTGCACAGGACGATTGAAATTCATTTGTGTAGCTGAGCCTATCTATAGCTTCCACTGGGTTGTAATTATCAAACTGCCCTCATAAAGCACTCTTGTCTGTCCAAATATTATTACACTTATTACAGAATCCCAATTCTCTGCCAGTCTCAGAATGCTTTATAATTGGCCTGATTGCCGTTCCTGCGTCTCCTCATTATTCTTCTCAACAAGGCCCAGTTTCTGTTAAATCCACATTTTAAAGAGCCTTTCTGCTAATTAATAGGCTCACGCTCCGTTCTACAAACAGAAATGAACACCAGCTCTTATGCAATTCTCAGTAAAGCACCGGGAGTCTCTTTAAACCCTTTGTGAAGTTACAAACTGATTCCATTGAAGTAAAAAAAAAAAAAAGAGAGAGAAAGAGAATACCCCGTGAGCATGTCTTCGGAAATTCGCTGAATTACAACGCGCACTTAAACGCTGAACTTAATTAATGCCCCTAATAGTTACCTGAATGTTCTTTTCTTTATTGCAGGAAAATATTGCAAATGTTCCTTTTTAACCCGAGTTAATCAAAAAATCTGACTACTTAATTAGAAATATTTAAAGCCCCATTCCCTGTGCTGTTGTAAAACTTATATCTTTGTCTCACACTGGAATCCCGATAAGGCTATTCTTAAGTGGAATTTGTCTGAAAGATACATTGATTGTAAAAAATTTGATTTTCCATGTCACTCTGCGGGCTAATAGGGTGCTTGAGAGTCATTTTACATGGCATTTAAAGGAACAGACCAGTCAAATATTAAAAATGAACCTAAAACTAGAGACAGAGGCTACCCACTCAAAGTGACACTAAATGATAGCATTATTCACCATAAATAATCCATACTCATACTACTTCAGTGATATTAAAATTAAAGATTTTTTTGTTAACTGCTTGCTGACCATATAACTTACTTATATGACGACTCTGCTGCGTAGGATCACGTTCCTAGTACGTGATCCTGCACTTCCCGGTCTGGGGCACGCATGCGCATCGCTGGCGACCCGCTCCCGCTGTGATCATACACAGCAGGAGCTGATTTGCAGGTACCACAGACTCGATGTCCTCCGGCAGATCGCCGTTCTGTCAGTAGGGAAGGCATGGATCTTGTGTTCCTGAAAAGCAGGAACGTGGATCTATGCCTTCCCCTAGTAAAAGCACCTCCCACACAGCACACAAGCACTGGTTAGGCACACAGTTAACCCTTTGATCGGCCCTGATGTTAACCCCCTCCCAGCCAGTGTCATTAGTACAACGGCAGTGCATATTTTTTAGTACTGATCACTGTATTAGTGCCACTGGTCCCCAAAAAGTGTCAGTTAGTGTCCGATTTGTCCACCGCAATATCGCATTCCCGCTATAAGTTGCTGATCACTGCCATTACTAATAAAAATTCCATAAAGATATCCCCTATTTTGTAGAAGCTATAACCCTAAATGGATGAAGAAATTAGATTTTTTACATTTTTTATTGGATGTGTTTTTTATAGCAGAAAGTAAAAAATGTTGTGTTTCTTTTCAAAATTGTTGGTCTTTTTTGTTTATAGCGCAAAAAATAAAAAGAGGTGATCAAATACCACCAAAACAAAAGCTCTCTTTGTGGGGGAAAAAAAGGACATAAATTTCATTTGGGTACAGCGTCGCCGTATTGCAAAAAATGCCCTGGTCCGGAAGGGGGGGGGTGTAAATCTTTAGGAGGTCAAGTGGTTAAATAACAAACATGTCATACTTACCTGCTCTTTGCAGTGGTTTTGCACAGAGCAGCCCTGACCCTCCTCTTCTTGGGTCCCTCACCGGTGTTCCTGGCCCCTCCATCCTGCTAAGTGCCCCCAGACCAAGCAGCTTGCAATGGGTGCACCTGAGCAAGCTCACTCCCGAGCCGTGGCTCTGCTTGTTCATTTACACACAGGCCCCACCCCATACATCTCCTCATTGGATCACTAGCTGCTGTCTTAGCCAATGAGGGGGGAGAATCCCCGGAGAGCATCAACTCTCGTGCATATCGCTCAGATAAGGATTAGGGGGCACTGGGGGGGGGGGCTGCTAAACAGAGAAGTTTTTTTTTTACCTTCATGCATAGAATGCATGAAGATAAACCTTCAACCTTCACAAACACTTTAATGGCCCTGAAACTATTTTTCATGAAAATGTTTCTTCCTTTTCCGCCTCACTTCCATTTGCTTGGAACAAGCTGAGTACATTAGTTGTGGTCATGTATGCTACTCTATGCACACTCCCATAGTCCCTAATTTCTAGTCTATCTCAGGAGAAAGAGAAGGTGGCTATGTTCCTACATACGGTAGAACTATGGAGAATGAATATAGCCACCCTCTAACAGAGAGTTGGATCAGAGCAAGAAAAAAAAGGAATTTGGAGATCTAGAGGAGGCCAAGAGCAATAGAAGGGGCTGTTTTTCCCCCTCTGATGAAGCCACATGATTGGTGCAACGCGTAAAGGGCAGAGCCGGTGACATCACATTGCTATAGACCGGCAGTAATATTGTGTTTGTTTAGAGCTTGGCTACATCTTAAGGGGCAAGCACATGTTTTTTTTCTCTGTGGTGAACCAGTCCATGCACAATATACTGTGGGTGTGATTTCAACATTTAAGAAAAGTGGAAATTTTTCTTTCTTTGAGCACCTATTAATGAACACAAAAACAAGTTGATATATTTATATGGAGCACTACTCCCACAGGAGCCACTGGCATGTTTGTTCAGGTCTTCTTCACTTCTTGGCCCACAGCCAGGCACAAGGTATTTCCCACAGCCAAGTGCACACTCACTTCCGCTTGTTACTCCAATGACCAGTCTAGGGGTTTTGTTTTATTGGAGAACTTGGATAGGGTAAGGGATATAGTGGGATATTTCCAAGCTGAACTATTCACACTGAGGACTCTAACTTCTCTTCCTAGTGAAACTTGGCTGAAGTCCTTGCAGAAGGCAGATGTAGACTTCTTCACAGCAGCAGCAAACTGATTGCAGAACTGAGCAATGTCCAATGGTAAAGTAATGGACAGTCCTCTTTGTGTGGGCCCTCAGTGGGGATATCTGTCTAAGGATCCTTAAGGTGTCTGTACTCAGACCAGATGCACTGTAGACTCTCCCTCTGTCAGCTATGGTAGGACCAGGGTCGGCCACACAGACTTCAGGTCCTCAGGTCACCCAACTTCAAGGCCACATGGCAGCAAGTCCCGAGAAGCAGCGCCTCTCCCCCAGCCTAGTGCAATCCTCTGCTAGGAAAGACACAGAGTCCATGTGCTCCTACAATATAAATACAGGCACCCGGCATGCATAGGGGCACCTCCCCTTGTCATTTTTCAGGGCTGTATGAATATTCATGCTCCCATCTGCATGGTTTCTACCTACTATCCAGGACTTTTTATAGTTGCTAGGACAGTGTGAAACTTCAAGACAGCATGAGCAGCACCAAAGCACACTTAGCAGACTACACTAGCCGATCGTCGCTCTCTGTTAAGCAGACAGCAAATAAATGTACCTATCTGCCTCTCTGTTAAGCAGAGAAACAAAAACCTATTATACACCCATACTAGCACCTACCTAGGAGGGTGCTACACTCACCCCCCGCCAAAATAGGCCATGTCCTCACTGGCCTGGGCAGCTGCCCCTACAAAAACTTTTTACAAAAAATCTAGACGGAGTATCCCACAAACTTGGAAGGGGGAAAAGGGAAAATAACAAATGAACAGGGCCATGGGGCATATCCCATATGTGGCCAGTATGTACAAATAAGTTACAGGTGAAAAAAAATATTTCTCTGCTTTACAATATATAAGGTAGATCCCTACCAAGTGCACTTTTGTTTGTGCACCCCCCGCCAAAAATAGAAGAGATTGGTGAGATAAGATAAAAAGCCACAACCTGACTAACCCTACACTAACTAACAATTCTACAGTATTATACAGTGGAGCGCCTCCACCGAGGCATGGTAGTTCCTCGCAGTCCTACAGGGAGACAAAAAAAACACATATGTACATCTATCACATATCTTATGTACAGGTAGACAATGGAAGTAGTGAAAATAAAAAGAAAAAATGTATCTTGCGCTCGTGAAGGCGTTGTTGGTATAGAGTGGTAGTACTTTCAAAAGAAGAAAAAATGGAAGATGATCATGCATGTCCCACTGCCGAAACAGATCAGGGGTGGTCTGAAGAAAGTCAAGTGGAAAAAAGAGAGAGGTGGAAGGCGCGTGATCTAACACTTGGATCAAGATGCAGTTTTATTCATATATAAAATAGATAAGTGCATATAAAAAATATCTACATATTCATAAAAAAGAGGTTACAAAATATACACATAAAATTAAAGATTAGACATGCCCATACAGGGGCCAGTGCTAAAATGTGGGCTAACGCGTTTCGAGGGGATCCATCTTCATCAGAGCCTTAAAGAAAAAGAAGTCTGTACACTATGGTACACCAGCATAAAAAGGAGTGGTTGGTTGGGAGGTGTATGACATGGTAAGTGATGGATTCTCCTTAGTTCTGGAGCTTTCCATATCCCAGCGCTCTACCTATATAGCGTAGAGAGATGTGTTTTATAGGTTTTTAAGGTTTTTGGGAATTCCATATGTGTCATATTTGTCTGTCAACTGTACCTGCATCAAGGGTTATGAAGAAGCTGCAGCCTGCATACCGCTGAGACCGCTGACGTTTCACACATATGGAGACAGCTACAAACGTCTTTTTAGCAGAAGGCAACACTTGGATAAGAGACATAGAGAACAGCTACAGAAACAACTGCCTCCTGTTCCTAAATTGATGTATGCAGGCTGCAATTTCTTCATAACCCTTGATGCAGGCCCCACGTTTACACATCACCTATTATATACTGCTAGGAGCTGGAAGCAATCATGTCCAATGGCACCAATTCTCTCCAACCACAGGAAGTAACCCATCAGGTAGAAACCAAACGTGACACCGGAGACCAACAAAGTAGACATCCTGTGTAGTGGCTGCAGACGGAAAGTAGAAATTACCAGTATTGACACCAGAGAACCGGAAACAGAATACAGGTATTACCTATACCGGTGATGGCGAACCTTGGCACCCAAGATGTTTTGGAACTACATTTCCCATGATATTCATGCACTCTGCAGTGAAGTTGAGCATCATGGGAAATGTAGTTCCAAAACATCTGGGGTGCCAAGGTTCGCCATCACTGACCTATACAATCGCTTTAAATAGGCTCTGTCCTCATCCAAGATGGCCGCAGAGGTCACGAGGGGCACCAGCGCCCAATCAGACAGCTGTTCCCCTGGTGACCACAGGAAATCATAGAAGACACATATGTTGGACTTGATGGACTTGTGTCTTTTTTCGACCTCATCTACTATGTAACTTGAACTAAAGAAGTTCCTCATGACTTTCTTCCCCTTCTACATTGCCGCTTAGGTTGAGTGCCACCCACAGTGGGGTATACAGACATCACCTGCCTACATGGGGATTTCAGGGGCAAATGTGGGTTAGTGGGTGCAGATCCTTGGCCAGATATAAGCTCAAAGAACCTCATAACAGATAAATTATAACAACAATAACAGATAAACCCTTTCAGAAATAGAGGTACCAAGAGCGGCAATTTTGCATCTGACAGTAAATGCAACTGTACAGCATGTACTTTAAACATATACAGCCGCAAGTGTTTTGAACCTGAACAGGATTTATCAGAAATTCAACAGGGAACTCACTTTATGGGCTTGTTGAAGTATAATGGTTCCTTCCGCAGTTCTCAGATTAATAGTAGTCTCATTCCTGCAGAAACAATTGTTCCTGTTATGAACAAGAGGGGTCGTAAGCAATTTGTAAGGTGAGCACACCAGCAAGCAAGAGCAAGAAAAAAATGGTGTAAACCCGTGATGGGAGGCTTTTAATAATTTACTGTTTCCTACCAGGGACTGATAATGTAAAAGTGAGGTGTCGAAGTCTGATTAGCAAGAAGGAACACAACAGCTTAACCTCTAACACTTAGCACTCTCATCTAGTTCAAATTACTGATCCTTATCTTGTAGAGCTGCTGCAAGCAAAGACCGGGGAAACATTACACCTTCACAGGGACCTGTCAATCTTTGTCTGCGCCTTCACACAAAAGAGTCTCATTTATCAAACTCTCCAGTATGTAAAAATGAAGGAGAAAACAGAATGCCATTTACAACAGGAACACGCCTTGCCACATTTTAAATAAGGGCATATCTGTTAACATATTTACTGCCAACTTAAAGAGACTCTGTCACCAGATCATTTATTGCAATAAATTCTTCTAAGATTATTTGTGCATTTAACATATTGTAAACTTGTTTACCCGTAAAAGATTCTCATGTGTAGACATCCAAAAGGCCTGAGACTTAGGGTTGCCACCTGTCCGGGATTGACCTGGACAGTCTGGGTTTTGAATCATATGTCTGGGTTTCAGTCTGCCTGAAACCCGGACACATTATTCAGATAGGAATGTGGCTCAGAACAAGACCTGACTGGGTGAATCCCAATCCTTATGCAGGCCGCATTACTATTCTCTTTGGAGTGCCCAAAAGTGTCCCAGATCTGTTACAATCCTATCGTGTATACTATTGAAGAAAATTTGCTGTGCGCCTCTAAAGTGTTTGGGTTTGGCATGAAGAAAAAGTGGCAACCCTACTGAGACCCACAATGGACATGGCCATCTTGGATGTGATGTCAGCAGCTCCACTCTAAATTCCTCTTTGCTCCTTACCTGACAGCTACGTAGAAGGCTATGTAGGGAGGGGAAGGAGCTGGGCCAGCACAGAGAATAATTAGACACTCCCAGAAAAGGAAAGGGCTATGACATGCAAGGAGGGAGGGGGTTGTACTAGGGAGATGACTCCTTCTAGAGTGGTCAAATTGGTATTGTTGAAGTTTCAGTCTGAGCCAATTCTGACATTCCTCTTCTACATGTAAAAAAATGTTGTTTATTTTGCTAGAAAACTACTTAGAACCCCCAAACAGTATATATATATATTTTAAGCAGAGGCCCTACAAAATAAAATAGTGGATGTTGCATATGGTACACACAATATTTGTGCAGTTTCTGTTTAAAATACACTTTAATTAACCGATTGCCAACCAGCCGCCGTTATTTTACTGCGGCAGGTCGGCACGTTCCCGCGAGCTATACGTCAGCTCATTTAAGCGGCATAGCAGCCGCTGCACTGCAGGGGTGCCGATGCTCGTGACCGCCGGTCACGAGCGATCGTGGGCACAAGAGGCAGAACAGGACTGTGTGTGTTTAAACACACACAGCCCTGTTCTGTTCTGTGAGGAGTGACAGATCGTGTGTTCCTATTAGCTAGGAACCAAGATCTGTCATCCTCTCTAGTCAGTCCTCTCCCCCTACAGTTAGAACACAGTTAATCCCTTGATCGCCCCCTAGTGTTAACCCCTTCCCTGCCAGTGACATTTATACAGTAATCAGTGCATTTTTATAGCACTGATCACTGTATAATTGTCAGTCATCCCAAAAATGTGTCAAAAGTGTCCGATGTGTCCGCCATAATGTCGCAGTCACAATAAAAATCGCAGATCACCGCCATTACTAGTAAAAAAAAAAATAATAATAATAAAAATGCCATAAATCTATCCCCTATTTTGTAGACGCTATAACTTTTGCGCAAACCAATCAATATACACTTATTGTGATTTTTTTTTACCAAAAATATGTAGAAGAATACATATCGGCCTAAGCTGAGAAAAAAATTTGCTTTTTTGAAAAAAAAATTGGGGATATTTATTATAGCAAAAAGTACAAAATACTGTTTTTTTTTAAATTGTCGCTCTTTTTTTGTTTATAGCGCAAAAAATAAAAACCGCAGAGGTGATCAAATACCACCAAAAGAAAGCTCTATTTGTGGGAAAAAAAAGGACGTCAATTTTGTTTGGGTACAGCGTTATACGGCCGCGCAATTGTCAGTTAAAGCGACACTGTGCCGTATCGCAAAAAATGCTCTGGTCATTGAGCAGCCAAATCTTCCGGGGCTGAAGTGGTCATTTTAATGTGCAAACACCCAATGTAATGCACAATTGTTTGGTAAAATATAAAAGATGATGTTACAACAAGTAAATACCAAACTTGTCACGCTTTAAAATTGAGTACACCTGTGGAATGGCGCCAAAGTACGGTACCTAAAAATCTCTATAGGCTATGCTTTCAAAGCCTTTATGGGTTACCAGTTTAGAGATACACAGGAGGTCTAGAAAGATTGCTCCCACGGTGATGCCTCACATGTGCGGTTTAATCTCCATTAGCACATTGCATGAGCACAGGGGGGATGAGGGCATTTACATTTTTAAAATGGTATTATTATTTTTTTTTTTAACATTGTACCTTTAATTTTTTGATCAACTTTATTGCTTTCACAAGGGATGAACAACATCCCTTGTGATAGCATGGGCTGTGACAGGTCGTCTTTATGGAAAGATCTGGGGTCTATGAGATCTGGGGTCTATGAGATCTGGGGTCTATGAGGTCTGGGGTCTATGAGATCTGGGGTCTATGAGGTCTGGGGTCTATGAGATCTGGGGTCTATGAGGTCTGGGGTCTATGAGATCTGGGGTCTATGAGGTCTGGGGTCTATGAGATCTGGGGTCTGTGAGGTCTGGGGTCTATGAGATCTGGGGTCTATGAGGTCTGGGGTCTATGAGGTCTGGGGTCTATGAGATCTGGGGTCTATGAGGTCTGGGGTCTATGAGATCTGGGGTCTATGAGGTCTGGGGTCTATGAGATCTGGGGTCTATGAAATCTGAGATCACTTTGATCTGATGCTTTCACAAGCCAGCTTGTTTACATGAGGCCGAAAACCGAAGTGACCAATTCCTCATTGCTTCCGGTTTCTGACTTCACACAGCAAGTGGGTCAACATGAGTTCCTCTCACTGTGTCCCAGGAACTGAATGCCACCGCTCACATCCTTACCGGGATTCCCGATTAGATAGGAGAGTCAGGTAAAGGTGGCGGTGGAAGGAGGACCCCCCTTCCTTCACCTGTAAACATAATCCAGCGGATGTATAGCCATTTATATTATTTTATTAGAAAGAGAATAGGCTGCTGAAAAAAAAAACATGATACTGTAGCTGCAGTCACAATGCCGGTATAACAACTTTAACCTTATAAACGACCTAAGCGACAGGAAGTGGTTAAGGTGAAAATACAGCATTTTTACTATAAATACAGAGAAAACTAAAGGGATTTTGACGGTGCAAGCAAACTAGACATAGAGAAAAAAGTTTTTTTTCTAAAAAAGACAATTTATTAATTAATTTATTCTTTTTCGAGCACTATTTTGGACACTTGTTTGGCACACTTGTGTGTTATTTAAGAGACTATATCATTTACATACTCACTTTTATGGTTATATAGAAGTGTGTGGTGATGCTCATGGATCGCCATCTAATGAACTAATATCTTTGGGCAATCATTGCATGGGGATTATATTTTACAGCATCTGAGTAATATTGACACCAAGTCACATTTTTGTATTTATTTTTGTGGTGTTCATATATATTGTTTATATATATATTTTTTTTTTATTTTGATGTGGATTTATCAATAGTATATTTTCATTATAGTTCTATTGCACACATCTTTCTATTTTTTGCACTATATGTAGATAAGCACCAGCAAAGAGGTGTTCGTTAGATTTGAATTTTTCACCATAGGAGGTGGAACAGATTCATTAGTAATAGCGCCACGATTTAACTTTTCACGTGTGGTGTTTTTACACTGATCACACAGCACGGATTTAAATCTCATATACACAATTTATTAATTCAACCATTAAAAAAGAACATACAAATTGTACATAGTATCAGAAATTACAATTCTAAAAACATGGTGGTCAGATGGGATACGAGTGTGTATTATGGTTTAGCAGATGATACTTATTGCATACTAGCCCGACATGTTTCGCATTGTCGCTTTTTTAAGGGATATGCAAACTGGTGGTGATATCATCCAACACTCTTAGTGATTCCCCATATTGACCCAACAAAAAACCTCGTCAGTCCCAGCGCGCACTAACCCAAACCGGGGCAGCGATGAGGCCAGAAAATGCAACCACAGGGAACAGAAAGATGGAGTCTGTTGATTGATCAGAGCAATACCCAGAGAGTGGAAGTGGTCATCAATATCGATTGAATTGTAGCTATAGGAAATACTTCAATATTGCAGTCACTGACACTGCTGGGAGATGAGTTCCATCCTCCGGCGCTGCCCCGGTTTGGGTTAGTGCGCGCTGGGACTGACGAGGTTTTTTGTTGGGTCAATATGGGGAATCACTAAGAGTGTTGGATGATATCACCACCAGTTTGCATATCCCTTGAAAAAGCGACAATGCGAAACATGTCGGGCTAGTATGCAATAAGTATCATCTGCTAAACCATAATACACACTCGTATCCCATCTGACCACCATGTTTTTAGAATTGTAATTTCTGATACTATGTACAATTTGTATGTTCTTTTTTAATGGTTGAATTAATAAATTGTCTTTTTTAGAAAAAAAACTTTTTTCTCTATGTCTAGTTTGCTTGCACCGCCAAAATCCCTTTAGTTTTCTTTGTATTTATAATTTTGTTCAGGGATGTGGTGCCTATCTTTTAGGGTGTTTTTCCCATATTTGGAACCAAAATCATAATACAGCATTTTTACTGTTCATAGATACAGTATATACATGAACATGATCACTTTGTTGAAAATAACCTTCTAACAGCGTGTTAATGTTTAACCACTTGCCGACCAGCCGCCGTCATTATACTGCGGCAGGTCAGCGCGATCCCGCGAACCGTCATAGCTATACCTCAGTCCCTTTAAGCAGGATAGCAGGCGCGCGCGTGCGCATCCTCTGCACAGCGGGGGGGTGCTGATGCTCGTGACCGGCGGTCGCGATGACCACCGGCCACAAGCAATCGCAGGCACGAGAGGCAGAACAGGGACGTGTGTGTATAAACACACACATCCCAGTTCTGTGAGGAGAGGAGAGGCAGATCGTGAGTTCCTACGAGCTGGGAACCAAGATCTCTCATCTCCTATAGTCACTCCCATCCCCCACAGTTAGAACACACACATAGGGAACACAGGTAACCCCTTGAACGCCCCCTAGTGTTAACCCCTTCCCTGCCAGTGATATTTTTTATTTTTATAGCACTGATCGCTGTATAATTGTCAATCGACCCAAAAATGTGTCAAAGTGTCCGATGTGTCCGCCACGATGCTGCAGTCATAAAAATCGCAGATTGCCGTCATTACTAGTAAAAAAAATAATAATAATTAAAGTGCCATAAATCTATCCCCTATTTTGTAGACACTATAACTTTTGTGCAAACCAATCAATATTGTCAATATTTGTGCAAAAATATGTAGAAGAATACATATTGGCCTAAACTGAGGAAAAAAATTAGCTTTTTTAAAAAAAAAATGGGGCTATTTATTACAGTAAAAAGTACAAAATATTGTGTTTTTTTCAAAATTATCGCTCTTTTTTTTTTTTTTTATAGCGCAAAAAAATAAAAACCGCAGAGGTGATCAAATACCACCAAAAGAAATCTCTATTTGTGGGAATAAAAGGACGGCAATTTTGTTTGGGTACAGCGTAGTACATCCGCGCAATTGTCAGTTAAATCGACGCAGTGCCGAATTGCAAAAAATGGCCTGATCATCGAGCAGCCAATTCTTCCGGGGCTGAAGTGGTTAATAAATCTTCTCTCTGTACAGTCTGTAATGATAGCTGTACATTGGGGGGGGGGGCATCTATATTTGTTCATTACTTCCTGCTTTCTGCTAATTCCCTAATCTCATACAAGTCTACCACCAGGCCACCAAAGCTTGTTTGGCTGTATTTCTCCTGTGGAGCCATTCATTCGGCACTCCTGTGACCCATTTTCAGCAGACAGCAGGCTAAAGCTCGCTGTCGGCTGACATCATAGAGCCGGTCCAGGCTCGGGCAAGATCGCAACAATGAAGTTGGGATTTGCCCACATGCCTGGACCAGCACCCGGCTCACCCTCTCAGCTCCCGCCCCCCTTCACAGCCCAGTGCTCTAGTGAGCGAAGAGGGGCAGAGCAGAGAGAGGTGACTGACAGTCATCAGCTCTCTCTTCAGGGACCTCTGAGAACCGAGTGATTGGCAGTGTTTGATCCCTCGGTTCTCAGCCTTAGAGCCGGCGGGGACAGATGCAGCATCAGACCGATGTTGCATCCACCTAGGTAAGTATGATTCTAAAATAAAAGTCCATACTTCTCTTTTAAAATATTATTATTATTTCATAATGCTGACATGTGTCCTATTGATGCATGGGACTTTTAATAAAAAGATAAGTCAAAGCAGAACTATACTCACCTGTTCTCCAGCGCTGTGATATTCCACAGCTCCCCGCAAGCCACTGACATCTTCAGCCTGACAGTTTCCGGGTGATGATCTCCGGTCGTTTACATTGGCTGAGTTGAGATGTGTCAGGGCTCGGCTCAGCCCTCCCTTCTCAGTACTCAGCTGTCGGTTAATTGCCAGCACTCATCATTCCTCAGTGCCTCACCTGGTGATCATTTCCTGCTGGTCAGCCAGCCCCTGCTGGCTATTTAAACTGTCTGGTTCATATCTCCCATGCCTTCGGCTTGGTCAACATATCTGAAGATTCTCTGCTGTGTTCCTGTTAAAGACTTGCATGGCTGACATCCCTTCTGGTTCCTGATCCTGTTTGCTGTCGCTGTCTATGCTGATCTCTGGCTTCCTGATTTACTGGCTTGCACTGTCTATCTGCTTTGATCACCAAACCCTGGCTATGTTTTGACTACGTTTACTATTTGCACCATGTTTACCACTATATTAAAAGGTGTGATTTTTACTGCATTTTCTGTCTCCGTCTGATTCATCGTTCCTGACAATATGACATCACTCCCACGTATGCGAAGGAGTTTGGTGATCCCGGCATTGCTGATTTTCTTACGCTGACCTGCACATGAGCAGCCCTGTGTACAGTGCAGACAGGCAGCTAAGTAACTTTAATGCAGAAGAGACATAGCAGGTCTATTCTGCATTAAAAAATCCTGCTTGCTCACTTTTTTTTTTTTACTTTTGTTTAAGGTAAAGTTGCACTTTAAACACTCCTTTGTTTAGTATGGGCAAATGTTTGTACACACCTGACCATCACAGTCCAACAAACAAGTGTACAGCACTCGAGATGTGTGTGCATAATGCCTGTGTATTACATCCAAGAACAGGGGTGCCTGCCCGGCTCGCCTCCGAGAACAGCCGGAATAAGGAAAAAGTTGGATGGCCGGACACTCCATGAGGACTTCAATTGCTTTATTGGTAGATATCAAAAAGTGAGGGATAAAAACATGACAGCACAAAGAGCACAATGGAAAGTAATCGTTGACGCGTTTCACTTGTTATGAGTAAGCGCTGTCTAAGCGCGAAACACGGCAACATTTAATCTCCTTTGTGCTCTTTGTGTTGTCATATTTTTATCCTGTACTTTTTGATGCGTACCAATAAAGCAACTGAAGTCCTGAAGTGTGGCGATCCAACTTTTTCTTTATACATAGCCATCACAACTACACTATATGGCCAGCCATAAATGGACACCCATTGAGTTCAGGTTTTTCCAGTGAGGGGTACAGGAAATTCTTCAGCATACAAAGACATTTTAAACAATCATGCAATTCCAGCCCTGTGGCAGCAGTTTTGGGAAGGCAAAAGGCCGGCCCCACAAAGACATGGTTTGAGGAGTTTAGTGTGGAGCACCTCAAGTGACCTTCAGAGTCCTAACCTCAACCTTGCTGAACACATTTGGAATGAAATGGAATGCCGATTGTAAGCCAGGTGTTCTTATCCAATATCAGTACCTGCAGTGGCGTCTCCAGCTTTCATATTTAGGGGGGGCACATGGGGGGACAAAAGTAGGGGGGCAACTATAAAATGCAATTATATATATATATATATATATATATATATATCCTGGGGCCCTTTACTACGATCTCACAATGGCCCTTTCACATGTTCTGCAGTGAGCTCCCTTCCTACTGTATTGCCCCCCCCCCCCCCCCCCAGGGTCTCAGAAAACAAGAGATATATGTCACCAGCATACCAAGAAAATATAGGGGTCCAAAGCAATGGGAGAACTATCAGGGTCTTGGCATCTCTTGGAATTTACAGGCTGGTTCTCCTGTCCTAAGGACAGGAGAAATCAGTCTGTTTTTTCAGTAACTGAGAGTCCTCGTGGAGTCCTTCCTGCAACTCGCTCTTTTCCCTACCAATGGGGATGCAGGGGAAGGAGCAGATCAGGCGGCCGTGGATGTGTGAGCTCTCACATTATGCAGTGCCAGCGAGCAGAGGGAGGGGGGAGGAATCACCCGCAGGAGCTGACTGGGGCCGCTCTCCCTCTTAGACATTGCCTTTTTGTAAAAAAACAAAAAAAAAATTTTTTATAATTGGGGGGGGGGGGGCACATGGTGGGGCACAGCATAATGTTGGGGGGGGGGGGGTCAGGGCCCCCTCTGCCCCCCCCAGGGACGCCATTGAGTACCTGACCTCAGAAATGCCCTTCTGGCAGAGTGAGCACTAATTCCTACAGACACATACAAAAATCTTTTGGAAGACTTTTCCAGAAGAATGGTGACTACAAGGGGACAACTCCATTTTAATGACCATGGTTTTGGAATGGGATGTTCAACAATCTCAAATAGGTGTGATGGGCAGAGATTCACACACTTCTGGCCATATAATGTATGTACCGTAGTCCCTGATGAAATATGAAATTGTAAAGAAATATACCTTAAATTACTTTTTTTTTGTGTACACAGATGTGAAACTCAAAAACAAGTCAAATGCAGCATTCTTTTAGCAAAAAAATGTTTAATTTGGAATATTTTTGGCATGCATTTGAATTGCGTTTCTGATACTATTTTTTGCATTCCCAATGACTTATGTAGAGAGATAGAAACAGCTGAAATGAGAAGGGGAGTATTGAGATACTTATAGTTCATTAGGGTTAACGAAGGGTTAATGAGGGGTAAAAAAAAAACAAATGCAACTTATGAGGTTGTGAGAAATGTCTTAGGACGCATTCAGTGTGTTGCTGTACATTGCGTTAAAGCAGGTCATTTATTTGAATGGGTTGCCCACACACCTAAAATTGGACCTGCACAAATATATCCGATGCAGCACACCACAATGCAGGGTAGTGAAAATGAATGGCACTGCCACACACCAATACATGTAATATGTGTTGCTATGTGTTGCAGTAGGTGCATAGGTGAATGGGCCCTTAGTACTGGCATTTCTTTTACACCAAGATTCCTTCATGGAGCTTGCTGTGGATGTGTCTGGGAATACCTGAAGGAGAAAGGCCTCATACACACGATCGGATTGTTGGCCAACAAAACCGTGGACTTTTGTCCAAAGAGCGTTGGCCCAAACTTGTCTTGCATACACACAGCACACAATTGTTGGCCAACAAATATGAACGTAGTGATGTACTACGTTGTTTTTCAGCTCTTTAGCACCACCCTTTGGGCTCCTTCTACTAATTTCGTGTTAGTAGAAGTTTGGTGAGTGTTGATTCGTGCTTTTTGCAGAATCGGAGGAGATAACGTGCTATTTATTATTGGCCTTGGAGTTATTGCTTTGACCCAAGTCCAGGAACAGGAGGAGGAGGAGTTCTTGGACCAAAAATCGGTGGCTTTATTAATTGTCACCAATTATGTCATATGCCTTTGCTGCGGGAGCTCCAGGAAAATAATCCAGATGTTTTTCAGAATTATCTCTGGATGACGGACCCCTGCTTTCACCAACTCTTGGCATTGTTTACCCCCTATATTAAGAAGCAGGACACATGCATGAGGCTTTTATTTTATTTTTTGGTTGAATAATAGTGATTTGATTTGGTATATTTTCTATATTTTTGGATGCATAGAATGCACTTTTTGGTTACGGTAAGTTCTATTGGCAGATAGCATGTCTAATTTTATTTGTTTTCTTTTTTTAATGCACAATAAAAAAATTGTGGAGAATAATACTTGCCTATTTGTTTTACTTCAAATGACAGTTTGGGAGTAGGCAGTTACATTTAAAAAAATACAATGTAAAATTAACAAGGGACACCAACATAATTGTATCTTTGATCTTAAAAACTACAGGATAATGGTGTTGTGGTAACTTGCCCCAAAAAAAAAAAAAAAAAGCATAATAATATTATTCTTGATATCACTAGAAAAAAAAAGCCTTTGAAAATGTGTTTGCAATAACTCCATCAGTATTACCAGCAAAGCAGCTTCATTATTATGCCCCGTACACACGGTCGGATTTTCCGATGGAAAATGTCCGATCGGATCGTGTTGTCGGAAATTCCGACCGTGTGTAGGCTCCATCGGACATTTTCCATCGGATTTTCCGACACACAAAGTTGGAGAGCAGGAGATAAAATTTTCCGACAACAAAATCCGTTGTCGGAAATTCCGATCGTGTGTACACAAATCCGACGGACAAAGTGCCACGCATGCTCAGAATAAATAAAGAGATGAAAGCTATTGGCCACTGCCCCGTTTATAGTCCCGACGTACGTGTTTTACGTCACCGCGTATAGAACGATCGGATTTTCCGACAACTTTGTGTGACCGTGTGTATGCAAGACAAGTTTGAGCCAACATCCGTCGGAAAAAATCCTAGGATTTTGTTGTCGGAATGTCCGAACAAAGTCCGACTGTGTGTACGGGGCATTATCCCATTAAAGAAGAAGAGAACTGTGCGCTGCATTTGGAGATTTCATAATTTGCCACGTCACAAATGTTTATTCTCCATTACAAATGCTAGTTTACAAGACCGACCACTTCTGGCTGCGTGTTTGTACTTTGGACTTTTGTCTGACAGATTTGTGTACACAAGCTCGGAAAATCCGATAACAGACAGTTGTCCGCGGAAAATTTTAAAACCTGCCATCCAACATCCGCGGAAAATCCGACAACAATTGTCCAATGGAGCATACAAACGGTCGGATTTTCCGCCAACAGCCTGTCATCACACATTTCCCGTCGAAAGATCGTGTGTAGGAGGCTATAGACTGGTAGCCTGGAACATTACAACAATACCTGGATAAACAAAGGGAGGTCTGAAGGTAGACTGGGCTTAGACTTCACTGTGATTTTGGAGTATACTTATCTCAATAAAACTGGAAGAATAGGGAAGGTGAAAGGTCCTCTATGGAGATTATGTATCTATTAAAAAAAGATCACCTACCTCCTGACATGGTATAATATTGCTTGGCATCCCCCATCTGCTAATTCTCATGCATTTTTTATATGCGTAAAATCTCACAAAGTGGACAGATTGTACAGCTTTGGAACATTGACTTGACCTAATGAGCAGTGCAGTGTATATTAGAAGAGGATTCATTATTAATGTGTTTAGACACTTCCCTTGTTGCTTCAAAAGTTAAAAGTGCTATGTGACCCAGGACTGGAGAGGTACCTGATGTTAAGCATTGCCACTGGGTCATAACAAATCTGTTAGACACAAGGTAATGCTGGAATATTAAAATATAGATGATCAAATCAGAATAATCGCTAATTCAGCCTTGCTTGATTCTGCTGAATATTGCGCCTAGGACTGTGTATCTGTGGAGAATTGCACAATTTAGGAATCCAGTTATTCTTTATGGATCAAACAAATCTGCAGGCATGTAATTAGGAGGAGCAAAGCATTTGAAAATCACCTGGTTTATAAGGAAATTTGCTCATCACTAAAAGTCAAATGCATTAGGGTTGATTTACTAAAGGAATAGAGACTTCACACTTAGCAAAGTGAAAGCTTGCTAAAGCCAGCCATAGATGGAGTGATTTTCTTTCGTGCAACCATGGGGGGTAGGGAAATCACACCTGCAGAGCCATTAAGTTCTACTGGTGGTTGGGGGGCGTCCTTGCCGGGAGAACACAGTGACTACTTCTAGTGGCTATAGTAGCCACTAGCAATAATCACATGTAAAATCGGACAGGCTGGTTGTACAATCTATCAATGATCGATCAATTTGGGTATATTCAGCCTGCCCATACATGGTTCAAATCTTGGCTGGTCCCTGCTAAACTGGCCGAGAGTTGCCGAGAGTTACTGCAGTTTATAAAGCAGCAGTATGGCGTTACTGTAGCTATACTAGAGCCTAAATAAAAAAACTTGCACACATTTATAAAGCACAAAGATGTGGAGATCTACAGGAATCAACAGACACTTTAGGGTCAGTAGTAAGAATGGTTGAATCTGCCAAGGTTCAGTTCGTGAGGAGTCCTGTTTGAAATTCACAAAACTTAAACCAAGCAGAACCCCAAAAAACCTAATTCTGATCATTTTCAAGGTCAATAGCCAAGCACTGCAATAGGAGGCCTGAGTCTATACCAAAAATAAGAAAAATTATTAGAGTTGGACAGGGTCCTGTGCATAGGGCCCTGTCCAACTGTAAAGGCAACATAAAAAAATAAAAATAAATCTTTCAAATAACAGGTTTGAGAGATGCCTTGAAGATATACATTGTATTTAGGAACCAGCGGTGGTTTGAAGGCACATTTTCATTCACAGTTTACTTTGGCAGCATGTTTTTGGCTGAGGATTTAGAGAGCATCAGCACCCCAATTTACTTTCATTTAAATGAGATCAGTTAAAAAAATATTTTTTTAGGTGGCATGATTTGCAGAACTAGTAGCCCCAAACTATCTTTTATTTTTGTACCCTATTCCTCCTCCTTTACTAATAGTACCAGAACCCTTAAAATTGGCTTTGACTGGATCCTGGAAATATTTGATCACTCCATTTCTGGCTTGGGTTACAGGTTATTTTAGAGCAATACCCAGCTTTCCTTCGAACCTCTACCTCTCCTTGAACTCTGTAATTATCTATACCTCCTAAATTCTATATCCCACCAGCCTCCTTCAAACTGTCTACACTGGGAGAAGATGGAATTGTTTGAGCGCCCCGTTCCTGCTGGTTGTATGTGGAGCCATGCATATCTCTAATTTTGTTCTCAGGAGTAGTACTGGCAGTGAAAAAATGATTAAAAGAGGAGGCCGTGCTCCAGGCAGAGGACAGCAGCCATGCAGTAGCACCATCTTTCGTAGAGCCAGCAGCCCATGTTTTCTTCAAGCTGGGCCTCAGTGGGCAGTATGCTGATGATGTGTCAGACTGAACTTGGGTGCCAAGGAGGAGAGAGCAGGACATCCCTAAAAGAAAGTCAGAAGTGGGAGAGCAGTGACTCGCTGGATGAGGGATCAAGGGGACATCGCCATGTACAGCAGGCATCAGTTGCCATCTGGATCTGCAAAAAATAAGCTACACTATAACCACACCCAAGTCTGATCCTAACTTTTATCCAAGCTCTTTTTGCTATAACCACTTCCATATCTATAACCAGGCCCATTTTTGTTTTTAGGACTATCTCTCTTGTAATAGTTTTCCTCTTTGGGAACACACTGGGTTGATTTACTAAAACTGGAGAGTGCAAAATCTGGTGTAGCTGTACATGGTAGCCAATCAGCTTCTAACTTCAGCTTGTTCAATTAAGCTTTGATAATTAAACCTGGAAGCTTAGGGCCCTTTCACACTGGGGTGGGGGCGGTGTCGGCGGTAAAGCGCCGCTATTGTAAGCGGCGTTTTACCGTTGGTATGCGGCCGCTAGCGGGGGCGGTTTTACCCCCCTGCTAGCCGCCGAGAAAGGGTTAAAACCACTGCAAAGCGCCTCTGCAGAGGCGCTTTGCCAGTGGTATAGCCGCGCCGTCCCATTGATTTCAATGGGCAGGAGCGGTGAAGGAGCGGTATACACTCCGCTCCTTCACCGCTCCGAAGATGCTGCTAGCAGGACTATTTTTCCCGTCCTGCTAGCGCACCGCTCCAGTGTGAAAGCCCTCTGCTTTCATACTGGAATCAAAGCAGCTGCACTTTCGGGTCGGTTTGCAGGCGCTATTATTAGCGCAATAGCGCCTGCAAACCGCCCCAGTGTGAAAGGACCCTTATTGTTTCTTTATGCAGGGCTGCACCAGATTTTGCACTCTCCAGTTTTAGTAAATCAACTTTACTGTGCGGCCTAAGAGGTGTGATCACTCACAAAAAAACATTCATTGCAAAACCTTCCATATTTAGTGCAAAGAAGTGATTGATTATTCCTGCCTGTCTCTGTAAGAAGATTCTAGGGAATAGAGAAGCCATTGATGTTATGAATATTTATCTGCTCTCAACCAATCCCTGGAAGGGGTACCCAAAAGATGGCTGAGGGAGAAGATAAATGTTTGAGAGGCTTGCTCAGAGTATTCTTGCTCTGCTGGGAGGGTTCCTTTTCTTCTGGGGCTGCTGCCTCTGGGAGGCAGCTAAGTATGAGACAGAAGGTGCAGTTTGGGCCTCAGCTGGTGTTAGATTGAGGGCTTGGAGAAGATTACTAAAGTGACTTGCTGGAAGACCTGGTCTGGAGAAGGATTATTTTTTCTCCCTCACGGAAGAATGTCATGTGGAAGCTAGGTGGCAGACAGCTCCTGGGACATTGTGAGTAAGAGCTGAGTTTGGATCCCTCATGTGTGCCTGCTGCTGCTGGATTGTGCTTGAAAGAAGTTTGCCCTTCTACTGATTTCTGATACTGTGGCATATACTGCACCTTTATCCCTCTTCTGTTTTTTACCAATAAAAAATCCACAAAAAGACATTGCCCAGACTGAGCCTATTATTTCTCTTCTTGTAAGGCTGTGCCCTCTGCTCAAGCAAACACAGGCAGGGGCAGCAGGGCTATAAATAAACAAATGAAAAATGGGTGTCGAGGATGTACCACTGGCTGGAGTTGCCCCAATATATACACAAGGTAACGGCCTGCCCTGCTGCACATGTCATGTCAGAGATGGTCTTCAGTGCCAAAGAAGGAATTGTGACAGTTGTGATGTTGCTAAACCCAGGCACTAAAATCTCACACAGGCTTTAACATGATATCATCACATGAACATTTTCACATGTCAATATGGCGGCTGTGACCTCTCCCTTTTATTGTAAGGGGGCTGGCTTACCCAAGAGCCCTCTTATTGACGCATGCTCTGAAGCAAGTACGAGACGGAAGCTATTGGCTACTGGCTATTGAACTTCCATTTTCTAGTCCCGTCCTACGTGTTGTACGTCACCGTGTTCTGGATGGTCGGAATTTGGTGTGACCGTGTGTATGCAAGACAGCTTGAGCGAAATTCTATCGGAACTCCGTCTGAAAAACCTTCAGAGTTTATTCCAATGGCAAAACCAGTCGTGTGTACAGGGTATAAGTCAGGAACCTGTAAAAGCTGTGGGGAACCCAGGAGATTGAAACTACCAGAAATGTAAATTTCCCAAGGAATTTGAGGGGACCAGTTCTCACAGAGTTCAACAGCACTGGCAGCGGGCAGGTAAGTATTCCCTTCTTTGTTAGAGGTATGTGCTTGCTTTGTACATCTTAGTTATATAACAAGGTCAACATAGAGTGCCCTATACATACAATACATTTTGGTTACAGTGTTTTTTCACTATGCCCTTAGGTGTAAATATGTCAAACCAGCAACCAACGGGTAAAAACCTATGATACATCTGTGGCCAGACATACGGCCAAGGAGGGGATTGATTTTACTAGCATTCCTTCTGGGTTTGCGATGGGAAATGTTTGCGAGTTCTGAACATACAGTAAGTAAATATATTAGATATGCAATGGATTCCCAGGGGCCTGACGGATATTTTCCTTTGTCCTCATTCCACTCTCATCACTTAATAACCTGCTTGTTGTAAAAAGCGGATTTTAATATCCCAGAATTACATGAATCCTCCACCGTGCGGGAATAATGCAATAAAGAACTGAAGGATCTCAAATAATGAGAAGTAATAATACCATAAAACAAATAATCTCTTAATAGGTTTATGTGTATTTCACAGATATATTGGTATTTAGGCAAACTGGGTCCCTTTAGCTCCGGCACAGGCAAGATGCTGTAAGCTGCTGCTACAAGTTTCAACATGCTACATTACAGTGCCTTGAAAAAGTATTCATACACCCTGAAATTTTCAACATGTTGTCATGTTACAACCAAAGACGTAAATGTATTTTATTGGGATTTTATGTGATAGACCAACACAAAGTGGCACATCAATGTAAAGTAGAAGGAAGATTATAAATGGTTTTCAATTTTTTTTACGAATAAATATCTGAAAAGTGTGGCGTGCATTTCTATTCAGCCCCCTTTACTCTGATACCCCTAACTAACATCTAGTGGAACCAATTGCCTTAAGAAGTCACTTAATTAGTTAATAGAGTCCTCCTGTGTGTAATTTATTCTGAGTATAAATAAAGCAGTTCTGTGAAGCCCTCAGAGGTTTGTTAGAGAACCTTAGTGAACAAACAGCATCATGAAGTCCAAGGAACACATCAGACAGGCCAGGGATAAAGTTGTGGAGAAGTTTAAAGCAGGGTTAGGTTATAAAAACAATATCCCAATCTTTGAACATCTCATGGAGCACTGTTCAATCCATCATCCGTAAATGGAAAGAGTATGGCACAACTGCAAACCTACCAAGACATGGCCATCCACCTAAACTGACAGGCCGGGCAAGGAGAGCATTAATCAGAGAAGCAGCCAAGAGGCCCATGGTAACTCTGGAGGAGCTGCAGAGATCCACAGCTCAGGTGGGAGAATCTGTCCACAGGACAACTATTAGTTGTGCACTCCACAAATCTGGCCTTTATGGAAGAGTGGCAAGAAGAAAGCCATTGTTGAAAGAAAGCCATAAGAAGTCATGTTTGCAGTTTGTGAGAAGTCAAGTGGGGGACACAGCAAACATGTGGAAGAAGGTGCTCTGGTCGGATGAGACCAAAATTGAACTTTTTGGCCTAAAAGCAAAACACTTTGTGTGGCAGAAAACTAACAATGCACATTACACTGAACACACCATCCCTACCGTAAAACATGGTGGTGGCAGCATCATCTTGTGCAGATGCTTTTCTTCAGCAGGGACAGGGAAGCTGGTCAGAGTTGATGGGAAAATGGATGGAGCCAAATACAGGGCAATCTTAGAAGAAAACCTGTTAGAGTCTGCAAAAGACTTGAGACTGGGGTGGAGGTTCACTTTCCAGCAGGACAACGACCCTAAACATACAGTCAGAGCTACAATGGAATGGTTTAGATCAAAGCATATTCATGTGTTAGAATGGTCCAGTCAAAGTCCAGACCTAAATCCCATTGAGAATCTGGGGAAAGTCTTGAATTGTTGTTCACAGACGCTCTCCATCCAATCTGACAGAGCTTGAGCTATTTTGCAAAGAAAAATGGGTAAAAATGTAACTGTCTAGATGTGCAAAGCTGGTAGAGACATCCCCAAAAGACTTGCAGCTGTAATTACAGTAAAAGGTGGTTCTACAAAGTATTGACTCAAGGGGGCTGAATACAAATTCATGCCACACTTTTCACATATTTATTTGTAAAAAATGTTGAAAACCATTCATCATTTTCCCTCCACTTCACAATTATGTGCCAATTTGTGTTGGTCTATCAGATAAAATCCCAATAAAATACATTTATGTTTTTGGCTGTAACATGACAAAATGTGGAAAATTTCAAGGGGTATGAATACTTTTTCAAGGCACTGTATAGACTCTATAAGACAATGTTTGAGGGCACCTAACCATCAACCTACCTATATGCGCAAAAGTCAATGGACATTCCTACCAATGATTGAGTAAAGTGTTTCCAGTGAACGGAACTGTTATACTGATACAGTATACAAAGACATTTTAGACAACTGTACAATCTCAACTTTGTGTCAACAGTTTGAGGAAGACCCTTTAATCAAAACTGTGGACCTGTGCACAAAGCGAGTGTCAGGATTGCAGTGCCAACCATCAGGCTTTGACGCGCTGTCTGGCTAAAACGCATAGGCATAGACGTGCACATTCCAATGAGCATAGAAGATGGATGGCACCTTTGTCATTGCTCACATGTTGCGCAGACTTTCATGCACATACACTGCTGCCAGAGAACTGGACGGTCTGGGGAGGCTGTTATTTTGCAAAGCACTGCTACCTTGCTGGGAGGGAAAACACTCACCTCATCACATCCAGAAAGACACAAATCTGACGGAGGAGTTCCTCTTCTGTGGTTTGCAGGGCATTCTTCCAGAACTCCCAGGCAGCAGGCAGATAGAGGGAACCTGCGTCTCTCAGCCAATACAGCTTGCCGATAGAGTCAGGGGGCTGGGGCTTTAACAGATAGGCGGAGCTTCGAGGAAAGCAGAAGTTCATGTGGGTACTGGAGGTTTTAGTCGACCAAAATACGACTAAAACTAAAACAATTCAGATGACTAAAATACAACTAAAACTAAAATGGCATTTTAATCAAAAGATTATGATTAAAACGAAATCAAAATGTAACATAAAAATTAACACTGGTTTCCGACCCGGCTTCATCTCTGACCTTGCTCTCGAATTGTCCTTGTCTGCTCACGTTCTCTGTCTGCCTCCACTACCTACCATGGCTGACTACTGAGTAGGTTTTTGCCTGGAGAATCTGTACCTCACTGCCCGGTTATTGCCAGCTTCTGCCTGTTCTTGACTCTGATTTTGCTTACGTTCTGGTGTCCTTCCATTCCGCTATCAACCAGGTTTGGGACCTGACTCCACCCTCAACTGAACTTGGCATCTCCATGGTGCATTCACAGCTGTACCTATGCTCATCAGATACCAGTGCTCCCAAGTTCTTACTCACAGTGTTTACATCTTGGCACTTGTGCCTTTTCTTCACCCCTGCAGACCCCGTCTCAATGTCCAGGGGTGCTACAATGGGAATTGAGTAAGTGGCCACACTCGTCATCTCAGGCTCCGCATACAGGTATAGGACAGTGAGGTCCCTAAAATAATGGTTTGATGGGCTTGGTGTGGCAGAACTTGAGTGACCTGTCCAAACCTCAACCCTACAGAACATCTTTGGAATCAATTTCAATGCCAATTTTAAGCCAGGTCTCCCTTCCAATAACAGTACCCGACCTCACAAAAGTTATTTTGGCTGAAATTGGCACATATGCTCATAAACACACAAAGTGGAGGCTACAAAGGGGGGGCTTATGTTACCCCGTGCCTGAAAATGCTTCGGCAGTGGCGAGTGACAGCGGAGGAAATTAAGTCTCTTCCTAGGAAGGACCTGGAGAGAAGGGTTGTTGAATCTGCCTTTAGCAAGCCACTGGCCTTGAGGGATTGCCCAGGCCCTGTTGTGAGGGAGGCTCTGCGTTTGCTCAATCTAGAGAGAATCCCTTTAAAGTTTCAGGATTTGGCCTGGCGCTCATTTCATGGCAGACTCTATGTAAAGGGCCACCTGAAGCATCGCTCTGCGGAGAACCGTGATTGTCCAAGAGTGGAATGTGGTGGGGTAGAGGAGACAATGGACCACTTCTTGCTTCAGTGCCCCTTCAATATAGAATTCTACAAGCGGGTGGGTGGGGCTCTGGGTATCCCCTTCCTTTCCTACTTGAGTTATGTGGAGTGGTCGTACGGGGCCTTTGAGACACATCAGGACTTTGATTTTAAGACACTTTTTCTAGTTAGCTTAGTAGTCTGTTTCTTCACATGGAATGCACAGTGTCAGGTCTCCAAGACCTTCCTGTCGAGGTGGTGCACGACATTCTGAGTGAGGTTGGGAAGATTCGGGGTCTTGAGAAGGACAGGTGGCGGCCGAGGGCCTGGACAAAGGCGTGGAGGAATGTCAGGTTTCCCTAGCTGCTTTTTGTCAGTCTCTCGGTGTGCGTCTTTCTTCCTGTCCTTTCACGTCCCCTAGACTTTTATATAAGATTGTATTTTTGGAAAAAGGCTGCATGCATGGGTTAAATGTGTAATGGTTTCTTAGCCTGAGGCTGTTTTAGGTGGAGGTTATGGCTTTGTTTAGGTTGGTATATTTAGTTTTCTTTCTGTTTTTGCTATGCTGATGCTATTTTTGTTTCTATATATATATATATATATATATATATACTGTATATATTTTGTATATATGTATATATATGTTTTTATTATGTTTGTAAGGTTTTTAATAAACAAAGATTTACAAAGGGGGGGCTTTTTCTATATTGATGCCCATACTTTTCGAATGGGATGTCCAACAAGCTTATATAAGTCTGATGGTCAGGTGTTACTAATGGTGGCACATCACAGAACTGAGCTGATGAACACTTTTCTAAGGCTTTCTATACTCCTATGCATTTTTTACAGTACGATGTCTGTATTAACCTGTAACAAACACTCCTTTTATCCACTCTGACATTTTCAAACGAACACCAGAGTTCCCGGTTGAGATTAGCTTCAAAGCAGCTGAACTGATTTGTAACAACATGAAATTGTCAACCAATTGTCAGTCTTTAACATTGCATGTGGCATTTCCCAGAATGCTGTGTTTTCTGTTCTCTGGCCAAAGACTGAGTCCTGCAAGGCTTGGGCTATAAACACGGATTCAAGTTTGGCCAAGCAGGGGATTAATACTCTTTTTCAGCTTTTTTTGTTTGCTCGGCTTGCCAAGAAGGAACATGTTGGATGTTTGCAGCATTTGTTGTGTGATGCTTTGCTCAGGGCAGTGTCTCAAAAAGCAATTAATCAGCCATTTAAAACTGCAGGTTTTCACAACAAGCAAATGTATTACAGAGGGTTTGTTCAAAGAGATCCGCAGGTACAAAGAATAACGCCATAAAAATGACATGGTTCTCCATGGGTATTACAGTACATTGTGATTGTATATCCATCTTATAAATATGCATTTTATTAGAAGGAACAGCTGAATAATTATAAAACACTTTGAGGCAACACAAGTTAAAATGATTATGTCTGGAGGAATAAACTGTTTTTTTTTAAAGTTTAAAAATTAAGGGGGAACTCTGTTGTTTTTAAAGATTATTTTTAGATATATAGTATGTGAATGTAATCATAATGTCCTACCAATGAATGTAAAGTTTTTAAAAAATCTCTTTTGTAAGCAAAAATATACACACACCGGCCACTTTATTGGGTACACCTTTCTAGTACCGGGTTGGACCCCCTTTTGTCTTCAGAAGTGCCTTCATTCTTCGTGGCAAAGATTCAACAAGGTGTTGGAAACATTCCTCAGAGATTTTGGTCCATACTGACATGATAGCAACACACAGTTGCTGCAGATTTGTTGGCTGCACGTCCATGATGTGAATCTCCCATTCCGTGCTCTATTGGATTGAGATCTGGTGACTGTGGAGGCCATTGGAGTACAGGGACCTCATTGTCATGTTCAAGAAACCAGTGGTGAGATGATTGGAGCTTAGTGACATGGAGCATTATGCAGCTGGAAGGAGCCATCAGAAGAGTGGCGGCTGGTTCTCACTATTTTTTTGGGGGGATGGCAGAACAACACCCCCCCCCCCGGAGACACAGGCGATCAGGCGATCAATCAACCCCAGCACCATTAATCCCCCCGTGGGAGACAGGCGGCGGTAATAACCCCCCCCCCCGCAGGATACACACGCAGTGATCAATCAGAAACACCAAATCCCCCCCCTCCCCCATGGGAGACAAGTGGCAGTGGTAATCACCCCCGTCCTCCCATAGGAGACAAACAGGCTGCCTTACCTTGTGAGGCATGAAGGCTGGGAGGAGGCACAGAGAAGGAAGAGCCGGCGTCACTCCGGCGAGCATAGATTCTCCTTCCGACGGAATATAAACCCCAAGTGTGTCCTGAGACACAATTGGCCAGGAAGTCCTAAGACTCCCAGGGGATATCTGAGAATGGAGGAGAATGAGGCAGAATAGCGAATATTCATTCGCTAGGGTCACGCAACAGGGTGGGATCAGGACGCGGTGCTCTGCGCCCCAAGCCCACCCTGTTTTGAAGCCTATTAGAGTCTCTGGCTCTAATCACGTGCTTCAAAAACACACACCCCCTCCCCCATTAGAATCCATAGTCCGGCACCCTGATATGTAGATCAGGGGGCTGGACGCATGGATAGGCGGGTGGCGCCCATGCGCCCCTTATGGAGCGGCCGCCACTGATGGGTAGACTGTAGTCATAAAGGGATGGACATGGTCAGCAACAATACTCAAGGACATAGAAAGAAAGAACTTGTGAAGGGGCGAGTGGCGCTACCTATATGTCAAATAGTGCCAAATAACTCTATAGTGGCTAAGTATTAAAAGACACAGTGTTATTGTGGAATAAATTATAACAAAACAGTTATCATAAAGGTGATAGAGGCTGCAACCTTCACACACGTCCTAAGCGCAGACCTTCCTAATTAATTTGTTAACAATACTCAAGGAGGCCGTGGCGTTTAAAGGATGCTCAATTGGTACTAAGGGGACAAAAATGTGCCAAGAAAATATCCCCCACAGCATTACACCACCACCACCAGCCGAAACCATTGATACAAGGCAGGATGGATCCATACTTTCATGTTGTTTATGCCAAATTCTGACCCGACCATCTGAATCTCGCAGCTGAAATTGACATTCATCAGACCAGGGAATGTTTTTCCAATCTTCTATTGTCCAATTTTGGTGAGTCTGTCTGAATTGTAGCCTCAGTTTCCTGTTCTTAGCTAACAGCAGTGACACCTGGTGTGGTCTTCTGCTTCTGTAGCCCATCTTCTTCAGGGTTCGATGTGTTGTGCATTCAGAGATGGTATTCTGCATACCTTGGTTGTAACGAGTGGTTATTTGAGTTACTGTTGTCTTTCTATCATCTCAAACCAGTCTGCCCATTCTCCTCTGACCTCTGACATAAACAAGGTATTTTCATCCACACAACTGCCGCTCACTGGATATTTTCTCTTTTTCAGACCATTCTCTGTAAACCCGAGAGATGGTTGTGTATGAAAATCCCAGTAGATCAGCAGTTTTTGAAATACTCAGACCAGCCCGTCTGGCACCAACAACCAGGACACATCCAAAGTCCCTTAATTCCCATTTCTTCCCCATTCTGATGCTCAGTTTGAACTTCAGAAACTAAAAAAGATAAGAGGATCGCTCATAGCTGGATTAACTCTTCATGGCAAGACTGGGCACAGATGACATGAAATCCTATGCTGTATAAGATTCAAGCTTTAATTTAAAAAAATAAATACATTTGGGTTTGCATCCACTTTAAAGCGGTATTAAACCCAAAACCAAAAACTTAATATATTGGAGCTTACCAATGTGGTGGCTGCATCAGTTTTCTTAGCTTTAGCTTTCCCCCCCCCTCTTTTCACCCGGTGATCTGGCCTGTAACACACTTCCTGTATTAGTGAGACACAACTCTGGAGGAATGAGCACAGGAGGCACAGCAGACAGCAGCCTTGTCAGTTGGGCGGGGCAGTGTTAAATGTATTAGAAAATTTTAAAATACTCCAGCTCACAATTTATAATCAGTTACAGCAAACAGCTTTTTCCGTTTGGGATTAAGGTTTTGCGTGAGTAAATAAAAGCTGATCATTTTACCACCCCTGCCAGTGTTAAATGGTTTGTCTCATCCATGTAAACTGATATATTCAGGGCTTAAGCTTTCGAAAAACAACAGACTTGCTAGTCGGCTCACCAGACGGAAATAGAAGAAAAAAAAAGCCTAAAAAAGAAAATGAATGCAGCCATCACATCTAAGCGACTGAGTGAAAGTGCTGTTTAATACATTTTTAATATTCAAAGCAAACTCGCCCATTCATCCATGTCCATGTTTTATTTTGTTGAGAAATCACTTTGGAAAACACCCCCCTCCCCAGCATTTCTAGCTGCTGCCATCTTGAGTAAGGGCAAATGATTCATGTGGCATTTACTTCCCAGAATCCATCTGCCCATAGCTCAGGCATGCAAGCAGGAAAGCATGCTTAGCTGAGAAAGCCCCTTCTCCCCCTCTTAAAATGAAAGAAAAAAATGCCTAGGAAGATTCCTGGAATGTATGACATCATTTTGGCCTAGGCCAGAAACCATGAAGCAACTGAAGAAATGTGAAAAAAAAAAGAAATAAATATAATTTATATTAGAACAGTGTAGAATAGTGCCCCATCATTGGTGTCAGTGGAAGGAAAAGTGCCTTGTATCAGTGGGAGGAATAGTGCCCCATCATTGGTGTAAGTGGAAGGAATAGTGCCCCATCACTGGAGTCAGTGGAAGGAATAGTGCCCATCGTTGGTGTAAGTGGAAGGGATAGTGCCCATCATTGGTGTCAGTGGAAGGAATAGTGCCCCATGATTGGAGTCAGTGGAAGGAATAGTGCCCCATCAATGGTGTCAGTGGAAGGAATAGTGCCCATCATTGGTGTCAGTGGAAGGAATAGTGCCCATGATTGGAGTCAGTGGAAGGAATAATGCCCATCATTGGTGTCAGTGGAAGGAATAGTGCCCCATCAATGGTGTCAGTGGAAGGAATAGTGCCCATCATTGGTGTCAGTGGAAGGAATAGTGCCCCATAATTGGAGTCAGTGGAAGAAATAGGTTATAGAGAGAGAACATCCAACCACGCCACTAAATAATTGCCAACATCCCTTGTGCAGATAGCAAAGAAAGGAGGTAACCCCCAAAAAGGAACTGGGACTTTAACGGCAATGAAGGTACAATAATACAAATATAATTTATTCAAAATATATACACATATATACAAATATGAAATATCAAACCACTAAAATTGACTAAGAATGATGATGAATTTCTGTGTGGATCCAGACAACCCGACCCGTTTCAGGACACAACGTCCCTTCGTCAGGGACAATAGTCAGGAAGGAATCACACTGTATGATAAAAGTCAAAGTACAAAAATAAATAACAGTACACAAATGTCAATAATTAATTAACAATAATTATTAGCAATAAAGGACACATAACACAAAACCTGCATAAAGCATACCCAGAAAGGTCATCATGTAAATTTACTGCTGATTGGAGGTGGCATTACAGACCCACATCACTAATGTCGCAAAGACATTGTTCTACCGGGTGGGTCATCAAGCATCCACACAAGTCCTGCTAAGGGCAGCAGAAAATGGTGGAAGGAATAGTGCCCCATCATTGGAGTCAGTGGGAGGAATACTGTCCATCATTGGTGTAAGTGGGAGGAATAGTACCTCATCATTGGTGTCAGTGGGAGGAATAGTGTCCCACCCATCATTGGAGCACAGGTGTGTCAGGAGGAGGCTGTCTCTCTGGAGTTGCTGCAGATCCGTGTGAGAGGGGACTGGTGAGGAAATCTCTCCCAGCTCTCCTGGCCCCTTTCTGGGGAAGCCATGGAGGCCAGCAGGGCCTCTCCTGCTGGAAGCTCCCAGCCATCTCCTGGGCCGTCGGGTGACATGCCTGCCCCTGTACAAGCTGATCTCTCTACCCCTGGTGGGGATGAAGGTTCCGAAGCCATTCGGGAGCGAGTGGTGGCCGGGATTAAGGTCCTAAATAGGGAGAGGGATAAGCTTTACAAGCTACGAGCGGAGCTGAAGCGTCTGCGAAGGCAGCGGGAGGGCTTACACAGCCAGAAGCGTGGATCCATGGATCCGGAGATCCAGTTGGCCAAAGTCCGTGTGGACCATCAGGAGACCATTGTGGCCATGATGGAAGGCAGAGATGGGCCATTTAAGGAGAAGTTTGGAAATGACAGGAGGTTTGGAAGGATGACAAAGATGGAGGTGGAGGAGGAGACCCCCAGTTCTGACCCCCTGCCCCCTCAGGGAGAGGTAAGCAGCCCCATGCCTTCCCAGGACTCAGGAGGCATGCTCAGGGCCATCCAGGTAATGGAGTCTCCTATGCGGAGGAATCAGTTAATGTTTAATGAAGAGGACATTACTGATGATGTACCTGATAAGGTAAAGACTGCCAAGTCCCATGTTGTGGATAAGACTGTTTTTGTGTCTTTTAACACCGACAATGTGCCTAATGACAATCAGGCTGCTGATCCTGTGTGCAGCAATGTTGTGCCTGCTGATGCTGCAATGCAGCAAGAGTTACTTTTAAAAAATGTCATTTCTGTAGAAGAACCACAGGTGTCAGCAGAGCCCATTAACCCCCCTTTAGCTGAGTCCAAAGCTGTTTGCCCCACTGCTGCTGAGGACTCTACAGCGCAGCATCAGGAGACAGCTGGTATTGCAGCAGAAACTGTGACCTTTCCTGATGGGAAATTGAATATTGCTGTGACTGATAACAATCACCCCAGTATCAGTGTGATGGACAATCGTCCTGCTATGGATTCTGCCAGTTCAGTTCAGACAGTTGATAATGATGTACAGACTAATGTGACTTCAGTGTGGGGCCTTGGCCCTGATAAACCTACCTTTGCTCAGGTGGTACGCTCTGCTCCTGGTAGCTCTGCTCCCAAGCGGGGTTTTCCCCTACAGGCTACCACTTTGAGCACCCCAGGATCTGGTCTTGGGTCTCTGGCTTCTGCTGGGGGTCCCAGACGTAATGTTGTTATTCTGAAATGGGAAGGTGGTGCGATCCCTCCAGCACGGCGTGCAGTGGTGGACATGATTTTGGAGATGGGTTTTGGGGCAAATGATCTGTATGCCTTTATACATGTAGCTGGGACACGGGATTATACAGTTAGCTTCACCAGGCCAGAGGGTCTTGACCTGTTCTGGGAGAGATATGAGGCTCGGTGCAGGTCAAGACCTGAATGGGAAGGTCTGGCCCCAGTTGCAGTTTCTCAGAGGTCTACAGTAAAAAAAATCACAATTATCCTCACTAATGAGAGTGTCCCTGCCCGGGATCTAGAGGTTTGGTTAAGGAACTATGGGGAGGTTTTGACCAAGCCCAATAAAATCCTTGATGAGCGTAACATCTGGACTGGGGGTTGGTCAGTTACAGTCAGGTTGGCCAGGGATGGGAATGTTGTCCGTCACCTGCCCTCCTCAGCTTTTATAGGGAGGGATAGGATGACTATTTTCTACCCTGGTCAGCCGAAGCTGTGTCACCGCTGTGGAGAAAAGGGGCATTTGAGTTCCTCCTGTTCAGCCTTGATATGTTCAGTGTGTCGGGGTCAGGGTCATATGGCTAAGGACTGCACCGAAATGATCAGGTGCAACCTGTGCCTGCGCCTTGGCCACCCCTACAGCAGATGTCCTGAAGCCTGGCACAATATGGAGAAGGAGGTAATTGATGACATGTCAAGGCTGGACAGGATGGAGGGTGAGGCCCCTGGTGTACCATCCTCCTCTGCGGTGACCGACTCCCCTGGTCCTGCTCAGGATCCCTCTCCAGTTCCTGTGGCCACCCCTCATGTGTCTGTAAGTATTCCTTTTGTATCTGTATCTGTCTCCCCCCAGCCTACTGTACCCTCTCCTCTTGTGTCAGAACCTTCCAAGTCTGTGCCCCCTGAGTCAGTTCCCCCCCAGGAGTCTACCCCTCCTAAGTCTGATTCAAAGGGAGCACCCCCCCCACCAGCAGTGGTAGTGGGTACTAAAAAGGTTGCTTCTTCCTCTGTAAAGAAGTCTTCTGTAAAGACTTCACAGAAAAAAGTAAGAGATGAGGGCATCTCTGAAGCTGACCTGCAGTACCTGGAGGAGAGAAGGAAGGTTGGGAAGCGGAAGAAGCAGGTGGTGAGGACAGAACAGGCTCCAGTGCCTGTCTCCAACCGGTATAGGTCCTCTAATTGGGATATCTCTTCATCTGGAGCTTCTTCGGAGCGAAGTTCTGATTCCGAAATGGAGTTTGAGGCGGCCTCAAGAAAGAGAGAGGCTTCTGGTGATGAGCAGCAGAGGGGAGCTAAGAAGCAAACCACCCAATAACCCAAATGGCGGTTCCCCCTCCGTTAAAAGTGGTGACAATAAATGTCGCCAGCATTAAGTCAGTAAGAGCTCGTTCTATGGCCTTCTTTTTGTTCAGCCAATTAGATGCTGAAATTTTATTTTTGCAAGAGACTAGGCTCACCTCCTTGGCAGATATTCATATGGCCAAGAGAGAGTGGAGGTATGGTCCATCTTACTGGTCTCTTGCGGCCGAGCCTTACGGCGGTGTGGCGGTGTTGTTTAAAACCGGCATGGTAACTGTCCGGCGGGTTATTGAGGTGGAGATTGGGAGATGTATGGTCTTAGACGTCCTTGTGGGAGGGCAGGACCTGCGCCTAATTAATGTTTATGGACCGCACACAAAGTGGGACAGGAAATGCCTTTTTACAAGGATCAAGCCATTTCTTTTTACATCCCGGCAAGTGGTCTTTGGAGGTGACTTTAATACAGTAACTAGGCCCAAGGACAGGAAGGACTTCAAGGACAGGCTGGGATATGATAGCGTTTTTTTAAATAGTATGGTTAGGGATGCTGGTCTTGTGGATGTGCACATTAAGCACCTCCCGGATGACACTGGGTTCACCTTTCATCGAGGTAATAGTCAGAGTAGAATAGATAGGTTTTTTTTGAAGGAGACCTCTGCTTTCTCACCCCCAGTGGTGCAGGCAGTAGAGTTCTCTGATCACTGTATGCTATCTGTGGTCCTGAATGCTTCAGACGCCCCTCAGAGGGGCAAGGGCATCTGGAGATTGAATTCGACTCTACTCAAGGAAGAACATGTTAGACAATCCTTTGAGGAATTCTTTCAGGCACAGGTGACCATCCTGGACTTTTGTAGCAGCAAGGCTGAGTGGTGGGAGCTGACCAAAAAGAGGATTGCTGGATTCTTCAGGGGCCTAGCCAATAGAAAGCAGTTTAATAAATACATGACCTACCAACGTTTACGGAGGAAGCTGGATATTCTTGTCTCGAGAGGAGGAGATCCTGGGGCAATCTCCGAAGTGAAACTCCTTCTCAGGAAGTGTCAATATGACCGGCATGCCTCTTTGGTTCTGGAGAGGGACTATGGGAAGTACCACTCGCCTGACCCTTACCAGAACTGCAAACAAGGTGTAGCTGTTAAAACGGTCGTTGGCCTTAAGGACAGTACAGGTTCCTTGACAAAGTCCAGGTCAGGGATTCTGGAGGTCGTGAGGTCCTTTTATGCTGACCTTCTTGGGAGGAAAGAGCTTGACCGTGACAAGATGGAAAGCTTTTTGGACTCTACTCCAGGTCTAAATGATGAAGATGTCCCATTGATGAATTTGACAGAGGAGATCACAGTTGAAGAGGTGATAAGGGCAATTGAACAGCTTGCCATCAAAAAGTCACCTGGACCGGATGGCTTGACGGCTGAGTTTTACAAAGCTTTTAAGTCTATTCTGGCCCCACGTTTGGTAGAGGTTTTTAACAGTTGCCTTGCTGAGGGGGTACTTCCCTCTTCCATGAGGCACTCAGCTGTGATTCTTCTTTCAAAGGGTAAAGATCCTTCGATGGTTGAGAATTGGCGCCCCATCAGCCTTCTTAATGTCGATAGAAAGATACTGGCAAAGATCATTTTCTGGCGCCTATCGTCAGTAGCAGAGTCTTTGCTTTCTCGCCATCAGCACTGTTCGGTCCAGGGTAGGTGCACCTTCACAGCAGTTTTAGCTGTCCGGGAGGCCTTGGAGCGTTGCAGGGCTGCAGGCTGGGGAAAGTATTTGCTGACATTGGATCAGGCAAAGGCTTTTGATCGTGTTAACCATGAGTACCTGTGGTTGCTCCTTAGTAAGTACGGTCTGCCGGGTGGTTTTGTCGATTGGTTAAAAGTCTTGTATGAGGGGGCAGAGAGCTTTCCTCTTGTTAATGGTTGGGTTGGGCAGTCCTTTGAGGTTGGCTCCGGGGTGCGCCAGGGTTGTCCCCTGAGTCCCCTGCTCTATGTGTTTGCAATCGACCCCTTCATCAGGAGGCTAGAGAGCGGCATGTTGTGTGGGGTGCCAGTGGGGCTTCCGGGTGTGCCGCCTTTGAGGGTTGTTGCCTATGCGGACGATGTGTCGGTGATTGTCACTGGGGCGGATGAAGCAGAGGAGGTGGTCTCTCTGACATCACGGTATTCTGAAGCATCAGGCTCCAAGATCAATCAGGAAAAGAGTGAAGTTTTCTGGATGGGAAAGGAAGGTGAGGGGTTTGATCTCCCGGACACCTTTCCAGTGCCCCAGGAAAGAATTAAGATTTTAGGCATTGAATTTGGACCTGGCGATTATGGCCTCAAAAACTGGGAAGGCAGACTGGAAATTGCCAATACTAAGGTGGTCAGCTGGAAGAGATGGAAGTTATCTATGAGGGAAAGGGTTGATCTGATTAAGACTTACCTGATTCCGATCTTCTTGTATGTCAGCTTTGTCTGCATCTTGCCAGTGTCTCTCTATGCTAGGGTCAGTAGTGTGTTCTTCCAGATGTTGTGGGGGAACAGACTGAACCCCATCAAGAGGAATGTCACCTATCTATCCAGGAGGGAGGGTGGCTTAGGTATGGTCAACCCAGTTCTTTTCTTTTCACTGCTTTTTCTCAAGTTTAATATTGGTAATATGCTTGCAGTGGAACCTCCTGGATGGGCAGGCATATTTAGATCTTGGTTTAGGCCTTTTCTACGACTTTGGGAAGAAGGTGGCCAAGTGAAGAATCTCAGGGGTCATCGTGGTCAGCTACCAGCCTATGTCGCTCCGTGCCTGAAGTTACTACGGCAGTGGCGATTGTCGGCTGAAGATCTCAGATCGGTTCCGAGGAAAGTCCTTATGAGTCGAGTCTTGAGCGAAGTCTTTCATGACCCACTGGCCTTAAGGGATTGCCCAGGCCCAGTTTTGAGGGCAGGGTTAAGACTGATTAATTTGGACAGAGTACCTCCTAAATTTAGGGATCTGGCCTGGTTGTGCTTCCATGGGAGGCTCTATGTTAGGGGCAATTTGAAATTCCGCAGTGGGGTGGATCGTAGCTGTCCTCGGGAGGAGTGTGCAGGTGAGGAGGAGACTATGGACCATTTTCTGCTTCATTGCCCCTTTAACATAGAAGTGTACAAACAGGTGGGGCGGGCCCTCGGTGTCCCTTTCCTCTCCAGGCTGGGTTATGCTGAGTGGGTGTATGGAGCATTCAATACTGGTGGGCTTTTTTGTTTAGATACACTTTTTCTAGTTAGCCTAGTAGTCCGTTATTTCACTTGGAACGCACGGTGTCAGGTCTGCATTCGGCGTAAAATCCTTCCTGTTCAGGTGGTGGTGTATGACATTCTGCATGAGGTGGAGAAGATTCGGGTGCTCGAGAGAGACAAGCGGAGTCAGGGGGCTTGGTTGAAGGCGTGGAGGGGTTTCAAGCCTCCCTGACTGCCAGGAGTCTCTTTCCCGGGTGTGGCTGTCTGTCTCTTATCACCCTAGATTATTATTATTTGGATTTATTTTTTGATAAATGGCTGCGTACATAGGTGATGGGTTGTGCCTCTTAGGCCCTCTCTGCTGCTTTATGTAAATAATTTTGGTAGTGGATTATGTATATATTGTATATATTCTGAACATGGATGTGTATTCCTTGGATTTATGTTGAAGTTTTGTACTTTGGTTTTGTTTTTTACTTTTGTATAAAATTGGTTGCTTGATTCTTTTTAATAAAAGATCAATAGTGTCCCATCATTGGTGTCAGTGGGAGGAATAGTGCCCCACCCATCATTGGAGCACAGGTGTGTCAGGAGAAAGGTGTCTCTGGAGCTCCTCCAGGTGATCTGTGTGAGAGGGGAGTGGTGGTGAAATCTCTCCCAGCTCTCCTGGCCCCTTTCTGAGGAAGCCATGGAGGCCAGCAGGGCCTCTCCTGCTGGAAGCTCGCAGCCATCTCCTGGGCCATAGGGTGACATGCCTGCCCCTGTACAATCCATGGCTGGTGATCTCTCTACCCCTGGTGAGGATGAAGGTTCCGGGGCCATTCGGGAGCGAGTGGTGGCCGGGATTAAGGTCCTGAATAAGGAGAGAGACAAGCTCTACAAGCTCAAAGGGGAGCTGAAGCGCTTGAGAAGGCAGCGTGAGGGCTTGCATAGCCAGAAACATGGGTCCATGGATCCGGAAATCCAACTGGCCAAGGTCCGGGTGGAACATCAGGAGACCATTGTGTCCATGATGGAAGGCAGAGATGGGCCATTTAAGGAAAAGTTTTGCAATGATAAAAGGTTTGCGAGGATGACAAAGATGGAGGTGGAGGAGGAGACCCCCAGTTCAGACCCCCTGCCCCCTCAGGGAGAGATAAGCAGCCCCATGCCTTCCCAGGACTCAGGAGGCATGCTCAGGGCCATCCAGGTAATGGAGTCTCCTATGCGGGAAGATCAGCTGGCATTTAATGAAGAGGACATAACAGATAATGTGCCTGACAAGGTAAAGCCTGTCAAGTCCCGTATTGTGGATAAAACTATTTTTGTGCCATTCAACACTGTGACTGATACTGACAATGTGCCCAGTGACAATCAGGCTGCTAGTCCTATGTGTAGCAATGCTGTACCTGCTGATGCTGCAGTACAGCAAAGTTTGCATTTAAAAAATGACATTCCTGCAGAGGAACTGCAAGATTCAGCAGAACCAATTAACCCCCCTTTAGCTGAGTCTAAAGCTGTTTGCCCCACAGCTGCTGAAGACTCTACAGCACAGCTTCAGGAGACAGCTGGTATTGCAGCAGAAACTGTGACTATTCCTGATGGGAATGGGAATGTTTGTGTGACTGATAAAAATCATCCCAGTACAAGCGTGATGAACAATGGTCCCAGTTCAAGTGTGATGGACAGTCCTACCAACTCCGTTCAAGCAGTGAATAATAATAGTAATGTACAGACTAATGTGACATCAGTGTGGGGCCTTGGCCCTGATAAACCTACATTTGCTCAGGTGGTACGCTCTGCTCCTGGTTGCTCCGCTCCCAAGCGGGGTTTCCCCCTGCAGCCTATCACTTTGGCCCCCCCCGGGATCTGATCTTGGGTCTCTGGCTTCTGCTGGAGGTCCGAGAAGAAATGTGGTAATTCTCAAATGGGAAGGTGGTGCAATCCCTCCAGCACGGCGTGCAGTGGTGGATTTGATTTTGGAGATGGGTTTTGGGGCAAATGACCTGTATGCTCTAATACATGTAGCTGGGACTCGAGATTATATCATTAGCTTCACCAGGCCAGAGGGTCTTGACCTGTTCTGGGAGCGATATGAGGCTTGGTGCAGGTCAAGACCTGAATGGGAAGGTCTGGCCCCAGTTGCGGTTTCGCAAAGGTCAACGGTGAAAAAGATAACCATCATACTCACCAATGAGAGTGTTCCTGCTCGGGACCTAGAGGTCTGGTTAAGAAACTATGGTGAGGCTTTGACTATACCCAGCAAAATCCTTGATGAGCGTAACATCTGGACTGGGGGTTGGTCAGTTACAGTCAGGTTGGTCAGGGATGGGAATGTTGTCCGTCACCTGCCCTGCTCAGCTTTTATAGGGAGGGATAGGATGACTATTTTTTACCCTGGTCAGCCGAAGCTGTGTCACCGCTGTGGAGAAAAGGGGCATTTGAGCTCTTCCTGTTCAGCCTTGATATGTTCAGTGTGTCGGGGTCAGGGTCATATGGCTAAGGACTGCACCGAGATGATCAGGTGCAACCTGTGCCTGCGCCTTGGCCACCCCTACAGCAGATGTCCTGAAGCCTGGCACAATATGGAGAAGGAGGTAATTTATGACATGTCAAGGCTGGACAGGATGGAGGGTGAGGCAACTGGTGTACCATCCTCCTCTGCGGTGACTGACTCCCCTGGTCTTGCTCAGGATCCCTCCCCAGTTGGGCCACCCCTCCTGTGCCTGTAAGTATTCCTTCTGTATCTGTCTCTGTGTCCGCCAGCCTACTGTACCCTCTCCTCTTGTGTCAGAACCTTCCAAGTCTGTGCCCCCCAAGTCAGTTACCCCCCAGGAGTCTACCCCTCCTAAGTCTGATTCAAAGGGAGCACCCCCCCCCCACCAGGAGTGGTAGCGGGTACTAAAAAGGTCGCTTCTTCCTCTCTAAAGGAGTCTATTGTAAAGACTTCAAAGAAAAAAACAAGAGATGAGGGCATCTCTGAAGTATCTGGAGGAGAGAAGGAAGGTTGGAAAGCGGAAGAAGCAGGTGGTGAGGACGGAACAGGCTCCATTGCCTGTCTCCAACCGTCATAAGTCCTCTAAGTGGGATATTTCTTCATCTGGAGCTTCTTCGAAGCGAAGTTCCGATTCTGAGATGGAGTTTGAGGCGGCCTCAAGAAAGAGAGAGGCTTCTGGTGATGAGCAGCAGAGGGGAGCTAAGAAGCAATCTACCCAATAACCCAAATGGCGGTTCCCCCTCCATTAAAAGTGGTGACAATAAAAGTCGCCAGCATTAAGTCAGTAGGAGCTCGTTCTATGGCCTTCTTTTTGTTCAGCCAATTAGATGCTGAAATTTTATTTTTGCAAGAGACTAGGCTCACCTCCTTGGCAGATATTCATATGGCCAAGAGAGAGTGGAGGTATGGTCCATCTTACTGGTCTCTTGCGGCCGAGCCTTACGGCGGTGTGGCGGTGTTGTTTAAAATCGGCATGGTAACTGTCCGGCGGGTTATTGAGGTGGAGATTGGGAGATGTATGGTCTTAGACGTCCTTGTGGGAGGGCAGGACCTGCGCCTAATTAATGTCTATGGGCCGCACACAAAGTGAGACAGGAAGTGCCTTTTTACAAGGATCAAGCCATTTCTTTTTACATCCCGGCAAGTGGTCTTTGGAGGTGACTTTAATACAGTAACTAGGCCCAAGCACAGGAAGGACTTCAAGGACAGGCTGGGATATGATAGCGTTTTTTTAAATAGTATGGTTAGGGATGCTGGTCTTGTGGATGTACACATTAAGCACCTCCCAGATCACACTGGGTTCACCTTTCATCGAGGTAGTAGTCAGAGTAGAATAGATAGGTTTTTTTTTTAAAGAGACCTCTGCTTTCTCACCCCCAGTGGTGCAGGCAGTAGAGTTCTCTGATCACTGTATGCTATCTGTGGTCCTGAATGCTTCAGATGCCCCTCAGAGGGGCAAGGGCATCTGGAGATTGAATTCGACTCTACTCAAGGAAGAACGTGTTAGACAATCCTTTGGGGAATTCTTTCAGGCTCAGGTGACCATCCTGGACTTTTGTAGCAGCAAGGCTGAGTGGTGGGAGCTGACCAAAAAGAGGATCGCTGGATTCTTCAGGGGCCTAGCCAATAGAAAACAGTTCAATAAATACATGACCCACCAACGTTTACAGAGGAAGCTGGATATTCTTGTCTCGAGAGGAGAGATCCTGGGGAAATCTCCAAAGTGAAACTCCTTCTCAGGAAGTGTCAATATGACCTGCCTCTTTGGTTCTTGAGAGGGACTATGGGAAGTACCACTCGCCCGACCCTTACCAGAACTGCAAACAAGGTGTAGCTGTTAAGACGGTCGTTGGCCTTAAGGACAGTACAGGTTCCTTGACAAAGTCCAGGTCAGGGATTCTGGAGGTCGTGAGGTCCTTTTATGCTGACCTTCTTGGGAGGAAAGAGCTTGACCGTGACAAGATGGAAAGCTTTTTGGACTCTACTCCAGGTCTAAATGATGAAGATGTCCCATTGATGAACTTGACAGAGGAGATCACAGTTGAAGAGGTGATGAGGGCAATTGAACAGCTTGCCACCAAAAAGTCACCCGGACCGGATGGCTTGACAGCTGAGTTTTACAAAGCTTTTAAGTCTATTCTGTCCCCACATTTGGTAGAGGTTTTTAACAGCTGCCTTGCTGAGGGGGTACTTCCCCCTCCCATGAGGCACTCAGCTGTAATTCTTCTTTCAAAGGGTAAAGATCCTTCGATGATTGAGAATTGGTGCCCCATCAGCCTTCTTAATGTCGATAGAAAGATACTGGCAAAGATATTTTTCTGGCGCCTATCGTTAGTAGCAGAGTCTTTGCTTTCTTGCCATCAGCACTGTTCGGTCCAGGGTAGGTGCACCTTCACAGCGGTTTTAGCTGTCCGGGAGGCCTTGGAGCGGTGCAGGGCTGCAGGTTGCGGAAAGTATTTGCTGACATTGGATCAGACAAAAGCTTTTGATCGTGTTAACCATGAGTCCCTGTGGTTGCTCTTTAGTAAGTACGGTCTGCCGGGTGGTTTTGTCAATTGGTTAAAAGTCTTGTATAAGGGGGCAGAAAGCTTTCCTCTTGTTAATGGTTGGGTTGGGCAGTCCTTTGAGGTTGGCTCCGGGGTGCATCAGGGTTGTCCCCTGAGTCCCCTGCTCTATGTGTTTGCAATCGACCCCTTTATCAGGAGACTAGAGAGCAGCATGTTGTGTGGGGTGCCAGTGGGGCTCCCGGGTGAGCCGCCTTTGAGGGTTGTTGCCTATGTGGACGATGTGTCGGTGATTGTCACTGGGGCGGATGAAGCAGAGGAGGTGGTCTCTCTGACATCACGGTATTCTGAAGCATCAGGCTCCAAGATCAATCAGGAAAAGATTGAAGTTTTCTGGATGGGAAAGGAAGGTGAGGGGTTTGATCTCCCGGACACCTTTCCAGGAAAGAATTAAGATTCCAGGCATTGAATTTGGACCCGGCGATTATGGCCTCAAAAACTGGGAAGGCAGACTGGAAATTGCCAATTCTAAGGTGGTCAGCTGGAAGAGATGGAAGTTATCTATGAGGGAAAGGGTTGATCTGATTAAGACTTACCTGATTCCGATCTTCTTGTATGTCAGCTTTGTCTGCATCTTGCCAGTGTCTCTCTATGCTAGGGTCAGTACAGTGTGTTCTTCCCGATGTTGGGGAGTGAACAGACTGAACCCCATCAAGAGGAATGTCACCTATCTATCCAGGAGGGAGGGTGGCTTAGGTATGGTCAACCCAGTTCTTTTCTTTTCACTGCTTTTTCTCAAGTTTAACATTAGTAATATGCTTGCAGTGGAACCTCTTGGATGGGTAGGCATATTTAGATCTTGGTTTAGGCCTTTTCTACGACTTTGGGAAGAAGGTGGCCAAGTGAAGAATCTCAGGGGTCATCGTGGTCAGCTACCAGCCTATGTCGCTCCGTGCCTGAAGTTACTACAGTAGTGGCGATTGTCGGCTGAAGATCTCAGATCGGTTCCAAGGAAAGTCCTTATGAGTCGAGTCTTGAGCGAAGTCTTTCATGACCCACTGGCCTTAAGGGATTGCCCAGGCCCAGTTTTGAGGGCAGGGTTAAGACTTATTAATTTGGACAGAGTACCCCCTAAATTTAGGGATCTGGCCTGGTTGTGCTTCCATGGGAGACTCTATGTTCGGGGCAATTTGAAATTCCGCAGTGGGATGGATCGTAGCTGTCCTCGGGAGGAGTGTGCAGGTGAGGAGGAGACTATGGACCATTTTCTGCTTCATTGCCCTTTTAACATAGAGGTGTACAAACAGTTGGGGCGGGCCCTCGGTGTTCCTTTCCTCTCCAGGCTGGGTTATGCTGAGTGGGTGTACGGAGCATTCAATACTGGTGGTGTTTTTTGTTTAGATACACTTTTTCTAGTTAGCCTAGTAGTCCGTTATTTCACTTGGAACGCACGGTGTCAGGTCAGCAATCGACATAAAATCCTTCCTGTTGAGGTGGTGGTGTATGACATTTTGCATGAGGTGGAGAAGATTCGGGTACTTGAGAGAGACAAGAGGAGTCAGGGGACTTGGTTGAAGGCGTGGAGTGGTTTCAAGCCTCCCTGACTGCCAGTAGTCTCTTTCCCGGGTGTGGCTGTCTGTCTCTTATCACCCTAGATTTTTTTTTTTTTTTGATTAATTTTTGATAAATGGCTGCGTACATAGGTGATGGGTTGTGCCTCTTAGGCCCTCTCTGCTGCTTTATTGAAATAATTTTGGTAGTGGATTATGTATATATTGTATATATTCTGAACATGGATGTGTATTCCTTGGATTTCTGTTGAAGTTTTGTACTATGGTTTTGTTTTTTACTTTTGTATAAAATTGGTTGCTTGATTCTTTTTAATAAAAGATCAATAGTGCACCATCATTGGTGTCAGTGGAAGGAATAGTGCACCATCATTGGTGTTAGTGGAAGGAATAGTGCCCCATCATTGGTGTCAGTGGGGGGAATAGTACCCCAAGGGCCAGATAAAGGCCAGCAAACTCCACAGTTTAGAGACCACTGGTCAAAGGAATTGTTTGCAGCCGTTTTCACTCCTTGGGGAAGTCTTCTATTCTCCATCTAAATAGCTCAGTGCCCTAGGACAAAAACCATTGCTCCTAACAATGAAAACCACGGCTTCATTCATCGGTCCCTTGAGTGGAGGGCCCAGCTAAAGGAAGCCATCTGACAGTAACGAATGTCACAGCGTGGTTGTCTGCCAGGCTGCCTGGTTACACTTATATTTATTAAGCTTTTGGTATAATAAACCCTTTTAGCCCCAACACCTAGAGAACGCTTGACAGGCTTGAAAAACTCATGGTAAGTGCACCTTTTTCATTCTTCTATGCCTGGTGCCCTATGTACATTATTTTATACTTAAAACTTTATATATATTCTTTTTTTTTTTTTTTTAAACCATTTAGCTTGTATTCTCACGGTGCCAGCTAAAAGACATCCTCGGTTTCTATCACTGTAACATTGAATCTTTTTATTACATTACTCATCCCAGAAGAGACACTGTATCTTTAAGGAAATAGGCCCGCTATCCCATTTCTGGAGTATTAAAAGCCTTTAAAGCGACAGCCAGCGCAGTAAACCCCTGTCATACAAGCGTTCTCTCTTCATTATCTTGTCCAGTATCTATCCCTGCTGAGCAAATCTGGTTGTGTGTTTCTCCAAAGTGGTCATAAGACGAAATTTATTTACTTCTGCTTGCACTGGAGGGGCATTACCACGTTTCAAGGCTCTCCAAAGTAATAAAGATTTTGCAGTGTGAGCAGAAGGAGCTGAGATTCAGAACTTCTTCCCCCCTCGGAGGTCGTTTGGCCGGCCTAAAGGGGGAACACTTCTCATTCAGTGACAGGGTTTATATGCCTTCCATTTTCCAATTAGCAGAAAAAGGTCATACTAATGTTAGTACTGAGCAGAGCAGGAGGTTGGGGCTATGCAGATAGTCACATCCCTAGCAGAGGATAATGGCATGGAAAAGGCTGTGATTCTGTGCCCATTGTTCTGAGGCTTTTGTGCCTAAGTTTGCTCAGAGCTTGGCATGTCTTGTTATTAACCCTCCTGTGGCTGCTAGCCGTTTGGTTTGGTGACCATTAAATTGCAAGTTCACCTTCATAGCCTGTATAACCCATGATAAATCGGATGTATATTCCTTATTCCTGCATGTTTGTTTAAAGGGTAAGTCCACCCAAAAGTGATTTTTAGGCAGAGGTGGAGCCTGGTGGTCTATGTATGTTTCTAATTCATCTTGGATGCTTCCACAGTAATGAAGGCCATACATAGGTCGAATTCTGAACAAATTTTCTTTCGAAAACCAACAATTTTGTGTGTTTTGTGATCTGATGGTGCCACCATTGATTTCGCAATTCGACCAAGCAAGCCTTCCATTTCACCTCATGTTGCTACAGAAAATAAATTTTGTGGCCGGGAATCTTCTTTTCTTTTCCAAGTCACTGCTTATGTGCATTTCTTTTTCGATTATATTTCTCGCACGATTCTCCCATCATTGGTTAGAAATTTGTTTGTTTTTCAAAAAATTTCCAACATGCCCGATCACTCAAATTTGATGGCCGCATGAAAATCGGCTGCGGCCCATTTAATGGTGCGAAATTGGAACGAAAATTCTTAGTTCCGGTTTTCAAAAAAAGAAAATTGTTTCGTAATTCGACCCATGTATGGCCAGCTTAACGAGATCCTCAAAACTGTCCCTTTCCACCTAGGACTTTGGAGATTCTCAACCACTTTTGTTGTAAGAAGTGAGGGGGGGGGGTAACAAACCCCGGGACTTTAACGGTGTTCAGGATAGAAACAAGGTAAAGACACAATTACAGCACCAATAAAATTTAAATATTTTATTATAAAAGTAAAAAACATGAGGAAATTGAACCATCCCTATCAAGGTTATAAGTTCCACTACAAGGCATATATACAGACAATATCACTCAACATGTTTCGCTTTTTGAGCTTCTTCAGGAGATTCTGGTAAAATGTATATTATGCTAGGGATAACAAAAAAGACAAGGATGAGATCTCATGTTGATTGTTTGAGATAAACAAACAAAAGACAAATAAATCGCTGTTAGTATATTGGCAAATTACCAATGCATGGATAATCAGTACATATATACAAAATCACATGAATGAGAATACAAAAATATGTAGGTGTGGAAAGGAGACAAATCTTACCTAGGCTGCCAAAAAGCTATGTATAAACTTGATTTAGAAATGGAAAAATTTTGCGTCCCATATATGTTCAGAGAACCCCACCTGAGTGTCCGATTCCAAGTGGTCGCAGGAGGAAGGAATTTATATATCCATGGGAAAGGGAAAATAAGGAAAAGTTGGGAAACAGACCTGCGCCGGATTTGTTTCTGAATCAGCAGGATATTAATTGATTCCATTTTTTGCATCATCCTTTTAGAGGTAATTCTTTTATCATAATACAGTCGTTGCTGGCTTTTGGCATCCTTTGATATCAGTGGCCAACATCTGACTTTGTTTTCCAACTTTTCCTTATTTTCCTTTTCCCAGGGATATATAAATTCCTTCCTCCTGCAACCACTTGGAATCGGACACTCAGGTGGGGTGCTCTGAACATATATGGGACGCAAAATTTTTCCATTTCTAAATCAAGTTTATACATAGCTTTTTGGCAGCCAATGTAAGATTTGTCTACTTTCCACACCTACATATTTTTGTATTTTCATTCATGTGACTTTATATATATGTACTGATTATCCATGCATTGGTAATTTGCCAATATACTAACAGTGATTTATTTGTTTTTTGTTTGTTTATCTCAAAAAATCAACATGAGAACTCATCCTTGTCTTTTTTGTTATCCCTAGCATAATATATATTTTACCAGAAACTCCTGAAGAAGTTCAAAAAGCGAAACATGTTGAGTTTTATTGTCTGTATATATGCCTTGTAGTGGAACTTATAACCTTGATAGGGACGGTTCAATTTCCTCATGTTTTTTACTTTTATAATAAAATATTTAAATGTTATTGATGCTGTAATCGTGTCTTTACCTTGTTTCTATCCTGAACACAGTTAAAGTCCCGGGGTTTGTTACCCCACCTTCCTCCACCTCTTACTATAGAAAACATTGGGATGTGGTGTTCTTTCTGATTTTTCTGCCTTAGTTTTTTAGTTTTTTATTTTGTCACTTTTGTTGCATGCTCCATGATAAAAAATAAATAATCAAGCAGGGAAGGGGAGGAATCTTTCATGATGGTGACAGGTTTGCAGACCTGGGAACTCAGGACAGAGTTATCACCAATAGAACCCCAGAGAGATTTAAGAAAATACCAGGCCTACTTCTCTATGTCATTTGTTAGTTTTGGATGGAATTACCCATCTTTTCCATTTTCCTTGGTTGTGAACTAGCTGTGTCCTGGCCCCATCCAATTTTTCTCAATATTTGGTTTTACTATCAATGGTCTGTGCACATGTGGAACCACAGTACAGGCTGGCTGCTTGAAGCATCTAAAACCTCATTGTAACGGCAGGTGATACCTTCAGTGAAATGTAACAGTTTCATTACAGAAACAGTATGCAAATGTATCCAAACAGAATTGTTTTTTAATTAATTACCCACCTCAGCTCAGACATTTTTTGCTATTCAGTACTGTGCTACTTTAATTGGCAATTACGCGGTCATGCAATACTGTACACAAATTAAATTTTTATTATTTGTTTTTCACACAAATAGAGCTTTCTTTTGGTGGTATATGTTCACCATTGTTTTTTTTTTGTTTTGTTTTTTGCGATATACATGAAAAAAAGACTAAAAATTTTGAAAAAAACCCCAATATTTTCTACTTTCTGTCATAACACAAATCCAATAACATATCCAACAATACCCCATGGACACACTTAATACCTCCTTTATCCAAGACAGTGGTCTCCAAACTGCGGCCCTTTGCTTGCTTTTATCCGGCCCTTGGGGGACTATTTTGATCAACTGATATCAACAACGGGACATAATTCCCCCCATTGACACTAATGAAGGGGCACAATTGCTCTCAATAACACCAAAGATGAGAGGCACAATTCCTCTCAATGACACCAATAATAGGGCCCAATGACACCAATGATGGGGCACAGATCCTCTCAATGACACCAACGATAGGGCACTATTCCTCCCACTGAAACACATGGATGGGGAATTGTTTATTTCCACTGACATTCTGACCTTTTCTACTTCTAATGGCCACAGTCCGCTCCCCTTAAGTCTGAAGGACAGTAAACTGGCCCTTTATTTAGAAAGTTTGGAGACCCCTGATATAAGATATTGTCTTGGCCATTGTTGCCTCCAAATTTATCACTGTGTGGGCTCACAATCAAGCCACAGAGTAAGTAATTAATGTAAGTAAGTAATGCCCAATCTTCACCATTGTCCTTACAAAGAAACTTGGAATTGGCTGCATGACAACTACCAGAGTGCTATCTTAAAGAAAAACTGTAAACTTGCCCGTAAATTCAGTTATTGTAATTTTCAAAGATATATATATATATATATGGGGCTTGGATAACCTACAAAACATCTACAACATTGCAGAACAAGTCCAGTTGAATGTGAATAAATACTACTCAATATACCATGGCCTAGATACTATAAATGAGAACATTCAGAGAAATACCTTGTGGCTCTTCCTGATATAGAGCGACAGTGTTCTGTCCCTGTCTCCCAATTGCTTTCCTACGTTGTGACCCTGTCATATGCACTTTCAGTATAGAAGTGGTCATGCCAAAGCAAATTGCACAGGTATGACTCACTTATTTTACCATCAGAAAGCCATGCCATAGCAATAATGAAATCTGTAGACCTGAAAGAGACTAGGGGAGATCATAACCAATATACAAAAATGAATTAAAAAAAATTAAAACAATATTTTTCAAAATTACAGTATGCTGTTTGGCAAACTAAACTAGAGTTTGCTACTACTTTAATGACAGATTTTCCTTAGCATTTTGCTAAATCTCTGTGTATCAATACTGCCTGGACCAAGAAGAAACGGATAGCTTGGGTTCAGCTCTGGGTTTGGCCCAGGAATGAAAGTTGCCTACCGAGTTTTGCAGAACCGAAAATTTGGCCAAAACCCAAGCTAATGTAGACCTTGAAAGCTGGCCCTAAAAATAAAGTGTTAGTGCAAATAAAGAAGAATTAAATAGAGTACTCAGCTGTGTTTGCACACTTTATAAAGGGGCTGAATCCTATTATTATTTGTAGTAGTATTCATAGTAATAGTACCAGTAGAATTTAGTGAGGACATTCTGCAGATTATGACAATGTAAATATATAAATCACTGTGTATGCCCTAGTAGACATTACAATTAAAAGACAGTAAAAGCTGCAGATGTGTGGACAGGCAGGATTTAGGAGAAGAGGAAAGTAGTGCAGTGACCGTGAGGGGTAAATAAAGAGAAACTGTAAATCCACAATTAAAATTCAGATATGAAATGATAGGATTCTCCCTTGTCAAAAGTCTGATGGAGTTTCACAGCATGAAAGGCTATATAGAATAGCTTTCTGCTGTGCAGTCTGTCTATAGTTGGCCATACACAAGTAGATATTTGCTCTGAGACTGACAAGTACATATCTGCTTGAAATCCCATCAGTCTTTCATGAGGGCGGCCCGTCGATACAGGGGGCGCACGGGAGCTGACCCTCCCCCCCCTTGTCCATGCGCCCGGTCCCCTGATCTACATATCAGGCCGCCGGACTATGGATTCCAATGTGGGGTGTGTTTTTTTGAAGCATGTGATTAGAGCCAGAGGCTCTAATAGGCTTCAAAAAAGGGTGGGCTTGGGGCACAGATCATTGCACTCCGAGCCCACCCAGTTGTGTGATGATAGAGAATTAATTTTTCCCTATTTTCACACAAAATTTCCTCCCCACCAATCAGGAGGCAGGTTGTGGAACTTGTTTCCCGATTGGCCAAAACGTCAGGTGATCCTTGGATGCCTAGCGTTTAGGCAGGAGAGAGAGGAGACACACGACGGAGGAAGCTGCTGGAGGAGCAGACAACGGAGATGCTGCCTGCACCCTGCCACACGCACAGTGGCCGGACCGTTCTGGAGGACACCACAGTCTGCCACCTAGATTGGGTAAGTGCCGAACCATTGGCCGGCCGAGCTGAGGGGTGGTAGTGTCGCTCCACCAAAAGAAAAACCCACCAGCCGACACTGGACCCAATACTCACCCAGTTCGGGTAAGAAAGGACCAGGGCCCTTACAAGCTGGTAAATCTACTAAGCACTAAAGGCATCTAAGATAAAAAAAATAGGTACTATATTGCAGCTTACTAGTCCTTAGATGTGGGGCTGTATTAGTTTTTTCTCAGTCTTTTGTTTTCTGGTAAACCTGCGACTAACACACTTCCTGTCCTACAGTGACAACACTTAAGCCGGCCATAGATGGTTCGAATCTCGGCTAGTTCAGCAGGGACTGGCCAAGATTCCAACCATCCACAGACAGGCTGATTTTACCCTAGCCGATCCATCAATTATGCGATTTTCTTTCCTGCAACCATGGGTCAGTGTTAATGGGGGGAATACCTCCCGCGGTAGCCCCCCCTGCCGGGAGAATATAGTGATTACTGCTAGCAGATATAGCTGCTGGCAATAATCACATGCTAACTATCCGACATTCTGGTTGTACCCAAGTCGATCTATGGGTCGACTTGGGAACAATCAGCTTGCCCATTAATGGATTGAGTCTCGGCCGGTCCCTGCTGAACTTGGCAAGATTCAATCCTATGGACAGCTTTAGTGGAATGGGGATGGCTGTATTTAAAATAAAGTAATCCTTGACTTTCCTTACTAATAGTAAGTAGGCTAAACATAGAGTATTTCAGACCTTCATATCATCAGTTTCCTGAGTACAATAACTTTTTTTTAGCTTTTGGTTATATATATATTATAAATTTAGATTAGCTCCTCTGTAAACAGTGGGGCAGGGATTGATTGCATAGTGCTGTTCGGTATTTCACAGGCTGCTGCTCTGCTACTTCTCCCTGTTTTCTAGAAGTATAGTAGGAAGAGAGCAGAACAGGCATCCTAAATGTTTATCGAACTCGAGCCAATCCCTGAGGATGTGTGCCCAGAAAGTGGAGGGAGAGCTTATAATTAGTCTGAGGCCTGAGCAGCAGGTTCAGTGTTCCTGTTTCCAGTCCTGCAGGAGAAAGCCTTAGCAGGAGGTCTTAGCTGAGGGGCCTATTTACAAGTCCTAGTTCAAGGATCCAGTTGGGTCTGGAAAAAGCTCACAGATGAAAGCTGGGAGGAAGCTATGGGAGAAAGCCCAAGTTGTTCAGAAGTGGTGTGAGTCTACATCTCCCTCACTAGGAAGAGCCGGGTGGATATCGGCAGGAGGCAACCAATGATCCTGTGGCTCAGTAAATACAATTCTCCAGTGCTGGACAGTGCGACAGTGTGGTGCTTTGGGACTCTGGAAGGAGCACAGGTCACAATCAGCCTAGACATTCAATGGGACATTTCTTTTGCAAGGGCTGTGCAGCCAGGAGTTCTGCAATACAGACAGAAGTCTGTGCATAGCAGAAGTCAAGCAGTCCTCAAGTTGTACAGTTTTGCAGTACCGTGGTATCCCATGCTCCCCATCCCTATCCAAGTTCCTGTTCCAATACAAACCCTAAAAATAAACCCCCTAGAGTGATCTTTTAAGCTAGAGGAAGAATGCCAAAAATGTATATATGTGTATATATATATGTAGAGGGCACCTACTTTTAGGTAGGTGACCTTTTTGTTAGTTTACAATGTCAGGTAAATTTAGACAGGCTTGTGCTATTACAGCAGGCCTGTTTTTGTTCATTTCTCATTTGAGTGGCAGGTAGTTTGTATGCTAGTCTCAGCCAATCATTAATTTGCTTGGTAATGCCCGGGACTCTCATATAAAAGCCGGGTCACATGGTTGAGTAGGAGTCTTCCGGTTCGAGAGTGGAGAAGCCAGCCTGGTTCCCGGAGGGGAGAGGTTTCCCCCTCCGGGGAGCCAACGGAGCTCCCCCCTTGCAAGAAGGGTGGGGAACGGGTCTCCATGGAGGAAGGGACGACACCTTACAGCATGTAGTCGCTGGTGTCGTTGGCCGCCCCTGCGGGGAAGGGAGTGTGCCATAAAGGAGAAAAGGGAACAAAGAATCATTGCGGAAGAAGTAGCAACAAAGCGGAAGGAAACTGGGCGATTGATCGTTTATGAGTGGCACATGGACTATTGATCACGTGAGTGAAAGCCCAAGGGAAGGGTACTGCCAGAGGCTGAGGGATGTTGGTACGCAAGTCAGTGAGACAGGCGGTGATGGCCTGTGACTTTGGGTTCAGCAATGCCCCCGGGATTCCAATCAGTCAGGCGGGAGAAGTTATTCAGAGTGACTCTTTATCAATTATTCTCTATCAAATCTACTTTCATCTTCCCTGATTAAAGAAATCACACAAAGTGATTTCCTAATTATCCGCAAATTATTCTAGTTCTTCCATAAGAGATAGTGAAAAGATGACAATGTAACAAAAGAGCATCTCAAAAGAAGTCCTTCTCCCATCCCAGTTCATGTTAATTAATAAAGCAAGAGAAAAAGCATTATGGACTGTGTTTGGATTTTATGGGCTGTGATGGGTTAGGTGGTAAACGTGAATTATAGATATAACAATTGTTAAGCTGCTCTTTCCGGGGTAAGCGCTTCATATATATATATATATATATATATATATATATATATATATATATATATATGTGTGTGTGTGTGTATTTGTGTGTATATATATATATATATATATATATACACACACATATATATACAGCTTATTGCATTAGGGTGTGCACCCCAAAGCTCAAACACACATACGTGTGTGTAAATATATATAGGGCAGTAGGACAATGGACAGTGTTAGTAGTACAGATGTTGGTGTCAGTAGAGCAGTGGATGGTGTCAGTAGGGAAGAGATTGATGTCAGTGGTTTATTTTTTTTTATTACTTTTTTACAATAATTTGTATTATTATTATTATTTTCTGAGCCCCACTGGGGGGCTTTAGTGAAATATCAGGAGTCTAAACAGACCCCTGCTGTCTCACTTTGGAGAAAAAGAAAGGGACTTAGGACAGAGATTCCCCAGTCCATTTCTCTGCAGCCAAGCAGCAGAGGCAATCTGCGCAGCACAGGGTGATTAGGGTGTGCCCAGGCACACCTGGCACACCCTGTGCGCACACCTATGGTACTCAGAATGGTTTGGGTATGTGGCAGGAAAAGTAGGTAGCCACTGACAACATCTTACTTAGGGTGGCCTAGTCTGCAGCCTCTGGCCGTCAAAAATCATTTTCTTTTTCAATTAACAGTTTTCGAAGGAGCCAGTCCAAACATTCTCAGCTGAACAACTCTTTCATCCAATTAGATGCAGCCACTGTTCAGGTATTCAGCAGCCACTGGAGCAGCAGGTGCTGAATATAGTAGCTGAGGGCTGATATTCCTCTATCCTTGCTGCTTAGCTTGGATGAGGGAATCAATGAATGTCTCTCGTTTAGCCAGGGGACTGAACAAGAGAAATTTGAATCATGCATGGCCAGCTTTTTTTTAGGACCAGCTTTATTTATGCTACAGGCAAAAACTAGCCAATGCTTTTCAGTACAATGAAGTGCAAAGCTATGTGAGCCTGAGAAAAGGAAGAAAAGGATACTAAAACAGCCAGACCATCTAAGGCCTTCAACCACTTGCAGACCACCCACATGCAAAGTACTACAGATTGGGCACCTGTACATCACTCGCCTGTTCCAGGTTAGGGCATGTGCATATCAGCAGGTCCTGGCCAATGATTCCTGACAGAGACCTGTTGATCGGCTGTGTCCAATCACAGCCCAGAGCTCTGTGTTGACAATCAACACAGAACTCTGTACAGAGGGAACAATCTCTTTGTTTCTTCTCCTTGCAAACAAAGAGATTTTTAGTAAAAAGCAGCACACATTAAAGCAGAGTTCCACCCAAAAGTGGAACTTCCCCAAATTTTTTCTCCTCCCCCCGGTGCCACATTTGGAACCTTTCAGGGGAGAGGGGGGAGTGGATACCATGGATAACATACCTCTTTATATACAGGCGTTTTTTGTTTATTTTTTTATTTTTTTTATATCCAAAAGTAGCTTTCCTTTTTAATGAACTAAAATAGATGCCAACCCCTCTATAATATATATATATATATATATATATATATATATAGATAGATAGATAGCAACTAAACAACACACAACAAATGTGACTCACTCGCAGAGGATAAAAAAAAATACAGAACAATTTGTTTTATTTTTCACTTCCCATATAATAAAACATTTGTGCGCTCTGTCTACAGTAATCATGAATTAACAATGACCCCCAAAAACATTTGCAGCCATAAATTAAGACAATGTAGTAATTATTGGGGGAAAGGGCATTTTATTACTGGAGGATTATTAAGATAAATGCAGGAGACAGACAAAAGGCAGGACACCGTTTACTGTTATTGCTGGAGGAGACAGTTCAAACCACATTAGCAGGAGCAAAGACAAAATAGCATTAAAGATGGAGTCAAGAGAACGGAGATCTGTACAGCAAGTCTGGCGCACAAACCGACTAATATATTTTCCTTTTTATTGAGCAGCTACGGTTCAGGATGTCCTACCTTGTAAAACAACAAAAAAAGCCAAACGCATTGCTTAATGAAACCTTTTACTCGGTCTAGTCGCTGCCATGATCTGCAGTGTAAATCTCTCATTTATTGTTTTTTTTGGTGCTTTATATGCTGTGAATGTCATCCGCAGTAATTTCTGTGGTCTCCTCGAGTCTAATTAACCTGGTATTTTTATTTTCCGCTGCCTCTTAATGTTTTGCGTTTATGAAGTACAAATCAGCAGACAATCACAGCAGGAGAGCCGCGATGCGTCTTAAAAGGTTGTGCGTTCTCTGGCCTTCCCAAACCAACAACTATTTCTTCATGTCGTATGTTGCTCTGCCATCAAATACAAGTATGAAACGGGTAGGGCCCTTTGTAGTTGGGGCCGCGTGAGTCACAGTTCTAATAATTTCCCATTATCAAGGGAAATCCCTTTAAGCGGTAATTTTAGTTGGGCTGTCAGTGGCTGAGTTTTAAAATGATTTTTTTTTTTTTTTTTAAATGTGGTTTGAACGTAATGTAAATATATAGATTTCAAAGCATGACTCTAAACCAGTAGACTGATAGAACTCAGTTGTTCGTAGTGTTGTAGTGTTTACTAAGGCCTCAGCTTTGGGTTGGAGTTTAGGGAGAAGGTTATTTCAATTTACCTACAGCTACAAAACAGTAAAACACCAGAATGAAGAATACGTTGTATGTATGAACAAATACAGTATTTACTATTACAAAGTAATTCTAAAGGCTGAAGGTTTTTTACCTTCATGCATTATATAGACAAAGGTAAAAAAAAAAACCTTCATAGTGCAGCTCCCTCTTATACTTACCTTATCCTGATCCAGCGATGTGCATGAGCGCAGCGGCTCTCTCGAGTCTCTCACTCCTCATTGGCTTAGACACAGAAACAGGAGCTGTAGCAGAACCCCCATAGGGGGCTGCTAAGTGATGTGGCCCACCTGTCACCCTGCCCAGCCTGGCATTCAATTCTCAGTCACTCTAATGCCACGTACACGCGGTCGGATTTTCCGACGGGAAATGTTGGATGTGAGCTTGTTGTCGGAAAGTCCGACAGTGTGTATGCTCCGTCGAACATTTGCTGTCACACTTTCCGCCAACAAATGTTGGCTAGCAGGTTCCCAAATTTTCCGCCAACAAAACTTTGTCCGATCGTGTGTACATAAGTCAGTCGCACAAAAGTTCACGCATGCTCAGAATCAAGCAGAAGGAGCCGCACTGGCTATTGAACTTCCTTTTTCTCGGCTCGTCGTACGTCTTGTACGTCACCACGTTCTCATGTTTGGAATTGTTGGCCAACATTTGTGTGACCATGTGTATGCAAGACAAGTTTGAGCCAACATCCTTCGAACAAAAATTCACGGGTTTGTGGGCGGAAAGTCCGATCGTGTGTACGGGCGTAAGACAATGAACAGTCCGTGTGCTTGTTTTTGTTTGTTTTATTAAGGGAATTTAACTTGAATTGGGTAAGGAAAATATGGGATGCCCGCTGAATTGTAGAACAATCAATTGGTGAATACTGTAGAACAATCAATTGGCGAATATTGTAGAACAATTAATTGGTGAATATTGTAGAACAATCAATTGGTGAATTGTAGAATAATCAATTGGGACAAACTATGTACACTTCCTGTACACATCACTACCTTAGTCTCCTCCAGCACTTTCCATGCTTGCAGACTATTGCTCTTCCTTCCTCCTGCACAACTCTTGACTCTCAGGATCAGCTAGTACTAAATGGTTAGGCCTGACTCTGACTCAGCCAGACCTTAGCATCCACCCTTTGCAGGCAGGGATCATAGGCCCCTATGGTGTAGCAAGACAATAGAAAGTCTCCAGTGCTAGCTGTCCTACAGATGGACTA